>NW_027131207.1:0-743038 GCF_026122565.2 Emydura macquarii macquarii | reverse complement strand
AGTCTCGGTCTTTATCTTCAAAGCAATCCATAGCCTGCTCCCAGGATAGCTTAAAAACTATTTAAAACTGTGGGACAAAGACTGCAGTTGACAGCTTTGCTCCTCTGGCACAATGGAACTCCCAAAAATAGAAGTAAAGCTCATCTGTGCAGGAGACATTACCTTCTCCAGGGGTGGTCCTATCACAAAACTCACCACTTTCTGCTCCAACTAGGAAGCACATTTCTTTGACCTTGTCTTCTTTAACATAAACACATAGCAACAGAAATATTTAACAGAAATACCAAAAGAAAACAAAACAAAAAAACCCTGACCAAAACAAGAATCACCACTCCACACATTTCTTCCTCTGGGGAAAGGATGAGAACAAACAACACATGACAGATGCATAGTCATGTTGGTTAATACACCATGGAAGGCACTCATACTACAGTGATGAGGGCAGTATAAAAACCTATATAGAACAGAACAGAACAGAACAAAGTAGGCATTAAATTACTTCATCCTTGGAGAATGAGAGGGGATGTTGTGATAATTTACCATAATTGTGAGCACAGTTGTAAAAAGTGAGTGTAAGTCCATAAGATATCACAAATGTTGATGGGAAAAGGAGACAGAAAGACTGAATTAATACAAACAAAAAGACCTACTGATGTAACTCTAGGATTGTGTTTAGATCATGTCTGGTAAATAACAAATCAGTGAACCAAAACTGATACGTTGGAAATTAGGCCTAATTGGTGGACAAAATAATGAGGGGATGAACTATTCTACCCTCCACTTCTTTTTTTCGGGTCCTTAAAAAAGAGGCTTTGGGGAGAAAATATAGCTACTGGAATGAGCTTCTTCATCACATCTGTCACCTCCACTGTTTCCTGGACTCCAGGACTTTATCATCCTGATCCTGAGATGGCCTGACCAGATCGGTCCACTGACATCTCTACCAGCTCCACTGATTCCCAAACACCACCTGGAATGTGAGACTGTGTTCCCCCTCTTCCCAAGTACGTCCGTTTCCTTCCCTATTTTATTTCTTCTCTTTCCTATCTCTCTCCTTCTCTTAATAAGAGTCTGACTTAGCCGGCCAACACTGCATAGTTTGCAACACTACTGTAAGCCAGTGACCAGAAAGAGGCAGCTAAAAGCAATACCCTAGCAGCCTGATGCTGGTACAAGTTTGCCAGGTCTTGGACTGGCTGATAAGACCATGTGCTGGGCCTGTATTTTTTCAGCAGCGAGGTTGCAAGTGAAAAGTCAATGCCAGAGCCAGAAGCTGCATTTTCTATCTTTGGTTTCTTTTCTCTCCCCTTTTGTGTGTTTGTCTTCTTGGGAAATGGAATTGGACTTTAACAACAACAGCAACAACAATTCCAGCCAACTCAACTACTGTCTTCATTTTCCCCAAAAAAGAACAGTTATTGCCATCTTTGGTACCATCTAAGAGACTGTCAAACAAGGTTGTTTTTTTTTCCTTCTAAAATCTCTCTCCAGCTAAAGAGAAAAGGAACAAGACAAGTTGTTAAAATGAAAGCCATATTTAATACTTTACCCTTCAAATACTTTAACTGGTTTTTATTCTTATATCTTTAATAAAAGGTTAAAACAGGATTTTTAATGGTGCCTTTGCCATGTTCCTAACCAAGCTGAGGTCTCTCCCAAACGGCGAACCTTGTTGAACAAAGTTTAATGTTGGACGGAGGCTGGATTATGTTAACACCTCGGACTCTTTGGGCCCATATATTCCACCTAAATTTAATACAACAGGGAACAGGGAAGGAACTGTGACTCTGTCACGACTGCTTCTGTGGCTCCTGCTGGGGTGGTGCAGTTGTGCACTGCCCCTTATAAGGGACTAAGTGAAAAATACACAATCTACTCCTTGGATTGTAAACTTCTCGGAGCAGGAGCCTGTTTTATATACATCTGTAAAACGGGATGCAAACTTGTGGCACTGAAGAAGTAATAAATAGTCAAGTATATTGTTGTAACTTGTCTATTGGAAATACTTGTGTTTCCAACGTTTTGTAAAACTATTATATCCATCTGTTTTTTCATAGAATAAGGGAATCTCTGTTGTGATACTGGAGAAAGAAGGTCTCACATCTTTAGTTATTCTATGTGTTGTCAGTGTTAACGAAATGGCAGTGACCTGTCTGCTAATTGAGGATGCTATGTTGAATTTTATATGTAAAATCTGATTGTATAAGTACATTCAACTGTTTTTAATTTGAAGTATTAACATTAGATTTTGATCAGCCACCTTTCAAAAATTAGCATCTATACAATTTGTGGTAGACTAATCATCTTTGTCATCGGCCTGTTGGTATTGCCGATATTTTACCTCTTCATCATCTACACTTAAATCTGTCTTGCTTTTAGATGCTGTGCATGTACAGATGCAATAAAGAATCTGAATTACCTCTCACCCCTGGAGAGGGTGAGCCTTCCAAATCAGAGCTGTGGCTATTGGCAAGCAGTACACATCATTTGCATTGTGGCTGCCTGCACCCTGCTTGACCTACGTATGAATACTTCAATTTGCATGATCCCAACTGCTTGCCCAAATATTTCAGATTAAAAAAAAAAAAAAAGATAATTGCTGCTGCTGCCTGTCACTGGCACAGCATCATACTGTAGTATTCGGGAGACCTTGCACAAAACGGCAACATGTACTAAACTAGCCGGAGAGTTACAGGGTTAATAAATACAGGCATTACCTTATTCCCTAACTACTTGTGTGGGAAATAAAGGATAGAATTTTTTTGTGTGCCAATACATTAGCTTTCCCCCTTTTTGTTTGTTATTACAGTCAGGGTTCAAAGCCCTCTACAAAAACAAGGTCCCACTTTATTATAGGACGTCAGGTTCAGCACACAGCTTGCAATAAAGAAATTAGCAAACCAGAAGCTGCAATTCTGTAAAAACACTCGAAAACGAAGAGGATTTAAAGTGACAAGATCCAATTAAATTTAATTACCCAAGCTGTATTTTCATTTCAACCGACACTTTTTATTAAGGAGCCACATGCACTAAAGCTAGAAACCTGGGCCAAATTGCATCCCAGTAATACAGTTATCTTATGCAAAATTCTGAGTATCTAATTTTCTAAAATGAAATTAGAGACATGGGGTTTGTAAAAGGTTCTCTTTGTCTGATACTATAAGACACTATTTGCAATGTACCCACTATACTGTATTACTTTTGTTGCACTAGGACCTGATGTACCTAATAAAACTTATTTGGGAAGAGTTTCAAAACAACATTATTATTTTTTAAAATATAGATACAGTCAATATAGGCAAGAGAAACTTTTAGTAACTTAAAATCTCAAAGCTTACAGTCTAAAACTTAAAGTCTTAAAAACTTTGACTTTAGAATGCTTTTCTCTATCAGCACCTTTTTAATTTTATGGCTAGCAACTACATAAAACTGGGCCAAACTAGGTTATTTGTATTCTTACTTTTATTTTTCACCACGACAGTAAAGTATAAAAAAAATGATATGAATAACCACCGGTGGTGACACCTGCACATGACAGTATTATTCATGTTTGTGTTTTTAAACATTTTTTAAATAAAAATATGACAGTTTGAAAAGTAGTAGAGTTACTGTTGAACTACACATAACAAACAGAAATACAAATGTGTACTTATGCAAGCTTAAAGGAGCAATCCAAGAAACAGAACCTATGTATCTTAAGAAAATGTTTTAGATCTAGGATGCAAAAGAAGGTTTAATACTGAAAGAGAGAAAAAACCAAAAGGGGCTGTGTTTTACAATATGTGCAATATCAGTATAATAGGGTTATCAGAGTGTTAACATGAGCTACATCCATGAAACTGAAGTTTGTTTCCATAGCTGAAAGAAATAATTCTTCAGTATATAGCAAAAACAACGAGAGTTCTGTAGCACTTTAAAGACTAACAAATTTAATTTCAGTAGGCATAAGCTTTCGTGAGCCTCAGCTCACTTCTTCAGATGCAGTTGGTAGAAATGATACAGCAAACAGGAAACATATAGAAGGCAACATTTACATATCCAAGGGCATAGATAACAATGGGGTAGGTGGATAAAAGCTGGGTACTTGAGGCTTAATGACAACCATTGAATAGGAGGTGAGAATGGGTAATCAAAGCTTATGCCTACTGAAATTAAATTTGTTAGTCTTTAAAGTGCTACAGAACTCTCGTTGTTTTTGCTGTATACAGACTAACATGGCTACCCCTCTGGAATCCTTCAGTATATGTTTCTATATTAACAAAAGGATGGTTTACGGTGATATAATGTGTGTGTGTGTGTGTGTGTGTGTGTGCATGATTGTGTCTCAGTCTCTTCTTCTGTAAATTAGGGATAATAAAAGTTAGAATTACCTACCTCTTAGGTGTATTATGAGGATAAACTAATGTCTGTCAAGCACCTTGAAAATGTAAAGCATGACAGAACCCATAGTACAGTGGTGGTGATAACCAGCAGTCACATACTTTCCACTCAAAATTTACATTGTATCTTTCCATTGTGGGAATTCTGAGTTTACCTCCCTAGGGAAGGAACAGGTAGCTGGCCCTTAAAACATATCAAGCACCTCAGATTATTGGAGGCCCTATACCTTAGCACTGCATCCTTCCCACCCTGGTCTCTTATTTATTTCTTTATTTATGTAGATTTACACTATATATATATATATATATATATATATATATAAAAGAGTGCCCATCTATTCACTCTTGGGACTTGAGCGGATGCCCATTGACACCAGCGAAAGCCTTTCCACTCACTATACGAAATCCTCTTGATATTTCCTAGCCAACTGAAAGTATCCCAGAATGTAACATCACAACTACAAGATGCATCCTTGCAATCCATCGTAGCAGAGATGACAGAAACTGTTCCATTCCCAGATAGCCTGAGTGAACCAAGTAATATATACCAAGAAAATTTCATACAGAGACAATGGGAAAGGGAGAAGAACTTTAAAAGGTAAGTTCAAATGTGTTTCTATATTGAGTGAGCCCTTCCCCCCATTCAAACACTGCCAGAGATTTATAGTTGACAGATTCAGCGCTGAAATTTGTTTTTCCTTCAGTGTTTTTTCTTACCCTGAATTTCCCTTTAAAGATTATCACTAAAATTATAGCTAGTTGAAAATTTTGCATTTAAACTATTTTTTGACATAATATTGGGTTTTCAACGAAACAAAATTATTCACATAAAGTATCTGTCTTTGATGGAAAGTTTTGCTGTTTCATGGAAACCGCACACACAAAAACTGAAAAGTTTTCACTCAAAAACAGAAAAAAAAAATTAAAACTACACTGTGGTGCTTCATGGGAATTGCATTCCAATTGCTATATATCCCCATTCTCCTTTTTAGAATGGGTTCACCAGCCGGATGCACCCTGGATTCCCTTGTTGCATTCTAGTGAATCTGCAAGAGGGGAGACCGTGGTGTACTATGGGAGATATCCAGCCAGGGAGCCTGGCCCTTAAAAGAGAATGGCAACATAAGGCAACCAAACTGCAACTCCTGTGAGGTACTGCAGCAGCATTTGTGAATCCAAATGTTTGGATGTTGGCCAAAAGTTTTTGGGTTTTGGACATAAGTTTTCCACTTTTTTGCTGAAAAGTCAAAATTTTCCATGGGAAAAAAGGTATTTTCAACTGGGTCTAATTAAAATACTTCTAACTCTCCAAGTGAAGACAAATGACATGATCAAAAGCTTGAAAGTATTCAAAAACTAATGCAATGAGCATCTTATCTCTAAGCAACAGAAATACAGTGTTGACATAGACAAAAACCACCAGACATGGTATGAATCAAATTTCCTTTGTTAAATGCATTCCTTTCCTCTTTGATCAAAATTAATTACTAAAATGAGGGAGGAGATGGGATTCAAAGAGGAATGAAAATTGGTTACCCTAAAGCAAATTCATTTTGGAAAGGGTAGGTTTAAAATTGAGGAGTGGGGATATACATGCAAAATTCAGTTCTATATCCTCTCCTCCATCAGAACTCCCTGACTCCCAGGGGCCTCAGCTCCATCATGACTTAGAGCAGCCGCCTGGCTGTTCTAACACGTTCCATCCCCCCTCCACATAAGTCCTCATTCCCAAAATGCTCTCTCACTCCCCTGACATACTCCCGATGCTGGGCTTAGTCACAGGAGTCAACCACAGCATACTTGCACTCTGTTGGTGGAAGCATGCTGCAGCTGTTCTTATGGGAGCATGTGTATGTGCTTATGGGAGCTTTGACAGGGAATTTTCTGTTGGGCATTGTTTTACGGCAGTTTCCAGCCCCTTTGTGCCTCCTGAATATCACAGGGAGCTGTAACGGAGTAGAGAATCTAACCCAATATATGCCGCTAACCGTGAAAACATGGCAAACCAGAGTGCTATGGTGTGTTTGTCCTTTAGAAAATACTATGCATCCTATAATTACCATCAGTACCTATTGCATGGAACAGTTGCTATGATAAGACTATTTAACTTTCTTCCTTTAAGACCCTATCCAATTCCAGTTGAAGTCAAGGAAAAGACTCATATTGACTTCAATAAGAGTTGCTTCAGGCTTTGAATACAGGCATCAGCTCTATACTCTGAAAAGGGATAAAATCTGATGAACTGCAGACATAATATGAAACAAATATCTTCCATCCCTTCCCAAAAAGCAGTATTATTGAGAGAAAATAAAGTAGTCTTTGTGATTGAAAGCACTCCTCTTTTCCCACCCTCCACATTATTGTAAGAATCTTTGTGCAAAATATGCCTTGTGACTGATCATCGATATTCTTATGTAATGTATGTACAAAATGTATATTAAGAGTTATGAACATAAGCTGAAGTTATAACTACAGTGTGGGGAGTGGCTAAACCAGTTTCTCAAAGATAAAGGACATGCTGACACCTCTAGACAGGTGTCAATTGATTGGCAATTACTTGTCAAGTGACCATTTTTTGGCAAGGAAAGAGGGCAGGAACAGATCAATCTGCATTTTAGCAAACAACAATATGGAACCTCTTTCACCGTAAGACTTCATGTCTCTGTCCTTACAGCTGGAATTAAATTTATCTAGGAAAATGCATATCAATGGGTGACTGGACTATCAAAGTGAGGGATAAAACCACCCTATGCTCTTTCTCCCTATCTCTCTCTCTCTCTTCTAAGAAAACAAAGGAACCAGCCTTTTGAATTTGGGGGAGATTGCCGACCAAAATCTCAGGTCAGGGTGTTGCTGAGAACATGTGGTAATGATTTTACCTTGAACCATGTCTAGTTTGTTAAATTTTAGCTACTAGAAAGTGTTTTCTCTTTATTGATCTTGTAACCATTTCTGATTTTAATACCTTTTATTTGTAATCTCTCTCTTTGTAGTTAAAAAAGCTTGTTTTATTTTTTAATATAAACTAATTCAGTGTGGTGTTTAAACTAAACTGTTTAAATTACTCCAGTTAAAGTAGCAAACTGTTGGATATTGACCCCTTACAGGGACAACAGACGGCTAATATTTCAACTCCCCAGAAGAGGGCTGGATAGTGCAGAACACATGTTTTGGGGGAAATTTGGGACTGGAAGTGTATTGGGGTCACCCTTCGAATAATGACCAAAACTGGTGGAAGCCAGAGTGTGGCTGGTGTGTTGCTGACAGGCTGCTGGGGTCAGAGCTGCTGGACTAGGGCCGCAATTATACACAGACGCTCAGGTGTGGCCCAGGTTGGGAGTTAAAACAGCAAAGCATTGTGAGACACCCAAGGTTTTAGGTCAGGTGGTGACACAATCCCTCACTGGTCTGCATTGCAGCCAGAATGTGACAGGTCTTTTCTTCCATAAGATAATAATTTTCCATAACATTTTCTGATTCTTCTTTTATTTCTGTTACTTGTGATTTTTTTTTCTCACCTTTAAATCCTCCTGAGATGTGAACTGCTTGGAACATGTTAAACAACCAAAGTGCTTCTTACTCAGCCAGTTCAGGGATATTTGGTGACACATTCAAATGGTTCAATCATGATAGCAAGCATCAAGCAGGATGACAGGAAAGCAAGGATAAATTATTATATAAACCAAATTTATATTAATTTTGTGTGTTCCCATCCTGACTCAAAGAAACATCCTTTTTTCTTTCCCAGTAATTGAAAATTAATATCTTTCCAATCCCATATTTAGGAACAAAAAATTCTAGAAAGTTTGAAAATAAAGCTATAAAGTGTTTTTAAAGAGTGACACATCAGTAAATGGAAAAAAAAAAAAAAAAAAAAGAAATCTACTATAGGGCTCAATCTCAAACATACACTGAATGATTTTAGAACTCCGCTTAGAAAGCAAACAAACAATTTTGTCCCACCTTATATTGATTATAAATACATATTCAATACAATCTGAAATCTTGTTGGTAACTGTGAAATCAATTGGTGGTCTCAGTCCAGTTTCTAATGTCACAATCACAAATTTACTTTGTTGTTTGTATTGTAGTATCACCTGAAGGCCCCAACTGAGACTGGGAGCCCCATTGCACTAGTTGCTTTATGTACTTGTTGAAACAGACAGGCCAAGACTTGAAACACTTGCAATCTAAATAGTTAAGGCAGAGACAGGGAGAGTGAAGGGAAGTATTATTATCCCCATTTTACAGATGAAGAATTGAGGCGTAGAGCGATTGTGATTTATCTAAGGTGTCACAGTGAATCTGTAGAAGAGCAAGAAGTTGAACCTAGATCTCCTTCCTTAACCACAAAACCACCTTTCCTCTGTACCAATGGGTCATTTGGCTCTCTTGTTAACAGCCTCAAGGGTGATAGAATATGATCATGGAGACTAAGATACCTATTTTTACCTAGAGGTGTGCTTTCTAGTTCAGGCATAGTAGAGGGGCAGTTTAGATTGCCACCTGTGCTCTCTCTCTGCTGTGGATAACTACAACACTAGTTCCTGAACTTTTTACTAAGGCAACCCACCAACTATATTTTGCTTTGTTTTGCGATACATCATTACATATATGCACCCTGCCCCCCCCTCCCAGCACCACAACTCTAATCCTGGCCTGAAGGGAGGTTGGAGAACAAGCCTGCCCTATATTTACTCCACAGCAGTACCCACTGTCCCACAGGGCTGGGACTGGCTCCCCACAGTGTGTATTGTCACCTGACATACAGGCTCACAGCACCACTCAGGTTTGGCCTGGCTGCCCCTTCAACATGATGATGGAGGGGTGGGCGAGCCAAATTTAAGCGAGTGGCATTGTAACATGGTGCATGGGGTTGCAGTGCCATGCAACCCCAAGTGCCATGTCACCACACCTGGAGTAGAGAGCTGGGCCCAGCCTCAAACTTCAAACCTACCTTGAAGCCTCACCTCCACACTGGGCCAGGCAAAGTGTACGTTTGCCTAGGCCAGGGCCTAGTCATCGATTAGTCCTGCCCCAGATATGTTGACCCATATAGAGCCTTCCCAAGAGACACTGGTGGGTCTCACACTGCTTGGGAAATATTGAACTAGAGGACTTTAATTATTAGAAACCAAATCCCAATGAATTTTATATTCATCATTAGAATTAATACTTTTTTCGTATACAAATAATTAAATGTGCTGAAAGAATCATATTGGAAGCAGCTCTAAGTAATAGCAAAACCTCTCATCAGGCAAAGCAAGAGGGACAGAAGGAGAAATCCAGAGATTCCATTTGTTTGCTTGGTTAAGCTTTATTGTTATGTTCCGTCCTCCCTTTTGTACTAATCTTCCCCACATCTGCCACCAGCTTGGCCAAGCTCAAACAGCAGTGTCAATTCAAGGGTCATAAAGGTCAGCAGTGACACCCAATGTAAGTGTTATTCACTCTGATGCCATGACAAGACAGATACAGCGTGGCCTGACTAAAGTGATGTATGTTAAATTTGTTGCAAATTACGGGCATGATGGATCTATCGATGACCCATTGCAGCTGTCAGGATGTCTCTATCAGTCTCTCGGTTACGCTTTCTCCTAATGCTCTGCCCCCTCCCCCTCTGCTACCATCGAGTCAAGCAGGTGCTTGTTTTATAGTCACTGAATAGCACCTCAGGGTGGGACATGAAAGGAGACAAAGCAGCAGCACTGTGGTGTGAAACTGAAGAGGATGAGAAGGTGTCTTAAAGATACAGTTTTCATTTTTATGGACGTCAGGTTTCTTTCATCTATGTATAGAAATTAAAATACCTATTACAAATGAAATATTTGTCATATGTTTTCATGCTGTCTTCATCCAAAATATTTAAAGCACTGCCATCTGCTAGCATTACTTAAAAGTACATTTGAAATGGAAAAGACTCTTTAGAGTGACACTAGGTCCTGGTTCTTCCCCTGCCCTTCCTTGCTTACACAACACAAAGGAGAACTAAGTGCCTCTAAATTCAACAATGGAGGGTGGGGAAGGGGAGGAGCACAGGGAGGGAAAGGAGCCTATGCAATATATTCTCTGTGCACTGCTGCATAGCCACCTCTCTCCCCTTCAAAGCCACTGCCATGGAACCCAGAACCATTTGCATGGAGATGGAGTAGCAAGCGGGGCAGCAGCCACAGTACATAGCATGTTCCTACTGTCCTTTTGAAGTCCATCAGGATTTAGGATTCTCTAAACATCAATAAATTATCTGCTGCTCAGAGCAGCAGTAAATCCCTTTAATGGCCTTCTTGCACCACCGAAGTGATATGCATGTGGGGAGTCAGGTCTGACAGGAGTTTTTTCGATGGAACAGGGCTAGAGGCTGGGAGAGGCATGGAAAAATAAAGGTCTTTGGGAATCAAGGTCTCCCCACCTGTTGGAGATGACTCATATTTCCAGAACTTCATTGTCTTGCCCCTCACAAGAGCATAATGCTGTGGAATCTCAGCAGCTCAAGAGATACAGACTTACCCTGCCCTTCCACACCTTTCAGCACAAGAAAAGAAAGCTTATAGTCAAGATGATAAAACACACACCTTGTCACAGAAATATTATTTGTTATTCATAAAAGTGACAGCACTTTCAATTGTGAAAATTTCCTCCATTTCCCCCATGTCACTCATCTTGGGCTGCTGGCAGAACCTTTGGCTACTTCTGGTAGGATAAATGGGAGCAATGACTACAAGTCTCTTCTAGCTACGTAGGCTCACAGATAAGAGGGCCAATTACCCCAAGCTTGTTGCTAAAAATATTCAGTCTCCCACTCTGATTTATATCAGAGACTTTGAAGGAGGTTTTTCAATTTGCAGAAGCGTTTAGCTGACATTCATGTCAGCAGGATCTCTGTCTAACATCCAGGCTAGCATGACTCTTCCATATCTTTCCTCATAGACACATAGACTTTAAGGTCAGAATGGACCATCGTGATCAGCTAGTCTGACTCCCTGCACATTGCAAGCCACAGAACCTCACCCATTCACTCCTGTAATAGACCCCTAACCTCTGGCTGAGTTACTGAAGTCCTCAGATCATGGTTTAAAGACTTCAAGTTACTGAGAATTCACCATTTGCACTAGTTTAGTTACTGAGAATTCACCATTTACACTAGTTAAACCTGCCCCATGCTGCAGGGGAAGGCAAAAGAACTCCAGGGTCTTTGCCAATCTGACCCAGGGGAAAATTTATTCTCAATCCCAAATATGGAAATCAATTAGACCCTGAACATGTGAACAAGACCCACCAGACAGACCCCAGGGAAAGAATTCTCTGTAGTAATTCAGAGCCCTCCCCATCTAAAGTCCCATCTCCAGTCATTGGGGATTTTTGCTACTGAAAGTCTGACCGCCTTCTGGCCACTTCCCTTAGTTTGTTGCTTACTATCTTGTCCAGGTGCTGGACAGCCATATTTTCCCCTGAGCTTACCACCCACCAGGCTGAGGTCCATCCTTTATTGATCCACTCCATTCTTACATTAAATAATATTGCAGTGCCCCCCCTATGAATTTTTGCATGCAAAGAGTCTTCACAGTCCCACTTCTGAGCTCCACATGAGCTACAGCTCAGCAGAGAGGAGGGGAAGCAGGCCAAGTTAGGCTATCTTATCTGTAGAGCTAGAATAACAATGGCCAAAATGTCAATACATCGGTTAACCTGAGTGCTCACCTGCAGACTTCAGCTCATGTCAGAGATGAAAGGCTGGTCATTTGGAACTGACTTCTGAAAAGACACGGAGCTGTAGCGTAGTTCGGAGCAGGTCTGTTGAAGCTAATGGATTTGTGCTCACTTACAAACTGAGCTTAATTAAGTCCCCAAATGGCTACACAATTATTTCTCATGTTTATACACCGAGAGCTTTCACAAGCCTGCAGCCACTTTACAGTATTACAAACCACTGTGTTCAGTGGAGTTCTGTGGCTCTATCTATCCTCCACCACCTGACCACACCACTACTATCAGCATGCCCCGGTGTTTGGATGAGATCAGCTCATGAATTAAGAGCAGCGGGTTGAAGTCAAACACAAGCATGACTGAGGTGATGCTGGTGGGCAGAGGAAAGCACTCTGAAGGGTTTGAATCCAGGAGGCAGTCTCCTTTGGCTGAGGATACACACCCATAATTGATCAATTTAGTCTGCAGTTTAAGAGTGCTCCTGGATTCCTCACTGACACAAAGTGCTCACATAGCAGAATCCATGAATAATGCTTTCTACCATTTCCAGTTGGCCAAGAAACTCCATCCCATCCTGGAGAATAATGTCTTGGCCTCAGCTCTTCACACCTTTGTCTTCTGTCATATGGACTACAGCAATGCAATATACCTGGATGTGAAGCCATCAGCACTTACCACCTGGTAAAGAGATCGTTAGTACATCCACTCAGCAACACTGGCTACTTTGAGCACATCAGACGTGTCTTCTTCTCCCTACGTTGGCTTCTCATAGAATACTGATCTCAGTCCTTATCCTCAATTAACTCAATGGCCTGGGCCCAAAGTATCTAAAGATCTCCTAAAGCTACAGGACGAAGGCTGTGGTTGACAGCTCCTCTTGTCTGACACAATGGAACTCTCAACAATAAGGGTAAAGCTCATCTGTGCAGGAGACAGAGCTTTCACAGAGGCCAGTCTAAGACTGGAATGTACTCCCCTGGGAACCAAGAACCATCACAGACCTCACCACCTTGTGCTCAAGGTGCATTTCTTTTACCTTGACTTTTCTAACATCTATATACACACGTGCTTAGATACATCTATCTATCTATATTATTACAAAGCAAAACACTCCACTGCCCACATATCTCCCTGGGGAGAAGATGAGAAAACAAACATGTGACAGATGTTATTCATGTTGCTTAATGCACTACTGGAAGGCACTCATATATTACAATGAGGAGTGTGTCGTAAGAAGCCAAATAGAATAGAAGAGATATACTAATACATATTCACTTCTTACTTCCTTTCAGCCTCCACTGAAAAGCAGCCAGCTCTGACATGCCAACAGCTTTACAGTATAGGAATAGAGAGTGAAGATGAATACCTTTCATATATAGCTAATTAACATGATGGGAATTTAGGGAGGCAGGGTGTAATTATTTCTCCTATTGGAACTTGGCCTGATTACAAGAGAAGATGCTCCCTGCTCTAGTGCAGTGAGAACTTTAAAGACCTCGAGTAAGCAGAACCTCAGTTTTAAAACCTCATCTGAAAGTCAGTACCTGCTTGTCATAAGTGGGTCGTGGGCAGCCAGACATAGTAGTCAGAGCCAGAGTTTGCAGTCATGAGTCCAGAGACAGCAAGGTCAGGATACCAGGTGATCAGAATCAGGAGACAAATTGGAAGTTAGAACCATGAATCAGATGCCAGGAGTCATGCCGGGTCAGAATGCCCAGAAATCAAGCCAGAGGGGCAGGAGCAAGAAGCATAAGGAACACAGTCCAGAAAGGGGTGGACCCCAGTTATTCAGACAGCTTCTTGTTCATGCTGCTGGCTTACGTAGGGCCAGCAGGCCAAACAGCTGCACCAATAGGACTGCAGGGGCAGACCTCACATTGGGGCTGGACTTCATGGGTCCCAGGTAAGCAAGCATCAGCAGGCTGCCAAATGGAGGGTTGGAGAGTGGCTTTTCCTGCAGACCCAGGTTTGAGACCCATTGGTCATAACATCACCCCCTCCCCAAGGGGTACCCCTTAGGTGACGTGAGTCCAGGTTTTTCAGAGTGGCTCCTATGGAAGGCCTGAGATAGGGCGGAAGCATGAACATTTTCCTCTGGCTCCCAAGTGCATTCCTCTGGGCCATAACCTTCCCAGTCGATCAGGTACCATAATTTGTCCTATTTGATTTTAGAGTTAAGGACTTCATGTACAATGCATTCCTCTTGACCGTGTACCTATACCAATGGGAGTGGTGCTCAGATCTATGGGGAAATGTGTTCTCAATGGATGGTTTCAGAAGTGAGACGTGGAACACAGGTTACACTCTAAGAATCAAGGGAGCTGGAGATTGAAGGTGACAAGGCTGATATCTTGCTGAATAAAGTATGGACCAAGGAACCAATATTCTAGTTTCTGGAAGTGTCTGCCAGTGCAAAGATGTTTTGTTGAAAGCCCTATCTTTTGTCCTATGGACTATGGGGGGCCCAGTTGTCTGTGTTTGTTTGCATGCCTTTTGCAATCCACCTTTGCTTTTTCAAGGTATCTCTTCACCTCCTCTTAGAGGTGACAGATGTGTTCTACTAGCTCTGAGGCAGATGGGTTGTGGGAGGATGTGGATAGTTGTGGGTGAAATCAGGGATGGTACTCATAGTTGATCCAAAAAAAGGGGCTGTAGTCTGTGGATGCTCATTATTGTATGAGAACTCTTCATATGGTAACAGTGAAGACAGTCATCCTGGTGGTGATTGATGTAGCATCCTAAGTATTGTTCGAGGATCTGGTTGATTCTTTCCATCTGGCTGTTTAACTGTGGATGGTAGACAGAGGACAGATGCATGTGGACTCCTAATAAACATAGGACCTCGTGCCAGAAGTGGGTAGTAAACTGTGGTCCCTGTTGAAGGTGATATGATCCAGGAGGCCATGGAGATGGACTATATTGTTTATCCAGAGTTAGATGGTTTCCTCTGCAAAGGGTAAACCTGTGCAGGGAATAAAGTGAGCCATTTTAGAAATGTCACCACTGTCAGGATAGTGATGAAACCAGTAGATTCTGGTAGTTCCACCAAAAAGTCAAAGGAAATGGCTTCCTAGGGCCGAGATGGGGTGTCCTGAGATTGGAGGACACCCCAGGGTTTCTGGCAAGGGATCTTGTTGTGGGAAGACACCTGGCAAGGAGTTCCAAAGGTCATTATCGTGGAGTGCATTTGAGGCCATCAGAAGAAATGGGATGTTAATCATTGGGTTGTATATTGCACTAAAGTGTCCTGACAAGATGGAATTGTGGCACAGCTGAAGAACCACCATACTTGTAGGTCCAGAGAGGAACAGAGATTCAGTCCCTCACAAAGGTGATCCCCTCCCGGGTGTCATGCAGTTCTCAGCTGACAATGACCAACTCATTGGATGGAATTCCAGAGACAGAGGCAGAGTGGATGAGTGCGAGCAGGTCCTGGCAGCAAGTTGCATTAAGAAAGTTATGGAATTTGAGAATGTGGGTTGGTTCCAGACTGGAACCTCATTGGTCAGAGCCATAACTTTAGTATAAGAAATCAGCCTTGCCATTCCTGGTTCCAAAGCAGTAGGTTAGGGTAAAGTTGAATTGGGAGAAAAATAGGACCCATTGGAGCTGTTGTTGGTGCAGGGCCTTGGCCCTGAGCAGGTACTCCAGGTTCTTGTAGGCCATAAACACTTGGATTGGATGACGGTCCCCCTCTAGAGCTGCCACTCTTCAAAGGTACTCTTAATTGCCAGGAGCGCCTTGTCCAGGATTTCATAGTTTCACTCAGAAGATGTTAGCTTACTTGAGTAGGAGGCAATCGGATGCAGTATTTGCTCGGATCCATGCCTTTGAAAGAGGATTGCCCTGCTTGCCATACTAGAGCCATCAGCTTCTACAACAAAATCTTGCACCATGTGAAGGTGTGCTAGTACTGGAGTGGTGCTAAAGGCATGCTTCATTGCTCAAATGCTAGGTCTCGACTGACCAATGGAACTTGGGTTTTTTTGGAGTAGGGCAGTAAGGGTCTTGGCTTTTTTCAAAAAATTAAAAATGAACCTCCGGTAGAAGGTCACAAAGCCTAAAAAACATTGTAGGTCATCCACATTCTTGGGGGGCTGCCCTGTTGTGGACAGCTTGGACTTGCACGGATCCATCTTGATGCTTTCTGGGGACAAGATGAAACCTAGGAACTCTATTGAGGTCTGATCAAATGCGTATTTCTCTAGTTTAGTGTAGAGACTGTGCTGTTGTAGTCTCTCCAGCACTGTGCAGACATGAGTGGTGTGTTGGTCCGGATTATCCGAGAATATCAATATATCATCTAAGTACACTACTATGAACTGGGCCCATAGGTCCCATAGCACATCAGTAATGAAATGCTGGAACGTTGCTGGAGCATTAGTCAGTCTGAATGTCATAACTAAATATTCAAAGTGGCTGTAGCAGATCCGAAAGGTGGTCTTCCATTCATTGCCTTCTCGATACAGAGATCCAGTTTCATGAATACGCAGGCAGCCCCCACATGGTCCAACAAGTTGAGGATCAGGGTAACGGTTCCAGATTATCTGATTTGGGCTCGGTAATTGACACAGAGGCAGAGGCAGCCATCCTTCTCTTTTACAAAAAGGACTTGGGTGCCAGCTGGTGAAGTTGATTTGCGGATGAATCTCCGGACCAGGTTCTCTTGGAGACATTCTCACTGTGCTGCCATTCAGGCTCTGACATTGTGTATATCGTCTAAACGGTATCTTCGCCCCAGCTGACATTCTATGGGGCAGCCATTGTCCAGACATGGGGGAAGGTTTTCTGCATTCTTCTTCTCAAACATCTCAGTGTACTCATGGTACTTAGGATAATTTCCATAGTTTCCCCACTAGGTGTTTCAGTGCGGGCAACTACCCCTATTGAGCCTTCTTGGTTCTGGGTGCAACGGTCACTGGTTCCTGGCCCTGCTGTCAGCAGAGTTCTGACGGGAAGGTGACTTTCTGTTCTCACCAGTGAATGAGGGAGTCATGAAGGATCACCAGCAGATGCCAAGGATCAGAAGAAAATGTGAGGAAAGGATCACACAGAATTGTATTATTTCTCGGTTTCCCTGAATAACAGCCTCCAGGGGGATAGTATCCTCCACAACTGGATCTGAAGACAAAGGGAGCCATCAATAGTTTTGATTCTGTCAGCTATGACCTTGCATAACAGAAGGATCTGCAGCGCCCTAGCTGTAGCGGCATCCATGAAATTGTCTGCTGTTCCTGAATCAATGAGGGCCTGTTGAAGGGGAATCTGGCAGGGGTCTCCTGGGATGCACAGCTGGATAGGCACCTGCAAATGGGAAGTCTGTGGATAGGGCTCAAGGTGCATCTCAGTGAGAACTAGAGTATGAGGAAGTTCACTTCTCTCAAGGTCCAGGCCAGTTCCCCCCACCAGGCCTGGGTTGGCTTGTTTCCCTATGCTCTTTGGTGTTCATACTGAGCAGACCAAGATAGCATGGCTATTGTCATCACAGTAGAAGCAAAGATGGCACTAGCAGTGCTGTTCCTTTTCTTCAGGTGTGAGTTGCTGGTGAGCCAGATAGATTTGCAAGGGTTTGGCGGGTGATAAAGAAGCTGGGGTCATGGTACACAATAAGGGAGGCTGCAGGCAGTCTCCTTTTTCCTCTTTTCATTCTCGCAGATTATTGTCCATGCAGATGGGGAGGTCCACAAAGGCTTCTAGGCCCATTGGTATATCTATGTGGGCCAGTTCATCTTTGTTTTATTTCCCAAAGCCCCTTCTGAACTGATCAGCTATGCTGCTTCATTGTATCTGCTGTGAGGTGATGGAAGTGCACTGCATGGGAGGCCACTGTACCTTGCTCTCATGGTGGCCTCGGCTGGCTGCACTCAGTGTGGGTCATTAAAGATGGTGGACATTGACTGAAGAAAAGCATCCCAGTCCAGGATGCAGGGGGCTACAGCTTTCCTGCAAGGAGGAGGCCCAGTCTAACACATCTCCCATCAGCTGGATGATTACCAGGGCCATCTTGACCTCGTCAGAGACAGAGATTTAGGGACGCATCACAAATAGAAGGTGGCACAGGTTCATGAAGCCCTGGAACCGCCAGCAGTTCCTGTGTAACCACTAGGCAGTGGTATTGCAGGCCCCTGTTTGGGGCAAGGGACTGCACACTGCATTCTCAGCATACTATTCTCAGTGCTGAGCTGCCTCAGTTGCTCCTGTAGTCATTGGCCATCTGAGGTCAGCTGCACAGCTTGAGCCTACAGTGCTTGATTATCTGCCCAAAGGCCATTTGGGTGAGTCCAATGCTTATAGTGGCTGCAGTGGTGCAGCTGGGTCCATCCTTCTTGCACCAGGCTAAGTGTTTCAGAGTAATTGTGGTCCAAACAAGCTGTCATGGCCAGGTTGTGAACAGCCAGACCTAGTGGTCAGAGCCAGAGTCCACATACACAAGACGGGATTCAGGATTCAGCTGGGTCAGGATACCAGGATGTCAGAAGCAGGAGACAAACTGGAGATCAGAACCACAAGTCAGGAACCAGAGTCAGGCCGGGTCATGATACCAGGAGGTCAGAGTTAAAGAGACAAACTGGATGTCAGAACCACAAATCAGATGCCAGGATGCACAACAGGTCAGGATGCCAGGAAATCAAGCCAGGAGAGCGGGAGTGAGAGCAGGAAGCACAAGGCATACAGTCCAGAACAAAGTGGAGCCCAGTTGTTCTGACAGCTTCCTGTTCTTGCTGTTGACTTAAGTAGGGCCAGCAGGCCAATCAGCTGCTCTGGGACTCTGCCAATAGGATTGCAGGGGCAGAGCATCACACTGAAGCTGGTCCAGGTAAGCAAGCATAAGCCGGCTACCAGATGGAGGGCTGAAGCATGGCAGTGCCTATAAACCCTGTAGACTCAGGTTTAAGACCTGTGGATCATGACCCTGCCGAAGCTCTGTGCTATCTGTTTCGTTGTGATTTAGGCTTAAAAAAACCATCTGATGAATCAGCAACACCACTTCCTGTAGCACATTGTTGTTTTCCTTGGTGATCTCCCATCCAAGTAAGAGATCAGACATGTAACTGCTAAAATCTAATGAGATCACAGCCTAAGTTGTTATGGTTCCTGTAAGATACTGAGTAAGCTTTTGTATTAAAGCAAAATTACACCTTTGTGGTGGGGGCAAGAGGGTTGTTCTGGTTTGGTTTTTTTTCTCTAGTACTCAACATTCAGAAATAGAGAAAAATCTTGTTCATATTTTGCTGGGTGCCAGAATATGGACTATTAATACTATATGAATATTTTATTATATTAGTAAGTTTCTTATTATGTTAATATGTTTTTCATTGTATTAGAGAACTCTACTTTGATAACACAGTCCAGAAGGTACACCAATGTGATAGCAAAGCTGTTAATATGATCTAAATTCTTTTAGGCTTATTGTATTAGTGACATCCCTGTCATGTTAACACCCCTATTGTATTATATTAGTGAAAATAGACCCCATAAATGTGATAAGAGACTTGTATATGCAATATGCACACTGCTAATAAGATATATCAAATCATATTACTAGTCTGAAGAACAGTTTTCTAGCAATAAAATCAATAAATACCATGATGCCATTCCTGCCAGTTTGAGCTCATATGAAATGTCTTATTATCATCCCTCCTGCAGAAAAAAGAACCATTCCAATGGTGAAATTCTCCAGTACAGTACTGTGACCCAAAATAATATACATGTGAGTATTTACACTAGCATGTGATGTCAGACTGCTGATAACAATTGTAATTTCCATTTATTAATTGTTGTGAAGTCACAGGTTGGATGGGGGCAATTTTCAGAACAGCACAAACAAATCTGCTAAATGGTACAGTCGTGTCTTCAGAATTTCAGGTTAGTCCAACTGACAACTGCTTGTGCATTGAGGAACCACCACATTGTTTAGAGAGGTATGTGTGTGTGTGTGTGTGTGTATTAAATAGGACTGAGCAATAGAACTGACCCCCAGTGAATAAATAACTTTAAACTATTTCACATAAAATTTTTGGGAAGGCTGCCAGTCGTTGATGTTTGGATTAAAATACACCACAGTAATAATAACAATTAATAATATATTTACTCCAAGAAGGCCCATGCCAACTATAACTAAAATAGAACTTAACAACAACAGAAAGCCTTATAGTTCAGAAAAGAACCTCCCTAAATACCTCGCCCACCGCCCCCATGCTCAAACATATAGGGCCACATTCTTTATTCACAATGGGTAGCACTTTGAGAAATAGCCCAGCTGAGCAATCCACCCAAATCTATGGTGTTAGTTGCACAGTAAGACACTTCGTAAATTAGGGTATTAAAAATACTATTTTGTGTAGATAGTGTCTCTTTCAGATGTGAATGTTCTAGATAGAGCACCTGATCTTTATGACACTGATGTTAAGCAAATAATGAACTTCAAAAACAAACTTTCCATGATATGGTTCAGTAACTACCATTCCCAAAAAATGATTGCATTTGAAACCACTCAGGATAGAAGGAAAATAATCCCCCCAAACCAGTCCTTTCAATTGCAGGGATCTTTGAACTTTTTTCTTTCCCATTCCTCAGGGTTTCTCCATGTTCAGTAACTACTCTATTCATGGTGGGTATAGTTAGTATTTTCATTTGCTGCCTAAGTAGCAAATTACCCTGTAAACAGCCCACCAGAGCTGGTCTGTAATTGAATTGTAACTGTTGACTTTGGACATTTGGTATATTTGCTGCAAGAAGTAAATTTTCAAAACTTCATCGTGATGCAGTCAGACAAAATGAAAGGTAATATTCTTTATCTGCCACAGATTGCTGCAGATGAACTGCTTTCATAGGAGCTTAAATAAGATTTAGTGTATTCCATCCTTCAGCTGGCCACAATTGAAAGTGATCAGGATCAATATTGCTGCCCCAGCATGCAGTCTGGTATTGTGCATTACAATAGAGGAGATGGCTGTATTCAAAATTTTCCTGTGTCAAATTAATTTCTATGTTATCCCCAAATTCAATTAGATGGGAACCCCGTGTAACTAAAAAAGTGTCCAACATCCCTCAGTGACAAATTACGGTGCTTAGTGTGCATATCAAGGTGAAGTGTTGAGCCTTGCTAATCTTCTCACTAATTCTCAATTACCGTAAAATGAAGCCATAAATCACACAGACAGGGGATCGATGGAAATGTTGTTTTCAGGGTGATTGGCAGCCTCCCCAAAGGTTTTCTGTAAGTTGGTTTAAGGTTACCATTCTCCAAGGGGGAGGGATGGGGTAGTCTTGCTCAATCTCTATGATATAGGCCCACAGGCCTTTTGGGGATAGTGCGGAGGGACAGCACCAATTTCAGCCCATCAGACATCCAATTTTTCTCCTTTTCATACCTGCTGTAGTAAATGAGAAACAAATTAAATTTCACTCCACTATCTCCACAGAAACCATTTAAATTTTTCATGGAAACTAAATTGTCCCTAGACAAATAGCCCCCTGATTCTATGAAAATATACTGGAGCACAGGGGACAGAAATAAATTTGTGTCACTCTGGATATGCCATTCTCTGTAATGTCATTCACCGCCGACCAATAAATGAGTCCCTCTCGGAACACAATGGTAAAGCCTTGAGCTCTGGTGGATTTGCATTGTTCCCCAACTCTTGAGCGGTCTAATATTCTTCCTGTTATTAATTTGCAGCCTGGGTTTTACATTCATGAGGCCAAGATTGAAATGTAAATGAGGCACAAAATAAGTAGTCAGCAGTAGCCCTGGCCGAGCAGCCTGTGTCATAGACTCATGGACTTACATGAAAATGTTATCACTCAGAGAGATTAGCAGCTCAGAACATCAATCACTGCTGCAAGGAAACAATGAATAAAATCACCCCGACATGAGGAAGGAAATTACAAGAGCTTTAAAGTGGAAAGGGAATATGTAATAGTGCTACCTGTTGTTGAAGTACTAAGATGGCTGTAATAAAAGAAACTGGATTCCTTCTCTCTCCCTTTCTCTTTCCCCTGTTCCTTCTTGATCACCAATATTTAAATTGTGCCATTTTTGTCATCTCAATTTATCTACTAAATGAGCTTCGGTTCCCAGTCTGGAGGTATATGATGTTGCTCACTGCACTCAAATGAAACTCACAGCTTTGAGTCTAATCCCACTTTAAAATGATGGGATCATCTCAGTGTAAATAAAGTCTGATTTCTCAGGTTTGGCTGAGCCATGGTTGCTGCAGGACCCTGAGATGGGAGACAAAGATGAATTTACACCACCACACCACTTTTGTGGTTTCCTAATTCTTGGGCTAGCCAGGGACTGGTAGAGCCCCTAGTGTAAAGTAGAAAAGCCTCAGGGCGGCTCTAACTTAAGCCATGCTGTGTGTGGCTCCAGGGGGCTTTTTCGATAGCTTTGAATAATCAGAGCAGAGAGATGCTCTAGCCACACTCTTTCCACCTCCAGCTGTGAAATGGTGTGGCAAGCAGCAACCATGATATCTCGGAGCTGTGCAAGGACCTCCTTAGACTGGGAAAATTCCCAGCTGGTCATATCCACTGGGCAAAGGGACTGTAGTGAAACAGAGACCTGCGCCCATACTTTCCACTGCAATAAGTATCATAGTCATCATTTTTTAAATGTACTAACTCACATCTCTAGCAGATATCATATGCTTTTTACATTGGTTATTTTTAAAAGTAAACCATTTAAAATAGTGTCTATTATTAGAAAGGAGTGCATTTTTAACCTAACTCTTCTGTATATCAAACATGAAATATGTTGTAATACTTATGTTCAAAATTGGGGGTTTTTTCTTTGTGTGTTCTCATTGATCAGAGAGCACATAACATTATCCTGCCCTATGAAGGAATGTTGTCCTTGCAAGGTAGTATATCCTAGTGGTTATAGACAAGTAGTGCGAGTTCTTAGTAATACAGCTAGCTCTGCCACTAACTCGCTATAAATCCTGGGGAAAAATTCATAGCAAAGTCTCTCCCTCCCCCTAACCCAAAATGCTTGTTTTTGAGTTCACCACATTTTTGCAAGGGAACATTAGAGAATTTTCAGCAACAAACATAATTCAAGGCATGTCTTCTAGCAGGGTGAGTGCCAAAAAAAATGCTAAGGTGAGTATTTGCAGCTCTTTTTCATATTTTGAGATTGCTTAGTTGATTGTGATTGGTCCCATAAGTCACATAGAATTAGAGTTCTAGTTCCCCCATTTGGTTTGGAGGATTTTTAGAAACCACTTTGACTTCTTTGCTCAAAGGATATAATTTCATTTTGTGTGCTTTTTCTGAAAAACCTGTTAGTGGAGAAAGCTATATATGCTGGTCACTACTATAATGTGGGTAGAAGTGTACTCATCTCACAACCCTGAAGAACACCAAGTGTTTCTAATGTAAAAAACTAGTGAAAAATTGTTCACCAATTTTGTCCAGCCCTACTGGCTTTGAGACCTTAAGGCAAGTCTTGTAATCGCCTCGTGCCTCAGTTTACCATTATTAATATAATAATAACAATAATATTTTTCAAGTATCCTTTCATGCAAGGATTTCAAAGCACATTCCAAGGCTGAGTATTATTATCCCAATTTTAAAAATGAGGAAACAGAAGGCTTACATAGACAAAGAGATTTGTCCAAAGTAGCATAGTATAGGAGTGACAGTTAGAAATGGAACTGAAGTCTCAGTCCATGGCTCTAGCCACTAGACCATGCTGCCATCTTACAGGTGTTAGCCTTCAATTGTGGTACTATGAGGTTTAGTAAATTAATGTTTGTAAAACACTGAGATAGCTGGTAGAAAAATTCTGCAGAAGCACAAGGTATTATGAATGTTTTCCATTATACGGCCAGTGGATGTTTTGGTCAGATAATCTCTGAAGAGTGCGGGTTGAACTAAACAGGAGAAGCATTATCATATCAGAGCTATGGTACATTAGAGACAACAATACTTTTCTAAAATCAACTCTCTTGCACCATAAAGATGTTCCCCTTTTTGTTCCATGTTCATTTTTTAAGCAGGGCCATCATTTGAAATGTAATATCTGAAAATGTGTCCAGTAATCTTTATTCTGATTCTCTCTGAAGCAGTTCACTAAGGATAATGTATGCAACTAAGAAAGGGAATGTGAAATTTAAGAAAAATAAAAAAGCCATGATAAAAGCAGAGGTTCAAGTGTGTATTTCTGTGTTCTTTGAAAATGCTAAGAAATTGATCATGGAAGGGTTAGTAGAAGATACTGTGCCCTAGGCTATTTTCTGCTCTCCAGTCAGAGGGCAAAATCAGGCACAAGTTGTTATCAGAGCTTTACATACCTTCAGTAACGTGAAATTGACTAAGGAGTAGAAGCAGCACAACTCACTTACATGGTTTACATTCTGGCTAGCTGACTTGTACTCTCCTACCCCTCCACATTTCCTCTTGTTCCCATTGTCTTCACCCTTGGTGTCTCAAGATATCTTTTTAATTGCTTATCAAATGGATAGTTATTGTATCATAAAATCTTCAAAGCCATTTCCCAGTCCCATTCAGTTGTGGAGCTGAACTTTTATAGGATGATATATCACAATGGATTATGCTAATAAGCTTGTTAATAGCTCTAGTGGTGTTAACTCAGAGCATTAAAACAAACTGGCCCTTGCAATAGATTGGGAAATGTTTTATAAGGCATGTGATCTAGGAGCAGCCATGACAGGGACAGTAAATAATGGCAGAAACTGGGAAGACTAAAGAAATACTCAGTTAAATTATTTATATGTTAATCAAAATACAGTTGTTAAGCAATATCATTAATTCATTACTAATTGTTTTGTGCATTTGTGATGAATTACGTATCTGAATGCAAAATATACCCTAGTCTGTTTGCTCAACATTTTATAACCTTTGATTTTATAAAGCTTTCCCCCTCACCACCCTGTTTCTTGCCAGATTGATCACAAAAGATTTTCTAGGTGAAGGTATGATTTTTAAATATTTTTCTAATACAGTATCTTTGTGCAATTTATGTAATTTATTCTATATACTGGTGCCTTACGTTTTTGAAAAAAAAAATAGTAAGATACCATTACCTTATACCTATGATGTAATAGGAACTCTTCCATATACATATTTTGCTTACAATAAAAATTATATACTTTTAATGATACAGACAACCATATTGGTCAATGCATAGACTTCGGGTGCCAGATTCATTCTGTGGAGTGGGCTGAATTTCATTTTTAATTGTGGTCTGTGTGCTGGGGCATAAATTTAGTGAATCTCTCAGTGATGTCAATGGAAAGTTTGCACCTAGGTCACAAGCAGAGTATGCCTTTTATGTGGTAACTTCAATTGTAATTATGAACCTTGTTTATTATTTGTTCAGGATTTTATCACCACATTCAGCACCACTCAATGGGAAAATAATGCTCTGCTTTCCAACCACTTCTGTCCCTCCCCTTTGTTTCCCTTCCTTCCCCATCCACCCTTCTCTGTTGCTCATCCTCATTCTAAGTCATCATTTCAGGCCTTCTGCAGATTCAGGCAGGCACAATGAGAACCAGTTACACTTCAGTCACATTTGGAATGTTTCCTTCATAACCATGAGGGCTAGAGATTTCCTTTTCTTAAATGAAAGCTTTAATTCTGCAGCATCTGAAACTGTATGTGGGCCACATAAAAACTTGAAGTGGGCCTGACCCAGGCTGATGGATGTATGTTTGATACGCTTTCATTGGACTAAAGTTAAGGTTTCTTTCGTATGTTAGAAGTGTGAATTCTAAGCATTGCCATTGCATCTTTGTAAAAGGTAATCTTCCAGAGATGAGTATTGTAAAATTCATAGTGAGACTGCAATTCTTATTATTCAAAGGAATATTCAGTTATATTTGTAAAAATGTGCCAGGCAAGGACCAGGAACAGTTTAAAACATGAAAACAATAGCATTGTAACATTTTGTACATTTAGTTGGATTTAGTGGCATATAGAAAGGAGTAAAAGGAGCTTGTTTGGACTAGGCTCCACAAGCAAGAATAGATTTGAATAGAGAAGAAATCTGCTCCAGTTGGCCTCTTTAAATAATGAACTAAATCCCGCCTTTCAAAAATATCCTATGATTGCCTTATTTTTGCTGTAATAAATTCCAGCTCCTGTATCCCTTGCCATTTCTTTTACCAGTTGGTCAGTAATGCTTTTGCTTCTGAAAGCCAAAGGATTCTAATAAATTTTCTAGCAGCTATGGATAGTTTTGTTTGATATTCAACATTTATTTTGTTTGTCTTCAGTCCAACAAGGTGCAAATGTCACAGTACAAAGATACTGAACAAAGATGCAAGGCAAAAGGCAACCCATGCAAGTAAACTGGTTTCTGACTTTAAAGATCACAGGATAACATTTTTTATTATTATTATTACACTAGTGTTTACATGCCTAAGTCAGGATTGGTGCCCCGTTGTGCTAGGCACTGTGCAAAACACATAGTAAGAGACAATCCTTGCCCCAAGGATTTACAGTCTAAATAGACAGGTCAGGCAAGGTGTGGAAGGTGAAACAGACCCACAGAAGTGAAGTGGTTTGCCCATGGTCTCACAATATGCTAGTTAGTGGCAGAACCAGAACTAGTACCTGGGTTTCCTGAGGTCCAGGTCAGTGCCGTATCTGCTGAGTGAGGCTACCTCTCTAGATCCCACTAATACATCTCCTACATCAAAGAAATGAAACTTTGGAGGCATTGTTGAGGATCATTTTGGGTGGATGCAATAATCTTCACCTCCTTATTTCAGAAGACGACACAAACTGAGGAAGGTTTCCTATTTTAAGTGAATTAATGATGAAGGAAGATGAGGGCTGAGTAAGAAGAGTTGTTATATATTTAGCCACAAGAAATGACTACAGCACAGGCAGCCATGGTGCAAATCTCAGCCCGCTTTTCTGCCAATGTAATACACAACCCAGACCTGGAAGACTACATCTTGGAGATGAATGGAATTTTTTTTTTCTGTGATCTTGCAATCCTTGGGACCACTGCGGAAACTCCTAAGAAGAATGGTAGATGACACTTGTTCTCTTCCTCATATCAGGTCTTTTCATACTTGAGAGAGGGCGCCATATTGATCTGACAATTAGCCAATTCTTTTAAGTCTATAGAGCTAAAACAAAATACTAGAAAATCAAGTCAAACAATGGTAATGTTCAAATCATTGGTCAGCTTCTCAGTGTGGGGAAAGGAGACTTAATTACCTTCTTGCAAAACCAACACGACACCAATGAAATTCTTTCAGCTCACAACCAATAAAGTTTTGTTATACATACAATGGTGAGAATGTATATGTTTAGCAAGATACATACAAGAGAAATGGAACAAAACACAAGATTTTGAATTGCATGTTTCCTAAACACTGATGATTCCATCTAACAGTATTAACCTTAATATTAACCAATAAAAAAAAAACTGGGCATGTTTAGTCTTGAGAAAAGGTTGAGTGGGAATCTGATAACAGTCTTCAGTTGTGGTAAGGGCTGTTATAAAGAAGATGATGATCAATTGTTCTGCCTGTCCTCTGGAGGTAGGATAAGAAGAAACAGGCTTAATCTGCAGCTAGGAAGATCTAGGTTAGATATTAGGAAAAACTTTCTACTGTAAGAATAGTTAAACTCTGGAATAGGCTTCCAAGGGAGGCTGTGAAATCCTCATCATTGGAGGATTTTAAGAACAAGTTAGACAAACACCTGTCAAGGATGGACTAAGTTTACTTGGTCCTGCCTCAGCTCAGGTGGCTTGACTATATAGCTTTTTGAGGTGCCTTTCAGCCCTACACTTCTATGATTGCTTTTTTCTCCTTATTCTGGATGGAGATAAAAGAGACACATCTAAAGGTATAACAGTAAAAAAGCTAGAAAGATATTGCTAAAAGTGACATCACAGTCTGAAATTTTAGTGTGCATTTGGTTATAAAAGTGTTTTGAAGGCACGAACAAGGACCAAAGTATTTTAATCACAAGTTGTTTAGAAGCAAATATTCCAATCACAAGCCATTTCTTTCTGAATTAGTGCCTGACTATTTCCAACAAATACAAAACTCTGAAATCTACTTAATGAAAAGAGTTATCATGTACCTTTCAAATCTCTAGGCTAAAATTGTCTAATCACTCTCTAAAACTGCTCTTGAAACTTTCGACTGTGCACCCTTTGGCCTATGCAAACTTTGCATTTTCATGCATAAATCTGGTATCTGAGAATCCAGTTACCTGACTGAATTATACAAATGTCCATTTGAGCATGCAGCATCTACGGGGACCATTTATTAATCTCACTTGAACATTCAGCCCTGTAAGTGTGGAGACCAGCTATTGAAGGCCTGATTCTGCTCTTACTTACTCAGGTTTCACACTGGTACAGCTCTATTATCATTAATGGAGTTATTCCTGATTCTCACCAGTGTAAGTGAAACAAGAATGTGGCCCCAAGGCTCTAAAGGAGAAGACTCCTGACATAAGCTTGGAAATTGTAGGCCACAATCAGCACTTACATGCATGGCTTCAGAGAGATTACTCAGAGTCTTTAATTTAAGGGGTGAAAACCTGACCCTATCATTCCGTTGTTGCCTCGTTGCCTCCTGTTGTTGCTTGTCTTACATTTACGTTGTAAGATCTTTGCCTGTTTGTATAGTGCCTAGTGCAATGGGATTATGTTCCATGATGGCGTCTCCTGGGTGCTAAAGCAATACAAATAAATATTACTAATAATTAATAGTTTGCACATGGTTTGGTCATGCCCTATTTTTTCAAGTTTGTGATAAAAATTTACATGATCCTAGGAACCTCACTTGACCTTAAAGCAGATCCTCTCACATTGTGTCAAATGGAGACTATCATATAATGGGGTGGCTACACAGAACTTTACTGAATGCAAGACATCAGCGTTTGCTACACTGGAAAAGTAAATTACCTCCAAAACATGAATGCTGGTATAATGGACTGGCAGACGTCGCTGTGAAGGAAGGGATTACATACAATAGACAGCAAACCCCTGAAAAAAAACTGAGTTCATTTGGGACAATTGCCTAGAACTGGTCAACTAAAGATCCCTGTGGGAGGCCTGGATGAAAGGCAGGAGATAAATCCAGACACTATCTCTCTGTTTCCTTTCCTCTTTTTCGCTTCCCCTCCCATCTCTCTCCTCTTGACTATGATTTTTATTTTATTTTAATTTTATTTTATTTTATTTTATTTTGTGTGTGTGTGTGTGTTGGAAACATTGAGGTTAATTTGAGAGACTCCAAGAATTGTGTAAATATCTTGGTCTTTACTCATTTTTGATGTATAATATTTTTGTGTGTGTTCTATCTGCTGGTACCTAGAATTTGTATAAAAACAAAGACTGAAAAAATTAATAAATAATAAATATAAAAATAAGAATACTATTGAAAACAGCTGCAAAACTCTCACTGCAACAGGGCCAGAATTTCAGCCAAACACATGTGTTTGCAGGAGTGAGGCTTTGGGTAGTTGATGCCTTCAAGTTTTCCTTTTCTGAGGATGGATGGAGGATACTCTCCTGAACATCACAAGCTATCTTCTTCCTTTCTCCATCCAGCTGCCACCACTACTTCACTCTTCTTCACTCACAAATTGCCCTGCCTCAGAAAATTATAGCTGCACAAGTGAAAACCAGAATACAGACTCAACTGGCTTAACCAGCTACATGAGAGATGTCACCTCTACAAAAAAAAAATCCAGCGCATACAGGGTGATCCTGATCCCATAAAACTGGACAGCTGGCAGTGTGGTCTGAGTAGCCTTACAGATCTCCCAGGACAGCTACCTCCAAAAGGGGCACTTCTGGGGAAGCCTGGACAGATGGTAACCCTATACATGATATAAAATGCAATGGGGGATGAAAGATTTTAAAAATCAGTTGGAATATATTCTCTTTATTGTGTTAAAATGCTACTCTTACAAAATTGAATGGTGATTCACACTGAATATGTTACATCATTAGATGACTGCTACCAAGGAAAAACAACAGGAACCAGTAGATGCTTGCCTGTGAGCTTAAACAAGGCTGGGATGAAAAGTGCAAACAAATTCTCCTTTTCAGTAGCATGGTTGTCAAAAAGAGCACACAGAAAGTATCAGCCTACTACACAGAGTGAAGTAAGTGATCTCTTCCCATTATAATCAGGAGACAGAGCCTGTGATATCTCTAGAAGCTCAATCTAAATAAGGCCCTATCTTCTCGTTTCTTTCACATTATGAATAAAAACATGAAATTAGTTTTATGTCAGAAGAACAACCCTTAAGACACTTGTAACTTATAATTATAATTTTTAAGCTGTTTGGCTTGTCAGTATCGAGGAATTCACAACCCAAGACTTCCAGCACTTTATAGACTGAGACATGCTGCACTAGCTGTTGAAAATTAATATGAATCTCTTATCTGCATTCTGATTTATTAACTACAGTGAAAAACAGAAAGTAAAAAAATGTACTGTATGTTCACATAATGCTAGCAGAGAAGAAGCGTGTAGCTATTTCTAGCAGCTAGCCAATAGACTGCTTACTAAGGTTTTCTTGATTTAAAAAAATAAAATAAATTTCCAGAATTTACAAATCACTTGTCAATGTTTCTCGGTCTTTTGCTCAAGATTAGAACTGAGCAGCTAGAATTTCAGGCTGTGGCCAGATTTTCATGGTGAAAAATTAAGAAACACTGAAGGCTATTTTTGAAAATATTTGCTGTGCAAAGTTTCATCCCACGTCTAGAGCTAGAAAGAAAATAGTAAGTATTTTCTATTAACATTTTTGGGGAAAAAAAATATTTTAACAAAAAAATCCATGGAAATGTTTTCAGTTTTTGATTTTTATTAAAAAACAGGATATTTACACAGTCAGCAAACATTTTCTGCAAAAAACTCTTTCCAAACTAGGCTATTTTTTCCATCAAAAATTTTTTTCTCCCAAAAAATTTCAACCAGCAGCCATTTTAACTTTTGTCAACATTTTCTTTTAAATTACCCTTTTCTTATGGCAAAAATTGTACAGCACAAGTGAAAAGAAAATTATTATTTTCAGTGCTGTCTATTGCTTTAGTATTCTGGTACCTTTTCACAAAAATAGATAAATACCCAAATTTAGCTAGTGTCCTTTTATATGTGAAACTTTTAAATAATAAATATAATAAAACATCACTTGTGAACTGCTCCTCATCTACAGATCTGAATCATGTTAAAAAAGAAGGTAAGACACATTTATCACCATTTTATAGGAGGAGAAACTGAGGCACAGAAAGATGAGGTTACACACCAGATGAGTTGCAGAGCCAGGCAGTGAACCAATATATCATGATGTCCACTCCAATACCTATCTGCTATACCATGCAGCAATGCTTTACTCAAGAGCGCCAACAATAGCTGTATAGTTAATAAGTCTCATTCTCTTAGCCACAAGGGAATATGCATGCTATGTAAACTGCACACTTAACCTCAAGTAAGAAATGTCTTTGGTGAGCTTAAACACAAAAATGAAGCTTATGAGACGTGGACACTTGGTCAGATGACTAGGGAGGAGTATAAAAATACTGCTTGATCATGTAGGAGTGAAATTAGGAAAAACAAATCACAACTGGAGTTGCAGCTAGCACGGGACATGAAGGGTAACAAAAAGGGTTTCTACAGGTATATCAGTAACAAGAAGACGGTCAGGGAAAATGTGGGCCCCTTACAGAACGGGGGAGGAAACCTAGTGATAGATGATGTGGAAAAAGTTGAAGTACTTATTCCCCTCTATCTGGCACTGGTGAGGCCTCATTTGAAGTACTGTGTCCACTTTTGGGCCCTCCACTACAGAAAGGATGTGGACAAATTGGAAAGAGTCCAGCACAGGACAACAAAAATGATTAGGGGGATGGAGCACAAGACTTATGAGGAGAGGCTGAGGGAACTAGGCTTCTTTAGTCTGCAGAAGAGAAGAATGAGGGGGGATTTGATAGCAGCCTTCAACTATCTGAAGGGGGGTTTCAGGGAAGATGGAGCTAGGCTGTTCTCAATGGTAGCAGATGACAGAACAAAGAGCAATGGTCTCAAGTTGCAGTGGGGAAGGTCTATGTTGGATATTAGGAAAAAACTTTTTCACTAAGAGGGTGGTAAAGCACTGGAATGGGTTACCTAGGGAAATGGTGAAATCTCCTTCCTTAGAGGTTTTTAAGGTATGGCTTGACAAAGCCTTGGCTGGGATAATTTAGTTGGGGTTGGTCCTGCTTTAAGCAGGGGTTTGGACTAGATGACCTCCTGAGGTCCCTCCAACCCTAATCTTCTATGATTCTATGAAATGACCCGGTGGTGACCCCATCTACTGCATAAGGACTAGTGTGTAAAGGAAGCCCCAACCAGCATTTTCAATAAGCAGTACTGTGGCTGTGGCATGGAGCTCTAAGGACTGAAATAAAAACAGCTGATCCTTAGAATTTCCTGAGCAACAAAGATTCTTTTCCCCCACTCCCTGAAAAATATATTGCAAATGATTAGAAATGAGTCAATGCCAGAAATATTTATCACCTGAACTCTGGGAGTTCCATTAATATCAGACTCATTTCCAAATCATTCCTGATTTTTATTTTATAATATCAAAACCCAGTGACATGAATCTGCATAACTAAACCACCTTCCAATCATTTAATAATCAGATTCATAATCTGATCCGGGATGCTTACCTACCCCTTTTCTTTGTGAAAAGAGCTCTTCTAACACATTCCAGGTTCAGCCAAATACAAAGAAAAATATTAAATGAAATTTTTGAAGATGGAACAAATGACAGCAAAGAAAATGTTCTTGACTCATCTAAAAAAAATCATTCAGCATTTAATAAACTCTCAGGATACGACTGAGTTAAAATGCTGATCTCGGATTTGTGATATAGAGTAACTGTAACAGATTAAAAGTTAAAGTTTATTTGTAGCATAAATCTAATGGATGAATATGTAATGTACATTCTTTTTTTAACCACAGCAATAGAACGCTTTAAATTTTTGTCCTTCAAAATGCCTTCTTCATATTTTCCTTCGTATTGGTGGTTATTTGCAAAATGATTAAGTTAGACATGGGGTGCCTTTAGTCAAATCTTTTTTTTTAGAAAATAAAAAGGCTGCCACTTTTTATCATTTTGTAACATCAGAAAGTCAGTAAAATCTTCAAAGCTATTGTGTCTTCCCTGTGTGCTCCCTCTCTCTCTCTCAGCAGATGTTTGACTTGCCTCATGTAAAAGACAAAAATTGAGTTACAGCTTCAGAGTGCAAGATCTGCAATGTTTTCTACAGTTTATTAATGTTAACCAAATAAAAATGACATTAGTGAAAAAGATCTACATGATACCTCAGAACTCCCAAGTTTAGGCCAGATGGTCACTTCTAACTGATATAATCTAGTAAAAGTCTGTTGAGAGACAGGCTATTGATTGAATTTCTGACTTTAAATGCAAGCCCCATATCTACACATGTCCACACTGATATCAGTTGCTTGAAATCCAATACAGAGGTGTAGATTGGGAGATGATGTTAGTTGCTATCTATTAAAACTGTCAATTCCATCTGTTGTCTAACACTTTAAAATGGTGTGTGTAGTTTTTAATAGATCGGTATTAGATTAAGTGGCCATATATTAAGGCCAGGAAGTGTGGCTAAGTCTGTAATTAAATGACACAATGGAACAGGAGCTCTGTTGGCTGGAACTGGACCAAAATTCACATCAAGCAAATGCTGTAATTTAAGATTGCAGGAATAACCAGATTTCCTCTAAAAAAAAAAAAAAGTATCAGTAATGCACAACGTTACTGAAATTCTCTTGAGTACCAAGTATATGATGATTAAAATGTAGAGGTATTATTATTATCCTAATATCTGCATGGTGTGTCCACAGGTACTTCAGTGACCCTCTGCACATCTGCCAAACTGCCAGAATCTGATGACATTCCCGGAAGAATTGCCTCAGATGGCTGGTGACAGCGCCATCAAAGCAAGGCTGGGACTTTGTAGTCCTGAAAGTTCCACCTTCTTGTTGAAATAAGGTTGAAAAACATGGCTGTTCCCCAAAGGTGCTGGTTTCATATATTCACCCGCCTCATAGGTGTGCAGCTACAGAAGAGACTAAAAGTTGAGAGACAGCATAAAAGAGAGAGAGGCAATTCCAGGATTGCCAATAAGACATCAGACACCTATTGCTGTTTAGATTTAATCCAACAGGGAGGCTGCCCTCCTCAAGCCATATGTACCAGTATGACTGCACGCAAGGGATAACTGCTGGGTTTGAGGAAGGGAGGAGTAGCAATAAACAAACCAAAACTGAGAAAGTGCTATGTTAATAATACAAAGGATGGGTCTTAAAGCGAGATATACAATGCTCTGCATGTTTTATTGTGGCATAATTTCTGCATGCGGAAACAAAACTAACACAAACAGCATTATTAATCCTCCGGCTCCATGGGAAAGGATTAGAAGTGAGTGTTCCATAAAAACTGATGGCTTATTTTTCTCATAAAGTTGTTCAGAGCAAATAAATAATCTCTAAACTGCTGCCCATAGCTCGGCTAATAGCCTCCAAAAATGGAGGTGAATATTATTTCAGATGAAATATTGTATTGCCTTCAGCTGTGTCCATGACCCTTTCATGCTCGTTTCCTGAGGATGCTCCAGTTTACACAGGAATGTTCACTGCAGCAGCCGGCAGGGAACTTGGAAGGAGGAGCACAAGTTTACAGGAGGGAAGAGTTTGTCGAAGAACCCAGGAAGCCACTCTGTGTGCACATGGCTATAATGTTAGCTGTGTTTCCAGCATCTCTGTAAATAGTTCTCTTAATAAACAGAGATTTAGAAACATGGAGTCTTTCATGTTAAAACCCAGCACACAGTACATGAAACATTCATGAAAATTGTGACAGTCATATAATGTAAATTGTGAATTCAGAAACACAAGTATTCATAGCAGAAATATGCTCATCCAGTCAGGAAACAGAAACACCAACTTGTGACCTAGGTCAGTGTTTCCCAACCAGTGCACCTGAGTGGGTGTGCCACAGAATTTTTTGAAAAACTAATGGAAGAGTTATGAATTGGCTCATGAATATTCATGAGTTCATTTGAAGATTATATGGTGGTGTGCCTCAAAATAATTAAAGGTATCAAGGTGTGCCACGGCAGAGAAAAGTTTGGGCATCACTGACCTAGGTGACCATTCAATCAAAACTAACCAGCACAGCTCCAGTTTCAAATATTGAATACTCAAAACAAATTGCTTGTGAACAATCTATAGCAGTAGTTCTCAACCTATTTACTATTGTGGGCCGCATACGAAGCACTCTATGTTTATGTGAGCCACATCCACACAATTGATATACTATCTGTGTGGCCCTGATGATGTCACATGGGCCGCAGCTGCGTGCTGATTGGACCGCAAGCAGCTCGTGGGCTGCAGGTTGAGAACCATTGATCTGTAGACCAAAACTTATTTGTGGGAAATGTTTAGCAAATTATTTAGAGTGGCAAATACCTTCAAGAAAATTGTAAGCGCTCACAGACGGTTCACAAAAAGAAATAGTGTAAATTCAGCAAAGGAATTATTTACTCAGTTCTTCTTGATGCTAACGATGGAATGAGCATCAGCAGGCCTGTTTGAAGAAACAGCTATGGTGATCCCGTTCTGTAAGGCTTGGATTTCTTGCCATCACATCATTCTGCATATTTATTAACTGCTTCAGCTGCAATGAGCTGATCATTTCACTGGGATATTGCCATTTCAATAGGGTTGTACTGGTACCTGTATGTGGCAGGAAACACTGAAATGAGCCTCTAAAATATCCTGCTTCTTCAACCAGAATTTGTCAAACCAAAGGTTAAAAATCCCAGATTCACCCTCATGGGATGAATCTGCAAAGCAGGGGACTACAACTCCCAACAGCCCCTGGTCAGGTAAGAGAAAAGGCTTTGAACCAGGCTGTAGCTGCGATTTGCTTGGAAGCAGTGGCCACATAACAAGCAGGGCACTGGAGAGAAGCTGGATGCAGGGAGGGATCCCCAGGAACTGGACACAGAGCCACATGTGGAACAGGCTGAGTGCTGAACATTACGGCTAGCTGTAGGGTTGCCAGGTGTCCGGGTTTTACCCAGACAGTCTGGTTTTTTTGGTTTCTGTGTCCAGTTACCAATTAGGGTTGCCAAATGTTCACTTGTCAGGACATGACAGCCCAAAATGGCACCCGAACCAAAAGTCCAGTTACCACAGGGTAGGGGGAGGTGCCAGATCATTAACCCGCACCAACCCCTGCTCAGCCTGGGCCATCTCCTACCTGCAGGCAGGCTCCTTGAGATGATCCAATAAGCAGGGGAGGGAAGAGCAAGCAAATGGCGGGTGGGCCTTGAGCAGGGAAGATGTAGGCCTCAAGGGAAGATCCAGGGCAAGGGCGGGCCTTGGGAGTCCGGTCACCAACATTTATAAAGGTGGCAAGCCTAGCTGGGTGCAGGTTGGTGTGGGACCTATGGGGAAGCAGGATCAGCTGGGCAAGGAGGCAAAGTAGAGGGGCCTCAATGAGAGACACTAACTGAGCCTGGTCTGGAAATCCGTAAATTCCTATTTGGTAGAACAGAGACTAGACTGGAGAGGGCACCCCGAGCACTAGGCCTGAAGAGCCCTGACTCTCGATTGGACTCACCCAGGGACCCGAACAAGAACTGCTATGGCTCACTTTGAACTGTAACCGTTCAAACCTCTGTATCAAGGGTACTTACAAACTGGTCCTTTTCCTCCCAGCCTTAGCTATGTGTCTGAGTGGTTACTGACATCCACGGGGGCTAGCACCTACAAGGGCTAGCTGCTGAAGCACCTACAGCACTTGCCTCTGAGTTGTGGTACACTTGCCATGCTTCTGGCACCTTAGGCATCTGCTGTACTTCAGCACTGAGCAGCCTCAATAATTATATTCACTTCATTTTTAAAAAGCAAACGTATCAAGCCAAAAACAATATGTAATACCATCTTTGCTATTAAAATTACCCGTTCTTCTAAACTGACAGTGGGCTTTTTGACTGATGTCCTGAAATCATACATGTGGAACCTGAGTGGTTAATTACAATAATAACGATGCTGATGGTACTTCTCCCTTCCTCATCCCAAGTGAAAACTGTGAGAAACCAGCACCACAACCAAACATGGATTTACTTCACAGAGCGACCGCGAACTGTACTCTGGAGCTGCAAATTCAAGCAAACACACTTGAGGTTGAGGAATTTTGGCTTGGTCTCACCTATTCATTGGCCAGGTGCAGCCTTGTGAAGCAAAATGCATTCTGAAATGAGTTAAGTTACGTCCATAGAGTTCTTGGTCCTCCAGTTGCTAGAGAGGACCAGGATGTGTTGCAGAAGGATGTTAATAAAGTGAGAGATTACAGAGTAGGAGGTCATTCTCTGCTAAAGAATCTAGAGTCTGTTGTGTCTGCTCACACAACAGGGTGATGTAGTTTACACCCCACTCCCTGCCACAACAGAGCAAGAGGGAATCAGGGGAGGAATTGTGCCTCTTTTAACCCCTCACCCTGGTTGAGCCTAAAAGCTCAACTTGTCCGTAGTATTAACAATTGCCTCTCTCTCTATTCTTGAAGTTTGGAAGTAAGGTTTGGAGATAATTACAGAACAAATAATTTCCCCTCATACTCCTGTTCCTTGTGTCACAATATACATCTTGCCTGTATTTTGTCTCTACCATATGTCCGATGTGCGATGTATTTGGGAGGGGAGGATGAGAGTCTGTGCCTATGTCCTGTGTCCGATGGAATGTTCAGAGAATCAGCTGTCATTGTGTAGTGAGAGTCAAGTGATCTCCATGAGTGGATTGGAGGGAATGTGGGAGGATGTGTGTGTATGTGTGGAGTTATATGTATTATACCTTCTATGTTATGTTTCATATTTATATTTTTATGCTATGTTTTTTTAAAAGTAATGCAAACGTAAAGATGACAAGTCAGAGTAATAGAGTTTAAGGCCAAAAGGGACCAGCAGATGATATAATCTGACCTCCTGTGTATCACAGGCCACCAGTATCACCTAGCATCCACACCCTAAACCCAGTAACAGAAATTAGCCCTCAGGAAACTAAATTATTATGTGCCCCAACAGATAATAAGAGGGAACAAGGTGCACCAATGCCCAAGGACCATGTAATGGCAGGGAATTCACTAAATGTGATATACTCAGATGAGGGCCTCATTAAGAGCTTGTGTGTATCTTTGAAAATGAAAGACGTGTCCTGGCATAGCGGATGTCATGTGACCCTAATGCATCTGACATTCCTAATAAATCTGATTTCTGCTCCAAATAGTGCTGCATCAGAGAGCAAACTTTCACCAGTCACTTTCCAAATTCACTACTATTTTAAAATAACATGGACCTGATTTTCAAAAGAGCTCAGCGCTCCGCAGCTCCCAGGAAGAACATCCCAATGGGAGCTGCTCTATGTACAGTTGAAGATCAGTCCATTCATGTGCCGAAATGGGAGCTGAGCGCTTTTGAAAATTTGGCCCTTTGAGTCTAAACTGCATCACAGTCAATGATATAAAAACTAAAATGCCTCATACCAGCCTATTTATTGCCTGGTGACTGACAGATCTAATTTTCTGATTTTTGCACGGTAAACATCAGGCCAGTTATGTACCAAACTGTGCAATCCCTTCCATGAATACTAACTACTTGCATGCGTAAGAATTACCCACATCAGTAAAGATTGCAGAATCAGGTCCAGCATTTTTTCCCAGTATTTTCAGTTCCACATAGAGTGACCTGCCTGCCAAGGAATCACTGAGTAAGACTGTTCTTTTTGCAAGTTGTTTATGTTTATTTATTTGTGATATCACTTAGTACAATTCTTCTCTGCTTATATCATTATTATAACTATGAGTGTCACTGATGCACCCAGCAGGAACAACCCAGAGAAAAGATTGCAGCTCATTATCATCCATTACCATAACTGAGAGAGATTAGAAACATAATAGAAGCTGAGAGAAGAAATAGATAAGGGCATGTCTACATCGCCCCACCGTTTGGACAACGGGGGTATAAACAGAAGAGAATACCGAAGTGCTGTGCTGTAAATCTCCCATGCGGATGCTGCTGGTGTAAACTAAAAGTTTCCCAGTTCTCACTAACAAGTCCTCTTCAAAAAGAACTACTTTAATGTAAATAGGAACCTTGCAGTAGAGGAGAAGGGGAGCAGGCACTGGGAGATGGGGGGTAGGAACCGAATGCTGGAGGATGAAAAAGAGCAGAGCGGGAGAGGGGTGGAGCAGGCAGGAAGGGGTTTGCATGCAAGCAGAGGGGGACCGAGACAAGTTAGGGCTATAGGGGCAGAAAGATCTAGAAAGGTCTAGTACTCCACTAGAGTACACACCCCTACAGAACCTGAAACTGAACCCAGAGTCCTCGGTCTCTGCAATCCTCTGCTGTCAGCAAATAGTTGTGATTGAAACCAACTGGTAATGGATATGTCTCATCCCCTCTCTAGTGACTGGCCCACCTAAAGTATAATAGCCTTCGACTGCTATCAGTTACTCCATTAGTTTAAGTGGTAGAGGTCTGTGCTATGACTCTGAATGGGGAATTTAATACCAAAGGCTAAGATTTTCAAAAGAGACTAGTGATTTTGCATGCCTATATTTTAGAGTGTCCAACGTGATACCTTAGAGGGGGGCTCATTTTCAGAACAGGCTGAGCGTCAAAAAGCTGGACACTCAGAACCAGAGGCACCTAAAATCACTAGTCAACTTTGAAAATCCCAGCCACAATAAATAAAGCAAGTGCTGCCTGTTTTATTTTTTCATGTTTAAAAAATTAAAAGCTCATTTCGCAACTAATAATAATAATAACTTGCAAATACTGTAACACCTAGGAGCCTCAGGTCTGGACCAGCACTTTCTTGTGCTAGATGCTGTACAAATACAGAACAAAAAGACCACCCTGTTTCAAAGAGTTTATAGTCTAAGCCTAAAGAGTCTCCAAAATTTTCATCCTGCTGGACCAAAGTGACACTGAATTCAGGAACCTTGCCACAGAAATTAGGTCCAGCATGCCACTGAGAACATGGGGCCTTGTTTATCTGGACTTATGGAAAGAACAAATGCAAAACTCTTGTAGAATAAGGGAGGTTTTTGTTGATTTTGTAAAATATTCTTAGGAATGAAACTCTGGGTGTGTCTACACAGCAGTTAGACACCCGCATCTGTCCCGTGCCGGCTGACTCAGGCTCACAGAGCTCGGGCAAAGGTGTAGAGACTCTAGAACCGTGTGGGGGTCCCGGACCTCAGGCTGCAGCTGGAGCCCAAACATCTACACTGCAATGAAACAGCTCCTTCGCCCGAGCCCTGACAGCTCCAGTCAGCTGGCATAGACCAGCCACAGCTGTCTAATTGCAGTGTAGACATATCCCGTGGGGCCCTGTGCTTTCTCCACTGCATGGAATGGAAATGCTGTCTGAAAAGAGCCAGGTAAATACAGAAGAGTGAAGTGGAGCTTGCCAAGCTCTCCCAAGCCAGTAGCATTCAGAAAATGCTTGTGCTTCTAGGAGGGACAGGGCGCAATGCCACCAGTATTACCAATATGCTCCCCTCTAAAACCAACGAGTCATAGAGCACAAAACCCCCTGGGAGTTTAATGCTCCTGAAAGCAGAATTAATCTTCAGCCCAAAGCTTCCACCCTCTATCTTCCTTGGGGGAGAAGAGTTAAAGCCAGAGCCTGCCTCATTGAAGTCAATGGGAGTTTCGCCATTGACTTTACTATGAGCATGAGCCATCCCTTGCAGTGTGATTTTGCAAAGCGCTTACCTAATGGTTCAAAAACATGTTTCTAACCGTTGGTTTCAATGAGAGCAAAACTGGGCCAATAACGAACACATTTTAAAAGCCCACCCTTAGTGTGCAGCTAAGGACCAAGCAGGGACCTCATTGTGGCACATGTACAGTACTGCCAGCCTCAAAAATAATGAGGTGGGTGCCCAAAATGATGAGACTAGTTTAAAAGTCATGAGGTTTTAAAAAGTAACAGCTTTTGAGTTCTTAATATTTGCCATCTGGGATCATAGTCTTTAGAGTTCACATTTTTCAAGCTTTCCTCTGCAACATGAGGGATAGAAACCTAGTCTTATTTAAATGAAAGAGAGAGTCTCACCTAATCACATGACCCCAGAATCTGGGGCTTTAAGAAAATAACCAAATGTTGCAAGACTCGTGACAAAATCATGAGAGTTGGCAACACTGTTAAGCCACCGAACAGTAAATTTCAGCAAGTTGTTTTTGTCATTCTCGTTTTTCTTTTTAAATAATAATGATAATATTCCCACAATTTTTGTATTTATAAAACACCCTCTTCTAAAGGTGCTCAGGGCTATACATTAGTACATTAAAAACAATAAAAACTTTAGTATAAATCTTCCTCAACAAACTTCCAAAGAAAAGAACATTTCCATTATCGTCTATCCATGATTTTAAGCTACAGATAAAGCCATAAGATGGAACTGGACTTGTCTGATAGGATCACCTTGCTCTTATGTAGCCCGTTTTCACTCACAAATTCAAAGCACTTTCCAAAGAAGGTAGGAATCATTTGTCCCCAGTTTATAAATGGGGAAACTGAGGCACAAAGAGATTAAATGACTCACACAAGGTCACCCAGTAGGCCACTGGTAGAGCCAGGTCGGGAACCTCAGAGCCTTCTGAAATCCAAATCAAAGCCCTAGCCACTGGACCACTCTGCACCCCTCTCCCTAGCAGGTTTACTTGCTGATGCCATTTATATGAAAATGTCAATAAAAACATAATTTAAATATACAAATTTAACTTAGGCGTATAGCAGTAGAAGAAACAATTGTGTCTTTTTGGGTTTTTGGTTTTTTTTAAAAAGACGAGTATCATGTATCTGAGAAAAACACTGCCTATTGCAGCTGTTTGGAAATATGAAACTCTAGCTGCTAATACAAGTCCTAATTAAATGCACAAGTCTGAATTTGATATTTGTTGTTGTCTAATGTTATTTTTGAGCTCAGAATACAAGACAGACTCAAATCTGACACCTCTGGATCTTTCATAGAATAATTTTCCCCACTCTCAATACAGATTTCAGTGACATAAAAAATATGGCTCAGATATCAGTATATATTGGATTGAAATTTAACAAGCTTTTATCGTCCACTGTTAGCATTAGCCTGAATCTCTTGGCTTGTTGGGAGTTAATTGCCAAAAGATTTTATGATACATCTAATTGGTTCAGTCATCTTGCTGTACCTTGAACCCAACCAGACTGCCAGTATGCCCTGAACTCAAATACAAGGTAAGAGCCCATCAGTTATTTAGTATGTGCTAGAAGCATGCATTTTCTTTTTTGCTCCATGTGAAAATAGTTAACCACATGGAAAGGGTTCCACCCCTCCACTTTGCAAAATGGTGAAATTAAGTTTTCCGTATAGCTACCAGGGGACTGCAGTAAATTACCCTGGTAACAGAGTTTACATTGATTCTGAAAAAGCACTTGTCCATATGTAACAACGATAACCTTTTAGAAGGTTTGGAAAACAAATCTGACACCCCATTAAAAGGCAAATGATTTTTTCTCCACACAAGAAAAAGAAACTTTTAAAACATAGAAGGCTATTAATAAATAATGGGGCTTTTTTATAGGAAAGGCTGACATGAAAGCTTAAGCTATAAACTGTATCAGAGGCAGCATTTTGACTTGTTGGGTTTATTTGTCAAAGCAGTGAGATGGGACCTCATTTTTATTAGCTGCACAAAAGATATTTTATTGAATGTCACATTGTAATTTGATTTTAAAAGGGATAGAAAAAAATTACATTTTCTGGGATACGTAATACTGCAAAAACATGATATTCAGACTAACCACTAACACAATGAGGGATAATATAAACCGTCCAAAATATACTCTAGTGCACTATCAATGGGAGTGTATCTTTTCAGTTTAAAAGTACCAGAATCTTTTCCCTGAATTCAGCTTCACCTACAATGGTCAGAATTAAAAGGTATTTTTCCATAAAATAATATATAAAATAATTAAATAGTTAAAAGATTCTAATGAGTTTTTTTTAATATTTCAAACTTTATTTCTTGATTTTTTTAAATTAATTTTGTAAATTTTGCCATGATGAGAAGACTAGTAATAAACAGCAGAGTCTGGCTGGGAAGAAGAAGACCTCGTATAGGCTGTGGTCTGTTCTTTACTCTACAACTGACCTGATGAAAAACTTTGGGCAAGTTATTTAACCTATCTATAGTATGCCTCATTTTCCAGATTTTGAACACCCCAAAAGTGGCATGTCAGAATGGTGTTCTGAGTCCAATTCCACAGCCTTCCACAGACTCCACAGACTTCTACTGAGACATTGGGCAAGTCACACAATACAGCCTAGCTAAAGAAACAATAAATAATTAAAATTTAAAAACTGACATGCCAGTCTTTCTCAGCTCCTGCAAAAGAAACACACCGGTTTTTAAACAATGCTATATATTTTAACTGTTAACACTTGTACTGCACATCAACTGCTAAAGTAGTGTATTCACTTTATCACAGTGCTCAGCTGGTGTCACCCTCTGGCAGCTGCCAGAGCTCAGACTCCCAGAAGGTGGCTCCCTGCAAGAAAAAGTAGAGGGGGAAAAACGTAAGTGGATTTACAAAAATCACCCTGAAAAATGCAAGTCAAAGGAGGTATACACTGTACTAAGCTACGTTCATTCCTACGTGCATCCCCACAATCATCCACCCTCAGTTGCTTAAAATTCACCTTACCCTGCCCTGAATCTCAGAGGCTTGTTCATTCCTTTTTCCCCCAATGGTCTAAGAAAGGTTCCTAGGAATACTACATATTTGTCAGAGGGATGTTAGTAGGGGAGGAATTGACTGGGCTGGAGGCAGCTGCTAGACTTCATGTGCCCCCACCAGACGCAGGCCCTCACAGCACTCATCTCTGGTTCTTCTTATTTATTATTATTTAATATTTAGCAGCCAGTAGCACCCAGAAGCCCCAGTGTTATGGTCCCATTTTACAAAGTACCATGCAAACACATAAGAAGACAAGGTCAAAGTCTCACTGACAAAGATCCTAGAGGGAGACACAACAGAGAGAAAACAAATGTTACTCCATACTATAAAATGGATCTGAAGCTTTAAGGTGGGATTTTAAAAAAGCATCTTGGAATTTATGAACATAGGTCACCTTGATTTTCAATGCAGCTTGTGGTTCTAAGTCACTTAGGCACTTTTGAAAATTCCTCTCTCAGCTTAAATGACCTAAGAGTGCACTACACTCGTATTAAAAAGTCCTATGGAAATGAATAAGCATTAACCCAATAGTTCTGCACAGAAATTCAACAGGGCTGTATGGCAATTACTGTAGAGAGAAATTTTCAAGTGTGAGTGTATTCAAATGCCCATCTGACTCCATTGGTGTCCCCAGTGGTTCTCCCTCTCTCTGCTTCCTTTCATCATTCACATTAGTGCAAACACATATCAGAGCACCTTCAAAAACTACCTCCTGGTTTACACCTAACCCAACCCATAACTAGCTTGCATGTGCCTAAATTGTCTGGGTCTTCAGGGTTCAAACCAGAGGCTTTGTGTGCTTATCCCTGGCATAACTGACCAGTCTTTATGCACCCATGCATAAGTGTGCACACACTCTGAGTGTACCAAGCCACCCCCCTCTGAAAACCTTGAGCATGCCCTTTGCTCACTTATACTCCACAATAAGCATGAAAATGGCCCTAAGCAACTGCACAAGCTTTTGGAAAATTAGTCTTTATCTTTGTTTGCCTCAGTTGCCTGATCTGTAAAATGGGATAAGAACATATCTCTAGCTCACAATGGTATTGTCAGGACCAGCCAACATTTGTACAGCACTTTGAGATCTTTAAATAGATATTGTTATAGAAATGCAAAGTATAATTGCTATTCTCTTTGGGGTTATCAGATCCAGGGTTTTAGTTAAGCCTCATCATTAATTATAAAAATAGTAATTCCTAAGAGATAAGTTTCACCTGTTTTTTAAATTCTTCCGACGGTGACGAGCAAGTCAAATATCTGAGTAACGCCTTCTTCGCTTTATCAAAAGCATTGGCATCAAACCAGATTGCTTTTAGTTATTTATTATAATAATAATTATTATTATTACATCATTGTGCCAGTTCTGCATCAGTCAGCCTTCTGTGGAAGGAGGAGGAGCCAGGCTTTGCAGACCACAGCAGGTGTTCAAAAAGACACCAGAGGTGCTGTCCTTTCACTGCTCTTTCTGAGCAAATATTCCCAACCTATGTCTTCTTCCACACTGGCCTGTAGCCAGAGAGAGTGTATGTGGAGTGAACAAAAGATAAGGACGGCTGTGGGATGGCCTCTTTATGCCTGATCCTCATGAATTCCATTTGCTTAGCAGCCAGTTTTTATAGGGGATACAGTTACTTCTGCACACTTGTAGGCGGGACTGTAGATTCTCACCAAAAATAACTGACAGTGAATAGGAAGGGCAGTGGGGTTGCCTTTTGTTTAGGCGTTCATCATTCTCTTCCACAGCCATGTGCATCACTCCAAATTTTTTGCGAGTAAGGATTGTTTGTTGGCCTAAGCCAATCCTCTTTGAAGTCAACAGAAGTCTTTCTCTAGTAGGAGTTGGGCTGGGCCTTGTGTGACCGCAGGTTTTGCAGTACTGAGTCCTATTTTAACTTGCATGGAACCCTACAGTGTTCTCTCTCCCTGCTTTTGCCCACAACTTAAAAAATAAGATGTTTGTTTCCTTCGTTCAGCTTAATAATTATTTTCAGACCTTTTGCAATATGAACAGTCTTACTATTTTTTTGCATCCTGTTCAAATTCACACTGTCAGAGTTAGATTGTGTATTATTCCTTATCCCTATTAAGAATAGATACATTTTATTTTTACTAATTACTACTGCTTTTTAGCTAGTTTTTCAAAAGTTAGTTCTCATTAAACTGGAATATCGCTTTCAAAAATGAAGTGTTCTTCTGTCATATGAACGCTATTAAAAATGCCCCTTTTGATGTACAGCTCCTTTCAGTCTCTATATGTGAAAGTCATCTGGCTCTAAAGCAGGGTACTTATTTGGGTTTTTTTACAACCTGCAGAGAATAAAACTAATAAATATTTCTAGTTCTTCAAAGATTGATTTATTATCAGTTATAAAAACATGCCTTTTCATTTGGAAAGTCATTTGCTCAGTTATGATTACATATAAACAGCTGCTAAGGGTCAACATAGGCCATGGTGCTTGTTACTGCTTGCACTCCTTACGAGTTTAGCTCAGTGTGGCTAGTATGGGTGTCCTGGGATTCCAAAGTCTGTACTGATTACCAACAAATGCCTCTTTAAAATCAGCAGAAGCAGTCTAGGGATTAATGGTGCCAAGACAGTCTGAGGCACTGTAGCAATGCCTGAGGTCATAAAGTGAGCAATGACAATTGTCCTGTCCTTGCTGATTTTATCACTGTAAGAGTTTTTTAGCATCACACAGAAGTCAAAAGGAGTCTTTGGACCTAAGTGTTACTATCATCTAGTATGAAGGTTTTTTGGTTTTCAGGTAGCTGGCATGTCTTAGTTACAAAGACTGTCAGAACTTTAATCTGGAGCATTGCACCTCTTAGCTATCTGTTCTGATTTAAAAAAAAAAAGTTACAAGTTATAAAAAGAAAGGAAGGTAAATATATTTCATGCCTATTTGATTTGTCACTTAGGATATTAAGAAATGGCTAAAGATGCACAAAATTGTAGATCTGGGGAAAATAGTGATATTAACTATTATATATATGAATAGTTGGGATCTAAGTCACATACTTTTCACCTCTAGAGGCTTAAGATCAAATCCTGGCTTAGGTAAAAAATGAAAAAGATTTGTGGCTCTCTCATCCCTGGCACACGAATGCATCACAAAACCAATACATGATTGGCACTCTGTGCTGAAGACCTGGGGATGGAGTTGAAGAAGTATTCAGGATTCTCGAGCTACAATAATTTGAATGATTTGAAAAATTTCAAAGCATACTGGGAATTCCCTTGAAGTTACACCAAGGATGAATCTGGCCATCAGAGTGAGATTTTATATATTACACTGACACACAGCAAAATATTTCCTCTCAAGAAGGATATACTTTTTTAAAGTGCCTTAAAATGAATCCCAAATGAGGAAGTCTCTCTCCAAATGAGTGATACTTGGCAGATCTACCAATCCGAACTGAGATGCATTAGTAGAGCTTGTGCAGGAAAATTTTCACAGTGGCTGCCCATGCTGTTCCTGACTCAAGCCAGTGCTACTAATCATATTTCATATGCATTAAATCCACCGTCAAAAATAAATACACCAACCAGTAGTTCAAGTTCACAGGGCTCTAGCAAAGAATTAGCTATTTTGAACACCAATAGATACCACATATTTCAAAGACCTTTAAATCAACGTTCTGATTTTCAAAAGCACTTAAGAACAGGCATCCTGTTGACCTTCAATGGGACTTGTGCTCTTAAGTCACTTGGGTGCTTTCAAAAGTTCCATCTTAAATTCATTGGAGCTCTTTGAGGACCTAAATGTGCAGTCATTATGCATGCAAAACTCCCAAGCAAATCAGCAGGAGCTTGGGATCACAAAGAACAGTGCAGGATCGTGTGCCTGAAATTGATCTATAGGGTCATTTATATTTTTCATGAATAATTTTTAAGATGATTTGGCACAAATCATTACCAATGGCATTCCAGAGTTCAAATGAAAGGAACATGGATTCAGCAATGTAACTCATTTCTGACAGGATAAGAACGTTAAATCAAGATCAAGACATTTGCTTAAGCAGTATGAAGACATTTTGTCACATATCACTTCTATGTTCAAGATGCCTATGTACTATTTCAGCTGTTTCTCCATAGTCCATGTTTAGATTCTCCATGAAACATGTCTAATAGGGTGGTGAGGTATGGTCTCATCTCATGTGGCATGGCACAGAGAAACAATTAGGGCTGTGATAAGTAGGTGAGCAGAGACAAGCCCACTAGCTTAGCAGACCTAAAATAAAATCAGATGGCAGAGGAAGGAAAGAGCATAAACTAGAGGAGAGAGACCACAGAAAGGCTGGGATAAAAGAAAATAAAATTGCATAGGAGTTGAACATTCTCTCCATGGCCCCTAACGTTACCACCAGAGTCACCACTATACACAAACACACACAACTACCCTCTAACTAAAGAAAGTAGTATGTTTTGTAAATGAATGCGCTATTGTATATAGAGAACTCTGCACGCAGGACCCGATCCAGCTCCTACTGAAGGCAATGGCAAAACTTGCAGAGACTTCAGTGGGTTCAGGATCAGTCCCACATGGTATGAAAGTTTGATTTTGGGCAGGAAAACTAGCTAGCAGTAACTAGATGGGCTTTAGGAAAAGGGAAGGAAATCTACAAGGAAGAGAAGAGGAAAGGACGGGGAGGATGGACTTTGACACCAATATTCCTAAAACAAATACTTAGTTCTTGAGCCAAAGCTTCTGTTCTTACTAACCTCAGACTAACATGAAACAATAATCAGTTCTCTGTTCTTTGCGTACATGCTGGTGATTTTCTTAATTGAAATGACATTGGCATAGGTTTTGTTCATCCCCACCATCGTTTTAGCATAGAACCTGGGACCTCTAAAGCTAAAACATAAGTTCCTGTAGTTTGAGCTAAAAACCCAGGCCCCCTAGTAGGATGAAGTACCGAGGGGGATGTGTAATACCAACTGAACAGTAGGTTGCACTCGTACATCCACAGATGATGGGGATGTAACACTGGTATTATGCTCTGCTTCAAAAGATTTCCATTTGCTGGACAGATATTTATGATATTTATAGAGCTGTCCAGAGGTTGGCAATTCTGCTTTGTGATAACTATCAAATATGTTACAGTACAAAATTGGTTTTCATTCTGCGTTGGAATGAAAACAAAACCTTTCAAATGTTTTCGTCAAATGGTATTGAGTTGAAACGGCTGTTTTCAGGTGGAAAACTCAAATTTTCTAGTCCCCTCTCTCTCTCTTTCTCTCTCTGGTCTCCCTGGACCACGAAACCGTGTGACAAAAACTCTGTTGAAATCGATACATCTCTGCAATACATTTCAGCTTCAAAAAAACAGCAGATTGTCATGAAATTTCATTTCAGCAAAAATGATCTGACCAACTCTAGATCTCTCATACATGTATGGCAGACGAAATATAAACAATATCTTGCCTCTCTAAGGGCTTGATATAAACTTCATTGAAGTCAATGGAAAGCCCTGATCAGAACTCTGACCATAATTGATCTTTAATGGGTCACAAGCCCAAAAGCCTTTAGGAAACAATCAACAGTTTTAGCTATTAACTTTCTTTATATATGTATATATACTTTCTGTTTCTCTTTATGTTTGACTTTTGATAGAGCTTATTTTTAGACCACACTTTATAGCAGTGAACTGGAGTAAAAACAATTTCGCTGAGTAAGAGGAAAATATTTGTGTTACTGCAAGATTGTGATGTGGACTGTGGAACTGGCTAAGTTATCTGTGCAACCTAGACACAATGGGCAGTGATCTAATTTCATCCCATCAGAGGCAATCAGCATGACATTTGCTCTCGTATTTTCTGTTCCTCGGCCAGTTATACTCAACTGTCCCCAAAAGCTGCTCATTATTAGCTGGCCACATTCTTTTTGAGGCACTAGAGAAGAAGCGAGTCTTGAGGAGGAATTAGTTAAAGGAGAAGATTGTGGCACTCAGAATCAGTTTTGGGAAGGACATTCACTAATACAATGGCTTGATCCTAGACTGTAACATTATTATAGAAAAGCTACCGAACATTATTTCTTTTTGGAACTTGACAGCCATAATGAATGTCTTGAGAAAATCACAGGGCCCTGACAGAGACAAACTGGAGGACCAAGAAGATTGGAACATTTAAAGGACACTGTTCAAGTTTGTCAATATGACCTAATCTTGTTCCCCTCACCTCATAACCCCAGAAGTGAGGACAGTAATAATAACCAAGGAATATTGAAGGCCAGACCTTTCTGTTTGTGGCTCTTCTATAACAGAACTAGAACATATTTGTGCTTTACTGACTTTATGACATAGCTCTTTTATTGCTCTATTGGGAGTGAGTTTGTTAATATAAAAATTATTAGATTTTACAAATACAAAATTTTGTCATGTAGACAATATTTTCACCTCTAGTATTGGAGGTTTTGCTAATATGACTGTGAATATGTGAATATGACTGCATTTACAATCTCTTTCTAATTGAAGTGTGTTTGGTAAGAATGGAAAGTGCACTGAATTGTTTTATGTGGCCCTGATAGTGCAAACACCTAGACACGTGTAACTTTACTCACATACGTTGTTCAATTTAAATCAATGAGGTTACTCACTTGAATAAAGTTGTGCACATGTTTAAATGTTTGTACAACCAGGATCTACGTTTATATTTTTGGTTACTGATGTCTATTTTTCTTGTTCTCTGTTTTTTTTAAAAAAAATAAAAACTGTAAGTAGGTTAAACAAAACAGAGGTTCTAACTGTGGTTCATAATAAGCATAAGCTAAAAAAACTGTATATTTGTCTTACTTATGAGCAGCTAAAACCCCTATAATTCAGAATCTTCCACATATTTTATGAATTATTCATATCACCTTTATTTTTCCTTTTATTTTTTTTAAATCCAGAAATCATAAGGATTTGTGTTCATCTACAGTTACTATACATCCTTTTATATAGAGATATATGACAGTCAATGCTATTTTAGAGTTGTGTCCAAACAGAACAACCTGTTGGCCTTATTTTGTGTTGACAGTGAGTAATAAATAATGGTGAAAGAATGGAAGTTTAATATTAGGTCCTTCAGTCATATCCAGTATTTTGGTCATCTTTCTTAGGAAACAGAAAACTGAAATGCCATGAAAATGTCTGCGCTTTGGAAACAATACTATAATAATTAGAGTCTGAACTATTCGTTTCAGCCAGGTTTTCAAGCTCTGATGAATGGATATATAAACACTGCCAACTGGCAAACCATTCCTACCATTGACATAAATGGGAGACATATTTCTAATAAAAGTGAAAGAGTACAGAAAAAGTCTATATGTTTAACAGCGAGTGCACAGGAAATAAAAAATCATGAGGGTCAAACAAGCAACAGAAATAAATGGAATTTTAGTTTCTCCCTGTTATCAGTGAGCTGATCCAGAAGTGCAGATTCATCAAACCTACTTGCAATCTAATCTTCGAGACTTTATCCATATTTTCAAAGTTTTTATTTCTTATTTTGGACTCTTTCACATTGCACCAGCTAATGTAACCCAATATGAAGTGACCTAAACTATAGTAAGACTATAATTAATTAGAAATTAAAAAAAGGAGCCCACTCTTTTCATATCTGTTACAAATGCTGTACACTCACAGTACCTTGTTGGGACATATTTTGGTGGAATGGCAGAAATGGTGTGGGAGAAAACACACACTTTTCTGTGTTGTCAAATAATTTCCAAGAAGTTCAGGACATCTGTAGCTGCTATATGTATTGCACAGCTAGTACAATCTCAATGAATGTAATGTACAATTAAATGTACAATTTCTTTCTCTTACATATGTTTGAGTAATTCCTAACAGAAATACAGAAAAGATAACAAAGATCCCATTTCCAACACTATGCAGGAATAATGCAATATTCCTAAAGGAAATTGGTATGTAGACAGCACTGAACATGCAATAAAGAATAATCATGGCTAGACACATGCTGCATAACTGCTTTCCTCTTGGCAGGGTGAAGGAAGGCACAGAGATGATGCAATTTCTTTACATGGGTCACTGTCATGGAAGTTATGTTTATCCCTATGATGGTTTGGGAAGCTGTGTACAGCTTATGAATTCTGATTGATTTTATGAACTCTGTGTATAACTCTAACCCTCAGTGTGTATTGAATCAGCGATTTGCTAGCAACGACTGGTCAGGTTATATCACAAATCCTGTCTGGAAGCAGCCAGAGGATAATCAATAGTGTAGTTATATCACTGAATGACTCTGCCATAGTAGAACAATGAATATGCTAAAGATATTGGCCAAGCTAAAGGAAGCTGGTTCTCCACAGGTTGTCTGCAGGGAAGGGGATTGTAGCAATGGAAACTCCGCAGCAGAAAAGGGGAACAAAGAGAGAGGCATTAGAAGCTGCTGTTAAAACAGGACATATTCTCTGAGGTAAGGGGAACCTGTTGACCTCCAGCCTGGAACAAGCTAAGGAAAGTTTATTGCAGGGGCAGAGAAAGAGAGAGAGAGAGAATCTGAAAGCAGAGCAGGAGGAGAGGATGTCTAGAGTCCTCAGAGAGGTTTGGTAGAGGAAGAAGTAGCGGAAATGCTGAGTCCTGTAATCCAACCTTCTTTTCTCTGTGTTGCACGCTTAGCTACACTCAGGATAATTAGTTGGGTGTGGTGTAAGACCACGTGCTAGGTGAATTCTTCCCAGTTCTGCTGTGTGAATGTGGGCAAGGCATTTCACTGTTCTGATTCCCCTTCCACGCTTTGTTTGTCTTGTCAAGTAAGCTCTTTGGAACAGGAACTGTGTGTCTATGTGTCCCTACATAGTGAGGTCCTGATCTCAGTTGGGGCTTCAAGGCATTACCATAATAATTAAAAAAAGGTGACCAGCATTCTCATGCTTTACATTAATAGTTGGAGTTAAGTGTGCGCAAAAATATTACATGTGTGCTATTGTTTGTCTCTATACTTGATCAAATTAGCAATGGGCTCAAGGTACAAAATTAAGATCCAAAGCTGAACATTACCAAATTTGGAGGATACTCAGGTCCAGGGTTCTGGTTCAGGCCTATTCTTACTTTAATCAAATATAGTCATTTAAAAATATTAATAAATCCTGAGCAATGCATCAATGAATTCATACATCAGCGTTGGTCCCTTCCCTACTATAGGCTGTTGAACCTTAGATGTGTGAATCACTTTCCTGGAAAGTTCCCTCTGAATGTTGCATGTGTAATTGCAGCAAAGAGACTGTCTCTGTTTCCCTCTTCTGGAATAACTGTAGTGTAGACTACCAGGCTCTGCATGGCATTTCTCAGAACAAATTATTCCTCTGCTAACAATTCAGCCATTCTACCCTTCTTGCCTCCTATTTAAGGGTCATACTTTTTCATGTGGCTATTTGAAAGCATTGCTGTGCAACCTACACAAAAAGTTTATTATTATAAAACACATTAAATAAATGTGTAGCAACTAATCACAACATAAAAAGTGGATTCGGCTACATATTCCCATTGAAGAAAGTTCCTATTTAACTCCTTTGGAGTATTTGCATATAAAACCTTCTAATCTACTTTAGCTGCTGTATTGGCCACAAAGGCAGCACTTTCTCCATCCATTACTATGTTTCTAATTTGGAGCAAAGTCCTGTTTGCAGGACTGTTCTTCAAAGATGTCGTAAAGCATAAGATGAAAGATCAATATTTTTATAAACGTGTGCCATAATTTAAGGAATTCTTAATCACAGAATCAAAGATGTTAGCAATAGAAAAGAACTATTAGGTCACCTAGCCCCTTCCAATCTGCCAGCAAAAGAATGTTCCCTGCAGTACATTCTCCAGTGCTTTGTTCATTCTCTCTTTAAATGAATCAAGCAATGAGACTTCTACCACCTCACTTTCTTCCAGCCTAATCAGTTTCCGGAGAGATTTTCAAAGGCACAAAGGGTAGTAAGACATCTTATATACAACCTAGTATACCACCACCCTGAGCTATAACCAGTCAACCCTATGTGATTCCTCTCCCTTCTTCAAGGGTGTAAGTCTAAACTACTTTTAAATAGTTACTATATCATCCCCACCCTTAGTTGGCTAGCAAAAAAATACACATCTGGTTTTTCTAAATATTTTTCTTATTAAGTTAGGCTGGCCCAACAGTTGGGGAAAAAACACCTTTGAACCAGGATTGTATTTTTGTCATGACAGCATGTCATGATAATGACATTCTGAAGATCACAGTGCTCTGTAAGCATGTGGAGGATAAGAGCAGACTGGCTGCTTCCACGTTTGGTTTGCTCTACCCCAGCCACTTGAATTTCATTACCAGACCACTGGCTCCCCTGAACTAGCATCACTATGGAGCAAATTGTGGAGCAATTTATGGAGCAAAATACTCATAGTGAGTAGCACCTTACTACATATATAGCTCCATTGACCACAGTGGGCCTACTTCTGGTGTGAGGTAGTATTCAATGTGAATAAGGGCAACAAGCTGGCCCAAAGTGAACGTATTTTTGCTGAGACATTGCAACCCAACATCATTACAAAATAATGTCCATATTATTATATGATTGGGTTTAGTGAACTTTTCAACAGAGACACAAACCGAATCCAAATGGTGGGGGTTGCCTTCCCCTACTGATTAGAAGTTCTTCCAAAACCTTAACCATTCTTTGTTGCTCTTTAAATTGCTTTCAATTTCTTAATGTGTTTCTGGAATTGAGCTGTGGAGAAGTGCACACAGGTTCTGTCTCAACAAAGCTATATAAAGAGAGATTATCATCTTCTTTATCTGTGATGTGTTTATATACAGAATCCAACACTATACAGATTCTTCTTACTGCTCTTTTGCAAATGCATGTAAATGGAGGCACAGAATTGTGGTTGTAGATATCAGCATCCACAATTGCACACAAACTAGTCAGGTAGTACTGCTCCTAAGGGTCAGACTGTGATACTTTTATTCACACTGAACAGTATCTTAAACAATGAACTGAAATCAGTAAGATTATTTGTGGGATAAGGCAGTATTTAATGTGAAAAGGAGCTTCACACTTACGCAACGCTCAGATAATATAATGATGAGGGCCATAGAAGTGCTAGATAGAATAGAATAGAATAGAATCTGGCCCAAAATGAGTTTAATAGAGGGTGTAAAGAACTGTACTAGCAATATTGGAGGCTCAGTTGAGACTCAGGTAAAAGTCAGGGCTATTAGATATGAGACCACACATTAAAGTGATCCCTGCAGTACATCACTAGACACTAGGGATGGGCATACTGATTTGGATATAATAAAAATACATCACTAATACACAGCGGACCTTTCTAGAACCAAACAAAACCAATTTTGTTGTAAAATTCTGAAATCTTCAGATAACATTTTTCCACCCGGGGTTCTCACCCAGATCAAAAAAGTGATAAAATAGAAGGACTGTCTATACTTGTGGTATATCTGGTTGAGAGCAGAAGAAGGAATACTTGTGACAGAGCCTATTCTTGTGAGATTTCCATCTTAATTTCACAGTCTAAGAGGTTGGAATAATTTGCATAAGCTTCAAATAAACATGTAGGGCCAGATTCATTTGTACACTCCAGTTGCTTTGGGCCTTTCCAGTGACGCAAAGCAGCTGTAAACGCTCTTTAACTGGCCAGTTAAGCCAGGTTTATGGCTCCTTTACGTCCCCAGAACAACACAAAGGAGCCAAAGCATACCAGTGAATCTTGCCCCTGAATTTTTGGACATTTAGCTGAACTGAACCCAAATTCTGAACCTTTGAGGGTTGCCCATTATTATTGGACATGGCCTCCTAGCTCAACACATAGCTGTTATCATTTCCCTTTGTTTACAGCCCTACTGGAATGATCTAATTAAGAGCTCGAGCACTTTCAGTCTACAAACACTCTATAAAGCCCACGGTAGTAAAATGTCTTCATCTAGTTTAGATAAATGTTCTGTAGAATAACGCAGCATTTCTCACCAAATTAATGTCTCTCTTTCTCTCCCTTTCCCTCCCCCACCTTGGCATCTGAATTATAATGGGGATAATATAATCCCCTCATCTCACAGGGGTGTTGTAAAGACAAATCCATTAATGTTTGTGAAGCACTCAGATAATACAGTGATGAGCACCATAGAAAAGCCCATGAAGAAATTAATAATTCTCTATTCAGATCACAGTTTGAATGGTGTGCAGTATATTAGGCCTGGGGCCACACACTGATAGAGAAGAATAAACAGAAATATTGAATAACACACTCATTCACTGAATGAGCTGGGATCCTCTGGAAAAAAATAGTATGTGATCATGTAGATAACTGTATCGTAATGTATACACATAAGGGGGCTAAATTAAAATTACACAGACAACCTTAATTCAGGCATTTCCCAAGGTTAGAGTGTTGACTTTTCAGCTTTAATGTTCTTTTAACATAGGTTTTTGTATGTTTGTTTTTTAATGTACTATAATACAGTCTATATGCTGAATCTATTTTCTCATTAAAACTTTTCTTTCTGTCCTAGTCTGCTCTTGGGATAAGACTAGATTGTGCGATAAAGGAAAGTAGGAACTGTGTGGAGCCACGTCTCCCAGAATGCAAGAGGGTATAGCCAGTACCTGCACTACTTAGGAGAATGTTGCATGTACTCCTTCTGTCACTGATCAGCTTGGTTGGTAGGCGAAGAGGGGATTGGGCCATGACCCAATTTTCTTTCAGCTACATTTGGAGTTGGTTAGTATATTTGGAACACTAGCCTTGAGCAGAATCAAGGGGCAGGAGCAAAAGGGGGAAGATGACTGGTCCCCCAACAGATGTCATATACCCAAAAGGGAGCCTTCTGCAATTGACTCCATAGCCCATAGTAGCTCTGTACTGTAGATGCTGCAACACCATGTAAGAGCAACTGCTGCTTATGAGCAACATTTCCCCTGGGAACACGTTCCCTGCCATGAATTGCCCGCACAGTAACAGCGACATAGCTGCCGCATAAGAGCCACATTTGTGACGTTGTGACGTCACATCCGCTGCATCCTTGCATCATTTTTTGTGGCAAAAATTGACAAAATGCCAAGAAGTCTCGCACTGAAAGGGAAAAATACAGATTATCCGAGACTGTCAAACTCCAGGGGCTACTCAAAAGCAAGTTGCAGTCAAGTGCGGGTTGCACAGGTCGATTGTATGCAGAATGTGGAAGCAGACGGATGAGTTTTTGACTATATACAAAGATGGACAGTTGAATAGCTGCCGTAAGTGTAGGCATGAAGGAAAAGCCCCTGATGTCAACCAGGCTCTCTTTATATGGTTAAGGAGAAGAAGGCACAGGATTGCTGGACCCACAATCAAGGAAAAAGCCCTTCAGCTTGCTGTTTCACTTAGACTGAATGATTTTAAGGCAAGTGACAGTTGTTTTACCAGGTGGAAGAAATGCTTCAATGTTGGTTACAGAAAAGAGCACGGTGAAAGACAGTCAGCAGACAAACCAGTAGCTGAGCAGTGGCAGTGTGAAAAACTTCCTCAGATTCTTGAAAAGTTTTCCCCAGCTGACATCTACAATGTGAGTGAAACAGGACTTTATCTGAAAGGGCTCTGTGACAGAAGACATGTAGAAAAAAATGAAAAACTAGAAGGAGGGAAAGCTTCAAAGGGTAGGGTAACTGTGTTTATCCGTGCCAACCTGGATGAGAGTGACAAATGCCCGGTGTTCATGATCAGGAAGTCAAAACGATCCAGATTCTTTCTGAAGGATTTCAATAAACTTCCCCTCAATTATGTCAGTTCAGTGAATGCCGGCATGACAGGTGAGATTTTCATCAACTGACTAAAAAAGTGGGATTGTCAGCTTCGCTTGCAGAGCCGTAAGATATACCTTTTACTGGATAACTGCTCCGCACACCCTAAGGAGTGGTTCTCACTAACCACCAGCTCAAATTCTTAATCCCTAACACTACATCTTTGATGCAACTTATGGATCAAGGTGTGATTAAGAACATGAAGGCACTTTACTGATCAAAAATCACAAACTGGATTTGTTGCCTTCTATATATTTTCTATGTTTCCTATTTTACTGTATCATTTCTACCAACTGCATCTGAGGAAGTGAGCTGAGGCTCACGAAAGCTTATGCCTGCTGAAATTAAATGTTAGTTTTTAAAGTTGTTTTTGCTGTATACAGACTAACATGGCTACCCTTCTGAAAACTGGATTATTGTTGCTCTTGATGAGGACCCCAACGTAGATGTTCAAACGGTCCTGAAAACTGTAAATTTGCTAGATTGCATTCATCTTGTTGCTGCGGCATTGCAAGATATAAAGCTGACAACAATTTCCAACTGCTTCCGAAGAGGCAAATTTGTTGTACCAGTGGAAGGCGTGCAAGATGAGGTTATTGAAGAGTTTGATATCCTCCTGGACGATGTTCCACTTCCACTCCACATGGAAAAAGACAACTTAGTAGCTGCTGTGGATGAGGATTTGCTCACATTCAGAGAGCTGACCGATGAGAAATTATTGAGTGTTGCAGTTACTGCAAGGCCAGGGAACTGAGCTTGTTTTGCTGAAACATACAATCAAGAGGATAATCAAGAGAAAGAAGATAATTTTGATGAAGTTCCACCTCTGACAAACTCTAAACTGTTGAAGGCTTTGAATACACTTTGGCACTCTTCACAGCTAGAGGGACTTGGTGACAGAGTCTACAACTATGTTTACACTGGCGGCAGCAAAATCGCCGCCGCCAGATCGATCTTTCATGATCGATTGAGTGGTCAGTGAGACCCGCTCAATTAATGAGGGAGTCGACTTAATAAGTCCACCTCCTCAACTAGCGTAGCGCTGAGCCGACGGAAACGCTTTTCCCATCGGCTCAGTGCAATGTGAACAGCGCGCAGAAGCAGTCGACGGGAGTTACTCAAACTACTCTGTGTAGTTTGCGTAACTTCCGGCGACTGCCAACAAATTTCCGGGTAAGCGTGAACAAGCCCTACAGGTCTCTTTGGGACACTAAATCCCATCTTAAAAACAAAATTGTCACTGAAAAGAAGCAAAGCAAATTAACAGAGTTCTTTCCCCCGAAAATGAATGAGTTTATCCATTCCTAATTAATTTACCAGTTGGTACTTACTGTATAAAAAGAATACACTTTGATGTGGAATACTACTTTAATTTAGATAATTACAGTTTATTATTTATTTGCTTAGCAAATGCCCTTATCCAGAGTGACTGACAGTGCATGGAAAGTATTACAGTTAAGTGTGAGTACCAAAAATGTTTACAGGTAAGAGTAAAAGGTTGTTTGTTGTCATGGTTGATATTTGTTCTTAAAACACAAAAATAAAACTTGATACTTTTAAAATATTAATTCAATATCGTTTTATTGATACAAATATGGAAGCAGGCTACAAATGCAGCAAGAAGCATATGTTTAAAATATACAGTATGTATACTAATGTAATACCGTAGCAATAATAATAAACATACATCACATTGTTACAATTATAGATTGTTACCATGTACCGTAGCTGTTTTACATATCAGAAAAAGCAGTCTTCCTTTGATCAGACAACACTCCCCATAACAGCAACAGCTGCTTAGGAGCAACACAGCGGAAGGGCACCCATATGTTGCTACTAATGAGCATCCACTATATTTGGGGGGTTTTTTCTGACCTTTCTATTCCTTTATCTTGTCCAATTTCTTTCCTCTATATTCACTCATTGTCTCTCTGAACCAGGACATAAACCCATTCATGTTTGACTTCATGTCCAGATTTCAAAACCACAACACTTGAGTAGTTTCAAAAATAGGCATGGCAAATTTGTGCAGATAAAGCCAGAAAAGTAGGAATTGAATTCCCAGAGAGTTAGCAATTGAAGTTCATGACACACATCACTGGAAAGGTAAATTCCTCCTGATTTTTAATAAAGGTTCTTTGGTTGAACTACATATCTCATGATATGCCAGGGTGGCTCAAATAAAGGGGAGACAGTGATGCATCATGGGAAACATAGTCCAGTCAGGGACTTGTAAAACAGAAGGGGAACCTGAGGTACCCAAACAACAACTCCGTGAAGCACCCTGGCAGCCCATGCGGATACAGTTTAATATCAAAGATTTGATTTTTCAAAAATTTTTCATTTTCCTTCGGAAAAAATGTTTTGATGGAAAATTCCCAGACACATTGGATTTGACCAAAAACTTCAGTGTCATGAGGTATTATTGATCTCCCTACAGGTGAGAGACAGATAAATAAATGGGAAATTATCTATTCCATATATCTGCTACAGTTTAATTATTAATTAATGCAAATGCACCCATCTTTATTGTTACCTTGTCGCTCATCTCACCTGCATATATCTGCTTATCCACCTGGTGTGTTTTGTCATAATCCTAGTCTGAGTTATATGGGGCAGAGAACCAACATTCTGACTACGTTAGTAAAGTGCCCAGGACAATGCAGACTTGATGCCTTATTGAGGCTTCAGTGTGCTACTATAGTAAAAAGTATAATGATAATAAGCTTATTTAGTAGAATTCATTCATTTCTAAAACATATTTTGTTTAGAGTACACTACAAACATTTTCCCACAAATATTCGTTCACATTTTAAAATAAATGTGCTTCTTCTTTCATATCCGTATCCCTTGGTGTTCATTTTGCATGACTATTCCAGAAAGGGAGTTTACCAGAAGTACTTATAATAGAAACAGAGAACTGTAAGGATACAGAGCAGAATATTAGTGGATTTTGAATTTGAAAAACATGAGATTTCACACCTGAAATCTCTTTCAAAGGACTTGGCTCTCCTCACAATCAGGGTACATCTCCACTGCAGCTGGGAGGTGTGATTACCAACTTGGGTAGACAGACTCATGCTAGCTCAGCTTTAGCTAGTGGGCTGAAAACAGCAGTGTGGACATTGCAGCACAGGTGGCAACGGCTTGGGTTAGTGGCCTGAGCTCACACCAAAGGGTTCAGGTGGGCTTGCACTCAGGCAGCTAGTCTCCACACTGCTATTTATAGTGCACTAGCTTAAGCAGAGCTAACATGAGTCTGTCCAACTGGGCTGGAAATCACCCTCCCAGTGGACACCCCCTTAATGTTACATCACTGTAAAGCAGGAATAATCACACTGTACTCAGTAGTTACACCAATGTCAAAACAGTAACAGTGAGGCCTTAAGAGTTACCTTTTACAGTCATGAAGCAGAAACATACCGTACCTGACACGTATGACCAGCCAGGAGGACTTCAATTTCAAATGTTGAAAATTTGCAGTGAACTGCAGCTCATGAACAAGCTTCAGGCCCGGAACCATTTGCAGAAATTGTTGGATAAGTAATGTGAAATAATGAATACATTCAAGAAAATTGCTGTTTGCTCGAGAACAATTTGCGAGCAGAAAAAGAAACAAAATTGGTTATTTGTCATGAATTACTTAATCCAGCTGTACTTTACCTATTTGCTGGAGGGGCAGCTGCACTGGAAGGCTAGTCACGAGTAAGCAACATGCATTGTATTTTGGAAATGTACAAGTTATACAAACACTTGGTGCAGTTTATTATTCTTTGTCATTCTGGAGTCCCTCTTCACATTCAGTTTACATCAAAGGTTTAGGGAGAGGGGTTCAGGATAGCAGAAAAATAAAGTCAATAAGAATTCTCTACTGTGATTGTTGTAAACAGCTGAGGAGGAATGTAAATGTACGTATTACTGTCTGGAGTGGCTCATGACGGTGAGTGCCAATCACCGGGCAGACTGTCAAAAAGCAGGGCGGACACCCCAAACTGATGGCATGCTCTAGAATTAAATGTCACCAATCCAGTAACAAATGTGAACTCCTGACGCAGTCATACCATGGAGTCACAGACAGTCCCATTGTGCACTCCAGTCTATCTGGCCACCCAGCCACAAATTGTCACTTATACCAAAGATCACAAAATATTCAGGTTGCTCCCAATTCCAGGAGACCAGTTACTTACCCCAGATCAATTTGTACATTAACTCACACACCAAAGACATTTGTAGCCAACCCCTGTAATAAACTGACTAAAGATTTATTAAATAGGAAATAAAAAGAGAGAGTTATTTACAGATTAAAGAAGGCAATATATATTACAAATTAGTTACAGTCTATGGTTCCAAAAGAGATGTAGTAATCTGTCAGCATTGAATGTCTTTTAGACCTAACCCAAATTGACCCTGGGGATCTGCTTTTGTTTCTTAGCTCCAGCCCCGTGAGACACCAAACAGCAGAAAGATGAAGAATGTTCATGTCAGCTATCTTTGGCCTTGTCTACACTCAGAAACTAAGTCAACAAAACAAAACATTGATTTACAGCCATCGCAGTGCCATGGCTGATGTCCACACTACCCTCCTTGGGTCGGTGGAGTGTGTCCTCACCAGGAGCATTTCCATTGACTTAAGAGGGGCAATGTCAGCTGAGAGACTGGGCTCTCAGCTCCCTGCCAGGAGGGCTGGCTCCCAAGAGGATTGTCTCACCCCCCCCCCCCCCCCCACTCACTCACCATTCCCGCCAGGAGCCGGCCCCAGGCTTCTCCCATCCCCATTCCCCATCACAAGCCAGGGTAAACTGCCAGGGGCTTCCCTCCTCCCCATTCTCAGAGGAAACAGCCTGCGACTTCTCGCCCCTGCGGAGTGAGATCCAGGAGCCCCCGACTCCTTGTCCACACCCCAATCCCTGCTCCCCACTGGAAGCCGGGCAGCCTCAAGACAAGGCTGCTCAGCTCCCAACTGGGAGAGGGTGGAGAAGCCACCAGGGCTTCTCCCCTTCCCGCCAGGAGGGAGGCTCCAGTTACTCGTAGCTTCCCCAGTCCCAGCTTGCAGCCAGAAGCCCCCAGGTTTGCAGCAGCCAGGGCTTCTCACCCTGCTGCCAGCTAGAGTGGGAAACAGCCACCCCAGGCTTGGGCTTTTTTGTCAGTTTCCCAGATCCAGCAATCCAGGGAAGCGGTGAAATTGACAATGACAGCCCCACCAATGATGTAAGGGGACACAGTGTCTACACTGTGTCACCCTAGCTATGCCAGCAAAAGTCCTACACCTCTGGTTGAACTGTTTTTATTTTGTTGAAAAAACAGGGCAGTTTTGTCGGGGGGGGGGGGGGGAGAGGGGGTTGATTGTAGTGTGTACACCAGCATTGTTTTGTCGACAAAAGCTGATTTGTGTTGACAAAACTCTCTAGTGTAGACCAGGCCTTTATTTTCTTCTTCCAGAATTCAAGTTGATGAGACAAGTTTCCTTGCTGGTAGTACCTTCACAGGTGTGAGAGGGCCTTTAACCCAATCTTTGTATCCTGACGTTTCCCAGTAGCCCACTTAAGTTTGATAGTCCTCCTTGATAGGCAAGAGAACCACTGCTCCTGTCGGAGTTCACAAGTTCAGAGCAGGCATTTTTACAGTTACAAAGCAAAACTTACATATTACCTTATAGTGCAGGATACACACTTACAAGTAAGATTAATGCATGCAGCAATTTACAAGCATTTTATTGAATCTAAACACTAACCACATCCTTACAAGTCTAACACCTGTCTTGAATAGTACTAACATACAAGTGAACTGGTCTGGTTTTCAGCTATGAGTTTCTCAATGTTCAGCTGACATCTACAGCCTTGGAAAATGCCTGCACCTATCAGAGACACAGTACGTGACACCTAAGCAGGAATGACAAAATCAGACCAAAGAGGGAAGCTCACTGAGCCAAAAGTGCATTCTGTAAAAAGCCTGACATATTTCCAGTGAACTTCTGTGCTAAGGCTGTATATTTTACTGGACACATTTCAGGTGATCATTAAGAATTATGGATTGTTTTCATCCTGTAACGTAGGCCTTGTTTGTGCGTTTTGTTGTTGGAGGAGGGAGTTGGAAAATCCACTTCGTTTTAGGTGACAAAGCAGGCAGGAATAGATAATTAATTATGTCAGTGACAGTTTGCTTAAATATAAGCCATTCTCTAAAAACCATCCATGAACCTCATTCTAAGGCCACCCTCGGCATCCGGTAGGGGAGCATTGCCTAGTGGTCACACCACAGTCTGTGACTGGCAGGGAGATTGTGGGGAGGGGACCCCCAGTTCCTAGGCCTCACTGGCAGGTCAGAGTGAGGGATGCTATTCCCCTTTCTGGGTATTCTGGGGTGGGGCCTCCCTTCCCTCTGGGAGAGCCCCCTTTTCGAGGCAGCTATGCCAGAGTCAAGGCTTGTTGCTGTACTACTAGAGCTGTGAGCTACACAGCTGTCTCCTTCCAGCTCTGCCACCCAAATGAGTCGCTCCTCTCTCTTTTAAGTGCTCCACCCAATGGAGTATTTGTTGCAAGTGTGACAGGGCAATGCTCCAGAATCTGCCCTTAACCCTTGGTTTCCCAGTGTGGGGTTTGTACACCCCATCAAAGTAATCTAAGATGACCTTTTACTGTGTTTCAAACCCTATTATACTATCCTACTTAGCCCATACATCAGGTTTTAAAATGAACGTAACAATATCATTTACTTAAATAGCCATGACACAAGTACAGGGAAAAAGCCATTGAGTAGAATTAACAAGGAGACAGCTTTTAGGATGTCTGTGTTAGTACCGTATATTACATTTAAAAATACACAAAATTAAGGCTGTTGTCCATTAGTAGTCCAATGGGCTATTTATTTTTGGAAAATAGTGATTGAATACCAGCTGCCAGGTAACAAGCGTTCTCTAGTTTGTTATAGAAATTAAATTATTAGCAAACACTGGAGCTCCTGGTAGCCATGTACTATGTCTACTACACACTAGCTTTCCTTTAAATCAAGAAGTATCTTTTAATCAGAAGTATCTTCTATCCATAAAGGCTTCAGAACTGATTCAAGTCCAAACTGGTTTAGAAACAAAACCAAAACTTTGCCCATTCAGAGGTTATGTTAATGTCCCTTCTACATTATTTCTTATTATTGCTGTATATTGTATTGCAATGGTATCCAACAGCCTTACTCATGGACTAGGAGCCCATTGTGCTAAGTGCTGTACAAATAGAACAAAATGATGCCCCGAAGTGCTTACAGTCTATGGTTATAGCTACACTGCAATCAGACGTGTGACTGCAGCACGTGTAGACATACCTGAGCTAACTAGCTTGAATAACAGTAGCCATGAAGCTGCAGAAGCTCTGGGATGTCTACACGTGCTGCCATCACACTTCTGGTTGCAGTAGAGACATAACCTAAGAATACACTTGCTCAGTTCTTTATTTGCATCTCACTACAAACTTCATTTGTGATGTAGTAGAATCACAAGCAGAACTCTCTGACAAGCAGAACACTAAGCTAACAAAAACGTCTTGCAGCTGGCACTGTCATATTTTCCATGGCATTCTTTTGTGAAGAACTGTGCACATATAACACAGTAGAGTGTCATTTTTAGGGCTGAAAAATTGAGACTAGAATATTCAAAAGACTCCATGGGCACAGGTGAGTCTTGCACATACCAGCTGACGCTCACTGCGTAGTTGATTGCTGAAGGGATTTTCCAAACAGGTGGTTCGCCTCAGCCAAGTCCCCTGAGCGCTCTTGGGGCTGAGTGCTGCAATAAAGTGGGTCAGGGATATGGTTAGGACTGACCATTCAGTCTAGATTTTCAAAAGCTCTCAGAAGCCCCTACATACTCAGCTAGGTGCATCTGACTTAGTCATGTCAGTGACACAACTACCTCAATAGATTTAAGTTAAGCTAGTTAGTTAGTGGCCATCCATTGGCAGTGCTGCACAGTATACATCCTACGACCCACCCCTAACTGAATGAAAAAGCTCCCAAACACACTGGAGAGTGTGTGTTAGGAACAGAGAGAGGAAGGGAGAGCAGACAGAAAGATAACATTTGCTAGGGGACTTTGGGGTTAAGGCAGGGCTGGAGGAGAATGGCAGGACCGGAGGAGAATGGCAGGACCGTGAGGGGTGGGACGGGGCAAAAGGATGATGCTTTTAGAGTTTTGCTGCATAGTATGGGGATGAGTCTGCTACTTGCTGAAGCACAACACCCAGCCATGCTACGCTGGTATGGAAAAATTGAGGAAAAAAAGGCTGGCCTTTCCTCAGAAAGGAGGAGATTATGTGTGGATTAGAGGCAGGACAGCTGTATGCCATTCTGCCTGATAGTTCTTATGCCTGTTTCTTATAAATCATCCTGGCACTTGCCTGCTGACTGTTTGGGGGGCGGGGGCACATGAACCATAAGTAAGATGGGATAGCCTTGTAGATAGAGTGCAGTAAGGGTGCTTTGTGAGGGAAACTGTTGCCACCTCATCCTGATTTATTTGCTAAAACAGATAATGCAATGGTTTTTCAATACATATTTCTGACAGCTGCTAGTCTCTGCAGTAATGAGATATCCATTTGGTATGACTTGCTGTCAGCTATTTATCAAGCCCTGCTATTTCCCAGTCATTTCCCACCCAAAGTCCACTGGGTGCATCAGCACACTGTTCCCCCTCCGTATGCACTCTCCCAAGGCATAGGTTACAGTCCTTTTTTAATATCATATAGCACATAAATGCATAACAGCTACTTTATTAAATCACTGTTTACTGACCCTTATGAGGATCTGCTCTTTTGTCTCTGTGATATCTTGCGTCCTTAATGGATCTCTTCCAATAACCCCACGTTCACCACATGACCAAGCATAGCTTCTTCCTGAATTTGGGGGGCCCAGAGCAATAGGGGAATGCTCTGGCATTTACCATCAAGTGGGCATAGAAATAGCTGCATACAATAGCCTCATAAAATTTGCCACCTTCTGAAAATCCCAAAGCCTGGGTGTTTGCTGGAGTGAGAGCACCAAGGAAGTCTGAATAGCTAGAGAGGCAAACAAATTCTCAAAAGTTTAGTATCACCCTTCCTCAACTTTGAAAATTCTTCTCATTTCCAGAGTGGCCAAAACAGAGTGCCTGATTTTCCTGCTGCGGTATCCCAGATGCCTCCTTTGAAAATCCCCCTGCATGACATTTACTTTAATAGGTGTAATTATAAGGAAATGCACTTTTTCAATCAGTACCAAAGAACCAGTAGGTTTTCTTCTTTAATATGCCAACCAGCTGTTTTGAAAGGTACATCTCTAATCTCTTTCCTTCCACATGTTCAAACAGATGAAAGTAATTTTGTACTCAACTGTCTATAAGTAATTAGGCTGGGATGTAAAGGAGTCTTTATGTATCAGTTCAGAAAGAGCTACACTCTTAGCATACAGAATAATTATTAGCAATCTTCTTCATCTGTAAGGTATACCTTATGCATTTTACATGAGTCCCCATTATTAACATAACCTGACTATCAAAGCTCCATTGAATCTGGTGTCTTCTTTTTCATGTAACTGACTGAAATTCCCCAGAAATATAATAATTTGAAAACAGCAATGCCAATGATTTATTTCAGCTGTAATTTGTAATTTTTTTCTTGTCTTTGTTATTTTCCTGTTAAAGACCTAAGCCAGTGGGGTTCCAATATACACAAACAAGTGTTCTGCTCTTGCTACAAGATGGATATTAATATTCAGTGAGGGTCCTAGAATACTGCCTTTTGTCAGATTGCCAAACTAAATTCCCTTAATCCTATTAATTAGGAGGTCACAAAAAGAATCTTTATTGGGAAACAAAACTGAGTACCCTAAAGATAGGTTATGTCAGATTTGGAAAGTTACCGGGAACTATCACAAAGGGCTGGGTTCTGGGACCTTGCATGGGAATGAAGCATTTGTCTAGTGAGTCATCCTGCTGTCAGCTGCTTGAACTCTACAGAACTGTGCAGGGTAATTACTGCTGAGTCAAATAGGCAGGTGCAGCTTGTTAAGGCTATAAAAGGGTTGGGTTATGCTTTGTGTAGAGGGGGTTGGGGGTGTTATGGAGGGGATAGAATCTAGTTAGAGGAAGCAGCAGCAGCAGCAGCATGCGTCCCATGTAGATAAGGCAAAATTGAGCTTTATATATTCAGTTATGTTTCTTGTGGGGTTGAGCCACCTTGGAAAATGCCCCACATAAATGGAGAGGACTGAAGAGATTATGATTTTTTTAAATTAGAATAGCTACAATTTTTGAGCCTCAAATCAGGCCCCTAGCACCACATTTAAGCACCTGATGATCCAGTGGCTAGTGTGCTAGCCTAGGTCTTAGGGAAAGTAGGTTCAAGTCCCTATTCTGATGTAACTCCCTGTGTGATTTTGTTGGGAATGTCACTCTAGTCTCTCTGTACCTCAGTTCCCTGCCTGTAAAGAGAGATAATAGCACTTTGCAGGTGTGTTGTGTGGATAAATACATTACAGATTGTGAGGCACTCTGCTGTGATAGTAGGGGTCCTAGAGAGAATAAGTGATCAGGTTTTTAGTAGTACTGAGAACTCCCAACTTCTTTAAAGTCAGATGAGGATTTAGATCCTAGAGGTACATAGGAGATGTTTATGGGAGCTGAGATCCAAACCCTGGTTATTATCAGTGGGAATGTGAGACTGTCCTCTCAATAGAACATTCCCTGTGGAACACTAGAGACGTTCTAGTTACTAATCTTAAAAATATATAGTGATATTACCCAACAGTATCAATTTGCAGTCTGTCCTCATTCTCCACTGTATTGCTAAAGAATTAGAGGAGGTAAAGAACTCACACAGGGGTTCTGAGTGGTGGTAGCAGATGCAGTAGGCTTGCCAAAATTACTCATAGCATTCACCTGACAGTCTAACTTCAGGGTCTGCAAAACAATCTGAGAAAGAGTTACCCGGCTGGGTGCTCTGAAGTGTGTGGACAGAGCGGGTTATAAAACAAAAAGCAGCTAGCCTTCTGCTGTTGTTGTTTGCTCCCATGCATGAGACTCAGCTTTGGTTTATAATTCCCCAGAGAGAGGTGTGGTCTGAGGTTGAAATTAGAATTAAAGCACTTGTTCTTTACTATTTATATAGCATCATTGATGTGCATAGCACTGTACAGACACGTGAACACAAGACTTGCCCTGAAGATCTTACAGTCTGAGCAAGCTCAAAAGGCAGAGAATGGGATGCAACAGACCAGCGAAGTGAATGAACAACGACCTGGTGCACATTGCATTAGTTACCAGGTTTCTGCCTGGGCCACAGGAGAAAATTATGAGACATTTTTATAAGAATTGGCCCAACAAAAAAGCGAACCCAGGATACTGTGATGTCAAGTCCATGTGCTCCAAGGTGATGATAGCACTTCAATGAAAAACCATTGTACTGTGTCAAAAGGTGGCCACACTGCAACTAGATGTAACTGGGTATTTATATGACCTACATTTCAGTAGAAACTGAGTGTGTCTCAAGTAGTTAAGATTAGAAATATCAATCAGCCTGACTTACTGGGATGCTCTAGCTACCTTGCACCACTCTGGGGGACTTGGAGGAGCAGTGGGCACTGTTTGGGGTTCTCTGCTCAGTGTCCCTTCCAGGTGCCCTGTGTTTGATCCTTTGACCTCCACACCCGTTCCTGGTTTCTCATTTGTTGGCTCACATAATCAGATGAGTCCTAGGCCCAGTGACTTCTCCCCTTAGGCTGGGGGAAGGGCCTTTAGTAGTGGGTGGGCTTACCCAGCCCACTTCCCGAAACCCAAATAGGACCACTCTGAGGGACTTTGAGGAGCAGTGGGAGCTGTCCAGGGGTCTCTGCTCAGTGTCCCCTTCAGGTTCTCTAGTTTTGACCCTTTGACCCCCATGCCTGTTCCTGGTTTTTTATTTGTTGCCCCCCCCCCCCCCCCTTAGTTGAGTCTGGGGCTCAGTAGCTCCTCTTTTTAGGCTGGGGGAGGGGCCTTCAGCTGTGGGTGGGTGGGCTTGCATTTGCCCACTTCCTGGAGCACAATAGGACCACTCTGGGGGAACTCATGGGTGTATCCAAAGGTATTTGTTCTGTTATTTTGCCAGCTAGAAACACATAGTACTAGTTCCTTTTTTAATAGATACTGTAGTAGAGAATACACCCTGAGTAGCACAGAACACATCATGTATATCTCAGGGATAACTATTAATATGATTGAATTTTGAATATGTTATTTTAGCTGTATGCCATTACAGTAAAAACATGAGAAAGATATCATACACCAGAATAAGTGTTTTGGAAATGCTATCCCATAATTAAGGCAAAAAGGGAGCACTAATCTCATTTTTATTACTATTTTACCAATGAAGGTAAAAGTTGCATTAAAATATAATTTCCAAATATATACAGGGCTGTTATCCACCACTAAGGGAAGAATGCTTACAATGAAAATAGCATCATGTATAATGCTTAATGCATTCATGACCACAAAATAAGTATCCCATAGGGACACAAAAACATGGAAACAATACAGGATAGGAACTGAAATTATGTCATATTCTCCTATCCTCAACATTACTGATTTTCTCTGTCCATTAAAAGTTTATATGGTGCATCCCAAAATGTTCTTTCTCTTCAAATAATGATAGAAATAATCACTTCCATATTATACATCAGACATGTTCTAAAGACCTTTGCTGAGCTCTCAGTGGAGGAACCACCTTTGCCAACTCTGTTTTCACAATGATTTCCTTCCTGAATTTACGTGATTCTACCCCAACTCAAGCATTTGGATATTACAGAGATGAGTGCAATAGAAAAGCCTATAAATAAAATAATATAAATGAAATAAATAATAATATGCTGATAAGGGTCTAATTCATTCAAGGCCTAAATGTGAACAATTTCTGTATGTCAGTGGTGCTATCCTTGCTTATGTCAGTGGAGAATTTGACCCTTTGTGTCCATCACTATCTGTCATGACTAGTCAGCTGAAGACTGAATGTGCAATATTAGATTAAATTCATCCTGCTACAGAAGGAGGATTTACCAGTGGATCCATCCCTCCACAGGCACTATCCATGCCACACCTGACCCCATATATGCAAAGGATATGCCAGGACATCAGGCTGTTACTACACCTTATAGACTGTAGTATTGGCAGTCATGCAGGTCAGTAGTCCCTTCACACAGGCTCTTGGGGACTGTGGATCGGGATTGTTACCCTATTCCCTCGTAGGTCCCTTGTACAAACCCTATTTGCATAAAGAGCTGGGATGGATGGCATTTGACTCCTACACCTGATAAAGGTATGTTAAGAACAACCTTCCTGAAAGGCACAGCATTTATAAAGAAGTGAATGTATTCAGATTGGGAGAGTTTGAGGTTTTGGAGGGGTAATCCAAGACCTCTCTTCACTCTGCCACTAGGAGCCTCCCGTGTCCTGACTGCGGAGGGTTTAGAGCACCACAGCTCTCTCTGGAGACAGAAACCACCACATTACATGTCAGCCAAAGGAGGTGACGAAAGCAATATGAGGTTATCTCTCTCTCCAAGAGGCTGACCCTCCTGTCGTTGGAGCATTTCCAACCACTGCTGGCCTGGGAAGCATGGAGCTAAAAGTCATTCTGAACTCAAATTCCTTGAATTACCCAGCCCCTGGACCAGTCAAACCGGCTCATTAATATGATACATACTTTTGATACCCCATAGAGCACGTAACTCTAAGGATAATTTACATTCCAGTTAATATACAATAACAGTGGATTTGTGACTTTTTTTGCTCGTTGTCTTTTTTTAATTTTAAAATGCATCTTTAATGAGTTTCTACCTGTCTGAGAGTAAGGATTATCAAGATCCGTGAACTCTGCAGCTATTATTTAATCTGCCTTTCTTTACAGATGTTGTCTCTGAGCCCTGGTCTACACTTACTTGGAGAATTAGCGGCAGTCAACGGGAGTTATACAAATTACGCAGCGTAGCTTGCGTAACTCACATCGACTGCTGTGCTTCCCTACTGCACAGTGTCTTCACTGCACTGCGCCGATGGGAACTGTTCCTGTTGATGCAGCGCTACGCCACTTGGGAGGTGGATTTACTCAGTCGATTTCCTGATCGATTGAGCGGGTCTACTCTGACCACTCAATCAATCCAGAAAGATCGATCTGGTGGCGGCGACAACTTTGCCGCCAACAGTATAGACATACCCTGAGTCTTTGTTTGACTTGAATTTCTGGTGTATACTCTTCACATCAGGCTATCTCCTGTGTCACCACCAGTGTTTTAAAAACCTGAGGCAGCAGCTAGGAGCAAATTTCAACGGCAGTACACTTATCTACATTTTTTAAATAATAGTTTTAAATAACAAAACAAAAACGATGGGTCTAGAAAAACAAACTGTTCTGTCTGAAATGCAAAATCAGTTTAAATTGTCCAACCAGACCTTGTAAAGCTTAAAATGATGGAAATACGGTACACATACGTGGGACCAAATCCTGGCCTGGCTTCTGTGGACACAGAGATAATATGAAATTGTACAGCATATCATGGGGAGCAGCACAGAGGACCCGACTGCCTCTGCAGAGCTGCTGTATTCCCCATCTTTCCCCCTTGATGCACGTATATGAATGAATAAAACATTGGCTCTGTCTTGCTATGCACTGGCCAGTATGGCTGTGGAAGAACGCTAGGGGACATATGCTATGCCAGGTATAGGCCTAACACAAGAGGGAGCCCAAGAGGTAGTTCCAATGTGCTCAAGGGAAGAATAACAACACACTGTTCTTAGCTTGGGGCAAAGCTACAATTTAGCCCATTGTTTAGTACATGACTCAAACAGGCTTCTTTTTAATGACAAACTCCCCTTTGCTTTCACAGCCAAACAGAACACAGAGTTAATCCATGTTTCAATAAATAGTTTCCGATTATCTTGGCCAACCAGAATGTGCTTCCAAAAAGGGCTGTTATGGCCAGGGTGGGTCGGGGACGAGCTCCCATCTCTTTTATAAAATGCCCCAAATGGCCAGTGAAACCACCTGGCTCTGGCAGCAAAACTCCCCATCACTTGCCTTCACTCAGCAGAGGTGTTTCTATCAAATATGGAAGTGTGAAAGACGAGCATCTGGCACGTTTTAAAAGAAACCAACTGCTCAGGGCAAGTGGGGTTCTTCAGTCTGGGCAGGCAGCCACCCAGGAAAAGAACACGGAGGCTGCTTGGGCTGTATTGTAGCACTCCAAGTTGGATGAATATGGTTTTGGACTTCACCTGTCAAGTCACCAAGCAGATGTGGTTGCAGCATCAGCTCCTCCAGCAGCATCAGCAGTTTCGGCTGCAGAGGAGGAGGTGGGATGAGGACAAGGAAGAAGCAGAGAGCATTGAGTAAATGACACTGGAGGGGCTGTTCCTGAAGCAGCTTTGCACTATGCAGCTGTGTTTTTGGGCTCGGGAGATCAGTGGCAATTGGTGGGAAAGGGTCGTGCTGCAGACCTGGGATGACCAGCAATGGCGAGAGAACTTCAGGATGGCAAAGGAAACCTTGTCTGAAATATGCACTGACCGAACCCTGAAGCACACCAACATGCGGGTCGCCATTGTCATCCTGAACCTGGTCACCCCCAGGTGCTACCAGGCAATGGCCAACCAATCTGGCATGGGGAGATGAACTGCTGGGGCCATTGTCATTGCCACGTAGGTGTGTGATGCCATGGAAAAGAGATACTGTTGTGCTGGGATATAAAGTTCAGTAATGCTCAGTACATTATCGATACACATGGGGTTCCTAGACGGCATTGGGACAATTGATGGGACCCATGGGCCTATTATTTGACCCCCCTGCTACCTCCTACCAGGGCTCAGAATTTATAAAGAGAAAGGAGAATTTCTCCATGGTGCACCACAGGCTGATTGTCCACTGTGCTCTAACTCTCCTCTGCTATCAGTTACTCAGTGTTCTTGCTTCTTCCTCGTCCTCATCTCACTTCCTCCTCTGCTTTGCAGAGTGGTCTGGAAGGCAGGGCCCCCACATGGGGGGGAAAGGTACACTTTACCAGAGCCCGGAGGCCCTGGGGGGCCCAGCTCAGGCTGCAACCCCCATTACCATGAGGAAAAACATTTTCCTGGCTCATGAGATTGTATGTATGGGACAAGGGATTGTGGTATGTGGGTGGGAGGGGGCCCATGTTACAAGTTTGTACTGGGCCCAAAAAAATTATTCTTGGGCCCTGCTGGAAGCATCCATGATACTAGCATCTTATGGATCTCAGGATAAAGGACCCATTGCCCCTAGGATCGCTTTGGATATTAATGATATGGAGATTGCTCTGGGCATCGTGGGTTATTCTCAGATCCCCTGGTTAATGAAGCCTATTCACAGGCCACTTGGACAGAAGGAAGGAACTGTCTAACTACCGCTTCAGTAGTTGCAGAACACCCGTGGCATGTGCATTTGGCCATTTGAAAGGACGGTGGTACAGTCTGTGGAATAGCTTAGAGATTCAGAAAAAAGTGTGTACAAAACTATGTTGCATTTTGCACAATATTTGTGAGTCAGGGAGACGGTCTTAACGACGGGTGGGAGGCTGAGGTGGAGAGACTTGCACTGTGATTTGAGCAGCCAGCAAAGCATCCGATACAAAATGGAACCATCCAGGGTAATGCTGTCAGAGGTACCTGTTGCTCTTCCCTTGAGTCCCAGGCCTGGAAAGGGACAGCTGTACCTCCAACCATTCACCCACCCATGGGGCAGAGAGGTGGGATGGATTGTGAGCACCTTGGTGTTGTTTATGGGAGGTAGAAGTGAAGTGGAATGTTGTGGCAATTCTTAGTTTACCTTGTGTCTGTGCCTAGACTCTTGTGAAACCATATGAATTATTTATAATCTACAGAGTTCCTGTGTAAAATGCACTGATGGCTCTTTCTGAAAAATAAGTAAGGGTTTTTATTATTAAACAGTGTATTATAGAGCAAACGGAAATAAACCTTTAATTAGAACAGTAACGAACCAAAAGTTCAAAGTGGCCCAGTGACGTAGAGGGCCCAACACAGCAAAGGGAGGTGGGATTCAAATCACAGGTGAGTATTTGCCTTGTCTCTGCCCCTTCTTGTTCTTGGGCCTTCTGGGGTTGAGTGGTGAGGTTCAAAGTTATTAGGGGCTTAGAGGGTTCAAAAGAGCTTGGTTTTGGGGTACAGCTGATCTGACTGCCCTGAGCTTGGGTCTGTGAAGGGAATAGCCTCTGGAAGCACTGCTGCAGGGGTACATCAGGAAGGGGTTGCTGGTGTTCCCAGTACCTTGTATTATCCAGAGACTGCAGAACATGGCAGGGTCCTGGCTGACAGCACTGCGTTGCCTGTTGCCCTAAAAGCAACATGCACTGCACCAGAGCATTCTGGCTCAGTATTGCCTCCAAGAGTTGTCTCTGCATTTCCATGTCTTTTTTTCCACAGTATCATTTGCCATGGCAATGCTGTCCCTGCTCCCTGTGCTGCTGTCCTTTGCCACTCCAATGATCTTTCTGGAGCGCCCCACTTCTTTTTCCCCTCTCCACCCACAAGTACAGCCTTCACCTTTCCACTACTTACACTTTTCTTTGGGACAGTGCAATGAAGTCCATGAACATTTCATCCCAAATTTTCCAGTTCTGTCCCCCAGATTAGCCAGCCACTCAGCCTCTGATAAAGGCCCTATGCTTGAGGGTCTGACCACTGCTGTGGGAGTAGGGGGAAAAAATCACAAGCAGTTATTGCTCATGTTCCAAAGAGGTGATGGCAGTGGGGGTTTTTATATGCATGCAAAAGGTAGTCTGCTCCTTTAAGGGCCAAGAGCGACTGGACGTGTTCTGGAGGAAAGCCCAGTAGGCAGGTGCTGGGAACCAGCTGACTCAGCTGGGCAGCAGCTAATGATTTGGTCTGATTCCCAGCTGGAGGATATAAATGGGGTCCCAGCTTTATGAGGGAGCCTGGGTCCAGGAGAGAACTGAGTATAAGGTCCCCTGAAGCAGAAGAGAGCAAACAGATGCCATGGACCCTCCTCTGGACTGGGAAAGTCCAGATCCTTTGGTTACCAGAGGCCTGAGGTTCCACACAATCCCAGTCAAGAACAGGACTATTGCTTTGTTATTGTTCTACACTTCCTTTTCCTTTGGAATCTGAGAATAATTTAAGCCCTGGGGCAAGAACTACAAAAGGAACTGGGTGTGGCTGATTGTGTGTCCCCGACTGGCGATCAGGTCCAGCAGCTTACAGTACATTTCCGATTTTCCCTCCCTGAGATGCTTTTCACTCTTGGGGGAACCTCAGACATGATAAGTGGTGTGCACCAAGAGGTTGGTGTTGGGATTTTTTGCTTGGATTTGCCACTGTGCATTGGAGGCTGAGGGTGGGTGGGGATTATGTTCCTGGTTTGGGTTTGCGGTTTTGTTTATAGGGTGACAGAGGGACTAGAGAGGGCCTCTGGGGTTGAGCTGGATAGCATCCCTTCTACATCCCCTTTAGGATGTCTGGACTTTTGATTATGTTACATTGAGGTGGGCGACTAGAAGGCAAAGAGTGGCTTAATTCAACAAGGCAAAGGGTGGACTAGAAAGATACACTGTGAAGTTAATTACCAAGACGGTTGTCCCCCTCCCCCCTAAAAAAAAAAAAAAAAAGTGCTGTAGGAGTGGAAGGAAATAACGAGCTATACCAGGTGGAATGACTATACAGTTATCCCCCATAATGTCTGGACACAACTGTGCAATTTCTCAGTCTTAGATTCTGCTTTATCTCCCCTGCAGTCTTGGTGAAAGTGCAGAGAAAAATAAGGTTCTCAAATGATTATCTGAAGTATTCCGTGTTACAGGACATTTATACCTCCTCAGAGAGCTGTATTCTTTGTACCTTTATGGGCATGCACTGCCCATATCTTCCTCCTATTAACCAGACTTCTTTTCCTGTAACCTCTGGCTCAAAAAAACTGTTTAATTTCACACCAAGGAGTGTTTTTCATTATTCAGATATGCAGCAGATGGAGGAGTGGGGTCCAGGCTGCCAGCCACCATTTTGAACTAGTGAATGAGGTTGGGGAGCTGTAGTGGAAAGGCTAACCTCTTGAGGGCCTCTTTGCAGCTGGGTGTGGTATTGCAATCCTTGTCTCACCCCTGGTGCCCCTACAGGCTGCCAACTGACAGTGGCGGGTCTTCAGTGGCTTGGCCCACCAGCCAAGTCACAAAGCCTGAATGAACCCATTCCAGGTATTTGCCCTTGCTATCGTCTTCAGCCCTGGCTCTGAGCCCTTTACATTCAGCTCCTTGTTGGGGTTTCTAAATAAGCCCATCCCCTTTCTGGGACATGCACCACTTCAAGTGGCTGCTAGGGGAACCAGGGTCTGTCCACTAGTCTGGGCTCCAGCCCAGTAACCCATGACAGAGAACTTTCTGACTGAATACAAGCCAGGCTTAGACTCAAGAGAGGTATAGTGGAGCAGATATTGAATCTGTATGTGCTATGCAAGAAAGTGTTGGGAGAATGATGGGAAAGTAGTCCATGTCGTCATGGTTTTTGCTATGGTGTCTAATAGCATATTGCACACATCTCTTTGGGCAATACCGAAGCTGTCTGGTGTAGGTGAAAGAAAATGTAACAAGGCTGATACAAAATATCTATGGAAGCATGATGGCTTTGGTGTTTGCAGGGTGTGAATATTTGGTTTGATTCAGGATTGCTGTCAGACAGGCCTGCATGCTATCACTGACTCTTCAACTGTTAACTTGAAGAAATTTTTAAGAATCACAACTGATGGCAACCAACAGGAGGGGATACCCATCAGACAAAAAAAACAATTCTGTGCTTTGCTAATGATGTTCACCTGATTGGACCATCATAAGAAGAGATGCAAAAATGCTAGACTGAGCAGCAGTGGAAGTAGAGAGGTTAAGTCTAAAGATATCACACGAAAAGATAAAGACAATGGTGAGATCGATATCTGGTGACAAGGTGAAGATGAGTATCCCAACCCGAAGAGGCATCGGTGTGTGTGAGCATTTCAAATACCTGGGTAGTATGACTAAAAAGGATGCTAATCTTCGCTTAGAGTTCTGACATAGAATTGGACTTGTGACTGCTGTTTTGGTGAAACACAGCCATATTTGGAGAAGCAAAGGTATTTTTATGAAGTGTAAAATGAAATTGCTTCAGCATTTTGCTGATGCAGGCAAGACATGGATGCTAAAGAAACAGGACATTAAGAAGCTTTCTGCCTTCAAATTGAAATATTACAGGTGATTGCTGCACATTAGCTATACATCGCACCCAACTAACAAATAGTTAATTGCACAAATTTACAGCATAACCAGAGTGAAACCTGATATCAATACAATCAGACAAAGAAAATGTGTGTTTGTGGGACCTATGAGTCGGATAAGCAGAAGAAGGTTGCCGAAGCAAGTTCTGAAGTTTTGGTGCGAGGTGACAAGGACAGTTGTGGGTCAATGATGTGGCTAATTGGACAGGATGTGGTATGGCGTGCTTCTCAAAACTGTGAGAAGACCATGAAGTGTGGCAGAAGACTGATGGCCAATTACGTCCATTTACTCTTTATTGTGATATGACTCTATGGTGCTTTGCACTGTGATATATAAAAGAATAATAATAATAAACCAGAATGCATAATGGTTTATATGTGTACATGGTGTTAAAATGAGCTGTGATAGGATGGAAAAGCCCTCCATCTTTCTTATGATTTAAAAAATGTGTAGCCCATCGCCTATCACAAGAGTTGGCTAGACATACTCGGCCAAATGCAACCCATTGGTAAGCAGATACAGCTCCCATGGAAATCTCTGGAGCAAATTAATTGGGATAAAATCATGGCCTAATCTCATGCGACCATGCAGGGGGAGGAAGCAAGGTGCATAACTTTCCCCACCCATTGCATAGCCCACATAAAATCCACTCTAGCAGGCCCTGCTGTCAAGGGATCAGAGGAACTGCTTCCAAATTCTTCTTGCTCAGAGACTGGGGGCAACAACTGATGGAGATTAGGCAGAGCCATAGCTCCACCCACCCACTGTTCCCTACACCAGCCAGCAGAGCTGTCCAGCCTCACAGCATCACACATGATGCACCCCTTAACAGGGCATGACCAGTTACTCGGTCAGGGATCTCCAGGAGGCACTGTGCCACTCTGAGACAGAGATCCTCTGAGAGGAGATCCAAAATTAACAAAAACCAGACAATCAAAAAAATCAGCCAACCAAAAAGATAACCCAAGCAGAGTTTTTATTCCCTAAAAAAAAAAAAAAAAAGAAGGGCCAGAGAGCCCATGAAGTCCACTTGGCACTTTCCTATAATTGATTGTATATGGAAGGTGCTCAGATACTACACAGGCAAGTGACAGTATAAAACCCTAAGACAGACTGGCAGATAAATGAATAAATCCTCCCTGTGCTTCCTCTATGGAAGTGCAGCTTTACACTGCTCATTGTAATGGACTGTGGGTTAAAGGTATTTTCTCGACATTGGTGATTTAAACAGAGGTGTATGTTACCCATGCAATGTGAAAGGGCCATTAAATGGGTGCAGATGGTGAGTGTTACTTGTGACAATTTGGCATTCAGTAGGTGTGCAGAATGACTGCAACTTACAAATGAAAGTCCAGCTTCTGCCTCCTAGGATCACCCTGAGTAATACCCACTGGATTCTATCCTGTTAAATCACAAGTGGTATTTGAGGATAATTTCATTTATTGTTAATTTTGATGAGGTACAAAAGTGTTTAGAAGCTAAATACATTGCTTCTCAAGCCCATGCAGAGGAGGAGGTTGTGTTGACAGATCCAGTTGACATTACGTTTTCTAAAAGTTATTCTTTGACACAATACTTCTCCTTTCTCCTCCTCTGCATTTTTCATTTATGTTGTGGATTTTCTCTGTGCTTATATTTTTGCATAACATGAATGATACTAATAGCTAATGTCATGAGAATACTTCTCTTGTTGGTTTAAAATTGTTTTTTCTCATTTATTTTCTTTAAACTGTAATCGTTTGTCATTTTCCCTAAAATATGTTAATGTTCTCCTTGATTTTATATTGCATAATGATCTTTCCAGCTAGGAAATTCTTCAGTTTATAAGTGGAAAACAATGGGCCGGATTCATCACTAGGCACTGGCTGCTTTGAACCATTCTAATGCAACAAAGCAGATCTATACCTATCTTAATATTGGCTAATACAGTCCTGCAAGATGTTGAGCACTCTGACCCAAGTCCAGCGAAGCATATGGCTTCAGTTGGACTATGCATAAGTCCTATAAGTTAAGTTCTTAAGTTAAGTTATAAGTTAAGTCCTTAAGTTCTATACAGTACTGGGAACAGAGCATTCAGCATCTTGCAGTATCAAGCCCTTTGTGCACATATAGCCCAATGTGCAATTAGAAGGACAGAGCCATGTTGCTTATGGATGGCAGAACAATACAAAGCCATGGTGTATTTATTATCCCTGGTCATTCCAAAGGAATGAAGCAATTTACACAGCAACCCCCATTTCAACAGAACTCTACATGACCCACAGGGTCTTCTTGTCTCCTGACAGTAATACCTACCATGTGTAGCACACCTGCTTACCCTGTTTTTTCTGAAGGCTTTTGCCATATGAGGTTGTACCAAATTACTCTGAATGCTGGCCCACACCATATTTCTACCAAAACAGAAGACACCTGGGGCTCTATTGTGGGTCTAAGTCACAGCCATATGTTAGGGCTAGTGTGGTGCAGCAAGGAGGTGGGGGAGGGGTAACGGGGGCAATTGGCCAGGGGCCTGGCGATTTTAAGGGGCCCCATGATTTTAAAAGGGGCCCAGGCCACGGGTGGCAGGGTAAAGCTCCCTTTGGGGAGGCTAGCTCCCCATCCTGCCTCTTCCACCCATGGCCCCCACCTACAGTCCACCCCAACTCCACCACAGGCCCCACCCTGCTCACTGCCACTTCCCTTCCCACCAGCCCGCCTTCCCACTTGGCCCCCCTCCTCTCTTCCACACCCCTCTTTCCCCGCTTGGCCTCCCTGCAGACGCATCTCCCCTCCCCGCTCAGCCCCTCACCATTGCTCACTGCATCCCTTTTCCACCCCACCATTGCTCACCGTGTGTGTCCCTCCTTTCCTCCCCCGCTTGCCCCCTGTCACTGATCACCACGTACCTCCCCCTCTCTCTGATCAGCCCCCGCCCCAGCTTTCGCTCACCACCCGGGGAAAGGAATGGTGTGAAAGAGAGGAGGGGGCCAAGCAATGGGGCTGGGGGGAAGAGGCATGGTGGCGAGCAGGAGAGGGGGTGGGGTCTGGGGTAGAGCAGATATGGGTCCTGGGGGCGGACTGTGGGCAGGGACATAGGCGGAAGAGGCAGGGCAGGACTGTTCTACCCTGGGACCCAGAATTCCTGTCGGCTGGCCTATGCACCACCCTGCTCATGTGACCAGTCCTGCTGGGCAGTGCAGATGGTGGGTAGGGATTGCAAGTGTACTTGTCCTTCTGCAGGAGAGGGCTGGGAGCAAACAGAAAGAAGACTCACTGTGGCCTATCTACACATGGGTCAGTCACAGTCTGATCCTTTTTAATTACTATAGGGGGTGATTTTCATAGCTGCAGAAATGCAATTGTGGAAATAAAATAACGTATTGACACTGGTTCTTATTTCTCAATAGCATCATACACATAGTGTAACTCCAATGGATCAAAAGATAGATAAATAGTGTGTTAAGAGAGTTTCTTAGTCCAGTGAGATGCATCTTGTTTAGAAAACACTTGCTTTTGACTTTGCCAGTATGGGTCCAAGCTCTTTCCAGAATGTGTCATTTGTCTCCTCTCTGAGATTTCATCAGCAGTATTTCTAATTGTTAGGAACCCTTTGAATACAGATGTTGCTAATCCAGATGGAGTTCTGAATACAAGGTGGAGTCTGTTTCTTATTGCTTGCTTGAAAATTCACTCGCCATTTCAGATCGTGTTAGAAATTTGTTTGGTTCTTGTTTTTATTTTCTTAGAAACACAGCCAATAAGGAATGCAGAAGAAGCCAAGAGGCCCTGAAGAGAAAGCTGGAGTAGAAATGTAACCTTTCACTTGCATTGAAATCTTTTTTTCTACTGCTTTTTCTCCATCCCACCTAAGATATTGTTCTTTATGTGTTCCTCTCTGGGAAGAAATAGTCAACATAGTTTGAAGCAGCTTGGTTTTATTGGGGAAGGTGATGATGAGCTGGAGGTAACATGAGTAAGATTAAGTACTTTCAGGTGCCGGGTCTCACTCAGACTTCTGGTTTGCTTTCCCCCCTGATAATGTATTTACAAGGACAGGTCTTTTCTCATCTTCATTTGTGCACATCACAAAAAACTCCTTGTTATTTGATACAATTGCCCAGGACTGAAAAAGCCAAGTTTGGGAAGATAAGTTTTTTGATGTGTGTTGGCAGAGTTGAACAATGCTCCATGAATGAATCAGGCTGAAACCCCTGCGTTAAACATACTAACTTTTTTTAAAAAGAACTTCCCTCTGTAAATCAGTGAGAGATTGTGTCCTGGTCCTACAAGGCCACGCTGAGTATCCAGGGAGATTAAAGCCCAACCCTCTCTTGGAGCCATTTAGAATCTGCCCAGATTAGGGCTCTGTGCTTGGAAAGAATAGCCGGGGCTGTGTGTAACATAACCTACCCCACATCAGCAAGTGGATGAGGAGTGGCAGGGAGTGGGTGATCCTTGTTTAAGGAACATGTTCCTGAAGGGAATGATGGTCTGGTAGTTAGGCTGCTAGCTGGGGTCCCGGAAACTCTAGGTTCAATTCACTGCTGTGTCATGGACTTCTTGTGTGATGATGATTGTTCTCTTTGCGCCTCAGAACCCTCTCTGTAAAATGAAGACAATAGTACTTCTCTACCTTACAGGGGTGTCATGACAATAAATATGTTAAAGATTGTGAGGTGCTCAGAAATTATGGTACTGGCGTCATAAAAACCTACCTAAGGTAGATGGATTGTGTGGAGCCTTAGCTCTGTAAAAATGGCTTATTGCATAGCAGTGGGGGGAGGGGGAGAGATAGAGGGGAGGGAGGGGAAAGGAGAGATGTAGTCTTCAAAAAGGGATGAAAATTAAATTATCCCCTCCAAAACACCCTGAGTCAAGAGTGTTCACTCGCTGAGATTCAATTCTTTCCAGGACCACTCCAAGAGTGAGGCATTTACATACCTCCTCATAATTAGGGCTGAGCCTAATGGCCCCATCTGTCCTTTAGTGAATACAAGCCTATATAAATTCCATGTCATGTACCTTGCATTAAAAAAATGGGAAAGGAAAGCTCCATCTTTGTATTTATTTTGCCTCACAAATATGCATTTTTCCCATGACCCTCCAGCATACTGGCACAGAACTGTGCTGCTTTCATTTTACCATTAAAAAGTGTTACACAAACAATCATATCTAACAGACACACACAAAATCTCACACTCAGTTGAGCCCATAACTTTCCTTTAATAATCAAATGCTTCATGTAATCATTTTTAAACTGATAATTATGCATGTCTATTTGATCAGCCTATATGCTTGCTTTGAATATCTGATTATCCAGTGCATGCTTATTTTTTTTCTGTCAGAAGCAGTCTATCTTCTAATAATATGGTTTTCATCACTGTAAGATGTAAGGAATTTCCATGTATTTAAAAATAGAAATAACAATTCCTTTTTCTTTCTTTTTCCCAGCCAGTAGGATAACGGCTTGATTAGTTTATAGGTTGATTGGTTGTGTAGATTTGTGTGCGAGGAATAATGTGTGAGTTGTGTGTCTCTCTACCTGTGTATGTGCACATATGTAAGTTATCATGGGAAAGCTAAGTCAAAGAAAGGAGTCTTGCTTTTGGTTCTGAAAATGTTTAGCTCCATTGTCATCCTTATCTCTTGTGGCAGTAAGTTCCATTGTCCAGTTTCTGTGAAAGTTCTCTTTCCTGCACTCTGAACCACCTCTTCTTTCCATTGGAGAACAATTTCCCTGTTCCAGTGGAATGCAGCTGTCATGGGAGGTCACAATCACTGAGGGAGAAGTGATCTCTCTGCTAGTTAGGACTTATCCAATGGAGGGCTTTGAATAGCAGGATAAAAAACCTTGCATTACACTGTCTGGAGTCTGTGCACAGAATCAGCATGATGAGTTCATGGTGACCTGTGTTCCTGCTGCATTTTTTATGAGATTATCTTTTTTCAGGGTGTGTGGTTCCATTCCTAGATATTCAGTGGAACAATACTGATTTTCAACAGCTGAGGTTCCATCTAACTGATTTGCAATAATCAAGCCTGAACATCATAAAACCATGGATGACATGGCCAGTTCTGTGTCAGACAGGACAGAGCATCATTTTTCTAGCCAGTCATAAATGGAAATGAGTGTCTCTTGCATCTATGGCTTTTTTTGAGCTTCCAGGAGCACTGAGGAGTCCAAAAGGAGTCCAAGGCTGCAAAGCAATTTAATAATTGGAGAGAAGATGCCTTTGATTATGAGAATTGTTATAGAGGAGACAGATTCCCCCAAAGCAATCCTTCTTCCCACCAGCATCACCTCAGCCAGCTGCTCTTTATCCAATTAGCTAGGTGCTAAGAAAACCAAGAGATCTTTGAACACTAATCTAGGACTCTTCAAAGTGATGTTCCTGAACCCTTCTTCTGGCTATCTTTATGGACAAACATAAGGCAGTCCAGCTCCTGGAATAGTGTCAGTCTAAAACCAAGCCATAGCATCCACTTAGCACCTCTTTAGGAGAGCTAAATGGATTTTGTAAATTCCATTTGGTAAATTAGTGCTAGTGCCATTCACATAAATCTTGCCATTGGAATGATTTACTGCAACTGTATTATTATTAATGTTCGATAAATTAGGTCCATAAAACATTTGCCTTGCCATTAACTGAAGAAAATCCACAAGGCTCGTTTCTACCCCCTCTTTATTTTTTTATAATGCCCTTCATAGACATTATCAGCAGCTCTCTGTGCTGCATGTAGTCCTCAGTATATTGATAGCACTGACACAGCATACTCTTCAAATCAATTACTGAACCAGGGAGACTAGATTAGACAATCTTTACTTGTGGTCTGAGGAAAATTCATTATTTATAAGTGCAAACAAAACTGTATCATTGTTCTTCAATTCAAAACACATGTTCCTGGGAACACCGGCCATTTTCAGACTATCATTAGTCAAAGTACAGGATAGCCCAGGACAATATTGGTGATTTCAGAATCTGGCTGAATTGGCATCTTAAAACAAACACCAAGACTGGGAACAAAGAAGCCAAGCAAAAATAATTAACAACCACTTTAAAAGGTACCCAACAAACAAGTGCCATAGAGCATGAGACAGCTTTATTAAATGGGTTACTAGCTGCTTTTTATGTTTATAAATGAAAAACTCAATCTCTGTGTTGCAATAATGTAAAAACTGTGTGAATACTGATGCCCCATTCTAACACGATGTTGTATTTGTAGAAAAGGCATAATAGAGTGTAGTTAATCAGCCAGATCTCTGAATTTTCTGATTATTTTTTTCCATTTAAATGGAACACTTTAGGTGCGATGCTGTGAGTTGCTGAGCATCCTCAACTGCTGTTGAACTCAGTGGAACATGAGGACGACCAACACAAGATCAGGCCCTTACTCAGGGGTTCTGCAATGCATGTTTGCAGTTATGTTTTCATATGAAGATGACATCACAATACCAAAAAGCAGAAGAGTCTTTCTGACCAGTGCTTCAGGTATAAACAGCTACGTCTGGAGTTGTTCAGTCGAGAAGATGATCATGCTCAATAGATAGTCCCCTAGAGTAATGAGAGTGAAGGACTCAAACTTCACTAGGCCGATAGCGTGACTTGTAATGATATTTATGTTGTCTACAACATTACAGTTTGGATTCAGTGGAGAGATAACTGGAACAGTGCCTGGTCTGCGTGAACAGTTTTGCATGCAAGCTTTTATTCCAGAGTCCAACTGAGTAAATCAAATCTGACATTCCACTTTGGTACCTCTGGAGGAATCTCTGAAGACCACATTCTAAGCCAGCATTTCTTCTGGAGAGGGGCATATCTCCAAAACTGCGAACTGTCTGGTTTTATTTACACAAAGAGAATATAGCAAATTCTCACGTGTCTCTTCTGTGCCATTTTATAAATGCAGTGAAAAAAGGGGATATGATCCATAGAAAGTAGGCATGTTATCGCTACAGCTCCATTGCCTTCCTAGCTACCGCCCATCCCAGGAGACCTAATATCGGTTCATCATACTTGATCTCCTACTGGATCATTCATGCTATGGAGGCAGAGGTGGATGAAGAGAGCTTTTTCACGTGTCAGCTGGAACTCAACAGGGAACCTACAAGGGAACAGTAGGGGAGAAAATAACTTATAACCCAACAGCACCAGCCAGGGTACATGGTGTGGAGAATAGGGATGTTGATCAATGATGTTGAGCCCAGTGGCAGAGCTAATGGAGGTATGGGGGCCAGAGGGGCCAATCTCCACCACTCCCCAGAAGCCTTTAGGTATATGCATGATGCCATTGCAAGCATATTATGCAATTGACAAAAGGAGGTGCAAGACACAAATTTTCACAGGTTACGTCTTCACTGATGGCAGCAAATTTGCCATCATCAGATCGACTTCTCTGGATTGACTAAGAGGCCAGTGAAGACCCGCTCAGTCGATCCAGAAATCGATGTATTAGGACCACCTTCTCAAGTGGCGTAACTCTGCATCACCAGGAATGCAGTTCCCGTCGGCGCACTGCAGTGAAGATGGCGCGCAGAACAGAAGCAGAGAAGTTGACAGGAGTTACGCAAGTTTTTTGCGTAGCTTGCGTAACTCCGATCGACACCGCCGAGATTCGGTGGCAAAGTGTAGACAAGCCCACACACTCCTGGTATTCATATTTTTGTAATGCTTGGTAGGTGCAGTATTCTCTGATACATGTCCTTATATGACAGGGGTGGCCAAATTTACTGACCCCCAAGAGCCCCTTCCCCGCTGGGCAGAATCTTCTAACCCCAACACCCTGCCACAGGGCAGAAGCTCCTAGCTCCCCACCCTAGTCTGCATTTGCTCAGCCATTTTCAAAAAGGATTTAAAGTGCTGAAACCATTTTCCAAAGCAAGTCCAGAGAAACCACTTAGATCCAAAGCCATTCTAGCAGCACCGAGAATCTGCAGAGACCATGAGTAGTGGGGCAAGAGAAAGTAAAAGCTACATGTGGCTCACAAGCCATGATTTGGCCACCCGTGTTATATAAGGTCTTTCTTAATTATTTTGTTAACCCTGGGGTGGTGATGGAAAGATTATAATCACAATAATAAATTATATTTATGGTACTTTTCATCTAGAAGAATCCTAAAACACTTCATATATTCTGTGCCAGAATCTGAACTCTCAGCACTTTGTAAGAGGAGTAATTCCATTGAAATAAATGGAGTTGAACAAAGGTAAAATTGGTATGAGTTAGCTGAGAATCATGCCTTATATAGATTGCAGGTCACAAAATGTTATGTGTTGACTGTGAAAAATGTAATATGGAATGAAAAATTTAATTGTGGACAAAATTTTTCATGGAAGTTTCTGTTTCATTCAATGAAGTGAAAACTACTGGTAAAGAAAGAGGGAAGGAGAACAGGATGAAGTTTAAACAATTGTGCTCTTCAGATACTGACACGTTTTCCGAGTTTGTTTCATTGAAAGAGTGGAAAATGTTAACCAAAATAAGAATTTGCTGCCTAAGTTTCTGGTTTGGTAAGAAAAAAAATGTAATTTAAAAAAGATATTTAAATGAAAACATTTCAACCAGCTGTACTGATATAGTCACCCAGCTGCGGGATGGACCATTTCTCTATTCTACTCCATCAATGCTACTTGTAGACATGGAAGGGAAGACCAGCCTCGCTCACTGGAACTAAATGGGCCCAGAGGTGATTTTAGCTAGCCAGAAAGCAATTACCCAAGCTGGAATTTTGTTAGTGCGTTGGGTTGATCCTGCCCTTGCAAAAGTGTCATGGTGGATAAAATGACCACAAATGGCCTGGATTTTAAGTCTCACCTATAGAATATTTTTATAATGTCACTTTTCTCATTTATTTTTTAAAATCATCATTGCTATAAATGTCATGGACAAAACTAACAACCTAAGTGATTGGTGAAAGAATTCATAGGCTTATTGCTATTTAGACTTTAATCTTCCGGACAGTATTATCACTTACGATCTTGACAGCTAAACTGGACCATCTGACTTGTACCTCATGTTGAGCCCTATATATGAGATACACTGTGTTATATTTTACAGTTTAAAATAAGAAATGTAAGGCCAAATTCTGCTCTCAATTACATCAGCGCAACTCCAGTGAACTCAGTTTTGTTGCAATTTCCCTTAATCTCTCCTTACTAATGTCTCTAGAACAAAAAGAGTACAAGTCATTGTTAAAGCCTACATTTTCACTGTATCTTGTACTGATGCTCTCAAACAAAGTAGATTTACTTCCCAGCTAGCAGAATTCAACTAAGATATCCAAAGAAATATCCCTGCAGCAAGCTTCCATATCTTTATAGCCCCTAGAAATGTTGTTACATGGTATTTTGCTGATCCCAAGAGAGAATCTATAATAATTCAAAAGGAATCTGGACTATTGAAACTGCAAAACAAGTTTACTAGTGCTTATGGCTTAGAGAAGGAAAAACAGAATTAGAACTGTTTGGACTACCAGGAGAGTCAGATCTGTCCTCGAGCACACTGATATGGGGAAACTAGACATATAAAGGAGATTCCTGAACTTTCATTGGGATTGTCTGTTTGCAGAATTGCGCTGGTTGAACTAAATCCATTAACAAAAATCACACCTTTTGTGTTAAGCTGGTACAAAAGGCCATTGGAACAATTTTATTTCAGTGTAAACCCAGGCCTGTTCCAGTTTAGCTGAAATCAAGTAGGAACAGGCTTTAAGCTAAACTGCAATAAACCAATCTTAAGCCAAAATATGAGTACCTATACTGCGGTTTGCATCAGTTTCACTAAACAAGGCAAGTTTATGTGGAGACAAGGTTATTATACAAAAGTAAGTTTCCAGCCTTTCCTTGTGAAATACCCTGAAAATATAAACCAATCCCTATCACCTTGGCTCCCCTTCTGTCACAGACACCTTTTATGTAAGATGAGTCAATTAAGTTTGAGGTGTGTTCCAAAAGATTACTCTCCCTCAAATCCTGAGGCCAACCTTGTGCGCGGTGGTGTGATGATGGTGGACAGGCATCAGTTGCTTTTGGTGTGATACACCAAAGAGTCATTTCACAGATCTGTGCCAAAATGCTAAGGCCTGCCCTGAGCTACAATCCTCTTGAGAACTTCAAAAGAAAATTTAAAAAAGGTAAAGACCTACTTGTTAGGAGAGGCTTAGCTAAATGAGAGGTGATGAATAAAGGTACCTAGTACAGGTAAATTAGTGTGGAGTAGGAGAGCAAACTGATGTCATTTAGATCAGACTGACATGCTTGTGACTACTACCACAACTTTTACTTTCCAAATTACAGTTAGTCACAATAATAACAAAAATAATTACAATAATTATGAATATGAAGCACTTATACAATGCTTTACAGTATGAAAGCACTGCTGAAACATTAAGAGCTTAATCATCACAACACCTACAGAGCAAGTTTTATCATCCATTTTACAGACGGGTAAACAACAGCGGAGAAGTAAAGTGACTTGTCTGAGGCCACACCATGAGCTATTTACAGGATTAAAATTCAGGAGTCTGTGCCTTTCAGCCCTACACAACACTTAAAACTCAAAATTATGTAACCTCCTAATGGACAGAGATCATGCTAATAAGATTTTTACATTCCTTCAAAGGACACGATGTAATAAAAGTAAACCAGTGGTTTTAGAAAGGGGAGAGGGGGAAGGAAAGGAAGAAAGCTGGTCCTAAAAGTAAACTTCAGCCACCATATGTGTTTAATGTAAAGAGCCAAGCATGTGGTTGCATCACAAATATACAATATCTTGTATCTGGAATACATTTCAAAACAGCTTTGTTTCTTTTAATAAGAGACATTAAAGTATGTTTTTCTTACACCATAGTTCTGCATTTGCTCCACCATTTTCAAAAAGGATTTAAAGTGTTGAAACCGTTTTCCAAGGCAAGTCCAGAGAAACCACTTAGCACCAAAGCCATTATAGCAGCACTGAGAATCTGCAGAAACCATGAGTAATATTTTCCTGCTTTGGCAAAACAATTGATAGGCCAGACCTGGGGCCACCAGTTGTGGAAATTCTTTCGAAGTGGATGGTATAATTGGGCAAGTCACCTACAACCTCTCTCCATAAGTTAAGTGCTGTGTAATTGGTAAACCCTCTCTGCTTTATTGGTTCTACAAACTTATGAATAGTGCAACATATTTTTAGGTGCAGGAGATGAGCTCTTTAGATTAAATATCTGCATATACACAGCCATCATTCTTATATATATAATTTCTTTAACACCAACCCATGGCAAAAATCCAGGGCAAGATCTTCATTATAGCTGTCGCGCCATCGGTAGAGGTGAGTCCAATCTGCATGCACTAAACCTACAAGGATGAATTTGGCCAGGTCAACTTAATGGGCAGCAAGGAAGATTTAGGTTAGAAATATTTTCATAATATTTATCTATAAGGGCAGTTTAAGTTCTGGAATAGGCTTCCATGGGCGATTATGGAATCCCAGTCACTGGAGTTTTTAAGAACAGGTGGGACAAAGAGGAATGGTCTAGATTTACATGGCCCTGCCTCAGGACAAGGGGCTAGACTTGACCTTTCAAAGTTCTTCCAGCCCTACCCTTCTATGAGCTTACCAAGGGTTGTGGTGAATTCTCCATCACTTCAAGTCTGTAAATCAAGATTGGATATCTTTCTAAAAAATATGCTATAGCTTCAATAGAACTTATGTACTTGATGCAGGAACCAATGAGTAAATTCTGTCTATGACCTGTGTTATTCAGAAGACCAGACTAGATGGTCCTTTCTGGCTTTAAAAGGTAAGAATTTTGCCAAAGTTCTGTCTCACATTACTCTTGTGATGGGACAGCCCAAGAAGGAAAAGAAAAGCAATGGAAACAGACACAATCTCTTTTGATTAGAAGGCTTACAAAATCTTTTTCTAGTGGTTATTGGCGGTACCTAGCAGAAATAACTCTGTTTTGACCTTTGTAGCAACGACTGCCAATATACAGTATACTCTTCTCTTTCAAATATGTTCGTATTCTGGAATTTGCCCTTTGGCTTGTAATGTAAAAGAACAGCATAAAGAGGAATCAATACACCAGGACCTCAGTGGATGTGTGCCCCTGCCCTCCACTAAAACAAATTAATTGCATGTTTATTACATTTTTCTGTACTGGTTCATTAGTGGGGGTCCGTAGTGTGGGACTCAAAAGAAAAGCCAGGAAATTGAAAAGTATTGAACCAAATATTGTTCTCGGTTATCCCCACTTAAGTTAGATGGGATCGCACATGTGCAAATGAGGGTACAATTTAGGCAATTACATTTTATTCATAATGCATTTGTAAATATGTACATAGAGTAGGCATGAACCAGTACATTCTTACCTAACCTGATTTTTGAATTTTTCACTGGAAATCATTCAAAATCAATATAAATAAGGATTGTGAGCTTATTTTTCCAATAGGGATGCCTAATTTAAATTTCCCAGTTCCGCATTTAGGTGTTCCATTTGGTAATTAGGTGCCTGAATACTCATGTTTAGGCATCTAGGAGCTAATCTGAGTACTAAAATGCAGAATTGGGCATGCTAAATTAAACAGGAATGTTTATAAATTGGGCCCTGTAATATGGGAGTTTTAATCTGTTAGTGTCCCTTTGTGACTGGGCAGAAAGCTACTCCAAGCTGGCTCCATTCCCCCCTTTGGCGTCACACTCCAACCCCTTTGAATATATTTCAGGCTGTGACGACCCCCCCAAAACAGTGATGACCTCTCCCATGCCATGCCACCCTTACTGGCATGCACGGGGGCTAACAGCTCATGAATCCCCCATAATAACCTCACAACCCCCTGAGGGGTCACGACCCCCAGTTTGAGAACCCCTGGGCTAATCAGTTCTCCAGGGCCTAGGAGCTATTCCTTTAAGAGTCGCTGAGGTAGGTGGAGCAGCACAGGTCCACCCATTGCACTGGATTCCAGATCAGGGCCCTTGTTTGGAACAGCCAGAACCAATCCTCCTCAGTCCATTGCTGTTTCCTGAGCTACAATCTACCTTTTTAGTTTTTCCCAGCTTCTTGCCCTGTTTCTCCCTCTTTGGTGGGTTGGTTGGTCTGGCAACTTCTCACCCCTCTGCTGGAGGGATCATCACACTGCAATCTCCCTTGTATCTCTGCCAGCCACCCCACCCTCCTGCCTTGCGCCCTTTTATCCTTACAGTTGCTGTGGAGCTGTCAGTCAGCCCTGGCTGAGCAAGCAGGCAGTTATTTTGTTAACCCTTTGGCTAATGTGTGGGATTTCTTCTACCAAACAAAAGCCAAGGCATTCAAGAATAGCTCACTTTTCTTTGCTAAGGAATAAAGAATGCATTACTTTAAAAAAACAAACAAATCACATTTTATCAGTCATCAAAAATATCCTTTCTGCCAATCATGTCAATACAGCATTACTCCACTAAGAACAAAGTTAGCCTTGAAAATGTACTTTCTTTGCGTTCTAATCAAATATTGACTATAGTGCACATGGCTATAGCATCACAACTTCCTGCTCCGCATTCTAGAGACATTATAATTGGTGTAATTCGTTACTGAAATGTTTGGAGAGGTGTATATTTTAAAACCAAATCCCACACATTGTTCTTACATCAGGATCAAGAAATTAAAATAGGACTGAGACACTTGGACTCGTATATTCTGTACTATTGTAAAATGGGGATACAGATAATGATCTCCTTTGTAATGCACTTTCAGATCTACTGATGAAAAGCACTACATAAGAGCTAGGTATTGTTATTATTGCATTATATCCTCACAACATTAGACCTCAGCAGTGGTATAGTAGGATTTTACTGTATATCCAGCACACCAATGGTTGGCTTTAGCCGGAGTTCATGTGTTCAGTTATACCCACAGAAATAATGAAACCAAGGGTCCAACAACCCCCCATGGGAGAGCTGTGGCCACTCCTTTGCATGAGAAACTGAGCACAGCAACATAGCCTGATCCCTGTGTCATGGTGGTGTTGCTCTGGGCCATGTTGCTGCACAATGATGTCAGAGTCATGTGCTGCTATAAAGGCCCAAAAAACAAAACCTGCCAGAGGGAGCAGGAAGGGGCAGAAGGACAAAGCCTCCACCCCCACCCCAGCATCCTGGTCTCCAGGCAGCAGAGACATGAAGCAGGGTGGTGCCTCTGCCCACAATCCGGTTGCTGAGCGAAGCTGCCTCCCCCACCACGTCTTAGGCAGGCTCTCTCATAGTGCACCCATTGAATTTGGAGGCTTCATCCACCACTGCAGCACACCAAACTGCAAAGGAGAGATAAACAAGCATTCATATAACAGACCAGATTGGGACCTCAGAGAAGTGCAGCTCCAATTGTTCAGGTAAACCATATTTCAGACGATAGTTGGTCAAACTATCTTGCATTCTTTAAAGTACAGGACAAGGTTTTTTGTACATGAAAGATAGTGAAAAGGCATTAAAGAGCTCAGCCTCTGTAACTTTTTTTTTTGCCAGCTTTCACAGAGATAAATGAAAATGTCAAACACTTCTAATAGGTTCGTTTATGGGACTATGGTAAATATTTATAGAGATCGGTCTGGATGGTTTTCCATTAGGTTCTGTGCTGTAGTTTTCTTGGCTCATCCTTGAAGGAAGTTATAAACTAAAGTGGGTTTCTCATTCTTCAGCATTTGACATATTCTGATTGCAAAACATTTGGGGTTTTACACGATTTATTGAAAATAATCTCTCCTATAATGTTCACAGCACAATAATTCACAACCCTGAGGCAAGAGAGCTCTGCAAAAATGACATTATAAGGAAGATCACCTTTCAGAATTTACCATTTGTGCATCATGTTCAGAATCTCTAACACATGTAAAATGATCAAATCATCATCCTTCAAATATTTTTTCTATCATTTTGTGGTATTTTGATAAAAATACTTATAGCCAGCCAAATAACCTGACTGATAACTCAATATGTTACCACATCCCATATTGGGGGGGATTGGTACTGGGGCATAAGAAGGCCAGCACAGAGAACAGGATTGTCATGTCTTTATGGTGGTTGAGGAGTAGGGAAAGGCTCCCATCCCCGGAAATGAAATACAAATTACTAAAATGATGTTGTTAAAATAAAAAATTTCTTTATATAAGAAAAATGTGAGTTTGTTTTCATGGTACTTAAATAAAATCTGCTTTCAGACAGCCTTTTCCCTTAGAGTTAAGGTAACCTGTTCTCATATATTTTCACCTGTATGTTCGCACTGCTGACTCTGAAGATGACATTATGATAAAATATTTATTACTGTTGTTATTATTGATGAAAATTGAAGTAAGGTCTTATGGTTGACTCAATAAGGAGATCTGGATTCTGTTCCCAGTTCTGTCACTGACTTCTTGTATAATTCCTATTTAGGCACCCAAATAAGAATGAGATTTTTAAGTGTTCCTCTCCCTGCAGCTTCCATTAGGACACTTATGGCCACATTTTCAAAAGAGTGGGTGTTAAAAATGAACCTGATATGTATGCTTAGCACCTAGCACATCGTGGACCCAACCTGGCTGAAGCCTGTAGGCACTAGTGCAATATAAATGATTAGTAGTCATCAATCATAATCCGCCGGTACCTCTCAGTCGTATCAGGAGTCCGATTCATGAGCATTTATCAGAAGGCCTCCTTCTTTGCCTTGACAGCTTCCTCACCACTGATGTCCACCGGGTTCTAGGGTTCCCACCTTGACAGGCACCTACTGCCTTTTCGTGGCTGCCTCAATGACTGAGGCCCTGAACATGGTCCACTTGGACTCAATGTCCACGACCTTGCCCAGGATGCTGGAGAAGTTCTCTCGGAAGTGGGAACTGAAGTCTTTCCTCACAGGGTCTTCCGCTAGACTTTCCCAGGCACCCCACACTGATCGTTTGGGCCTCCTGGGTCTATCCAGCTGGCATCCCATGCATCAGATCCAACTCACCCACAAGTAGTGATTGGTTGACAGCTCTGCTCCTCTCTTCACCCAGGTATCCAAAATATACAGTCTTAGGTCCAATGAAATGACTATGAAGTCAATCATGGATCTTCAGCTCAAGGTGCTCTGGTACCAGGTACATTTATGAAAATCTTGTGTTGGAACATGGTGTTCATTATGGACAATCCATGACTAGTACAGAAGTCCAAAAACAGCTCACCTTTTGAGTCCAGATCAGGGAGGCTGTTCCTCCCAATCAGTCGCCTCCAGGTAGTCTGTCGTGGTCCATCCCTCCTGCTGCCATTTTGGCATCGCACCCAGCCCTCACCCTTCGCTTTGTGGGTAGTGGTTTCATGAAGCAGGTCCATGTCACCTTTTCAAGCTTAGCCCAACTTGGTTATATGGGTGGCCTAGCCACCAGACACTTGCCTAACACCTCCCCCAGGTCTGGCTCCAAAGGTGGGTCCCTATATCCCTGATGCAGGCATGGTTCACATGGCCATTTTGGGGCCGTCATGAGGTGGACACCAGTGGTGAGGGAAGTTGTCAAGGCAAAGAAGGAGGCTTTCTGAGAAATGCTCGTGAATCGGACCCTTTATATGACTGAGAGGTACCGGCTGGTTAGGAGGGCTACAGCTGTGGCAGTCGTTGAAGCAAAAGCCCAGGCCTGGGAGGAGTTTGGAAAGACCATGGAGAATGACTACCGGATGCTTTCAAAAGTATTCTGGCAAATTATTCGTTGGTTTGGGAGCAGATGGCAGGAGATTGCCCAGGCTGTTCTCTGCAAGGGTGGTGAAATGCTGACTGCAACTGAGAAGATTGTTGAGAGGTGGAAGGAGCTCTTTGAGATACTCCTCAACCTGGTGGACATACCCTTCTTACAGGAGGCAATGCTGCAAACACCCAGTGGTATCAGATCTATTTCTGTTGATGAAGTCGCTGTGGCGGTAAAGTGCCTTCACAGCAGTAAGGCAGCAGGGCTGGATGAGATTCGCCCGGAGATGTTGAAATCACTGGACAAAATTGGGGTGTCATGGTTAATTCACCTCTTCAATGTTGCATGGGAGGCGGGTGTAGTACCTCAGGATTGGGAAACTGGGAGGTGATCTTTAAGAAGGTATGTTCCAACTACAGGGTGGATCACACTTCTCAGCCTCCCCAGCAAAGCCTTTGTCAGGGTGTTGGAGAGGAGGCTACACATGTTAGTTGAACCTTGGATTCAAGAGGAACAATGCGGTTTCTGTCCTGGACATGGAACAATGGATTAGTTCTTTGCTCTCTCTCACAGATTTTCACGAGTGGTGTGAGTTTGCTAGCCAAGTCTACCTTTGTTTGGTACACCTGGAGAAGGCTTATGATCACATTCCCCGAAGCTCTCGGTTTACAGGTCAAGCTACATCCCCATCCTCACCTATGGTCATGAACTTTGGGTAATGACAGAAAGGACAAGATCGTGGGTACAGGCAGTGGAAATGAGGTTTCTCTACAGGGTTGCTGGACTGACTGTCCCAGAAAGGGTGAGGGGCTCAGCTATTAGGGAGAGCCTCAGAGTAGAGCCACTATTCTTCTAGATCGAGAAAAGTCAGCTATGGTGGTTTGGGCACCTAATAAGGATGCCCCCTTGTAAGCTTCCTTTGGAACTATAATGGGCACATCCCACTGGGAGGAGGCCCTGAGACCAACTCAGAACATGCTAGAAGGATTATATCTCCTGACTGGTCTGGGAATGCCTGGGAATCCTCCAGGAGGACCTGGAACCTATTGCGGAAGAAAGGGAGATCTGGTCCTCCCTACTCTCCAGGCTGCCGCCATGACCCTGATCAGGAAAAGTGGCATAAAAGAAAAGAAGAAGGAAGGAATAGTCATCAATAGCCTGAACCTGACTTATCAGCATCGTGATGCACATGATAAAAAGGGACACTGAGAATCAAAAGCAAAGTTCTTCCGAATACCACCTTTCTTATGAAGTAGTTAATGAGACTGATTCAGCCCCTATTGCAGGAAGGTGCAATTTGCAGACATAAGCCTGACATCAGAAGAGGCTGCAGCACTGAAGATGGGGATCATATTGTAAACTATGCTCCAATGGAAGGTGATGTCATTTAGCCTGCCACTTCTCCTGGAGTTTCACCATTGGAGCACAGTTTACAATAAGATGGTGGCTGCCTACTAGTGGAGGCTCAATTAGCATATCTCCTTGGTCCCTAAGCCATGCTCCCTGTTTGGCCAGTACCAACCACTTTTGGAAGTGGTGCTGACAGTTCCAGGCCTCCCAGTGATGCAGGGATTATGTGTTCTGTGCTCTGCTGTAACATCTTCCAGGAAGCTCAGCGACCTGCAGTCTGAGTTAAACAGTGGGAATGAATCTCAGTGTTTCCATCTCTAACATGGTGAGAACGATGATCACAAATGCAAAATTCAAGAATACATATATAGGTTCAAACACCCACAGCCAGCCACATCCCATGCAGGTTGGGCAGTAATATCCCCATTTATAGGATAGAAAAGAAGTGGCACAGGAAGGCTAAGGCCAACATTTTCAGACTCCAGAGCCCAAAGTTATGCAACTAAGTCTTTACTTAGACAACTAAATCAATGGCATGGTTTTCACGAGTGCTGAGCACCCACAGCTGCCATTTACTGCAATGGGGCACCCAGTTTTGAAAAACATTGCCAACATTACTTAAAAATTAATACAAGGAACTCCCAGCTCACAGACCAGATTTGACTTGCTTGGTGTATTTTTGTGGCTTGCATAACTGATTGAGAGTCTGCAGAACATAACCTCTCTTTTTTAAAAAAGAAAAATCAGTGGTCCACAGACTCTGGGTACATTTGGGGAGCACACGGCAGGGCTCGGGCCAACCTCCACAGGAGTGTGGAGGGAGCACCACACTTTCAGATTCGCTCTGCCCCCAGCCCAGCTCCTCCCCCAGCCTCATTCAGCCCCCAGTCCTGCTCCGCCTCCAAGCACAGCTCCGCCCCCACTCCCACTCCACCCCCAGACCAGCTTTGCTCTCATTCCCTCTCCTCGTCCCAGACCAGCTCTGCCTCTGGACCAGCTCCTCTCTCATCTCCAATTCTGCCCCCAGCTGTGCCTTCATCCCAAGATGAGAAAACCTTGGCTGGGCTGTAATGAGGGGGGATGGCATGGACAGATTCCATAACTGGTAAGGGAGGGCGTGACTGGAAAAATTTCCATACCAGTGCTTTAAATGGCCTTCATGATTGTAAAGGGAACTCCTACACATGAGAAAAATGTAAACCCTGCAGTGTTGTCTTTCCAAGTCTGCAGACAATCTAAAACAATGACTCCATGAGCTGTGAACTCTCTCAGGCCCCATTTATTTCATTGGAGTGTTGTATCTAACATCCAACATTGATACTTTAAATGTCAGCAATAATTATTCTATTGCTGATCATTTAAGCAGATGGGATGGAGAAGGTGCTGGGACTGCAGCACCCCTAGAGTAGGAATTAAGAGTTGCTGGCCAGAGGGACATGTAGAGGGAAGAAATTAGGAAATACATAAAAATGGGAAAGTGAGTGACACTGAGAAAGGAGATCGGGGCAGGAAGAGAAACAAAAGGGCATAATTAGTGGTGGTCCTGAATGTGAGCATGATTCCCACTGAGTGATGCTGAATGTCACAATACGACACCTAAATAATGTTAACAACTACAAGGTCAGTTATTACATAAGGCTGTTTCTTAGCCTTGATCTTTGCACTATATCTTTCCAGTGATACCAGTGGGAGATCTGCTGTTGTTTGAGGGGATTCAAAATCCTGAATTTACACCCTGGCCCACAGGCAATAATTAACAATGGAGTTCCCTCTCCCTTCAATGGTATGACCCCCCTGATCTATAATGAATGAGTGTGGATGGCTGCGTATTTAGTTAGTGACCATTTTATATATATTAAAACAAGCCACCAAAACCTGAAATAATATTAATCTTGATAAAAGCTTTGGGTGACATTTTCAAAGCCTGCAGTGGGAAATGAACAGATGGAGCCTGTGTATTTCCAGTGTTGTGTTTTGAACTTTTAGCTCAAAAGGCCTAAGGGTAAAATTAACAGTTAATAAATATGAAGTCTTCTAATATTAATTGCATCCGAAATAATGAGAAGAATTGAAACCAGTCAAAATAATCCCAGCGAAACTGCTCCTCAGGAAGCTTCGGAAATCCTGCCATTTTTCTTTTTCTTTTCTTTTTTTTTTTCCTTTTTTTGTCATTATTTAATTGTTTGCATATTGATGCTCATTTATTGTCAACGCTTAATAATTCATATCAAATTACTGAGACACTATTGTTACAATACACGTACCATCCATCTGAATGTCGGCAATGCTGACTGGCCCTACAACATCATAATAAACACAAAATGTGACTTTATCTTTATCATTGGGACACTCAAGATGAAATGTGACCTGCATGACCTAAGGGTAAAAGGTAAGTGTCTCAATTCTGTGCATCACCCAAATGGCTCTTAGGCTGTGGAAGTTATTTGCTTCTATCTTTATCAGCTGCAGGTCTTTCAAATGGAGATCAACACAAAGCTGTGAAGAGCTCAGAAGATTAATGAGAGCTTACCCTTTTGAATATCAAGGACACTGTTGCAGATATCTCTAGTCAATATTAACATCCGATACACTAGTATTATTGTTTCTTGCAGAATATCAAGAGAGCAGTAACCTAAATCTGAATGTCTCAAATGTTATTAGCAGATGAACAACATTTCTTATTTACTTAGGGCCAGATTGTGACTTTAGGCATATCCCTGTACAAGGGGCATGACCCCAGGAGTAGCCACTTGAGGCTTTCTGAATAGGAGACACATCTATGTGTCACAATGCCTTCCCCACTTCCTTGCTCCAAGGATGGCAAGATTACACCAGCTCATCTGCGCTGGCAAGCAAATGGTGTGGGTGGAACCTTGGCTCCACCCATTCCCCACCCACCTGCTCTGGGGAAGGAGTTTGAAGCCATGCAAATCCTGCTTGCAACTGTCTGTCCAGACACAAGACCCAGGTACTTTGTGTTCGGGTATATGGAGGATTCTTACTCTCCTCTGTGGGCATATAGACTAAGTCACAATTAATTAGTTATTGAAAACTGTAGTGAAATGCAGGGCTCTTTTTTAACATGCCCAAATTAAAATGTTAAAGAAAAAGGGGAGGAGTCAGATTCCTGCTCTGCACTAGCACCCAGGGTGGAATTTACAAATGGAAAAACGTTACAGGATTGAAACAGTTCTCATGAGATAACATGACCCTGTTCTCTCCCTACCATCTCCACTACCCCTAGCAGGAGAAAGAACATTCAAGCCATTTGACATATCCTACTTCTCCATTACAGGGAGGAGCTAAGAGGCACCAGAGGCTCTTTTCTCCCCTCTCCCATGGAAGGAACAGAGAATATGGCTCCTGGCAAGACCCTTCCTCCCATGGAAGAGATATGGGAGGGCAGTACAGGAGCATTCCTTTGTCCCTACAGCAGACAGAGTAAGAGGATGCTTCTTATCCCATATATGGTCAGGAGGAGTGAATGAAGGGTCTGATGACTAAAACATTACCACATCTTGGCAGAGCAGAGAGCTTTCTGAGCTAGCAGAGGAATGATCAGTGTACTCCACTCAAAGTCCAAACTTCATGTCCAGGGCTTTGATTATGCCCATAGCTAATGAATATTGTGCATATGTAATATAGTCAGAAAAATTATTCCATTTGGCTTCCATTCCTAATGTTTAGTTACTATGAGCTGTTGAGGCGGGATGTATAAAACCACATGTTATAGTGTACTTGTTGGAATGATAACACAGTATCACAGTACTTATCGAAGTCTGCATTCATTTTATTGCATTTTTAAATCACCAAGAAGGAGAGCATAATATGGTGTCAACCTTAAATGGACATTGGCAACTAGGTTTATATTAATGGCATACAAATACTGTGTGGGTTGTTGCCTTCAAAATACATATAGTAATAACTAATAATGGTAGTATAATTAATCCCTGTTCAAGAATATAAGAGGAGAAATGTTTACCTTTTTTCTTGATTTTAAAGAAAAACAGCTTTCTACTGCAATTTTTATAGCGGCAAAACCGGATTCATGAAGTCTCTTTGTGGATCTCAGTAAAACAGGATTGACCCCTGAAGTCACTTTTTAATAATTAACTCTCTCGAAGTTCATTAACACTAATTGAAGCTACAGAAGAAAAAATTGTGAAGTATATGCAGACTGACAGAAACACCGAATGCGATTAAAGACGCTGACTGTGGTATGTATGTACAATACTGTACATGTATTATATAGATTGCAAATTCAATTTCATAGAGATCTTTGAACTTCATTATCATGTGACAAATTCTACAACAATTTGTGCTACTGAAAGTTCACTAAAAAGGATTTATAGGCTAAATCTCATGGACAGCTTAACCAAAAATCTTCTGGAAGAGCAGAAGAAATATATTTCAAATAGTAAAAGATACACATCGTTAGATCCATGAAGAAATATGCTTTGAAATGAGATTTACAAATTCACAAAGAGAAGGAACAATCTTAAAACTTTCTACTTTGTCACATACCCATAGATTATTTTAAAAAGTTTTGTTCTCAGAGCAAAAATGTTTGTCAATGTATTTCAAAAGCAATCATTTTTAAAATACATATTTGATGATTTATACTGTTCAAATATTAAGTATATTGAACACTCATTCAAGGGCCAAAAACAAGAACAAAGGTTACAGCCACCATTCTTTTTCAAGGAAAATAAATCAGGAAGTAATAAAAACATGGCTTATTATTAATTTCAAAATTTATTTTATTAATTTTATATCTGGTTCATAAAAAGCACAGTTCTCGGACACAGGGCTCCCTTATACAGACAGACAGACGCAACATAGCCCAATGAGTAGGGAACAGGGCTAGGATTTAGGAGACATGGTTCTGCCATTGACCTGCTGTGTGACTTCAGGCAAGATGCATAATCTCTCTGTGTCTGAGTTTCCCCTATGTAGCCAAAGGCCCCAAACAGAATTGGGACTGCATTACACTGGGGGCTGTACAGTCACTTTCAAACTCTTCACAGCAAGGACTGGGCCAGATTGCCAGCTAGTGTAAATTAATGGAGCTCCAGTGAAGTTAATGGAGCTACACTAACTTACACTGGCTGTGGCATTCGACCACTGTCTCTTACTATGTGTGTACACAATGTTTTCCACACTGAAGCCCCGATCTCATTTGGGGCCTCTAAGTATTATGCTGTCAAATAATTAAGAAGAAGAATTCTATGAGTAAAATCTCACAATATCCCCCACACTTTAAATGTGGTGGGTTCCTCTTTCTGGGCCCAGAAAAGCTCCCATTGACTTCAGTGGGTTTTGCATGAGATCCTTTTTGTCTGGTTCCATGGCCTCATCCTCCTCTCTCTCATTCTTTCTGCTGCCAGGGATGCGGATGGGATGCAAAAGGGGAAAAGACAGAGGTAAATTAGTGGGATTTGGGAAAATTGGGGTTTGGGGGGGTTTTTTTGCACAGGAGATTGTAATAATACCAACGAAGTCTTATAACCTCACATATCAGAAAGGCAGGATGGTCTCAGGCCTACATTAACCAATGTGCATGCTGGAGGAGTGGCTGGGACAATCCTGCACAGCGCAAGGCCATGAGTGCAAGGCAGGTAGTAGGAGCAAGAGGAGCTGGGCAACTGGGATCAAGAGGAGCTACCATAACCCAAGACAAGAGCAGTGCACTGAGCCTGGAGAGCTGCCAGTGCATTGCCAGGTGGGTGCCAGGGCAGTGGATGAGGGGCTGGGCCTGAGTTCCTGGGGTTGCTATGGGGTGAGTGGGAAGTGTTGGGAGGCTGCAGGGCAAGGGGTGAGTGGGAGCTGATGTGAAGCATTGGAGGCTGCGGTAAGTGGAATATATGTCAGGGCTGCTGGGATAGGGGTGGGGACTGTTAGGATAAGTGGGGGCTGGTGGAGGGTAGTTCAGATATATGTGGGATGGGAGGGGCATTTGGGAATCTGTGTGGGGTGAGGTATGTATAGGGCAGGGGTGCTTTAAGGAGGAGGGGTGATCTCAATAACTTGCAGAGTCACAAAATTCTTTAATCTGGGCCTGGAAAGTCCAGGAGTTAGCAAACTACACTAGATTTGGGAGTCCTGCTTTCAGGTCTTTGCTCTGCCACAGACTTCCTGTGTGACCTTGAGCAAGTCTCGCTGTGCCTCAGTTTCCCATCTGTGCAATGGAGATAGTAGCACTTCCCTACCTCACAGGGTATTGTGAAGAAAAGTGCATTAAAAATTGTTAGACACTCAGATGCTACAGAAATGGAAGCCATATAATTACCTTAGATAAATGCATCAGAACAGCAAATTTTTCTCTTATTTTAATACACAAATTTATTCAGTTTTTTAACCTTTTTTTTTTTTTTCCACCAGTGCTCTGTGCAGCCAGTCCACAATGTGAATAAATAGCTTGCAAAATGTAAACAAAATTGGATTTGAGATATGAGTATGAGAAAGTGTCCAAACCACAAAATTTCTACTTTTGTTTTAGTTTGCATTCCTATTACTGGTAAACAACCAAACACTTCCTTAGTTTGCTGAAATACCTAAATAGTCTGAGCCTTAGATTTTGTCTGCCAAATTCTGTCAATGGAACCACTATAATGTCTAGACTCCTACCATTTAAATAAAATAGTGTTTTATCCTAGTTCATAATAACAGCGCTATAAAAGAAAGAAATTAAGAAGTGAGATACAATGATTCCAGAGAGGTTAAACATGCAAATTACACTGCATCCCAGCTACCGTTCAACAAGGAAAGCAAAATTTTGGGAAAACACTTCTGCTTTTGTAATGAGCCTGTAGGATTCATTCCACTGAAATGGCTACAGGTATATTATATACAATATTATTACAAAATTAAACTTCATAAGCAATATGCCAGTGCTTTGTGTGATGCATTTGCTAAAAGAATCATTCAATTTATCATGTTTTCCTGAAGCGTTGTGCGACAAGGTCTTTGAATAAAACTCATTTCATTAGGCTTACCTTGTTACATGGGAAGATAAAATCTACACTTGACTAAAGACATCATTCCATCATACCCATAATAATCCTGCCCAGAGAGGTAAACATTTAGGACCCTAGAAAAATGGTACTGTACAGCTGTTCTAATGGTACTAAAAGAATACATTTTTTAAAAAGTACAGATGGACATAAAAAGTTCTGTAAAAGGGAACCTAAGCATATAGCCACATATATAGAAAAGTCTCCCATACGCCCTGGAAACTAGTTGGGCGCCATAATCAAGTACAAGGTGTTCTGCCTATCAAGTGAATGAAGAATGTGTGACGTGTGGTAAGAGCATGTTATTGTGGTTAAAAATTGGACTAAGGGCTGGTCTTACAAGTTTTTGTACTGATTTATAGGTTTAGAAACTGAAACATTTAAACATGGGTATAAAGGTGCTTCTGTTGGTATCACCTATTTCAGTTCATTCTCACAGAGTCAGAAGATCTGGGTTCTAGTCCAAGCTCTGACACAGATTTGCAGTGTGATGTAGGACATGTCTGTGTCTCACTTTCCCAGTCTGTACAAAGAGGGGAGAACAATAATAATATGTACTTAAACAGCAAGGGGGTGTCATGGAGCTTAATTATTTGATGTCTAGATTAAGCCTGGTGTAGATTTTTAATTCTCCAGCACTAAAATAATGCGGAGTTCAGTATTAAAAACCTAGTGCCTAATTATCTCTTCACGCTAATGTAAATCAGGAGTAGTTCCAGTGAAACCAATGGAGTTATAGCAATGGAAAGTGGTGTGAGAGACGAATCAGGCCTCCAGATTTGTGAACTTTTTGACCATTTGGGATGAAAAGAGGATCTTGTGGAACTCATGATTTGTCATGAGGCACATTTCTTCTAGCAGGCTTTTAGCTGAACTTTTAGATATGCCAGTAAAATGTTGTTGTTGGTTTTTTTTCATAGCTACTTAGCAGTGAAGACTGAGCTGCCCCGGTTTTTTTTATTTTAAATGGGTGTGTTACATTGTGAGAAGCTGCTAGATGCCAAGTGTCTATTAGAGCTGGTCAAAATTTTTATATCAAAAACATTTTGAATGGGAAATTACCTTTCTTTTTTCCCCCAGAATGAACATTTTAATTTCTTTTTTAAAAATTTGCTTTTCAACAAAAAAATGAAAAAATGCATACTACATTTTTTCAGCTGCCAAAGCTCAAAATTATTTTGATTTCTCAGTCCTCTTTCCCCACTCTTTTACCTTTTGCTGTGTTGTAGCTGGAAAAAGACAGGAAAGAAAGGGTGAAAAATTAAGAACCAAACATTTTAAATTTTAAAAAAATTGCATTAAATTGTTTTTAAAATACAATTTTTCCAAATTTAGCCATAAAAAGATGGCTGTTTTCAACCTGCTTTTGTCTATATAAACAAATTACTTAATCAGCATTCCCTCAGTGTTCAGTCCCACAAGTCGCTGAGCACTTTCTCTTAGGTGCTCAGTACCCTTATCAGACACTGAAGAGTGTCTGCCCAACTAACAAACATGATCCACCTATGAAAGTTATGGCTGAATCACTAGCCCCATCCTACCATCCCATGAATTCTGACTATACCTCTTGTTCTACACTAAAACGTTCCTGGAGATGATGCTTTTTTTAGCCACGTGTTGTGATTGTATTAATGATATGTGTGTTGATTCCTTGTTGCTGTGTATACTGGAGTTCATTATAAATGTTTTGGATTCAGTGCTGTATGTGTCACTGGATGTAAGAACCTTTTCTCAGAATTTTCTATCCACACTATGTTCAAAATATCTAGAGAGAAGAAAATATCTAGAGAGAAATCCATCTTTCATGAGGTGTTTGAAGGAAAAGCATTCCCTCTTCCCAGCTAACCCCTCGAATATAAGGAAAAGCACAGACTGGGAAAGCAAGTGAACCACAACTACGTCACAAGGCAGCATGCTCAGCCAGTGGTGGGATCTGGACACAACACAAAGTTCTGTTGGAAGTGAGTGATTACTCAGCTCAGCAGTGAGGTGAGGCACTAGCAGGGATATGACATTCTGGGGTTCACACAGGCCAGTAAGGGGGTTGGTCATGATCTGCCTTGTAACCCTGGGTGTCTTGCAGCTGTGCAGCTTTAGTCCAGAGCTCCGACCCCACCAGCCCACCAGTTGCCCACAAGCCTCATCATGGCTTTGCCCAAACTGGTTACTCCTTTCAGGCTGACCTTAGTATTCTTGCAACCCCAAATTCACCCCAAATAGTCCTACTGCAGGGACCAGTCCCACTCACTGGACCCTCACAGAGATAGTGTTATGTTCACTGCCTCTACAGAGACAGTAAAACACTCCAACCTGTCCCACTTTCTAGAAGCACACACTTAACTGAACCTATGCAGCACTTATAATAAAAGCAAAACTGCTTTATTAACAGAAGAACATGGATAAGTGATGCCAAGTAAAAGAGAGAAAGGCAGAAATCGTTACAAGCAAATAAATGTGGAAATATGCTCTGGAAAGACTAAAACTTAAGCTAGTTTCTCTCACCCACACTCTTCTTTCCAGCTCTTTACTGGCCAGCCTGGCCTGGCCCCATCACAGAGATCGAATCACTTGGTTTCTTTGTCTCCTAAGGTGAAGAATAAAGAAGGAGTCTCTCTCTGTTCCTTATATCCACAAAGAGATGTCTTTGTCTTACAAGTCAGGAAGGCCCACTGGGAATTCAGGCCTTGTCTACACTAGAAGCGCTACAGGGGCGCAGCTGCAGCACGTCTAGTGAGGACGCTTGATGCCAATGGGAGAGGGTTCTCCCATTGGCAGAATAAAACCACTTCTGCGAGAGGTGATAGCTATGTCTCTCCTGCCGACATAGCGCTGTCCACACTGGGGTTTATGCCAGTGTAACTTATGTCACTCGGGGGGTCGTTTATTCACACCCCTGAGTGACGTAAATTATGCCGACATAAGCTGTAGTGTAGATACAGCCTCAGTCTCCTGTGTCTCTCTGAGTGCAGGGGCCATGTTAATTCTCTGTTTCTCAAGTTCAGGCTCAGGATAACCCCCACCAGTTTAGCTCAATGGGTTTTTTTACTGCTAATATGTAAACTGAGGTATGCCCACATTCCTTTGTCTAGGTCAGACCTGTTGATCACCTTTACCTAAGCTAGGCTGTCTGGCTGTAAACGTGTTCTATTAACTTCATACAGTAGGAATTCATAACTTCCCATATACTATTAATGTCTTTTACAATGATGCTAATAACCAGTGTGCTATTAGCTTTCATACGATTACCTCACAAGGAAAATTTTGTACAAATATTAGTGCACTCGTGTGTAGGGTGTGAATACAGGGTGGCTAGAGTCACAAGGGGCACTTTGTTTAGACTTCAAGATATTTGGGGCAGGAACTGTCTTTTTACTGTGTGTTCATACAGCCTTGTTCAATAGGTCCCTGTAGAAAGTATTTTGGCAGTGCCATAATACAAATACCTAATGATAATAATAACAGATAAAGAATGAGAGAGGAGACAGAAAGGCCAGGAGGCAAAGGAAAGAGAAGGAAAGATAACTTCCTGGAAGTAATATGACAGTGCAATCACAGTTTAGTAAGTATTAAGGAACTGACTTTCAAAATGCTGGGCAGGGCATTCACTGTGCAGATCCCACTGATATTCATTAAAATCTCACAGCTATATCCAAAGAAAATGTATGGATATATCATATCGTAGTAATTCTCTGCAAATATCTCTACAAAGGAAGGGCAAGGGCCTGACAGAAAAAGGACTTCTTCAGTCTCCTTCAGTCCCACAGAGGTTATTACATTTGCCTGCACCCACTGTGTTAAGCAGCATTATAGCATTTTTAACTTAAAAAATAGAATCAGTCAAATGATACAGACCCAGATCCTCAAATCAGCTCTGTTGAATTAAATGGAACTTCGCTGATTTATACCATGTGAGGATCTGGCTTGTTGTGTGAAATAAAAACACTTTGAAGTGACCAGAATTACAGCTTAGCAACATCACTGTGGTTGAATAAAAATCGCAGGAATACTTACAGGATGCTGATCTCCCAGATCAGTTGAGCATAGGCCTATCAGAGCAGTGATGTATTATGTCTCACTTTTGTTCTCTTGGGGGGAAAAGTCTGTTTCTCCAAATTGCCAGCACAACATGATTGTAGGTGTCAGGTTACTACAGGTTCATTCTGTCTCAGCCTACCCAGAGGAAGGTCATACCTCTACCACTTGGCAGTAGCGAGTCATTTACATTTGTTTGTAATTGTTTTTTAACCGTGCATGTGTTCTGAGGGGCAGATGGCTTGGGGAACTGGTAATAGGATATCGGAGCCCCTCACCTCTAGGTTGCTCATTCTAATCCTGAGCAGTTGTTAGTGACCAAAAAGTGTTACCTTTCTGATAGCTACTCAGTGGCTTAGAGAAAAGGGGTTGATGATTTCAGTTCAGATCCTAACAGACAAGGGGCCATCACAAAAAACTGCTCGACTGCTACAACTGTCACTAAAAGGGCACCCTTGTTGGTATTGTCAGCAGAAAGGCAAAAGGACTTTGTGAGTGGGGAGATTAATCTACAATCTCCCCCCAAGCAGTGACCCTTCTATAACAGTGACGTGAGGCGTGTGGGGAAGGAAATACTGATGCTGCCCTTGCTGTACCTGTTCTGAGGGTTAAAGCATGCCATCAATACCCAGGGATGTTAAACTGACACCTCTCATAAGCATTAAAATGGCTTGAACGCATGCTGTGAACCCTGTGCTAAATAAGCATGCAGAGAAAGCTAGAAAGTGCCGATCTTACTAAATTTCACTAACAATGCCAGCAGTTGCCTAGCAGAAGAATTACTGATTTATTTAAAACAAAAAACAAAAAACTTAGCATCATGTAGTACTTATGCTCGCCCCAAAATATCTCTCTCACAAGTCACTAATAATAAGTGCTTCAGGTCAGTTTATGGCTGGCACTGCTGAGGCATGGTGAAGGGAGCAGGGGGCATAAGTAGCCACTCAACCACCAAGCACACCGACCCAGGCTAAAGCCATAATTTGGCTGGATGCAGTGGCAGCACAAAGGGGGCAGAGGGGTCAGATTCATGCTGTGTACAACTAGCAACTGGGAGAGTGTTTGGCTGGGATGCCATGGCCCCATCCCCCTATGCACTAGACAGCACTAGTAGAAGACTAAGGGTATGTCTATACTGATGGCGGCAAAGTCACCGCTGTCAGATCGACCCATCTGGATTGATTGAGCAGTCCGTGAAGACCCACTCAATCAATCCAGAAGTTGATGCTCGTAAACCACCCCCTCAAGTGGCATAGCACTGGGTTGACGGGAACACGGTTCCCGTCAGCTCAGTGCAGTGAAGACACTGCGCAGAAAGGAAGCACAGCAGTCGATAGGAGTTACGCAAGCTACTCTGTATAGCTTGTGTAACTCCCGTCAACTGCCGCTGAATCACCGGGTAAGTGTAGACCAAGGCTAAGAGCATGATATAACTTTTCAAAAGTGTAGAAAGAGCCAATTTTCACTGTGCTTCCACCCCACATCCCAGCAGGGATTATGTTTTAATCCAGACCCAGCAGATCTACAACTCCCTATACAGCTCTCCTTTTTAGAGGCATAATTTAACTGTACAGTAGGGTTTAAACCACAATCCCAGATCTGAAGCCACCTTGAACTTCAGGGTAATTTGGGCCTGGTTCAGAGCTCCATCTCTCAGGACCATGTCTAGTAAATACCCATCTCAGAAGATCTCCTGTAAACAAAAACATTATCCTTCTCATGCGCAAAACTGACACTCTAAGCACTAGGTTTTAGAGCAAGTAGAAAGGACTAAAAATGTCTTGCTTGAGTGCTGCCTTGGGATATTTCTGTTTCTTCTTTCTCCACCTGCATGGAGGACCAAGCACTTTAAACTTACTGAAAATGCTTAGAGCTGAAAAATATATATTGTAGCTATGCGAGTGGCACTGTTACTAATCCATAACTAATCCATCCTAAGACTGCAACTAAGAACACTCCCCCATGTACAGAGTATAGAAGAATGCAGATTTATAGACAGTAACTAGAATGAACTAAGAATCACTTTCTGGAGCTAATGTAGTTATACCGCAACCTGCTAGCATTGGTGGGAAGGTTCACTGCTTTGTTTTAGCATCCACATCAACAACTGCCCAGTTTATTGAATGAGCAACCTCCAGTCAACATAAGCCTGTAGGGTGGGTAGGACAAGGCAATATTATTTTCAAGTAAATTTCCCAAACCTAACTTTTCTCCATTTCTGATATTGGTTCTCTTTTCCCAGCTTGCAGGTACGTGCTTAAGCTGATAAGGCCCCAGCAGCAGCATTGTGTGTTGTTCTGGGCACCATGTTTCAGGAAAGATATGGACAAACTGGAGAAAGTCCCGAGGAGAGCAACAAAAATGATTAAAGGTCTAGAAAACATGACCTATGAGGAAGAATTGAATAAATTGGGTTTATTTAGTCTGGAGAAGAGAAGACTGAGAGGGGACATTATAACAGTTTTCAAGTACATAAAAGGTTGTTACAAGAAGGGTGAAAAATAGTTCTCTTTAACCTCTGAGGAGAGGACAAGAAGCAATGGGCTTAAATTGCAGCAAGGGAGATTTAGGTTGGACATTAGGAAAAACTTTCTAACTGTCAGGGTAGATAAGCACTGGAATAAATTGCCTAGGGAGGTTATGGAACCTCCGTCATTTGAGGTTCTTAAGAACAGGTTAGACAAGCATCTGCCAGGAATGGTCTAGTTATACATAATCCTGCCTGGAGTGCAGGGGACTGGACTAGATGACCTACTGAGGTCCCTTCCAGCCCTATGATTCTATGATTCACTATATGGACACCTTGTAGTGGTCACTATCACTTAACTAGTGGATTTGTTTTAATGTGATTTCCTCCACACATTGCATTTCCTGTTTGCCAGCTGAACAGCTTCCCAAATTTTTCATGGGAAGATTTATTATCATTTCTATTATACCAGTGCCTTGATACCCAAAATATACAGAGAGAGGGAAAAGTCTCTTCTCCAAAAAGCTCACAATCTAAAGAGGCAAGAAGGCAGGAAGAGAAACTGAGGCACTGGGAGGTGACTTGACATGCCCACGGTTCATGCAGCTGATCAGTGGCAGAGCCAGGAATAGACTCAAGGTTTCCTGAGTGCTCTAGCCATTGGACAACATTGCCTCTCCTATGTGTGATAAAGCACACTAGTGAGTCTTATTGCCACTGGACCAATTTATTCAATTTTGGTTTTTTAGTCTGGTGCAGCTAGTGTGACTTTTTTCAGTGGCTGTGAACAGGACTTGATTGGGAAGTTTTAACAAGAAGAAACTCTCCCTCTGTTCTCCCTACTGGTGTTAAAATAATTGCATTTGCAAGGAGAACTGCATTTCCCCCTCTAGCCCTGGCTCTGATTCAGTTTGAGCTGTGGCCACCAACACTAAAAATCACTCATTATTTCACTGCCACATAATTTCCTGATTGGAAATACAGCATGCAAATGGCCATTTTATCTCCCATTGTCTAAAACCCACTTACTGACTTGGGGGTGGGGTTTAGAAAATGAACACAGGACAACAATTTTTCTGCAGATTTGCTGGGTAGGTCTCTATTCAGAAATTATCTGCTGGGAGACAGTCTTGGGTACAGTGTTTTGTAAATGTAGACCAAATGCATTGCTATTTATTTACTATATGAACGTGGGCAACCTCCAGTTAAATACAAGTGCAAGTGTCTGTCTGTCATGGGCATGAGGCTGCTTTTGTACCTGTCTACCTTGCGAGACATGAAAACGTTGGTGCCTGCCTGCACACTAAACCCTTGAGCTTGTGAGCACATACTAGCTTTATTAGGAAGCAAGAAACATTAACTGGAAACAATGACATGCCTGTTCGTCAGTAATTGGTAAGTTAGAAAACTGTGCAGCAAAACCTTCTCCTCTCTAATTCAGACTGACAGTTGTATAGTTTTTACTCCATTGTCTACTACGCAATTTATCAAATGGGAGTGTGACAAATGTTTAAAGTAGCTGAATAGTGGATTTATCATGTTTGACTGCTGGTTCTGTAACCAGACATTTGGTTTATGGCTTAAAATAGTAGACATCGGTTAAGGCGCTAGCCTTTCACCTCTGGAGATGTGAGCTGAACTTCTGCTTTGCTTGCATGTGAAAATGAGATTGGTAGTCTCTCACTTTGTGGATGCCTCCCAATATTCCCCAAACCTAACACAAACTGGTAGATGGCTACTCTACTTTAAAAAAAAAAATTAGAAAGGAAAGAGGCAAAGTATCTCAGGTTAGGACTGAAGTGTGAAAGGGAGCCTAACAAAACACCTGCATGCAATCTGCCTGGAAGTAGCTACTGCTACAGTACAAGTCCTTCCCTTTCAGGCGTATTTGGGGCTAGATATCCAAATTAGTTGGGTACCCACAGTTGGGGTTAGATTTTCAAGAGGATTTAGCTCTCATTTAGGCACCAAACTAAACACTGAAATATTGTAACCGTTACTGTGCTGGCCAGATTTGTGTGTGTGGCACATCCACAGACAGCTACTAATGCAGGTAGCTTCTCCCAGAGAGGAAGGACCCTGTCACAAGATGTGACTATGGGAGGAAGCTGAAAATGTTATGTGCTTTCTGCCTTGGGGAGAGAGAGAAACAGTCTGTACCAGCAGCAGGAGGAGCGCTGCGTCTGTACTCTCTTACAGTAATAAGTAGATGTTGTTCTGGTGTTAAACTGATCATGACAGTGTCATTATTCCAGGGGCTCTGCTCGACTGTGCTCACCCACCAAGAACATGTAATAGTATATTACAGAAGACAGACAGTATGAAAGTGTAAAGTGGCCTTGGATGAGTTAAGCTACTCCAGTATATTTAATTGGAAACCAATAGACTGCATGAGCAGGAGTACATTGTGCATATCAGCATCTTCCCCATCCTATCTGCAATATATTTAGTGGATTTTTTCAATTTGTTTACTGGTATTAACCAAGAAATTCTGCAAAACTGTTCATTAACACATGCCATTTTACTGCCCAGCCATAATCCCTGAGTGGAACAGCTGTAATACCCTCTCTCTGGGTGCATTGGCCTCCTATCCATTTGCTCAAACTCTGGCAGCACTGAGGAGTCCCAACCCAATGCCTCCATATATTACTACCATTTTCACTGATTCTATAGTCATGAGCTGGGGGAAAGATGTCAGAAGCAGACCTTGTTTGCATAGACACGCCTGCTCTGCCTACGTGTGCAGCATGACGGAGCTGTTTTGCCAAAATGATCAATTTGGCTGGTTTTGAATTACAAATCACTCTACTATTTTAATGCAAGGGTAATGAAATGTTGTTATCCATATTGTACGAGTAAAGGACAGCAAAACTGTGCTTAGCTTGTCCTGAGGGGATCACCCTAAACTGGTCCTCACTTGCTAAGCAGGGGTTAGGGATACCATGTCCCCAGTGAAAAGGTGAGTGCATGGGGATAGGTGTCTCTATCTGGTGGTGTAAACTCTGCCTGAAGAGTCTTAACTTATGTCAGCTTAAGCTTTAATGTAGCCATAGTCTATGAGGCTCAGGGGCATGAATTAGCCACCTCCTGAGTGACACCACTTATGCCGACTTCTCCCACCAACATAGCTACCGCCACTCTAGCGGGCTGGAGTAATTAAGTTGATGGGAGAGCTTGCAGGGATGCAACCCTCCAGTATAGCCATAGCCCTAGATACCATCTGACCATTACCTCCTCCAGCATTTAATGACAGAGCTGACTGAACTCAGCTGAGAGTCCTTGTTTCTGGCTGGTGATTCCTGGAGCTAACATTGCTGCTGAGCAAGTGTAGGGGCTAAGCCTTAGACCTTGTGCGGAGACAGTGAAAGATGACACGGAGACTGCACAGGCTGGGAGGTTCCTGCTGAAATCATTGAGAGCTGCGTTAAGTGGCAGAACCTCCGAACATGACGTCATGGGAGCAGCAAGCAGTACTGGCCAGTGGTGGCAGAGAAACAGTGGCAGCTGTGAGCCCCTTGCATCTCTGAACTCCCGGTCTTTGCTAACCAAGGACAGCCGACTGTGAGTAGGTGCAGCAGAGGGAGAGGGGAGTGAGGTGTTAAAGGGACATTCATTCATTGGATTTTCCCATCACAAGGTGGGAAGTTGAGGCAAAGGACACTACCCAACACCCTGTGAGGTCAGGTTTGCTTATGGTCACATGTGGTCATGGTGTTTTCTCAGATTAATGCTGGGTTCCCTTTCACTTCTAATAAAAGTTCTTGTTTGTTATACTCTGACTCGGTGCTTGTGAGGGGGAAGTATTGCCTCTTAGAAGCACCATGGAATGGTGTTAAGTTTTGCCAGATTACTGGCTGGGGGCTCAAACTGGTTCTGTTTATATTGTTAAGAGGAACCCCTAGACATTGAACCCAGGCCTTGTTGCTGCCAACTCCATCTGGCAGAAGAGTTACACTTACATTCTGTAAAGCATCTCCCACCCCCACTTCATAAGTGGTCATGTCATTCATAAATACATTCTATGGCTACCAGGCCCCACCTGTCTGAAAGCACTGAACCTGCCCCCAAATCAATGAGCCCCACCTCCACCCTCCCACAAGCACATTTTTAAAGGTATTATTCCCCCTCTTTCATTGGGCCATGCAAGTCCATAATATGGGAACATTATGGAGCATCCCTGACTTCTGTAGCCCATGTGCATCCAGCTCCAGCTGTGGTAGATGCACTTTCTGACTGAGGGTACCAATTCAGTGGCCCCTTGCTGTCCTAGGTCTATTCAAGGGGAAATGGCTCTTCTCTGGCTTCACAAAGGTTGTGAAGAGCACAGCAAGTCACAGTGATGCAAATGGCATTGGTGACACTGGAATCCAAATGGATCTGAAGACATCTCCAAGGGGATTTCACGCTGCCAAAAGCACATTCAGCAACCATTCTGCACCAGCTGAGAGTGTAATTAAACTGTTTTTTGCCAGGGTCTCTGACATCAGGGTATGCTTTCATAAGCCAAAGCTAAAGGGGGTATTCTGGTTCCCCCAGAGTAACAGGGGGGACAGTAAACTCCATTTATGTCAATGTCATTTGGTGGGACTAGTGTCCCAGCCTGTCCATGAATATAGACTCCCATTCAGCAAAAAAGCCTAGCATTGTGAACTTACTTAGAGCAACACATGTTGACATTCATAAATTGTCCTCTGTGGTCCATGAGGGCCTGCAAAACAATGCAGTAGTACCCTTTGTGGTTTATGTATTCATGTGCTCTTTGAGGAGGGCAAACTTATGGGCACCATGGCCCCAGCACAGTTAGGAAACCCCATTTTCTCAAAGTAAGCTGTTACCTCCGGAACATCTTTTATGCCTGCCACCTTGGGATAAACCCCACACCTGATTGCCTCGGAAACCTCCACCACCACTTTACCCTCTCTTGACTTCCCAACACCACCGTTGTTGGCAATGGACCTGTAGCAGTCTGGGATAGCCAGCTTACAATCAGCTATACCATCTCGCATCTGGACCAGCAAAGGTGCCCTCATACGTGTATCTTTATGCTGGAGGGTGGGGCAAGCTGATCACAAGGCTCCAGAAATGTTGCTGTCTTCATGAAAAAGTTCTGGACCCACCGCTGACCATCCCATGTCTGCATGACGATGTGATCCCACTAGTCTGGGTTTGTGGCCCTGCACCAGGAGCGTTGGTCTATATAGGGTGCTTCAGTGGCTACATCAAGTGTAATGAGCAGCATCTGGCAGTTTGAGTGTGCCATGCCTGCGTATTCCACCTCCTTCTACCTCTTCCTGCTCTATCAGAATCTCTGACAGGTGCCTTTGGTGGGACAGAAAATGCCAGCAAAAGGTCTATGGAACATATGGAGGCTCTGCCCATTTCCTGACACCAGAATGAAAGTGCAAGCAAGAGAAGTTCTTCAAAAGGCACCTCCTCCATGTTGCTGGCTCTGGTATCTGGGAGTGCACAGATCAAAAAGACTGTTCGGTTCGCTATTCAAACTTCCTGTTTTCAAACTTCAAGTTTTCCCACAGTGCAACATGGTCCCATGGTTAGAGTGGGCCTGTCTCAAGATGATTCTAAGGTGTCAGGGATAGGGTTGGCTTGACTCAGGTCTGCATGCTGTGATGTAAATACTAGTCCCCAGGTTCAAGCCCGGGTTAAAAAAACCCTAACATAAGATTAACAATCAGTGTCGATGCTCAAATTCTGGATTCTCTAACCCAGGCTTAGCTGACTCAAGTCCCACTAACCCTGGGCTTCCAGTGCAATGCAGACATACCCTAAGGGGCTTGCATGAAACAGTTGTTTCACAACTGAAACAAAAAAGAATTGGCATCCCTGCATCTGGTAGCATTAACTTCAAAACAAGAAAGCCTGTTTGAACATAGTTCTGTACACTTTAGTAGCAAGATTATTATTTGCATCACTGAAGTCAGTGATTTCTCAGTCAGGGATCAGGCCCCCCAGCCCCATTTTGCTAGGTGATGAACAAACGTAGTACAAAATAGCTTCTTCCTCCCCTATGGTTTTAAACCAATTCTCTGAAATGTCATATTAACTTTTCAATTTAAAAACCCATACAACAAAATTTCACTATAATATTCTAAAAAAACTGTAATAAAACTTTTGTAATGTGTAACAATCCCAACCTTTCCAGTAAAATACTGTAGCTATCTGTAAGGGAATCACGATCAGACGTACAGCATTGTGGAAGTCATCAGTTCCCAGTTCTCCAAATTCAACTGGTGATGACTATAATATTCGTTTTGTCTCTGTGTGAGTTATGATTCCATTAGCAGCTTGAACTTGGAACTCTGCTCAAAGTGCAGCAATAACAAGACAGATAGGCCTTTATGAAATCTGCACTATTAACACTATTTGTTTTGCCATGAGTTGACAACTTTAGTAAATTGTTCATAATTGGCTATCAAGGAAAAAGCACAGTCCTGCTTGCCATTATTATGGTATTGATTCTCAATAATGTCTTTGTGTGTGTGTGTGTGTGTAGCTTTTGTGTTGCTGTCATGACAGCCTACAAAGAAACCAGTTGAGCGGGGTCTGCTGTACATCTGGGAGCTCCATATGGAAAGAAACACATAAAATGCACACCAGGAATAGCTGAAGCAGAGATTTTTTTTCAGTGTTATAGCATTAAAAGAAGAGAATGGAATTAGAGCGTAGCTAAACACCATGGTAGCCCTGTAGGATATTCATGTTAGTCAAAGGCTGAAATACATTAACATTAAAAAACTCCATAGGGTTGTTTTAAATATTCATTAGGAAATGTACAAGCTTTGGTATGATGGCTGAGGACTCCAATGGTTTTATAATTGGGAGCCAGACCAGGGGAAACTTTCTCAGCCAGGGGAAAACACTGTGGCCCAGTTTTTGTTCCTCTATTAGAAACTCCTGATTATACTCACTAAATATAAATCCCCCTGTGTGCATGCACATGTGGACACACACACACACACACACCTGATATAGTATTGTTATGAGGCATCGTTCATTATCTGCTGTTCTGGGTTTTGTTTTTAACATATACCATCATGCCCATGGCCCAAAATATAGCATTCTCCTGTTCTTTGTTCAGATGAAAGGGACAGCATTGCTGGGAAGAAAGTAAAGAGTGTCTATTGTCTCTCAACAGGTAGACGATTCAGATAATTTGCTGACAAGCAGAAGCACTTAACATAAACCCAGGGAGACTGTCAGCGATCCTATTTAGCGATGACTCACTCAAAATACAATTAACACAAGATTACAAACTGATCAGGGAAAAGAAATTGTATCACTGGCCTTTTTTTTTCTTTTATTAATTAAGCTATAAAACCCACCAGAAAGTCAGCATTTGGTTGGTTTCCTGACTTACCATTTTTCAGGACACAGGAGAACTGTTTGAATTCTCTCCTCATCACTTTCTTGCTCCAGAGATGTCAAATGATTGCCATGAAAGCCTGGAAAAGTAGAGTTCTGAAGATTTACCCCTCCCAGGAGATCTTTGCCCAGATTTTCTATAAAACTCAATGAAATCTTTGATCTTCCAGCAACTTGTACTCTTCTCTGTTACTTGAAACCCAGCATTATTATTAAGCTTAAGTAGATTGCTTTAAACTTCTACAATATTTACTCTCCTGCCTCCCAATGGGATGTTAACAATAAAAATAGCAAGGGCTTCTACATTTGTTTTTACTTTACATAAATGAATTAAGCAGTTTCTACTATGCTCATTTATACCCTCAGTAACGTAAACTAAGCAACATAAAAGAGTTTCCACACCCATATTTACAGAATAAAAACAATGAGACTTTGGAGAAAGAAGTACCTAACTCATCCTTACCTTCTCAAATGTGAACAAATCTACAGGCCTCTCTGCTCATTAAAGAAATGTGTGATACTAACAGCTGAATTGTTTGCTTTGGTATTTAAAAAAAAAACAAGTTCAAAGGGATTCATTTGATTGTATGCCTTCCCAACCCCCAGCCCTCATCCTTCATAACCATTGTTTAATGAATTTTTATTAGAAAAGCATGGCTGCACTTATGAAAAAAAATCTGGTTTTGAAACCAGGAGGAGAATGTGTTTTCCATGGCATTAGCCTGTTAGTTTTTAATATCAGGTTTGCACAGGAGTTGATTCCTGGTGCATTTTGGAATCATAAGCCGACAAAGTGCAGCTAATGGGAAAGGAAATAATGCAGGAGAAAAGAGCCCCTTTTGATGTGTGGGCAGGAAATCTGTGCAACTTTCTTCCTCCTCCTTCTCTTTCCCCACCATGCCCTCCACCCCTCACAAAGTAAAGTGTGTTTCTTGCTGGTTTCTGCTTATAGGACAGAGTCAAGTGAAAACATAAATTTAATCTTAGTTGCTCAGTTTGCAAAACCTCTGGAAAAAGATACCCACTGATACGAAAAAGATCAAATAATAATAATAATAATAGATGAATATGCTGTGGATGAAATCCTGTCTCGATTGAAGTCAATGGCAAAACTCCCACTGACTTCAATGGAGTCAGGATTTCACCCTGTAGGTCTCGGTGACATTAAGAATGTTTCCTTATATCAAGTTGTTATCTGAAATATTCCTCATACAGTACTCCTCTGAGAACCAAAAATATATATTGTACTTCTGGCTCAACAGAAGCTACTGATTCACGTTCTATTGGTACCCAAAGAGGAACACATGCTCGTAATCTTAAAATTACGGTGAGAAAAATGACAAGATAGATTCAGGGCCAGTTATTTTTGTGACACCCTGGTGATACAGAGTAGCCACAATATATTCAGGGAGCTTGCCCTACATTTTTGTCATTACTTTATTCTGCTATGGCCACTATCACAAGACTTGATTTGTTTTGTACAACCTTTTATGTACTGCAGAATTTCATTGGCTGGCCCATTTTCCCTCGTTTAGAGCTTCAGTAATTCCTGGAGAGGAGGGATGTGATTAAATCATAAGCCTGTGACCTAGTACAATTCCCTGCTCTGTACCAGGTTTCCTGTGTGCCCCTTGGCAAGTCACTTAGTCTCTCTCTGTGCCTCAGTTCCCCATCTGTAAAATGGGGAAAATAGTATCTCACAAGGGTATTGTGAAGATAAATACATTAACAATTGTGAGGTGTTTAGATACTGTGGATATAAGTATCATAGATAAATAGATATTTTTTAAAAGTGGTGTGATAGAAAGCCAATAAAATACAGCAAGCCAAAAAAAATTACAGATTATAAAGGCCAACTATTGGAAGCACTGAAATTCTGTTGTTTACTTTCCTTGGTCCCAGAGACTCCAATGATGGAAAATGTCATCACAAGAACTATCAGAATAGCTGAAAGGGAAATGCTATAAGAGTGACCTCTCTGGGTAGTATTCCTGTCATCTTCCTCAAATGTGACTGGGTGAAGAACAGGATGGGTGCCCTTTAAGTTAATCATTCTCTGTCCCTAAAGCAGGGAGGGTCTGGTGAGGCAGAGAATGCTGGCTGCTCACAGGAAGTTGATCTCCCTCCCCACCCCCTTAAAGCTGCTTCCTGCAGGCATCCAGGCTCTTTATTGTAATCAGCCACGTGAATCCAATGGGAACAGAAGCATCAGATTAAACACCTTCGATTATCACAGCCCCTGTTTCTCCAAGAATTGATTCCTTCTTAGAAGTAAGACTGTGGCCTTGTGTATTAAGCTGGGCAAATGTGCTTCTCTTCTACAATGAGCCCGATGGACCCAATAGAGGAGTTTGGACAATTCCCAGTGCAGTCCCCAATGCTATTTCACATTCACTGTGTTTGATGATGTCCAGCACAGGTCAATAGAATGAAGCTTAATGAATAGAAAAATTGAAATGTTCCTTAGGTCCCGACAAGAGGCCTGGCAGGCTATAACCAGCATCTAACAGTGCCTCTCCCAGTAAGGGCTGGTCATGTCCATACATGCTGCAATTAGTATATGGTGGTGACCACAGTGAATGGCAATGGATCACAGAAAGCTGAAGACCAATACATTCAAAAAAATAGCCTTAGTGTGTTGCCCATGAAATATCATTGTAGGTTTCCGACTGCTTCACAACAGCATATGGGACTGTGTGGCACCCACATTCCTGGCCCAAGCCCTGAATCTGTTAAGGGGATCAGACCATCGTCTTCCTAATTAAGGCAGCACATGCACGTCCACACCAAAATTACTAACTTGTTGGTGACAATGACTATGTTGAAAGAACACAGCTGACAGAAAACCAGAGGCCAGTCAATTCAATGCATAGACTTTTACAAGTTCTGTGAAATGCTGTGTACGTAGGATTGGGAACAGTGCTTTACAACAATGCAGCAGTAAGGAGATTGTGTTCCCAAAGCCCCATGCTGGAGCCCGGAACTGAGACAATTCTACCAAGATGGAGTAGGGTAAATGACGGCAACCTTCATTGCTAGGGGGGTTGACCATGCAAACCTACTAGCCAGAGCCCTAGCAAAGAGCAGATTAAATGAGCAGGACAAAGATCTGGCTGTTCTTATTACGGTTGATACTATGTATGCATACAACATATACACATTTTTCTGAATGTGGTGAGAGAAAATGAATTATAAAAGTGACCTCAAAGAATAATACTACATATCCTAATTTTTCCATAATGGATGCCTCAGCTGAGTCAAAGCCTGATTCAAATGAATTGGAAAAGAAAAAGTTTCAAGTGTCTTAAATATTCCCAAATCCTGCCAACCTAGCAAACTCCACAAACTGCTCCCAACTTCTCCCTGGGAGAACAAAAGGCCTGGGTCATACTCTTTAGCAATTGCATTGTCACTTATGCCACATATGTAGTCCCATCCGCTCTTCTGTCTGCTGCAATCACAGTATCACCTAAGTAAACAATTATTTTTTACTTCTCTATTGCCTCTAAGGAGTGGAACTCCAAGAATTTGTAACTCGCTTCTTCTAGAGCCAGGGAGGTGTCTCTGTCCTCTTGTATTTGTGAAGGGAAAACCCCTTGCCTTGGATTGAAAGTAATGGGACAGTATTAGCCCCTCTATTGCAGTGAAGGTTTTTATCCTTCCCAGGCTGCACACCTATCAATGACTAGTTTGGCACAGGCAGACTCAGCAGCTCTACTATTGTCTACACAGAAGCTGCCTTAAAAGGGCTGAGAGGCTTTCACTCTTTTAGGGCACTACTGTGAGTGGACCTAGACTGGAAGAGGGGCTGCAGGAAGTATATAAGGAGCTGGGACATGTATTGCCCCAAAAAGGGTGCGAAAGAGGTGAAGCCATGATTGCAAAGGAGGGCACAGTATGTGCAGTCACCCTGTGCACTGGGAAACTCAGGAAATGACTGTGCCCGTTCCTCCCCAAGCTCGCCCTGGGATGGAGCAACTCCACACTGCTCACAGTGTGGGGCTGTGTCGTAAGAGCGCAATATGGCCTATAACTATAGTTTATGAAACAACAGCCAGAACCCTTTCCTCTGCCATCACTAGGAAGCAGTGGAGATGTCTTGCATCATGACACAGGAGGACTGGTGGTATTGAACAGCCTCTAGGAACTGAAGTTTTTTTTTTGGTTTATTTGAAGATGACCATCCCTGCGATTCGCTTGCTGAGGCTGTTCCTCAATATAGCATTGAACCAGAGGGGCTGAGCTTGAGAAGTTAGAAAAAGCAAAAGGTTTATGTACCACTTCATCTACACCAGCTGGCTATAACACACGGTGGGCACAGTGATGTAACCATGATCAGTACAACAAAGAGCACTGGCATCTTTGCACAACTACAGCCTGATCTAACAACGGCCAGTGAAGTCAATGAAAAAACACCAATTGACTCAACAGGGCTTTGGATCAATTCCTTAGCAAAGGGAAGAACTCTGCCCCTGATTTGAGCTTCGGTCAAATACTTCTACTTGCCTGTTTTCTAGTCTGAAGCCAGGCAGTCCAGCATTCTGATCAGAGACAAAGGCAGATTACACCAGTTATTCTGCAGGTGCACAGCACTGGTACAGAAGACAAATTTCATCCAAACAGTAGCCAACCCACTCCCAATTCTTGGCTGAAGGCTTGGGCCACGTGTCTGAACCACGCACTGGAGTGTAGGCTGTATTCTTGCCTGCTTTTTAAGGGACTGTGTGGAAGTTGCATCTGCATGGCCCTTTGCATCTGCATGGCCTGAGCAAAAGAAGTTGAACACTGTGTGGGTATGATGGCACCACAGAACTGGAGAACTGAACAAGGAATAATGCACTGAAATCCCAGGAGGCAGAGTCCTTGGGTTTGGAGGCCTTTGTACCTTGCACTAGAAAGTCCTCTTCCAAAGAGGATCTGTATCAGAAGTGCCCACTTATTACACAGTGTCCTTGCATAGAATTAGGAGTTTAAACTCATAAAGAAGGCTGGGAGGACAAATGCATCTGGCACAGTGGACTTCGTCTCAGCTTCCAGGGGGGGTCTAGGAAGTCATCCATTGCCAAACCACGCTAGAACTCGGGGGATCTGAGTTGAGTTCCTGGCCTTGCTGCAGACTTTCAGAGTTCCTGAGCAACCTTAACTTGCCTCACTTCGCTTCTTTGTGCTTCAGTTCCTCTTCTGTAAAATGTGGATAATAATACCGTCCTACCTCACAAGGATGCTGTAGGGGGGTTAATGTTTGTGAGGAACCCAGATGCTATGCTGTTGGTGACCATCCCGGTTCCTCAATAGAAAACATTGTTTGAGAAAGGGAGGCAAGGTCAAGCATTAAATTGTGTGGGAAAGAAGGTGGCTCCTCCATTTGCTATAGGAGGGCAGCCAGTCAGGTGGAACCCGTAGGGATATCAGATCAGAAGCTGTGCCTGAAAGGGGAGCAACTGGCTGGCATCAGGAGAAAACACTAGTTACTGAGATGAGGCAAACTCCATTCACAGGATGAGAGGTGCACTCCAAGTTTTTGTCACGCAATGGCCTGCAAAAGCTCATCTGATGTCATTTTAAAGGGTCAGTAAGTAAAGCAAAATGTGAAAAATAACGTGGCTTTATTCCCCAAGGAATGGAAGCTCATATAAATACTTTGCAGAAGAACAAAACAAAACACCTAAATATATGAAAGTTCATGAAAAACTAGCTGATGTAGAAAATACTTTAAATCAAAGCAGCAGGTAAAGTTGGAAATAAGGTTATCTTCAGTAAGGATCTCGCTGTACCACATTGACATTAATGCTTCATTTCCTGTAGACTATAAGTAAATCAAAGCCTAGCTTGGGTTTCCGTATCTGTCTAAGATCTCATCCCCAAGAATTTATTATTTTGGCATTTCCCACATTGGAATTACCCCTGGCCCAAATTTGGGTAATAGAGTATGATAACATATTAACAAGTAATAAGCATGAAATGTTTATCCATTTTAAAATGTATTACTGAGAAGGAAAACAAACACATAAAAAGTAAATGTTTCCAAAGTAATAGGCAATAGAACTGAGAAAGCAAAAGACTTGGATCAAAAGTGGAAAATGAAAGGGAAAGAAAGTATAGCTAATTGGTGGCACTTTTGCAGAGAAAGAATGTAAGAAAAACTGCAAACCTATTCAGAAAAAGTAAAACAGATGTGTGAAGTGTCTGACTGAGCTATTGTTCTATCTTTGTAATCTAAAATAGTTTATTTGATTTTGTTTTAACAAGGGATTAGGATTGGCAGACAGTGTGGATTAACAGCAACATATATAAATAAACATGCTACTCCTAAAATTTAAATACTGAGCTTGCAAGATGCAGGACAACAAGAACTAGAAAAATGCTGGTCTTGGACTGTTAAATTACAGAGCCAGACCATGTGCCCATTCCACAGAGACAAGGCTTTAGCAAGAGCCTTCAAATTCAGCAATGTAATACAAGAAATATTCACGATTATGATTTCATTGTGAAGTAATTCAGGCACTTCTCAATGTCTTAATGGTAGATGACCATAAAGCATTTTACCATAAGCTATTTTAAGTAAAAGTAGGAAAATTTAATACTTTTATAAATATACAGCACGCTTCATGTACAAAGGATCCCAAGACAACTTTAGAAATAATGGACCAAATATGCTGTAAACAAAGATCCATGCTGCTACTGCCAATAGCAGAGAGAAAAGCCTATCTCTGGCCAGTATACTACCCTCACTAAACCAGGAATCTCTGTTCGCCGTTCTGATTGTGGGATGACTCTGGACTGGCTGTGGGCAGGATTGGGTGATTGGGGGAGAGTCATTCTCCCACCTCTGTATGTGATTGGAGGTCTTTCAGACAGTGGCCTCAGATAGCACTGATCTGGAAGTCGTATCTGTTCAGGAATAATTTGGTCCAGATTCACCATTGCCCAGAACCTTATATAGTCATTTACACAATTACAAAATTGGGGATTATCCTGCTTTGGTAGCATTTTATTTTGTTCTCACTTTCAACTGGTGTAAACGACTGCAGGTCAACAGGGAATCAGGCCCTTTAATATCAATTTTTAAAGCCCATTAAGTCAATGGAAAGATTCCCACTGACTTCAACAGGCTTTAGATCAGTTCCCTGTGCTTGGATATGCAGAGCTACAGGAGCTGCCCACGTTCAGTGAACAAGAAGGCTATTTCACCTGCTGCAGTGTCAAAAGCTCTGTCCTGTGCTCAGTCTCTATATACCTCCTGGTAGTCTGTCTGCAGAGCAGGAAAAGAGGGCATGTCATATCAGAGAGTGTGGAAAGCCACCGACAATTTATTTCTCATGTTGTCCATGCAAAAGACTATGGGTGGAATTTTCAAAAACATCTAAGTGATTTAGGAGCACAAATCCCAGTAACTTTCAAAGGCACTGTGCTCCTCAATCAGGTAGGTAAATTTAAAAATTCCACCCTAAATGTTCAGAAGTGCAGCCACCATCATATCTGCAGATGCCTGGACCTGTATGTGCACTGAGACTAAAAAAAACCCTATCACTAAAGATGATAAAATGGGAATTCATCCATTAGAAAATGTTCCCATTAACACAACACGGAGATGAAGAGGAAGGCTAGGCAGCTGCTTTTGCCTTCTGTTGCTGCTGATGTCAGTGACATTTTCAAAGACAACCTGGTAATAGGAGACAGTGTGGTATAGGTGGATTTTGGAGCCAGGCCCAGGGCACCGGATGCTCCTCACATACCCTGCACCTGATGCACCCTGCACCTGAAGCTCCTGGCCACACTGGGCCTGAAGAAGGAACAGCTCTTCTTCACAGGATCCAAACAAAGTATCATTTCCTTCTGGAGCCACAACTCCCTGTATCTCTTTCTTACCAGACATATACGGGTCAATCGTCTCACGCACTGTCTCTCTGGCCTCACTTCACATGGAAGGTAGGTGAGGCCCTTAATTCTTCCTCTCTCCTACCTCAATGGAGTGGCAAGTTGGGGACCTCCACACCTTGTTTCCCCCACATAACACAGAAGAGCATGTTGGGACCTTCCAACTCTTCCTCTGTCCACCCCCAGCACAAGGAGACTTACTGGGGGAGAGTCCACTCTTTTGTACATTGAAAACACCTATGGGAGCTTGCTAAGGATTTTCTTCCCCTTCATTCCTCCCCATGAGGGCTTGCGGGGACATCCATCCCTCTCTGCTCCTCCCCTCCCACACATGCACAGGGCTTCCTAGCAACCCCAAAACCTCTTTCTTCCAAACACATAGAGAACGGGGTTTACTTGGAGCCCCTATATAGGGTTTTCACAAAGCATCCAATCACCTCTTTCTTCCTCCCACATACGTAGCCTTTCAAGAAGCCAGCTCATCTCGTCCTGGTGAAAGCAGGGTCAGGAGTTCCATTCCTCCCCTGGTGCCAGACCCCTTTGCTGCTTCCACCTCTTAAATGAACCTCTCCTCTAAAATGTGTCTGTTTTGCTGTTCTAATTGCTGGCAGGAAAAAACCTGCAAGCAAAAGAGACGGATCTGTTGCCAACAGCATTATGGCTCCTCTCAGACACCTAACAGCGTCCCGTATTAGGAGAGAGGAGATTAGTAAGGAGCAAATGACGGTCAGGGAAGGAGGAGGCTGACACTGAGGCAGGCAGGGAAGCCCCCGAGAGATCAAAGGGCTGGAGCATATCTTGAGAGCACCAGCCCTTTGCTTAAATTAGCATCAGGGGATCTCCTCAGAAAATGCTGACTATGCCACCCTTTACCTCAACCCCTGGCCTGGACTCAGGCCAAAATCGCATTGACTAGGAGTTTGTCTGGTTGTGGCTGCTTTTCTGCTTGGCAAATATTTTCTCCATTCTTGTATTTTCTCCCAATATTAGAGGGATGCCCTATGGACACACTACTGGCTAAGAATCTTCATACATACCACTGTCAAATGCATATCGTGCTGTGAGGCTGGAGGATCTGCCTAACCAAGGTTTTGGCCTGAGGTTCAGGTTTTTTGATGATTTTTCAGGCCTGCCTTGTCCTCTGATGCTGCAGCCTTACTTGGCACAACCTTGAAAGTGCCATTGAAGATAACAGAAGGGGAATAAAGACGGTCTGTGTATTCTGCCGCTTATCTATTAGCTGTAAGCCCATGGTCTTGCCATCATTCCTGAAAGCAGAGGTCAAGGAAAGATGGTACTTCCGTGACTTCATTAGGAGTTTTGCCTGAGACCTGGTCTACACCTCAAACTTAAGTCAACCTAGCCACATAACACAGTGTTGTGAAAAATTTCATGCCCTGTGCGACATAGTTAGGCTGACCTAACCCCCGCTGTACACGCAGCTAGATCAACAGACAAATTCTTCCATTGACCTAACCACCATCTCTCGAAGGGGTGGGTTGACACTAGCAATGGAAAAACCCCTTCCATCGCTGTAGTGTCTACACTACAGCAGCACAGCAGCAGTACTTCAGCAGTAGTGCTTGTGGTATAGACATACCCTGAGAAAAGACTGCATGACGTATCCTAATAGTACTTTGATTAAAACCCAATGCCACGATGGTTGGAACCTGCCACCTTCTAAACTCAACAACTTGATATAGCAGACTACACGGACTCTTTGGTAGAGATAAAAAAATAATGTATTAAATAATTTAGGCATCTGAGACAGTCCGAGGACCATAATATAAACATATTGATGTTGGCAAGGAACAGTTAATTATTAATTTTACTTGAGAGCTACAACGCTCCAGGTGCACTCCCTAATTTAAAAGCATGCACAATTTAATGAAAATTAGAACTAATTTGCCTTCTTTTCTTTACTTTAATAAAAAAAAATAGTTATGTGGAAGAAGAACAAGAATTTTCCAAAGATTTGGATACACGTTTGTTCAGAACAAGCACACTTTTCACAATTACGTGTCTACAAAAAGCATAAGCTTCCATTGTTTGGAAATGTCATGGCAAAGCCCTAGTTTGCCTATCAAGTTCTGTCCTGAATAGATAATGATCATTATACTCCTTTCCTCATTTGGCTTCCTTAGCTAGAGTGATGGCCATGTCTATAGAATAAATGGATGTAGAGACAGAAAGAGAGAGAGAGAGAAACTAAAGTTAGACAAGTGAATATTCTATCAAGTATTAATTGCTGGAGTTAGAAACACAGATGCTGAAATTATGCACTAGGCAAATTTTCAAAATGCCTGTAAGGAAGCAAAACTGGTTTCAAGCTTCTGTGCTTTCAGACAGATCCAGATTTGCAGGATGAACAAAAGGATGGCAGACTAACAACTTGCAGGAAATATTGTAGTTCGTTTTTCCTTTTTGTTAACATATCACCTGGCAAAAGTTCAAATATGAGCTTTATTCATAATAATATGTACCTTCAAGGGGATGTTGATTTTCCTATACAGCATCTTTAAATGAAGAATACTTTTCTTTCCTGCTCCAGTTAAATTCAAACACAGAATATCAGTGTGTTCTCTCTCATTGAGATTTAGGCTCAAACTTTGAAACTTAGGGGCCAAAAGTTAGGTCCCTACATCTAGATGTAGTTACCTATGTAAAGGCTTAGCTGCTTAACCCTAGGTCCCTAAGTTTGAAAATTTGGGCCTTTATATTTGTTCTTTCCTCATTCACAGTTTTCCTTATTCAAGTAATTTAGACTAGGAATACTGCCCAGCTCCTCAACCCTCTTTCTGGCAGCTTTGAAGTGTTCAGGTGAAGCAACATATTTGGAAAGTCGTCCTGATGGGGCAACTGGGATGTCCCGTCATGTAAGAGAATACTTAAGTGGTGTAAAGCTTATATAGCTGGCTCCAGCATTCCAGGAGGCTAGAGCTGAGCAGAGGCATAGCTGAAGCAACTTAAAGTCCAGTGGTAACTGCCAGCAGAATGGTCCTCACAAGACTGTTACTGACAATATAAGTTAGAGCACATCATAGCCATAGATTGCTGTAATTTACACAGGGGGGCTGGCTGGGCTTTTGGATGGTCCCAGATCCAGAGGAGCAAGAAGGCTGATTTAGAACCACTTCCCCCCCTCCACCCAAATCCTGCAGCAAGTACAACTCAGCCAGACTCAGGAATCTTGGCCTACATGTGTTTTGCAATATGTGTGCATGAAAAATAGATCAGTAGCATTTTTATATCATAAAACGTGGCATGAAAAGAGACATCATGCTGAGAAAAAGAAATGCAAGCAACATGAGCAGAGGAGATAGCACCATCACAGAGTAATTCAGAGTGAAATCAAAACTATTTTTTGTCACTAATGTAATTAGAGACTTCCTCAGCATGGATACAAAGGGAACATTTTGTATGAACTTTTGGAAAAGATTTAAAGGCTTAATATACCTCCAGAAAAAAAGAAAGGCATTTTAAAATATTTTTTTTCTTTTTCTGGAAAAAAATAAAGATCCACAAATGGTTGGTGAAACTCCAAAAGCAGCTGGAACTTGTTAATAGTCACACTCTACTGTGACCCGAGATGCAGGAATCTAACTGTGGATTTTTTACAGACATACTTTAAAACAAGTGCTGGCTGATATCACCACACTCTGCTCTATTGAAATTTTGTGTGAAGACACTGTGGCACCAGGAGGAAATCAATTTCCCTTACTTTTAGGCATCAGGAAGAACCATTTTTATTAACCTTAAATGGCAGCAGTGACTCCGTCTTAAACTCCAAACAGTATTTTTTTTCCCTGTGCCCTACACTAATGGTTCTCCGAGAGCCAAGAGTTAATAAATAATAATAGTAATTTCTTCCCTTACTATTGCTGACTTTGATACTATGTGAAATAGATTATACTTGAGAGAGCAGTTTCCTATACAGATGAGCCCAAACAAATATACTGGCTCTTAACAGCCATTTCAGACTCTGAGACATTTGAAATCCAGACCTGGATCTAAATGTTGCAGGTTGAGCCCATCTTTCATTTTATACAATTAAATGTGACACTAAGTAAACATGGAGCATTTGTAGACTCAGAAGTAGTTTGCTACCTATGATACTGTCTAGGGTGAGTTCATATTTCTTGCCATTGGTCCTATAGCTCCGATTGTGGCCAGCGGTCCAGTTGCTGACGACTTGGCGGCAGAGTCAGGAGACCTGGACTCTACTACCAGCTCCTGCCACTGACTTGCTGTGAGATCTGGAGTAAATTATTTTGCCTCCGTTTCCTCGCCACACTTTCTCTGCCTTGTCTATTTAGATTGTAAGTTATTCAGGGCAGAGACTATCTTACTCTATATACAAGGCCTGGCATGTGGACCCTCTAGGTCAGGGGCTCTCAAAGCGGGAGTTGGAACCCCTGAAGGGGTAGCAAGGTTATTATGGCAGGGGTTGCAGCTGTCAGCCCCATCCATGGCTGACAGCCAGAGCCCTTCAGATACGGGTGGGCAGAGAGCAGCGATTGCTGGCCAGGTGCTCTGAAGTCAGTACCGTCCCCAACAGCAGTGCAGAAGTAAGGGTACTATGGCATAGGGGTGTGGGTGTACGGCATGAGGGGTTCATCACTTTTGGGGGGGTCGTCACAGCCTGAAATATTTTCAAAGAGGGTGCCAGAAAAAAAAGTTTGAGAACACCTGCTCTAGATGCTACTGTAAGATAAATCAATCATATAGTAACACAACTCCAGGAAAGGTGGCACTAGCATAGCTGTAGGTGCTGACACACTCACCCTGAGACCTTATTCCCATTGACTCTGCTCTCCAAGGGAGTTATTACAGCACCAGGAATAGGCCTATGTGAAATAAGCCTGTCATCTTTTCAACTTCTTATTTGAACGAGCATCAACAACATAGAGGCCACTACCACAACTGGCACGGTCTGGCCGCCTTACGGCCAGTTTCAGCAGAGAGGCAAAGAGCTGAAAACTGAGCTACTGTCTGACCTCTTAGAAAGGTCATTCAAGGTTGGGGTTAAGGCACAAATCAGGAAAGTAATATGGGGAAGCTTGCTCTGCGGGAGCTTTTCCTCTACCTGTTCAACACAGAAGACTTCAGTCTCCAGGGCTGTCAGTTTCTTTCACAAGCCCTAAATTCAGACAAACATTTAAGAAAAAAATGTTAAGCTACCAAACCATAAATAGAAAAAGGTATTACATTACTTGTGGCCTCATTCCTTTTCCCTCCCTGACAAGCAGAAATGTAGCAGGAGTTACAAACTAAGACATTGTTAAACTTTTCTTGAATCCTTTTTTTTTTTTTATGTTTCTTATGAAAGATTTGATGAACTGGTTAAGAATACCTAATATACTCTCTGAACCACCAAGACGAGAGAGAATAATGATTCTCTCTCTCCCTCCGTACACACACACGCACATTCCCATTTAAATGAATGAGTCCATTCATATGAATAGAAGTTTTATAGGTTTATTAGGTTTGGACCCTAGTCACAACATCTCAACATGCCAGAGTTAAGCTGTACATCTCAGACAAATGTCTCACCTGCAGTACCTGTCAGCATATTCTCCTGGTCTGAGCACCCAAAATTCCCAGGATCAATGGGACAAATCCTAAAGTCCTTACCCAGTCCTAAAATGGGCAACGTTTGTTTTTGCCTTAAATAAAAATTGCTGCTGCTCAACATCTCTTTAGGGGCCAGATAGTGCCTCCCCAGAGAAATGGACAGAGAGAGCGGGGACAGGAGTTCCATTAGGTTCCCCTTTCATTGGCTTTTCAGAATTTTTCTCTAAGGATGGGTTGGCACCCCTTCTTCCAGAAGAAGCAGAGGGCCTGGCCCCTAACCCTTGCCAGCTCTAAGCAGATCTATGAGAGGTTCAAGGCCATCTGGCCCCATTCTGCCCTCTGGCCCACTGCAACTTGTACTTTAAAAGGGTGGTCCAAGGCCCAGATGTTGTTCTGAAGCCACAAAGAATTATACAGCCTGAAGTAATATTTCTTGATGAAATGTCTCACTCATATACTACAAGGTGCTCAGATACTGTTCTTGTTTTCTGTCCCAACCTCATAGAATAAGCTTCCTGGACAGGGAAGTAGCAGCTTCTTGCTCTCTGCCTAGTAGGTGGGTAGAAGGAAGACTGTAAAAAGAAGCTCCTCCTCCTCTTTCGGACTGGCCTCTAGCCCCCCAGCAAGCTACCTATTTTATTTCCTGGTCTTTTTACTGAGAGTAAGGGTTTGTTTGGTGCCAGATCCCTCACTGCATGCAAGGGAAGGGAATGGGGAAATGAATTCATGTTGCTCTTTAGCATGATTGGTTACGACTGATACCAAATGTTGTCCCTATTCTTGCTGGTGTTCTTGCACACACAAAAAGAGATGCTCCCCCTCCATAACTTCCACTCAAGAAAGGATTTAAAGGATTGAGAGAGTTCCTGAGAATTTCTAATTAAATACAATAGATTAGGGGGCCTGTGGCATTACATCTTAATTTGGCCATCCATCAACATTTCATAGCCCTTAAGCACATTATCTTGACCAGCGATGCGAAATGTGAATGAACTGGAACTCTGACAAGGTTGAGCCCCGAGAGAGAGAGCAAAAGAAAGAGAAGGGTGGAAAAAAGCTTACCAAAAAGGGATCTGAAAGAAGAAATGGAATTTCTCTATCTAATGTTGGTAAATAAGATAAATGGATGTCAGCATTGCAAGTTTTATTATCCTGAGGGTTGTGGAAACAGATTTTCCTTGCGAGGGAGAAAAAAGCTCTGTCATTGAACAGTAGCTTGGACTCAGATCAGGATATGATCTGAAGGGAAGCTCAGCTGAAATTTGAATGTATGACATAACAAAAAAAAGATTATAGGCTTGCAGACTATTGAACTATTTAACACCTATTGAAAAATAAAGTCTTAGGTCTTTATTCTGCCCTCAGGGGCAGAACATCTTGCTATCATGTTCTGGGGTGCCAGCTACATGAAAGAGAAAAAAGATGGTGAGAAGGAGATTGAGACCATAGCCCGCCCTATCTCTGCACATACCAGTATGAAAGAACTGAGCAGATCTGAGATCCTCAGGAGACATTCTGCCTGAGTCAGCCAGATTTTCTTCCTAAGGGGCTTTCACTGCAGCACAGTCACAACCACATCCCCTCCATCGTGGATCAGAGCCACAATCTAACCCTAAAGCAGATTTAAGGTAATAGGTTTTATTAGTAAACTCTTTGCCTGACAATCTGACCTGAGAAAGGCTTCAACAACTGGAAGACTGGATTTGCATTCCCATCCACAAATGGTCTAAGCATTTCCAATGCTGAGCCCTTGTTTTATGACATATTGAAAAACTAAAGTCAGGAAAAATAAGTTTTAATGAAAAGCTATGTTGGGATACCTGTTACAGTATCAGCTATATCACATAAATAGTAAGGAAAGTTTCTTTTTTTAGCCTGGAGGGTTTTCTTAGACTATGTTTTTGTTGCTTTAGAGATTTTGAACTTGTGCTTTCTTTCTTTTTATATTAAGTTCATTCCTACAAATGAAATAACATTTTCACAGTGGAATTTGCTTTTTAATACCAGTAGTATGTCATATTTCTATTCAGTAATACACAGACTGCTTCATTGCTAATTTCACTGGGTAGAGGAAGGAAGGATTTCCACCTTCAGGGAATCATGTTTCCTGGTGTGAAAAGGCTTTTTAAGTTTTTTAGTGTCTATGAAACAGACACTTTTATGGTATTTCTGGTATTTCCAGGAATACAAATAACATTTCATAGATGAAAATGCTGATTTGTTGATCTTGAGACACTATTTCTAAAGTCACTGTCTCATGTAAGCAAAATCTTCAGACATGAATTTTCCATACATGAGGATGGCATGAATAGACTAACACCATCAACCACTATTTTATTAGTGGCATGTGCACCAAAGTTCATTATGACTATTCTATAAAAATTATTTCTGTTAGCCCACGATTTTGAAAATGTTATAAATGACCCCCAAAAAACCTATAACTTGCCCTATAAACCCCATGAATTGCCTTACTGCTACAGAGAAATGTGAGAGAGTTGTAGGTTAGTGGTCTGGACAGAGAACTAGGTCAAGGAATATCTGTGTCCTAATCTCGGTTTTCACACTGACTCCTTTGGAAATCTCGCTTAAGCTCTTTTCCTCAGTTTCCCCATCTGTATAATAAGCTAATATCTACTACAGAGAGATGTTGTAATGATCAATTACGAAATGTTTGCACAGCACTTTGAAGTTGAAAAGTCCTAAATAATGTTATTACTCTCTGTGGATGAAATTCACTCCTGTGCAGAGGGTTAACACAGGAACTGTATACACTTTAGCCCCACTCTTGGAATAATATTACTAGAAAGCTCTTGCTTCAGTCCCGTCCCGTCCCCCCCCCGTAGAGCTCGGTGAAAACTGCAAGAAAACCTTCATGGACATTTGTTCAAAGGACAACTGTGAATTCACTTTGATGATCTGTTCAAGTGCTTTCATTCATTTTCTACGAACTAGTGAATTTTTTATCACAAATATTTGCAAGACCACAAAGTGTCATGAATGCTCATGTGAGTAAGAACTAGCATCCATATTCACAGTGCAAGTGTTGGCAGTCTTAATGAAAAGTGTCTGTGGGTTTGGAAGGCATCCACTCAGGAAGTAGAAACAGTTCCACGTGACCATGTACTATGTGAACAATAGCACATATTCTAAGGATTAGTCATTGCAAATAGCAGTGGTTTTTGAGCAGTCCCTGGGCTGAAATATGTTATTGTTCACATAAACCAATGGTTCTCAGGCTGTGGTCCATGAAGCCTTTCATGGTGGTCCAAAGAATTAAATATTTTGAGAACTAAGTAGTTAGGGTATTGGATTGTGGGAGGGAAGCAGATCCACAATAAGATCTGTCTCCAGTGAAGTGATCTGCAAAATGAAGAGGATGGAAAACCACTGGCATAAGCATGTTAACAATAGCTGTGAGAGATGTGAACTGCTGCATTCATCTTAATGGGGTGTTACTAGGACTGACCCAAAACCAATAATTCTATTACACAAAAAAATCGGAGATTTTGGCACTTGTTTTACTCCACATTGGAACGTGTGTTCCATTTGTGTGACAGGAGAAGAGCGCTATCGGCCTGGAAAGCAGATATTCCTTGGAAGGTGGACTAAGTACTGCCACTCATCCACACACACACATCACCACCCTTATCTCTGCAGAAGGAGAAAGGCTGCTGCTGCTGCTGTTGAGGGGAACGGGGTTCCTTCGGAATCCCTGGGGGAGAAGTGGTCCATGCCATTCCTCCTGTCTCGAGGGGGCCTGCCACCGCTATTCCAAAGAAAGGAGAGGGCTATTGGAGTGGAGCCATGGGGGACTATAAGGATATCAAGGGAAAAGCTTATTTTCAGGTTACACTGCCTCCTAGTTTTGATATACATATGTATTTTTATTATACAGACAGAGCTAATTACACACCCTCTACAGGCCCAATTTGTAATACAGGAATGATTTAGGTGCTTCTTGATCATGGTTTTACCATCAGTGAGTCATGGTATATAGCGTATTGATCAGTTCAAAAGAAGAGAGGGTGCCCTGCGCAGACAATTAACATTTGTGGCTGAGCGCTGTTTCTTTCACACATGGACCAGGGAAGAGAAATAGTTGTTTCCATCTTCTCAGCTAAGTGCCGAACATCTAACCACTGAATAGCTGGATTATGCCGAAATATATACCTTAATATTTAAAGAGCTGCTTTGGTTTCTTCAAAACTTTGGAGCTGCACAAAAGAATGGCAGCATGCACAGGATTACCCTCATCAGGAAATGCCACTAAGTTTCAGCAGTGCTCTATTAAGGAATAAATTTCAAGGAATGAGCAAAATGAGTACTGGTTTCCTTTAAGTCTTAGGCTCTGGCTAATTCCCAGCTGTTTAACACCTATCGATCAGACATTTTTTCTTAAAATTTCCCACCATCACCATAAGGAAGAGCTGCGGAGTGACATGGTGCTAGAGAAAAAGGGGTGTTTGCGGCCACTTGAAGTTGGGCTACGTCAGACTTCTTGACTGGATGGAATCCCACCTCCCTCCTATGGGGAGCTCCCAGCATGTGCCATGTTGCCCCTTCCTCAGGCTAGATTCAAAACCAGCAAAAGAGAAGTAGATCTTCTTCAGGCCAGAGACTTAGAATGACCAGCATTTTGCCAGTAATGTGTCTGAACAGGGGAATATGAGGTCATTAGCAGAGGAGAGATATGGGTGAAAAGCATGAGGCTCTTTTCTTACCCTTGCACTCAATTGGAGGTGTAGCAGCCGTTTTGGTCAAGGGAGTAGAAGAAACTAGGAGGGGGGAGGGAAGAGCAGTGTAAGAAGCAGAGCTTTTGCTAAGAGGAGGGAGAGGGGGATATGGATTCACATTCCTCAGTTTAGAACTTTCAGGTTCTAAGAGCTAAATAGCATGAAAATATTAAAGCAAAATGCTAACGCTAATGAAAGTAATAAAAAGGCAACCCTTTTGCCAGTTGCTGTCAGCAGCAACAAGGACCAGGTTCAATATCTAGGGGCTCCTCTTAACATTACAAAACAATACTGGTTTGATCCCCCCATAGTGCTCTGGGAACACTATGCACCATCCCTGGAGGCTGCTAAGAGGCAATACTTCCCCTCTCACAAGAACTGAGTCTGTAGACAACAAAAGAAACATTTATTAAAAGAAAAGGAAACACAGCATTAAACTTGGAAAATGATTAAAAAATATGCAAACGATAAGTAAACACCTGCCCCCACAGTATTTTGAGCAGGGTCCTTTGCCTCAGTTTCTCTCCTTGCATTGTGAAAGTCCAACGGGCAAATGTCGATGTACTACACTATTCCTCTTTTCCCTCCACTGCATAGTTTGTTGTCTGAAGTCAATGAAGTCCCAGAATCCATGGGTGCATTCTCTTCCTACCCGGAGGGGCATGGTGGTCAAACAATGCTTCTGTTGCTGCCGCCTCTGCCGCTGCTCACTGCTGCCTTTCGCTGCAATGCCGTGTTCTGATGTTCTACCACCTCGCCCAATTCTTAGTGATTTTACTGGGTGGTGGGGAACCTCACTGCTACTGCCTCCTTTGTGTTGTTTTCCACACAACACTGTCCTCACACAAGGTCTAAGACTCAGCCCTTTAGACCAGCTTTATCTGCTCCAGTGAAGAAACAAGGACTCTCAGTTGAGTCTAATCAGTTCTGTCATTAAACACTACAGGGAAACAGTCAAATAGCATCTAAGACCCTTTGAACAAAGTTCACACCTCTCTATCCCTCACTTGGGTTTGGCATCACTATCCCAAGCTTAGCAAGTGAGATTCATTTAGGGTGACCCCTTCAATTAGGGAATAATAAAAGTACAGTTCTGCTACCCTTTAGTCATACAATAGAGATAACAACATTTCATTGCCCCTGCATCCAAGACTTATGTGAATTTTAACCCCAAACAGCCAAAATTGATCACTTTGGCAAAGCAGGTCTGAATGCTGATCACTTAGGCAAAGTAGGTGTGTCTATGCAAATACAGTCTACTCCTGAGGTCTTTTCCATCAGTTCATCAATAGATGACAGAAGAAAGCTCATTCAGACCACTGGACAATTTTTTATGGCCTACTGTAATCTATTATTTCATTCATAAAACCAGAGTCCTCTAAGGAGTATCGCAAATGCCGTATTTTGCATTTGGGTCTCTTAGATTGCTAAAGTATGTAGAAAATCATACATGGTCAGACAATTCCCAATTGACCATGCAGCTGAGGAGGCTCACGAATGCTAGCTACTGCAGGAAGTGATACAGAACAAAGAACGCTCATTAAATTTGCCTGTCTGAGATGACATAACATGAATAATTAGGGTACTTTGAATAACCTCACACTTTTATTCAAACTATTTGGGGAAAGGGGATGTACTAGCACAGATGGATTAGACCTACATAGTTACCAGCCTAAGACACTTCTTTGTAAAATAGCAGAAATCTCAAAAGATCAACAGTGTTGCATGGAAGCTGCTGATAGCTGCTCAGACGCATAGATTATTCAATTTTTTGATGATATGCATATGTCAGTCTTAAAGCAAAATTGAGCCCTTAGGGCAAAATTCTCCTCTCAGATCCACACATCAATGGGAGTTCCATTCATGTAGGGAGAACAGACTATTGGAGTTGAGAGCTGCTGTGTGGATCGGAGTGGAGAATTTTGTACGTAATGTTTATTTTTTAAATGTTACATTTAAAATATAAATATAATTTGTTCTAGAAATAAAGATTTTAATGATATCTGGATACGACCTTCCAGCATCTCAGCAAAAATACCCTGCAGACCAACATAACCCCATTTTCACTTTGGTTTCTCTTGCATTATGTCTGCAAAATGTACTCTAGCAAAAGCTAAAGACCTTGAATTCCAGGCTTCCTCTGAAATGGTGAATATCTTCAGAGTGAGAATCACAGTAATGAAAAGCAATTTAGGGTAACAACTCCAGTGGTGGCAAGTTGTTTAAAGGATCAACTCTGAGAAATCCTTGAAAAACGGACAAGTTGTCACCAACGAGAACATTTCCAAATGAGAATTCTTAATAATACTAAATAGTATTAATACTTAGCTCTACTGTAGTTCCTTTCATCCATTGACCTCAAAGAACTTTACGAACAAAGTTAAGGCCACATCTACACTACCACTTCTGCTGGCAAAACTTATGTCACTCGGGGGTGTGAAAAAACACACCCTGAGTGACGTAAGTTTTGCCAGCATAAGTGGCAGTAAACACAGTACTATGCTGGCGGGAGAGCTTCTCCCGCCAACATAGCTACTGCAGCTCATTGAGGTGGTTTTATTATGTCGACAGGAGAGTGCTCTTCTGTCGTCATAGAATAGCTACACAAGCGGCCTTAGAGCGGCAGAGCTGCATCAGTACAGCTGCGCCACTGTAAGCGCATTAGTGTAGACATGGCATTAGTTTATATTTCAAACCTTTCACTTGGGAACAATCTACTGATTTTAGGAGGGAGACTAGTTACCATTGGCTATTCTAGTCTAGTCTATAGAGGTTCTTATGCCATAGTGTAACATTACTGTAGTATCTGAGCACCCTCCAGTAGCGCATTAAAGGACAAGTCTCACATCTGTCACCTGTTGTTTGTTGTCTCATCCTTTCACCAGAAGGAAGAAGCACGTGCGGTGGAGTGTCTTGTTTTTGGTAGAGTTTTGTTTTGGTTTTATTTGTTCTTTTTTGTTTTTTAAGTTTATTTTTATAAATATACCTGTTCCAATGTGTTTCTATTACAGAAAGTGAGGACAAAGAAATGTGCTGTACACTTGGAGCAAAGGTGATGATGGTCCTTAGTTCCTGGGGAGTACATTCCACATTTTCAGTCCACCCCTCTTCCCCCCGGAGAAGGTTCTCTCTCCTTAATAGAAGAGCTTTACCCTTATTGTAAAGAGTGCCACGGTGACAGAAGGGCATAGTTGTCGACCATAATCTTCACGTCAGAGCTTTCGATGGTTTTTTAGCTATGTTGGGCCTAGGCTATGGGGCGCTTTGAAGGACCAAGACCTTGAACTTGATTCTACATGCTATGGGAAACCAGCATACAGAGTCTGAAACAAGAGGAACTCACTGCCATGAAACCACGGAGAAATACAGCCTTGAAATCCAAATGATTGTAGCCCCCACTTGGAGTTTGGCAACTCCTGGAACTCTGGACTGAGCGTCAAGGGTTCCATCCCACCCTATGGACTACCACAATAATGGTCACCAGAGCCCTATGACACTATTTCCCAGCATGCTTAGAGTCAGGGTTGGGGACAGGATGGACTAGAAACTCCTGCAGAGGCCAATAGGGAGGCTTCTGCATGGGGTGATCTGGACAAGCAGTTTGCTGGGCCAAGGATGAGACAGGGCTGCTCAGCCCCTCTGTGGGAGGAGAGAGACTGACTCAGAGACAAAGACACTAGTTTAGTTTGAGTTTTGAGCTTCTGAGTTTAGGAACTGAGAGAGAAGCAGAACAGTTCAGGGAGTCTTTTGATTAATCCCATTCCCCACACAAGGAGTCTTTGAACTGCTGTGGGATCTCCTGCATGGGTTAGACATTTCCAGCCCTTCAGAGACCAACAGCCAGACTGGCAGATATATGGCCTGATGTTGGCTACCAAAAGCCAGCTGAGACCTCTACAGCACTCCAGACCAAGGAGCAGCAAACCCAGTAATAGCTAGGAGAAGACCCTTCCCCACTCATGGCCGAAGACATAGAAAGGGGAGCTAGGCAACTTTCACAGCACTGCACCACTCATCTCTGGACTCATCCTCAGCATACCACATGCCTGGGAAGGAGCCAGGAAGGGAGATGGAGGTTGGGATGAGTTGTGAGGGTTGGCAGTGTGGGAGCCACGTTTTGCAACAGGAGGTGGGGGGGAGGAGTGACTGGTGGTGCCAACTTCAATTATATCTACTGACTTTACTTTTTTTTTAAATATTATCCTCCTTCCTCAGAAGAATCTCCTGGTATCCCAATGCACAAATTAATTGGCCATTTGGTCTCATTTCCCTAACCAGCAAGAGCTGCATAGCTTCTTCTTCTTTTAGCCTTGGCCCCATCTACACAGGGTTGGCTTTTTGAGTCCTTTTCCATTCCAGTCTGGCTTGAAGCAGCTCCTTGGAAACTCCACAGCTAATCAAACCCTTTTGTATGACATCCATCTAGTCTTCCAACCTTTCTCTTACCCTCCACTCTTACATTTAACACACTGCTTCTTATGTATTTTTCTGATCTTTTCGCATGCCCAAACCAGCTAAACCAGATTCCCTCAGTTTTTCTGTAATCGGTGCAACCTTCACACTTCCCCTAATTCATTCATTCCAAACATGGTCCAGTCTTGTAACTCCAAGCATTCATCTTAATATTTTAATTCCCACTGTATTCAAAGTCTGCTCTAGTCTCTTCCTTAGTGCCCAGCATTCAAAACCATACGAAAGTGTAGGCCTAATTACCATATTGTAGACCTTATTTTTCAATTTGATAGACCTTCTCCTATTGTAGATCATTCCACTCCCTTCACTCCATTTATTCCATGCCTTTCCTGTTCTGCTTATAATTAAGTAGCTGAGTTCACCGTTATCCTGTATTATTGAACCTAGGTGCTTGAATTTCTGTGCCCTTGGTAATGGCTGGCTCCCCAGACTTACAGTTTTGTTGCCTTCCTGCAGAATATCATTGAATCTACAGCCCATATACTCTGTTTTATTTCTGTTGATTTTCATGCCCTTTCTTTCAAGTACACACCCCCACCTCTCTGAATCGTCTATCAAGTCCACTTTGCTTTCACCCACAAGCACCCTTGTGCCTGCAAAAACATTCTCCCACCCAGTGGGAAAATGTGTGTCATGCACCTCCTATTGTCAATTACACAATATGCTTCAAAAGGTGCCACACATACACCTAAAGGGCACCTGGGCAGGGGGGTTGCCCCCCTGCACCTCTATTAGCTCTACCATTGAGTGTTGGGCTGTGGGGATTAGTTGATTTGTTAATATTTAGTATCTATTAATTAACCCTAAACTTTTACTTCCCCACATTTTCTTTTCCGGCTCCCAATAAAGTCCATCTTGAGCCATGCCTCTGGGAAGGGGTTACACTGTAAATAAAGAACATCCTCTCAGCAACAAGGTTCTTGCCATATAGGTAATTCCTTTATTTGAAGTCAAGAGAGATTCTTGAAAAGAAGGTTGACATCATGGTTTTTTCTCAACCTTGCCATAGTGTTCCAGGTTACTAAATTAATCACCTTGAATTAATACACCCAGGACTTTGTTCTGCAAGGGGTTGAGCTACTCACAAGATCAAGCCCTAAGACTCATTACTAAAGTAACCATCAGCTTTATTGAACTTTTAGGACCTGATTCAAAGCCTGCTGAAGTTTATTGAAGTACTTTTATTGACCTTAATGGCTCTAGATCAGGCTCTCACAGACAGCATGGGCAGCAACACAGAACTTGCTAAACTCCTACAGTTCTGTCTCACCCTGCAATGGGTCCAACGTATAAGACAGAGCTAAGTTTTCAGGGTGGGGAGCAAGGCAATTTCATCTGTTGCTCTAAAGTTCTGGTAAGGACCCTCAATGAACTCTTCCTAGGCCATTACCCTCTCCTCCTATATCTGAACCTGGGTTTAACATCAGGAAATTTGGATTTCCAAAGAAAGTAGTTGGGCAAAGACTTCGTCAGATGTACTAACAAAACTAAGTGGGTTGCAGCCCACGAAAGCTTATGCCCGCAGAAATGTGTTAGTCTTTAAGGTGCTACAGGACTCTCATTGTTTTTGCTGTATACAGACTAATACGGCTACCCCCCTCTGGAAGTTTTGTTATTGTATCTAAAGGTCACGCCTCAGAGAACCATGCTTATTTTATATAATTCTTTAAGGGTGAAATTCATCCCTAGGGAATGGGCCATAGCTGAGCCTATGCCCCCACTCAAATTCCACTTAAGAATAATGCTTACATATTAGTGGCACATAGACCTTATGCTGATCATCTGGATGGGTGTGAATTTTATCCTAAAAGCAGGGAGGCCATTTAGGTTGGGAAGGGGGTATTCTGCCCTCCACCCCCTGAGTTTTGTACAGGAGGTCTGATCGCGGTGCATGTCATAGCCCCAGGCAGAGCTCTGAACTGCAGCACAACCTGAGTGTGGAAAGTGAGTTCTGCAGAAGAGAGGGGCTGCTCCCAGCTTGTGCCCCTGGGGCAGGGAGCAGTGACAAACCACTGGAGAGGGGACCAGGCCCCTGGGCACTGGCCTGGGGTGGGGTTCTGACCAGGCCCTTCAGGACGCCCAGGGGATGGGGAGCGCAGGAGACTCTGAGTGGCAGCTGGATGGAGCCCAGGCCTCAAAGGCAGGCAGGAGGTTGGGAGCTGTGGGTGACCAGCTACTCCGCCTGGGGGGAGCTGACGTCAGATCTGACTGGGCTGCGGGGCTGGAGAGGTGGGCATTGCGCGGTTGGTAAGTGTGAGGGGGAGTGGTGGCGGAACCCAGCCAGAGCCAGGGGAGCCGCTGCCATGACAGCCAGGAAGTCCCCGGGGTGCAGGAGGAGGAAAGCGGCGTGTCCCCACCACACCCCCTTTCCTGCAGGTACACACCTCCCCTCCCCGGGGCAGCTGGGGGGTGGTGCCATCTGGTGGGAGCCAAGGACTTCTCCTGCTCTGTGCAGGGGGCATGTGAGGTGGGATGGTGAAGGGACCAAATGCAAGCATTGGCCCCTGGGCATCAGAGACCCACTGTATGCCACTGGTAGTCAGTGTTTTGTTTACAAACAGAGGCAGGGTAATTAAAATAAGAAAGGGCTGGTGATTAAATTAAGGATCTGGAAATCCTTAGATAAGCCTATAAAACATGAATCCCTCTGCGGGGGGCAAAGGGTGGGGAGGGTGGGGGGAGGCGGAAGTACTGAAGAGAGAGTGCAAGGGACTCAGAATAAATACAGCCAAGCCCTGGAAGCCAAGGTTACATTCAGAGAAGAGCAAGATAGGAGGGAATAGGTGAAAAGAAAGGGCCAAAACCAAGGGAAGCCACAGCAATGGTATAAGTTCTCATTCTACCTATGGTGCTTATGTGGCCTCATCACCGTAGTGTCTGAGTGCCTCACAGCATCTAACCTATTTCTCCTCACAGTCCCTCAGTGAGGTACAGCAGTGCTGTTATCCCCATTGTACAGATGGGGCACTGAGGCTTTCAAAGGTATTTAGGCACCTAGTGGGATTTTCAAACATGCTTAGCAGGTGAGATGCTTTGTAAACCCCACTCGATGCCCAGCTGCATCTTTGAAACTCTAGCCCTAAGGCATTGGCCGGACATCATACAGGAAATCCATGGGGGGGAAGGGGGGAGTAGAACCCCAGGTCTTTCAGGGCTAGTTTCCTATCCACTGGACCAGCCTAGGTCTCTGCTGCATGCTGTATAAAGAGAGGGCTGTGATAGATGGGTGCAAAACCAAGTCTCAGCTCTCTGAGACTCCAACAAATGGTCCCAGGTGACTGGGAAAGATGTCATGGTTGACAGCATGAAAAGCAGTGCAGAGGTCAGGAAGTATGAAGAAAGAAAGAAAGAATCAGATGACAGAAGATCACTTAACCCTAAAGGGGTGGCAGGTTCTGCCCCATGCTGGGTTGTAGACCAATGGCTGCTGTGAAATTTCACATTTTAACTGAAAACCATTTTGTTTTGTCATATTTTGTTCTGAGTTTGAGAAAAGGAAGAAATAAGAAAGTGTCGTATCAGTGTCAGATGTTTTTCTCTCTCACATTCTTAGGGTTCTAGTTGTATTCAGGCCAATTCCAGAACAAAGAACAGAAATTGCATCCACAGAGTCCATAAAGTCGACAATTATTGCATGATTTGTATTATTCACTGGGCACCATCTGTGTACTCAGCACTGCTCAGAATATGTCAGAAAATATAGTCCCTGAGCCAATGCATATAAAATGTGTAGCCCTAGATGAGATGTCTCAGAAATGTAAGTATGAAGTGTATAGTAATTGAGCACATGTTAATATGTATGAGTTGAGGCACTGATGGCAATTGAAGTTTTACCTGATTAAGGACTGGAAAATTTGACCCTTCAACTTTTTTTCAAGAGGAAGATCTCCCAGAGCTCCTGTGCTTGTTTGTTTTCCTTTCCTGCCTGCAATAATCCTGATATACAACAGAAGACTCAATTTTTTTCTCAGCTTTAAAATGTGGAGTTTTCTTAGTGTTTGGTTTTAAATATTATCCTGTGATAACTGCAACTCAATCACTATAGTGCTGTGTTTAAGAGCCTATTGGAAAGTAACAAGCCTGTAAACAGAAGAAAGCAGTGTTGCCAACTCTCATCGTTTTGTCATGAGTCTCATGATAATTATTATTTTCCTTAAAGTCCCAGCTCCTGGAGTCAAGTGTATTTGTGATTATTTCAGCCTTCATTCTTAAAGGAAAAGTAAATGTCTAGCCCTCGTGGCTGTGGAGGAAACTTCAAAATGTGACCCCAGTGCACCCTAAAGGCTCAAAAAGCAGAAGGCAAATAAAAAGAACACTACATCTGTTATTATTACATAATCTCATGATTTTTAAGACAATCTTGCGATTTTTGGTGAGCCTGACTCATGATTTGGGGGTTGGCAATACTGTGAAAGGGACTTGAAAGTGTCAGTTCCATTCCTGTTTTAAGTCAGTTTCTAGTCTATTATTTGTGGTATGGTAACACCTCTATAATTGCAGGCAGGTGCAGTGTAAACAACAGGCCCTTGCCCTACTGGGAGGTTTCCAAATGTTAAATGATCTATTTCAGGCTTCATGAACTGCAAAAAGTAAGTAGCCTAAACAATAGAAAGTAATCTAGATTTTTCTAAAATTGTTTCAACTGTTGTATTCAACAGTTTGTAACAAAGTAAGAATATACATTAACGTTTTAAACCTAACCGGTGTCCCTTAAGTTACTTGACACAAGATGTCAGAACATGTTAGTATTAGACGTGAGTGGGTCTAATATTTATTTAATTTTCTTTCTTTATAAAGGAATTAGAGACAGTGCTCCTGTCAGCTAATTACTAAGTTATTATCTGCAAAAAAAACCCTAGAGTTTTTAGGTGCGTAAGTAGCTCCTTGAATCATGGTTAAAGTTTCCTCCCCCAAAAAAGAATCTGAATGGTGCCCCCTGCCTAAAAACCCAAAAAGTAATGATGGTTTCATCTTTTTATGCTTGTAGCTTCATTTACTGTTCAAAGACTCTTTCTTTTACACTCATGCTATTTGGTCTCTTTCAACACCTTCTTGCTTGAGAACTTTTATATTCATTTGTCACTATCAGGATCATTAGCACATAGTCTGGGTTCTCCGTAAATGCTCCATAAAGTGCCTTCTCACATTTCTTACTGCAATTTTGGAAGCATCGCTATTGCAGGAGGATGGGGAAATAACAGCTTCAGAGACACATACAGTACGAGTGTAGCAGCAGTCAGAGACAACACAAAGCTATAGAAAAGCAGAAATATTTAAAATTATTTTTAAAAAGATCTAAAATAAGCAACACCCATTAGAACCATGCAACACTAACACAAATGTTTATGAATTTTTACTAATCATTTCGGTGCTATTTAAATAAATATTCAGCTATATCCCTGTCATGGGGTATTTACCCCACACTTTCCCAGAAAGGGTTAATGCAGAGTGACCAGGGGGCTAATTAACCCAATGAGCTACAGCTGAGGGGGATCAGGTGGCCAAGTAATCCCCTGACTGAGTGAGGAAGCCCAGCTGAGGAGGATCAAGCTGGGCTGGACTTATAATGATAAGGAATTATAAGCACAGGGGGCTGCTAGGAGAGTCTCTAGTCACTCCCTGGGAGAAGGGAGGTGCATTTCAGCTGGCTAAACCCAAAGAGAGGGGGAACTCAGGAAAAAGGAAAAGACCTTGACTTCTGGGTCCCTGAGCTGGAACCAGAATAGAGGGTGGGCCTGAGTTCTGCTGCCAGCCACTGTGGGAGTGAATGGGAAGACTGTCCAGGACTGTGAGTGAAGGACTTCCCAGATGGGGGACATGTGTATAGTGACCTGGGTGAAGGGCCAAGTCACAAAGAGGCAGCAGCAGCTCATAGAGCAAGAGAAGGGCTGCAGGCCCAGCGAGAGAGGCAGAGGATGGCACGCAACCAGGGGAAGGGTGAGCAGGAGGTGGTGCCAGCCTAGTGGTGAGCGGACCACCCCATTACAGTTTGGTGGAAACTGCAGACCATGATTGTGACAAAGGGAGTTTGAAAGACTGTGCAGGTTATTGGTTCAAAGGGGAGTTTAAGAGACTGAGAAAGTGTTTAAAACAGCTGCCCCTGATACGAGGGGAATAGGAAAGGTGGTAGAAGAGACACTTGGGTAAAGAGAAAATGGAACCACTGTGTGCAAAGGCCTTCTTTGCAGAATGCAGGTGTACCGCCCAGGCTGGATCACAGAGTTACCACTTCCTGTGAAAGGGGCTGATGAGCAGCAAAAGGGGATACAGGCCCCGATGAGACTGCTTCTAGAGAAGCAGCGGTGATAGTGGGAGGCACAGAGATACCTCCAGATCTGTATGATATAGTTGGTTGAAGAACAGTGATATTTGCTCAAGGTTCTCCAGAAGGTGAGCAAGGGCCAGAGAGGCTGGGGCAAGAAAAGAGGTTCCAGGCTCAGGAGACCAGATGCCAGAGCACGGCATTGTTATGCATGAGGCTGAAAGGGTTGCTTTTAGAGAGAGTGCCCCATTGCAAGATATGAAGCCAAGCCCCAAGAGAAAGAAGGCAGAAAAGCTCCAAGATGTCTGACCTGTAAAGAAATCAGGAAGGGGGGGATGCTTGTTTCACCTAAGGGGAACCAGGATATGTGAGGAAGCAGTGCCCAGGGAAGGGCAGTCCCAATGCAGGAAGAAGGGGGGAAAAAAGAGATGAGCCAGGAGAAGGGGTCCAGAAAGGACCAAGAGAAAGTGCCTGAGACCCAGAGGGGTGAACTAAGGTGGTGAAGAAGACTGGATGTGATGGAAAAAGAAATGAGAAACTGAAGAGATGAAAGTCCCTCCAAGGCCAAGCTGAAAGATATAGCAATTATGGAGACAAACCAGGGTGCGATAGGAACTCATACTAGGAGAAGGGTGCTAACAGAGCCTACAGAAGATGGGCCAGGGCTACAGGATAAACTGAAAGCCACCAAGCTGGCTTTTCAAATGTCATGGAATCTGGAAGGGTCCTCACAAGGTGTCACATGAAGACATATAGTTCTAGAGAGGGAAATTCAGAAGAAGAATGTCAAGTTGCACCTCAGGGTGAGAGACCTGGAGCACAAGCAGGACAACCTGTGAGCCCAGCTTGAGGGGAGAAGGTTCCTACCCACCTGAGGGTTGCAGTCTTGAGGGGGAGGATATATAATGGGGTGTTTACCCCCACACTTTCTCAGAAAGGGTTAATACAGAGTGACCAGGTGGCTAATTAACCCATAGGTCACAGCTGAGAGGATTTAGGTGGCCAAGTAACCCCCTGACTGAGTAAAGAAACCAAGCTGAGAAAGAATGAGCTGGGCTAGACCTATAAGATACCAACTCTGTGTTAACTATTTTCTGTATTACTGCATCTGAAGAAGAGGGCTAAGTCTCTCGAAAGCTTATGTCTACAAATATTAAATTTGTTAGTCTTTAAAGTGCCACAGATCTCTCGTTGTCTTTGCTGTATACAGACTAACACGGCTACCCCTCTGGAACTAGACTTATAAAGATGGGAAATTGTAAGCAGAGGGGGCTGCCGGGAAAGTCTGAAGTCACTCCCTGGGAGAAGGGAGCTGCATTTGGGCTGGCAAACCCAAACTGAGGGGAATCCAAGAAGGTAGGACAGGACTCAGGGAAGAGCAGTAAGGTCTAGAAGGGAACAGACTTTGCCTGCTGGCTAGAGGGTCCCTTAGCCAGAACCCAAAATAGAGGGCAGGTCCAGGACCCCTGCCAGCCACTGAAGGAGTGGCATTATGAGGCATTGAATGAGAAGACTGTCTAGGAATGCTGGTGAGGAAAGACTTTGGTACCCTGGTCAGGGGGCCACGCCATGAAGAGGTAGCAGCAGCTTGTGGAGCAAGAGAGGGGCTGCAGACCCGAGAGAGAGCCAGAGCATGGCATGCAACCATGGGAAAGGATGTTGACCTCACAAGCTATTCCCTAGAGTGACAGGTGGAGGCTCCCGCCTAGCCAAGAGTGGGCCACCCCATCACAATCCTATTTCTCCTCTGGACATTTAATTGGAAATCTCTAGTATTTTGCTAGGCTAGACATGAAAAAGTGAACACCCCATTTTCTCTTGAGAGGCTTCAAAGTTGGTTTTGTTAAACTGGTCTCTGTGAGATTTGTTTTTGAGACAATTCTCTTTAACTATGATTTAATAGGCTTTTTCCATAATAATAGGAATAATAACGTTCTTTGAGTATCAATATTAAATGTATCCCCATTGATTGGAATATGATTGTACTTTTTAATTTGCTTTGCAAAATTTGTGGTGTGCATAAATCAATCATTGAAATAACTTGTTCTTTTCTAACTGGGTGGCTGCTCCTGTTTCCCATTTGAAATGCAATGGGTATGTGTTGCTATAGTTACAGTGAGTTTCTGAAATAAACTTTTTTATCATTCCTATATCCATATACAAACAGCTGAACTCTAGCTGTTTCTTCAGTCTCAGGCACCATGGGTACAGCAGTTAGTTTAGCTAGTTAAAACAAAATGATTGTATTTTCACAAAACGCAGATATTTAAAAGTGCAAACACCATGATGGATAATAATCCTCTGACATTGGCAGTGATAAGTGACTAACACAACATTGCATGTATATATACAATTTTCATAGCAAAAGGACCCTTTGGAATATTCCCATGAACAATCATGGAAAATATGGTGATTTTAAGTTGGCAAGAACATTTTTTTAAAAGCAGATTCTTTAAAGTTTGCTTGTTTTACAAACCAGAAATCTCTTGTGAGCTGGTCAAGTGGGTAAGTGGTATATCAGAAGTCAGAATAAACAGCTGAGAAGGGAAAGTTCCAGAGGGCTAGCTGTGTTAGTCTACATGCAGTGTTACAGAGGAACATACAGTTCCAGGAGCTCAGTAAGGCTGTAGTCAAGACAGAGGTTTGATAGTCTGACTCTCCAGACTGGAAGAAAGTGCATTGTTGGACATGATTCATTCAACCTACTGGATGTAGCCTTCAGATGATTCCTCCTTTTGTAGATTGTATTATGGGCACAATATAAACTGCTGCTTTGAGACGGATGATTGTAGGCAGAATGAAAATGGCATCCCTACAGACCTGAAGCCAGGTTGATTCTCAGAATCTTTGGTAACTAGATGTGCCTTGCAACATTACTTCAGAAACAACAGACAAGCTATTTTGGACCAGTGCAGGAGGTAGATTGCAAAGTTGAAGAAATGCCCTGCTAGCAGCTCCCCTCCCTTATATATCAAATGGAGTCCACCTTAAGCATCACCACTGACCAATAATACACGGGGTGGTCTGAGGCAGGCAGGGCTAAGCCATTCAGGACTTTATAAGTTGAAACAACACCTTCAACTCCACCTGGAAACAAACAGGCAGCCAAGTGCTAATCACAGAGCAGCGGTGCTATGTGCTTCCAGCAAGATACAGCTGCTTTAATTTCTGAATTGATTTAAGGTCTAGCCTCAGGTGGAGCACACTGAAATACTTTACAGTGGAATATAGGTCCTTGCAGGCAATGCTCCATCTTCTGAATGGAGGACCACTCCGTTCAAGATGGAGTCTCACATGCTGAGACCTGTAGTTTCCACAGGTCATAACTCCATGTTAGAAAAGAAGGTCTGTACTATAACACGCTGCCCAGCTGGCAAATTATGTGAGTGATAGTAGCATATATGTGACCCTTTTTAAAAATAAGATACCGGAAAGAGAAGAAAGTAAGAGGAAAAGCCATCTGGGTGGAGTTTGAGGTTAGTAGAATAAAGGGATAGAGATACTGAATAACTGCCAAGGAAGAAAAGTTAAAATAATTAGATTGGGATCAAATGCCAGAGTTTGGGGGCTTGAATGTCTCTGCCCTGCAGGTACAAGTAATGTCAATGGAATTTACTCATATCTGGCAGGGAGAAAATCAGAGCCCAGACATTTAAAGGATATAAGAGAAACGCTGGTTTGAAGAACAAGCCAGGACATTATCCTCCCCTGCTATCACTCTCCTCTAATGGCTAGTTCACATAGACTGCAGCCTCCTATCTACTAATGAAGTGGTTTTAAATCTTCTTTCATTTGTGGACCCCTAAAACATTTTGAATTTAGTCGGCAGACACCCAAGGGTCTGGGGACCCCTATGGAGCTGTGGATCACAGTTTGAAAACCACTGTACTAATTAACTGCAGTTAACTTTTGTAGCTCAAGTGGTGACAGTCTATACTACAGAGCTAAAGGTTCAGGGATCAAATGAAGATATGTGATGGGGGAGTTGGTTTTGCAGGTGTATGGAATAGAACTTGGTTTTGCCTTTTTCATACATATATATTAAAAAAAAAAAAAAACCACCAAGGAAATTACATTCACAAAAAACAAACAAAAACCCCTCCATGCTTATGGAATGCAATTATGCCTGCAAAGGCAAGCACTCAAAAGTTAAGAAATGCCAATATTGAGGTTGACAGTGCAATCTTAATTCTGCCCCTTCTCCTTATGCATTATGATACAGTCTTTAATTACATGATGAGTCACATACCATCTTGTCCACAGAACCCCTGCCTCTTTCAGTGCACAATGCTCAGTGAATAAGACAGCTGTTCAATATGTCTTTTTAGCCTCATGCTCTATTTACTGCACATCATCCAAACATTGCATTGAAAACAGATTTATTAGTGGCATCATGGGTTTTGATATAGTGCTCATCCATGTGGTATCTGAGTGCATCACAAACATTAATGTATGCATTGTCACAGCCCCCCATCAAAGAGGAGAATATTTTTATACCCATTTTATAGACTGGGAAACTGAGACAAGACAAAGTAACTTGCCTAAGGCAAGATAGTAAATCAGTCACAGAGCCAGGATTAGAACTCAGGACTGCCTGAATCTCAACACTGTAATCATACCTGCAAATCACACTGCCTTATTACTAAACATGTTGAACACCCACAACTTCTGTTGACTTCAGTTTCAGTTGTGAGCGCTCTGCACTTCTGAACATCAGGCCCCAGCTGTCTCAAATCAGGCACCCAGAAAATAAACACAGGGTTAGTGGCCACATGCAAAAATTTTGATTCCAACAATTTGCCCAATAGCACTTAGGAAATCTGTGGCAGAGCCCAGGATAGAGTCTACTTCTTCTGAGGAGGTAGTCAGTTGTCTTAAGCAGAAGACCAGCCTTTCTCTTCCTGCAGTCACTGGCTACCTGCCTCATTCTCTACACATGCATACCTTCCATTTTACAGTAAATGAGGATGGAGTCCTACAGACAACAGCACATTGCCTTGACTGAGTCACTGAACACAGTCCATTCTATGCACTAAATGAGGCAGAGGTCATGTGGAAAAAAATAGTATGTAATCATGTAATTAAAGACCCTGTCATAATGCAAGGTCAGCCTTAACTCTGTATTTCATTTCCAAACTTTTAAGTGAGGAGGAGAGGTGTTGTATGTAAAAGGTACACATAGTCCCCAAGCAGAGCTTTCCATAACCAAGGAAGAGAGAAGAAGAGAAGATCGCAGCAGGTCTCTTATAAACCTAGCTATGCAAGTCTAATTTACCTTGAAAATGTTCAGATATTGCAGTGGTGGGTGCAACAGAAAATCAATAGATAGGTAGACAGATCTTCCTTCCATGTGCCTGTTGACTGTGCTCCCAGAAGACACAGTTGTGGAGAACAGCCAGAGCTCAAAATGTCACTCTCAGCCCAAAAGAGCAGCCTCCCCATGAACCCCATCACTAATTTGTATCTGCAGAGCTGCGCTGGAGACAACACAGTCTGTTTGCAGACAGATGTAGTAAATGCTGCTGCTGGATAGCTCATTGCCCCCTGGGTGTATGGAGTCATTATGCCTCCTCCTAGCCTACCCAGCCATAGTGCCTCCAGCTAACCCCACTGGAGATGTGTACCTCCTCATTCCTCCCTAACACAGTTCTCACCCTTAGGACATAATCCATCTAGCATTGAAGCCAATTGGTTCTTTCTATCGACTCTAATGGGAGTTGGGTCAGGCCTTTGGAGTCTATCTTTTACAACCAGGCAGTAAAGTTTGCAAAGCATTTTGAGTGCCAGTTAAATGAAAGATATTATGTCAGAGCAGGATTATTCACCTTAGTCATATGGTAACGAAGTTTGGGTTTAGAGAATGGAAATAAGGATTCCATATATTTCTTTTTGCTTTGGTACTCACTCTATACTCAGTTACATGTGGTACTTGAGTTCAGGTGGTCTATCTTTCTAGGCTGATCCTGCGTACCTTGAGTACCATTGACCTCAGTGGGAATTTTAGATGTACAAGGAATTCAGGACTGGCCCATATATGTGTGAGATTTTCCATGTTTCAGATGTACTGCGGCCAACAGCTACCCATTACTACATTTCTGTACCTCAGGAAAAAAGGCTGAGAGAGAAGCTCCTCAAGAAATAAAGAAATACATTTTTACTGACAACTTTTAAGGACTTTATTTTGTTACTGTGTTTATTCTTATCCAATTCAATTCAAATTCTACAAAGAGAACTAGAGACAGTAGCCAAAAATGCTAATGGCAATAGATCAAACTATAACTTTTTGGAACTGAAAATAAATTCTCACTTAAAGCAGAAGAAAAATAAATACAAAGACAGGCGGGAAATAACCCTCAAAACTGCAAATGGCTTCAGAAAACAATTGGACAAGTAACACTTGAAGGAACGTACTTATTCTTCTCAACAAAAATAGAGAGGAAAAGGATGAAGCAGTTGAAAATAAATCACTTCCTACAGTCCAATGCGACCAAAAAAAAAAAAAAAAGTATAATTGTATTCCTTTATATTATTAAATTTCCTGTCACCATTATTTTCTTTAGTTCTCTTTTAAATATTTTAGTTGAATATGAATAGACACAAAAATAGAATTGAAAACACATTTTTATTTATGAATTGCTATGGAACTGTCTTCTGCAGGAACTGCTCTTTTAGCACAAAGTTATGTAGTTTATATTTTGCCTGGTTGCTCCTACAGTACACATTATTGCTCACCATCCATTGTTTGAGTGCTTTTAAGGAACAAAAAGGAACAATTTTTTTCATGATATCCCATCTCTTCCATAGTTAGTGGCATCATAATATTTTTTAGGAAAAGCAGGATTTAATGGGTCGTGTTGGCTGGGTGTGAAACAATAATTGAGATATGTACTGATGGCATTCTAACTATATAACAAAAAGCAAATGTAGAAGCCTCAAACAAATCCAGGCACTCATAGAAAGAGCAGGATTACAAAAGCCAAATTCTTGTTCTGACTTTAATTTACATAAACTGCTACAGAAATAAAATAAAATAAATCTGGCTCTAATAAAAAGGCACACTGGCAAGAATTTGGGGACGTCCCAGGATAAGGAACAACCCCTCTTATAAGGCTGGTGAAGTTCAGATACAACAAGGATATCATGTACTGTGGTTCCAGAGAGATTAGAAGTACGGTTTAACTCTTGAATGGTCTCTGAATTTAGGGCCTGATCAAAAGTGCATTGAAGTTAATGGAAAGTCTCCCATTGATTCCATTAGGTTTTGGACCAGGCTGTTAACGAAGTTATGCAATGAGCAGTGGCAAGACGGTAACTTGGGTATCCTTTTCCACAGTAGGGTACTGGGTTTACTTCTGGCAGGGGATAAGTTATGAGATAAAATTGCATCCAGTTTAGAGACAGTTAGGAACATGGCAAAGTTCCTTGCCCCCGGCCAAATGGGCATAATCCAAAGCCTTCTACTGACTTCAGTGGGCTTTGGCTCAGATCCTCATAATTCCCTAATGGCCATGCATGCACAGTCATTTGTTCAAAGGGATGATGCTAGTGGAAAAGTTAGCAGCCCTAAAAAAAAAAAAAAAAAAAGTCATAGATATAAAAGTATCTGTGGCATCTGTTAGACATCGCTGAGCCATATCCTGTTATCAATTTCTATGAAAAACTTCCATTGACTTCAATGGAAGTTCTACACACAGACTGATGGCAGGATATGGCGTATTGTATTCATTCTCTGAAAAAACCTAAAGAATGAAAAATGGTAAATAAATAAATGAAAAGCTCTGTGTATGTTTAATGAAATAAATGGTCCACTATTAAATAATTGCTTTGGCATCAATTATGTTGGGTATTCGTTAACACATGATTACAAATGTTTATAAGTTTATTCATATCTCACTTTTACAAGATGTACATTCATATCATGTGACTCAACATAATACACTCTGGAACTGGAACTCAACATGTCTGGTGAATTCATGTAGGAGCATGCTGACATAACCAAAACCTAAAAAGGTTTCTTCCACAATAACAGAGGGATACAAACTTTAAGACCAGTTGGTTTTGAAGCGTTTTTCATTTTAGCAATCCCTGAAATGTCTGTAAACTCAGACATACTATGTATACATAACCAAAACAATGCAATGGTACTGTAAATCATACTGGCTGCTCATAATTTTGCAAAAGCAACAAGTTTAAAAAATATAAAAATAAATGCAAAGCATTGTCAGATTTACACTCAACATAATTAAAATATTACACATTTAGAAATTTCCAAACAAAACAATAAATAAAACATCCACATACATCAATACAAAGAAACAGAGATATTTACCTGCCTTTGATGTAATTAATACATACCATAGGCCTAGATTCATGAAAGTATTGCCTTTCAATAAATATCTTCAGCTTCAAAATTTGATATTTTCTACATTCTTCAACTGATTTTCATTAAATATCAAATTTCAGTAAAATGTGTATGAACTGCATCAAGTTTTAATCTTTATTGAAAATCAGCAAACGCCTATGCTGACTTTTAATAAATTAGGTATCGGCTGATAATGCAAAACTTGTCTAACAGACACCCAATATTCAAGGGCCATTAGACATTGTACCTCTTTTGAAGAATGCCTGAAACACAGAAATCCATGGCCTGTCATTGACCTTGCTAGAGAGGCCAACTAGCAAGACATAACTGGTATAATATGAGCCCCTGGGTTGTGTCCATGTGACCTGGGTCACAGCTTTGAAGGAGGGAGTAACTCAAAAGGAGGTACCATTTTACCAACGGGGTAAGTCACAAAGCAAAAGGTGATATTCTATTCTTGGTACATATAACGCCCATGAACATTGAGCAGTGGTTCAACTGAGAGAGAATGTATTGGTATAGCATTTAGGGCTTCTTTTATTTTCTCCAAAAAATATCAGGCTCTAGCTGATTCCACCACATCCTCCTGCAACCACTGTATGTTTTTTAAGGTACTGAATCAGAGGTTCTACCAGATCACTTCATTACCAATGCCACTTGGAGTTATGACAGCAGTGGAAATTACATGCACATTGAGAAAAGAATGCAACATAAAAGATTTACCAAGCTACTTACAGAAGAGGAATGGGCACATCACTGTCCATTTTAACCGTCAACAAGGAAGATCTCCAGCCAGATGGATTGTATCACTTTACAGTTTTGAATACCATTAGTAATTACAATGATATTAGATGTTATAAAAAATAAGTATGTTTATTCAGTATCATGTGTAATTTATTTTTTTCTACATTTTTGTAAAATTTCCTCAGAAAGAAAGAGGAAAGAAGGAGCCTGCCACCTCCATAGTAATAATGTCCCCAAAGGCTAGAACTGTCTATAAAAAGAAATGAAACAATCCTTTTGCCTAGCATAATTAAAAGACTAGAAAGCATATGTAATTTCTCCCTCTGCCCTACCCCACTCCAAAATTCTGTTTATCCTTATTATTGTCTCTCAAGGGCTGCAGATTTCCATAGGGCTGAATGTCTAAAGTATTTGAATCAATGGCCCCATTGAGTCAGCTGAAAATCATGTTACTAGAGCATTTTTTGTATTATTTCATGGGCAAATGTAAGAATAAACAAACAAACCAGAACAAGCATATGAAAGAGTGACATCAGGGTGTTTAGTTTGTTGTGAGAAATTGTTAGTAGCTGATATTGGGAGTCAGCGAATTCTGGTGAATTGTGAATGTGGTTGGGTGCTAGGAACTTCTGAGTTCTAATCACATTTCTGCCACAAACTAGAGACCTGAGTGAAATCCTGCCTCCACTGAAGTTAATGGCAAAACTCCCATTGACTGAAAGGGACTTTGGATTGGATGGTAGCTGCATGGTCTTACAAAAGCAACTTAAAGTACATTCTGTCACCCGTAATCATGCTGAATTTTACCTTTGGGACTATTCATGGAGTAAAGTACTAGACTGTAAGCTGTTTGGCACAGGAGCTCTTTTTGTTATGTGACTGTATATGGAGACCCGTTCCTGACTGTGGTCTGTACGTGCTACCACAATACAAATAATAATAGTATTCAACATGATTATGGATGGTAGAATCTGATCCTTAATTTCTATGCCTTAATTTCTTCCTCTGTAAAATGGAGATGATAATTCTCACCTCCTTCATAAAGGGCAAAGACAAATGAAGTTTTGTACAATGCTTTGCATATAAAAGGCATTATATAAGTGTTAAGCATTATGAGTAATAAACCAAAATATTACTACATGGATGGCCCTACTAAGCCAAAAAATATTTGATCCCATTGGTTTCTTTCTTGACTTTCCCAATTCAATAAAAACTGAATTATAGAGTCAGGTTGTTATTCAAATCGATATAAAGACTTAAGCATATTTTGACAGTTCAAAAAAAATCTATAGCAGAGGTTCATCTTTTGATTATAAAGAACTCTGTGTGATTACTTAGGCCCTATTTTGAATTTTTATATACTTGTTTCTAGGCAAAATTATTTATTTTCAAGTGGTTCAACTTATTTTCAAAATAATATGCCCAGCTTTTGAGGAAGACCTTTGCAGTAAGCCATTTCACAGTAAATGAAACCCCATGCCAAGAGAATTCCATCCAATGCACATTGTTCTGGTGATCTCTGGAAAGTTCTCATTTCTCAGAACAGGAGATTATGCAAAGATTAACATGGCCACTGATCTTCAATTAATGAGGCTCATGCTATCTGTGAAATTAATTCCGTAAAGATAATTTTTTAACTTTACTAACTATCTCGGAACCTTAACTGTCGTATCTTCAACCACTTACCTGTTGAAGAAGTTCACGATAAAAGGAGGGAAGGACACAGCACAGTAGTTGAGATAAAAAAGAGACTAAGGTCCAGATCCTCAAAATGTGTAGATCAGGGCAGTTCCATTGCGGTTAACAGAGTTACACTGATTTACACCTACTGAAGATTTGGTCCTTACAAATGCCAATCCAAGCAGGAGTTCTCACAAGGCCAGGAAGAAAGACGAGAAGGCCACCTGCATGCTCCATCCAAAACTGGACCCAGTGAGTGTTTTGGACCAAGTGTCACTGCTCTTGCAATAAGAAGAGCAGGACCAGTTTTGGCAGCAGCACCTGCTGAATGTGGTTCTTCATTCCCTTTTTAGGATTGCATCGGGCATATGTGCTGTGCTGAATAAAATGCAGGAGCAGCATGTATATACAGTGAGACATCCTGCCCTTTCCCCCAGGATGATCTATAGGTCCTACTTCAAAGCCTGCTGAACTAGTAGCTGCTGCCACTTGCCTCCCCTTCTCCTGAGCAGTGCTTAGATGCTAAACCATCCACTGAGATGACTCACTAATCTTAAGAAACTGGTAGAGTTTTCAGTAATGGAAAAAGGAGTACCACAGACCCAGACTAATTCGGGGCTATCAAGCGTTTGTTTTCATACATTTTTTGTATAAATAAAAGAAAATTTACTGTGATAAATTACAAAAGGAGAAATCTGATTGGCATATGAATGTTCTTACTGTACTGGCATCCAGTATAACAGCAAAGGTCAACTTGTTAGTAGGCAGTTGATACCAAAATGTGACACATATATTTTATAAATGTAATAGACTTCAGAAAGTGCAGTAAAGCAGATAACTTAATTTCTAAGATGATTGAAGGCACTCAGGACCCAATACTGCAGCATCTCCTCAGCTGAGAAGTTTCACTGATGTCAGTGGAACTACTTCAGGGTGAAATTCACTTCTGTGTAGAAGTCCATCACATGACATATGGACCACTCAAAATAGGGCTTAAATGGGATGTGAGCAGTGCATGAGCTTGTGTTGGCCCTCTGCACAAGTTCATTGTCTATCCAAGTGAATAAAGGCTGCAGCACTGAATCCTTAGCCATCAACATTATGCATCATAGTATCCCCAAAGTACTGTGTGTAGGCCGCATAACTACTCATCTGTTATACGTAAGTGCTTCCTTATGGTGAAATTCCCTATTTGTATGTTAAAAGTGCTAGAGTTGTGGGAAGAAATATTTGTTATTTTAGTTGTGAAATGTGATATAATTAACAACATTAGAACTAAGACAAAATTTATCTAGAAGATATAAACTTTGTAATATATATGTTATTATTATAAACAACATTTATTCCTTCTAGATAAAGTTTTGTCTCAGTTCAAATATTGTTAATTACCTGGGTTTTTCCCCATCTCTCTCTAAAATGGTTAATGTGATATTGGTTTAATGAGATATTAGGCAGGTAGAAAGAGGTAGGAAAGACAGGTAAAATTTATCAACTCTTAACATGTCCAAAATATAAACACTTTTCACATAATAAATAGGTGGGAAATGACAGCATTTGGACATTTCAGAAAATGTGCTTGTCAGAAAATATCAAAATTGGGGGGAAAAAAATGCAAATGTCTAAAATTGAAAAAATCTAATGCATTACTTTTTGCCCTATGGTAATATCTGGATTTGATAAATATCAGCAAAAGCCAAAATTAGTAATGGATTGCTAGATGATAAATACACATTGAGAAAGAAGAAACAGGCTTACTGGCAGTACTATTGAGAGGATAAGCTTCCATCAATGCAGGCCTTGATAACAAAGGCAAAAAATAGAGCTATCTTGTTAGAAGTAGACAAGACCAGTATTTGTTCTCACAAGAACCCCTACAACATAATAAATTGATTAGAAGAGAATTACATAAAAATTAAAAACGCAGGGTTGGGTTTTTTTTAGTAACCCCAGACACTTTGGTAATAGAATTTCAAGGAATTTTCCCACATTTTAATCTAGCTATGCTGCTTAGACAACTTTTTATTTGGTGTCTACATAACCGGAAAAAAGAAAAATTGGCAAACACTGAACTTGTCCACCCCTACAAAACACTTACTTGGTTGTTTTGTTTTGTTTTACTTAAAATGATTGCAAAAATGTCATACAGGCTATTCAACTTACTTCCCAGAAATATGGCACATTAACTTGACTAGAAATCATAGCATCTATCTTTTTCCATATGTGATACATATAATTTTATCCATTCCTAGAAGACTCGGACTGTCATTTTGGCACTAAACTGTAATGCATCAGTCTGAGCATAAAGGATTTAAATTATGGTTCTTGCAGAACTGGTTATTAACAGAATAAGAATGTACGGCTATTTTTAATCTATAATATTTACAGTATTGCACTTTACTGCACTTAATTGCATTTCACTAAAAGTAATGCTGCATCAGTATTATGCCTTAAAATCGTATGTCCATCTTTGTTGTGTGAGTCATTCTTTCTATATCTTGTAAAATAGCAAGATTTCAATTCAAAGATCCAGACATAGGGAAAAAATAGAAAGTTGATCTGCTCCTATGGCACAATGCATTTCAAATAGTTCAGATGATTCTGGGTAAAACAGGTGCATTCATATTGTTCTCATCTTTCAAGTCACCACTAATGGTTAGTAAATTCTAGTCTGTCTCTCTCTTTTTTTTTCTTCCTTCCAAAAGACTTTTAGCCATTTGAGACACACTTTTTTTGTTATTGCTGCTTTTTTTTTTTTTTCCAGAAAAAAAAAACAAACCTTGCCTCTCCTCAAATCTGAAATTCCACATTAAAATTCAAACCAGTTCTGCAGCAGCAGCTCCTCAGCGATGGAAGGTATTCACGGCAGTGAAATAATACTGTTGGCAACAAAGAAATGTCATCTTTAATGGAGACCAGCCCCAAGGATCTTTTTATTTTGTGTTTGTTTGTTTTGTTTTAATAGATGTGATGATCTTCAAAATGTGTTTAGTCAGACACATGCACAAGGTTGCAAAACTGACAGCAGCAGAAGAAGTTACGCTGATGTGATCACTTTTGCCAGGGTCAAAATCCAAATGTCTCAATGTTCACAGATTAGCATAATTTAAAGATTTTGTTCCCCACCTACTTTATCCTCCAGAAAGTCTTTGCTTTTGTGTGTGTGTGTGTGTATGTGTGTGTTCGCTTGTGTTTAATCTGGTGATTTTAACTCAGATTCGGGATGGTTTCACCCTAGCATTGCATCTGGGAGAGCAGTTTTAACTGTGGAGCGCTGAGTGCCTGGAACACAAAAAAGAAGGACAGGCAACTGGGCCCCTCAGTCTCCAGATGAACTGAATCGGATGTGAAGGCTTTGAGCACGAAGGGGAAGAGGGGAAAGCCAAACCGAGGAACGGGGGCTGTAGTGATCGTCTTTAAAAGTACTTGCAGGCCTTCCAAAAAGCCAGCGATCGTGGCACCCCGCAGGCCTGGGGCCTGGAGAGTGGTGCAGAGGGAAACAGGGATCGGAGAGAGAGTCAAGTGTCCGTCCTGGCCACGCACACACACACACACAGCACGGCGGAAAGTGTCAGAGCCCCAGAGCCTCGGCATGTTTCCTGGCCTTGAGTCGCAGGTCGGCGATGCTGGAGTTTTTGCTGTTGCTCTTCGCAGCAGCAGCCACCACGGCCGCGGCGGAGGCGGATTCGGCCAGCGAGGCGATGGGGAGTCCGAAAGGCGGCGGGGGGAACATCAGGTAGGGCGCGTGGGCCGCCAGGTGCGGGTGGAGGTGGGGATGGGCGTGGGCCACGCCTTCCAGCTGCAGCTGAGCTTGGACCTGGAAAAGCAGAGAGAGGGGAGCCGGGTGAGAAGGGGGGCGGGGTCCACGCGTCGCCTGTCACCTTCTGCTCTCTGGCTGGGGCTCCGCACACCTGTGGGAAGGGGACTAGCAGATCCCAGGGCAACACCAGTCTACACTACCCGCTCAGCGAGCCACATGCTCCAAAACGGGGGTGGAGGGGCAAAGAATGGGACCGGTGTCTGAAGCCGATCACGCGAGGCCCAGTCATCTCTTGCTATCCACCGGGCCTTCCCAGAACCGGCTAGCCGTGGATCTGCAGTGTACTGACTGCGCGCGCACCAATCCGGATTAGTTTTAGTGCGGTTCCGACTCCTGCTGCCCCTGCAGTGAGGCCCGTGCCTTCGCCACAGACCCCTTCGCTTTGGTGGTTATTGTTCGGTTGGTTGGGTTTGGTTTGGGGGGGTTTTGACCTCACAAGCCCGGTGACCTGGTGGCAAGGAAGCGGAGCGCGCTTAGGGAGGGCCCCTGGCTCCGCGGGCCGAGGAATTCGAATCTGCACCGTTACAGATGAATACAGGATCTGCACCCGCGGAGCAAAATAACCCATTTGGCTTCTTTCTCCCGTGAACAGCAGCATCAAAAGCGGGAAGCACGGATAAAGGAGAGTGCTAGGCACTCGTTTGATTTAAACAGGTGCAGTCGCTGCAAAGCCGAGCGAGAGCTGCCTGGTTGGTATTAAACACCCCGCTCAGCACATATACAGAGAGAATAGAGGCATATTTAATCCTTCTAATATGTTTTTAAAAATCGAGTTGGCCATGACATGGGCGCCAAGAAGTGCTAAATAGCTTCCCCGCAACTCCCCCTCCCCGGGTATGTTTATTTATATATTTCTAAAAACTCTTTAACCTTGTAAAAGGGACCAGTAGCCAGTGTTTACTTTGGAGCTTTCTAGACCTACACTGGATTGACAGATTTCAGCCTGGGCTGTGGGTTTTCCCCCCCCACGTGTGTATTTAAAAAAAATCAATAAAATTAAACAATCCAGTCTAACCGTTTTGTGTTTGGGAAACCGATTCCTCAAGCGGTTATGTAAAGGCACAAAAAGGAAATGCCACAAACGGTAACTCGCGCATGTTAAAAGGCATCTCGATGGGCCTGGCTCTCTTCTCAGTTGTTACCTGAGCTGGATGCCAGTGTAACTCCAGTGTCACTCCACTGCCCTCAATAGGTTTCTTCCTGATTTACACCCATGGAGCAGGGAGCAGATTCAGGCCCAATATATATACAGACAAAGCGTAGGGATAAACTCCCCTCGCCCCCAGACTTCATCCAAAGTATTGGCCCCACTCCGATTTTGAATAGTCCAGGGGTGCTGGAACTAAGAGTGCAGGGGTAATAACAGCTAAATACCTGGTTTCCTCTTCCAGCACAGAACCCCTGGAATAGTCTGGGGGAGAACACACATCATGTATTCTGCACACCACAGCCAGCCATCTGTACGGCATGAGGTCGATGCTGCGAGGCATCGGAGGGAGGGGGGGACTTTTCTAAAAGTCTCACTAAATAATAGCATCTGGGGTGCTCTGCCTGGCACTGTGCACAACTTGGCTTCGCCTGGTAACATGCACATGAGCGCCCAGCCCTGGCACTGGGAGCAAACGCCAGCGCCTTCTCTTCCTGGGCGCTCAGGTTTTACCAAGGAAAATCTTGGACACAGCCCGGAGCATATATTTTCTTTCCTGGACTCCCAGTGGTGGAATCGGTTTTGCAGCGACTAGGCCAGCTCCATGCGAGCTACCTTCCCTGAGTTTGGGCTTGGAGAACTGACAGCTCCTAACGGGAGGCTTGTCTTTGCCACGTCTCCACCCTGCGATCCAGCCAGCCGGCTGCTGCATAGGCACGGGGGGACCAGGGGTGCTGGAACAATTTGTATAGCAGGGGTAGGGAGAGCCATTGAACCAAACTGGAAACCCTGCATAGGATGGAAACCACTTCAGTCCTGCCGCACCCCCATCCTCCCCATCCGCACACTCCTAGTTCCAGCACCGGTGACATCCTTGGAAGCGCTGCCAGAGAATTCCCACCTTCCCTTCCTTTTGTCCTGCGCTCTGTCAGCATCAGGGGACAGCAAGGCTTTCCAACCCTTCATTCTAAGGTACGTGGACCAACACCTGTCCCTGAGATCTCCCTGACACAGTATAGGAAGCTGGTCCCTGCTATCCAAAAGGTTGAGAGACACTAATGCAAGGGCCAATCCTGCAGCCAAACTCCCCTTCTCCTGAGCGCAGGAGGCCTTAGACTCCATGGGACTCCGGATCTGCAGGGTGGGCTCCTTAATTTGCCCATAGGGGTTCCACAAGGCCAATGCCCACCGGGAGAGTGGAGCAGACTACAGCCACCACGTGAGCAGGGGAGGAGGAGAAAGGAGTGTTTGGAAAGAGGCACCTTCTGAAGTTTTACAGCGTGCTTTTAATAGGTGCCAACTTCTCTATAAATGGCCCGTGTAAACGGGCCCCACTTCCTCCTCCTTTGGAGGTGAAAGTGCAGCAGAGGAAGAGGAGGGCAGGCAGGCCCTCCAGGCATTGGGGCGGGCGTTTAACAGGAAGAAAAACGAACTACCTGTTGGAAAGGCATCCTCAGGGCTCCCATATTCACGTAAGGGGCCACTCGGCAGGCGTCTAAATGGCTGGCTGTTCCCAGGATCACACCTGCAAGGAGAGACAAGGCATGGTCAGCCCCCGTGGCTGGCACTTTCCGCCGGCCATCCGCCTTCCTGCCATCCCCGGCCCTGTCCTTCTTCTCCATCACTCAAGGACCATGACATCCCATCCGCACTCTTCCTGAATCTTGGTTCTCACACTCACCTTTATGCATCTGATTCTCCTGCTTTCGGCACTTCGCTCTCCTGTTCTGGAACCAGACCTGCAAAAATAAACCAATACAAAACAGGGAAGGTAACCAGACAGTTTCCGAGAACGGCACGCAGATCGTATACCTTTAATGAAGTGTATAAAACACACACACACACAGAGGGATACAAAAGGACTGGCTGAGTGGCCACTGCACGTTGTGTGACTGCAGGGTGATTCTGATTCTCGCAGTCCTGTTAGGATGGGGCCGGCGCCGTGAAAGCTCTCCAATCCTGAAAGCAAACACTTCGGAACCGTGTCCCACGGTTTCTAAACCCAAGATCCCAGTACCCCCGAACCTTGCAGGATTCAAGGCATGCACTCGCCTGGGACACCCAGAGAGGGTGAGCAGCTGCGATTGCTAACGCAAACACCAAAATTGTGTTCCTCACAGAGTCTCCCTTCATGAAGGATCTCTCCGTCTTTTCTAATCATTATTTAAGCCAGCCCGATCACATTTTACGTTTTGTCAAACTTCAGTGCTCCATTGCTAGCCCATAAAATCTGTTAGCAATTGGATTATCTGTTCCAATCCAAAACTGCAGTTTGATGGGTTTTGAGAGATTTTAAATTCTCATATAAAATAATAAATCCAGATTTGAGCAAATGGACTGAATTATTCTCCATTACGTTACCTTTTAATTTTTTTTAAAAAATGCTCCTGCTGACGTTTTAATGTTCTTACTTCCAGGCAATAATAGACTCTTTCCAAATTTGAATTTAAGGATTTATTCGTACTACTCCCAGGAAAATATCTATAATCCAATAATCCTCATCTAATTCCCGTAATTCTAAGTGTTAAACACATGCAAAATCCTGTCATTGTTTCTTTTTTACTTCTGTTCGAGAGTATTTCAAATGTTTGAATGTATTATTTCCTCTCCCTTCTCAAATGGCTAGTTTAATACATCTGGGAAAGTGAGCTGAGTTGATGGTCAGAAGCTCAGACTAAAATGTTTTTGCCCAATTTTATTCTTACACAAAACCTACCAAATGTGGCCAGACATTGACTTGAGGTGCTGATAAAACCTTGTAGCTAAGTAAACACCTTCAACCTTTGATGTTCTTACACTTGCCAAGTGATCATACGGTTAATTAATACTAACTGCACTTCCTACATCAAATTTTCCCTTCAAGCTTTCTTCAATTGCCTTAATGATGGTCATTTACAACGGAGTAATTAGTGCAAAGAAAGGCTTCCAAAGGCATTAATTACCCAGGGTACCTCAGTGATTTTCTTAAGTAGGAACTGGCCTTCTCTACTCCGGAGCACAATTCTTCCCGCTCTGCAGGGTCGCCAGATGAATGATCGCGCATGAATAATATCGCGCACTCTGCATCCGAGCAAGCCCTGAGCTGTGCAATATGGGTCTGACTGAAAACTGTATCCTGAATTTTTCCAGAGCACGACATTTCCATATGCTAATAAAGTATCTGCCTTTCAAACTCACACCAGCGTAGTATTATTACTCTGCTTCCTGAAACTGCAGACTACTGGAAAAGTCGAATTTTTCAAACTTTGTACCAGCTTACTGCAATTACGGGATTTTCAAATAAACACGCAAAGGCAAGCGACAATAATGTATTTGGGACGGTTGTGATGGTTGCGTGAAATCTGCCTGCCTTTTTGGGCAGAGGAGTTTAAAGCGTCATGAGGCATTTAAGCAGCGTATAAACAACTTCTCCTGCAAATCAGAATGTCTTTGAAACAGAAATTATATTTAAATCTGTAAAACAAAGTGCCCTTTTCCTTTAGCTATGAAAAAATAAGGTTAAGAGGAATAAAAGTGATGAATTAGCCACTGTGTTAAGCGATAATAAATCAGGCTTGGTGTGATTCACGATCAATTCCAATTAGTCATGAATATGCTAAGTAAAGCACAGTACACTGTTTTAGACAGTTATTTCTTCATTAAGGATCACTCAGTGATTTCTTTCACAAATGCTCTAATCTGATTTCCTTTTGATTTCCATTACAGACAGTGAATAATGACATTTAATTTAGCCCTGCACCATAAACCCAAAGATATTTGTTGTAATTGAATTACTGCCTGCTCCTCACTATGGTCTCATAACTTTCAATTATAACCCTGACAGCTGGGTGATATGAGTTTCCAGTACAACACTAAAAATAAAAGGTTAATAAGGACTAGCTACCATAGGAGCTTCAATTTATTTACAGCAAATTTCCACACTAAATTGAAACTATATCCTTTAACAACAAGGGACAGGCGGTGCAGACAGGGATTAGAGAACAGTTCTGAAAGTATTAAAATATCCTTCCTTTTTCCTCCTTTCTTTTTTCCTACTCCCTCTTTTAACTATACTGTCCTGTTTTTCCTAATTAATTATCTTATATAAACGCTTTCTCTTCCCATTTCCCTTTTTTACATTATTATTGCCAGTTTTTTTCAGGCAAAAGAAAAAATTTTTTGTCTTGCGTATAATTCCCACTTGAATCAATATCACACTTTTAAAATATTTGTTATATGTGTATGTTTTTATTTTGGCGTGGAATATCGAAATCTACAAGCAACCTGAAGCACCCATTTTCCTGTAGCTATGAACATCCTGTTAAGGTGCTGCTACTCAGTAATAAAGTACTTGAAAGAAAGAGTTCAGAATTCAATTACAAGTAATTTATTTTTATAGAAACAGTACATCAAGGCCCTGGAAAGATATTACAGAGCCAAAGCAAGAAGATCTGGGAAGATGACATAAGATTTGATGTCCCCTTCAGCAAAAGTTTAATCTTTTCATTAATTTATATGGTGCAGTTAGATCAATCTTCCGGGAGAACGTAGGCCACCAGCCATTTCACCCCCTGCAATATTCCCCTAGAAGTCTCCCTTTTTAAAGCATGCAGTCCACACGACAAGGTTCCTTCCCCAGCTTATTTTATACAGAAAGGCACCACAGCTGAGAAAAACTACCTACACTATTTATTTCTGGAAATGCCTCAAGGAGGCACTTATTTAAAGCTAGATAGCCACTTACTCAGACAGATAAATAGTGAAAAGATTTGGGAGGCACACGTTTTTCCTCTTTGCTTTCCAAAGACTAGACGTTTATAATGTTTTAGGTGGAAACAAAGAGAATCCCTCTCCCAACAGAAGCCTAGCGTGTATGTTTATTTACGCACACACACACATATTAATTTTTCTTCAGAGAAACTAATGTGATTGAAAGATAAGAGGATTTTTTTTTTTTTTGTCTGTTAGCCAAGTAGAGAATAACAACCCAATAAGGGTTTTCCTTTAAGTTTCTTTATCCTGTACTCCTACTCAGAGATCCACAGGTTGATCTTATTAATTTTTTTTTACATGACATCTGCTTTTGGAATGGATTCCCTATTTATTTCTTTTTTTTTTTTCCCTCCGCCTTGGCTAGCAATGACAAAGTTAAAATAAAATGTTCAGAAATCGATTGGAAGACACAATGAACAATGCTGATAACCACAAAAATATGGTAATCAAAACCCATGTCTAAGGATTATGAGACCTTTTTTTTTAAAAAAAAGGCAGAGGGGGAAAATATACCAGATGGGGTGCAATGAATTCATATGCTTGCTATGAGAGTCAGATGGGAGCACCTTTCCCCCGGCTCTAGATAATCCAGTCCCAAAGCACCCAAACCGTCTAGCCTTGTCCATGACAATTGTTTTCTGTTTTGTTTTTTTTTGGTATAACGTCCCCATAAAAGGCAGGGCAAAGGGAAAAGATGGGGATTAAGGGAGAGGTTATTGATTGACCAGATGAGTTTGCGAAAGCAATTCTTTACGTTATTAATTAGGTCATTGCTAAAAACGTTCCCATTAAAGGCAGCAGTGAAGGATTTTCAGAAATATATGAAGCAGAACAAGTACACCGGAAATGCAAACCGCTTCCAATCATACGTGTCGTGTCTACTTTCACCTCCCCTGCCTGGAATGAAACAGGGCACTGTGCTAGAGTCCACTAGAGGTGAGAACATTTCCAGGAACAGAGTGTAAAAGTCTTTCTCTTACCTGAACTCGAGCTTCAGAGAGTCCCAGCCTCTGGCTTAATTCCTCTCTCATGAAGGCATCTGGATAGTGAGTCTCATCAAAAAGTCTTTCCAGCTCATTCAGCTGCTCTAGTGTGAAATTGGTTCGGCTTCTCCTCTGTTTGAGCTTGGTCTGTCCATCTTCATCTTCTGACTTCACGTCTTCCCTCTTTTCTTTGCACTCGTAGATCCCTGCCGGGGGGTGAGCGGGAGACACACAGAGCTTTGCTTTAGTATCTCGCAAAAGTTTCTTTGCATAGGAGACTAGTTTCCTCTTTTCCTCTCCTCTTCCCCAACCTGAATCTCAGAGGAAAGTGCCATTACACAGAATCACTCCCAGGTTGTCATGCACAGAATTTTTGCTGCGGGGAAGGGGGGCGGAGAAGGGAGGATAGTTTTTTATGTCGTTTTAGAGAAATATTATGTATTATGTACCCCCACCCCAGGGGTAATACGTGTGGTAACGTACATCTCTAGCACTGGTGACACCCAAATAGAGCAACGATTTAGGGAAACCGTAAGCAATCGATTGAAACAGAAAATAACGCACCATCATAGAGCCAAGATAGTAGACTCCACTGGACTCTACGACTGAGTGAAGACTGCAGCATCGGGCCCTAACCTATGGAAATGCTGCGAACTATTGAATTTCTGGTCGCGTCCTCATTGCTGGTTTTAAATATCATGAGGATCTGAGCCGCTGTTACACGCACAGCAAAGGGATCTTTGAGGGGGGGGGGGAGAAGCAGCGTGGTTTTGTTTGGTTAGCTGGTTAATTTCGCCATCTGAGGGCCATTTAAAAATCAATCACTAACCACTACGTACTCTCAGTTGGTGACTGCAGTTCAAGAAGGGTCGCAGACGAATAGTGGGAACTCGTTCTGTTAGCAATATCTGGAGCCGGTGGAAAGGCGCTGTGTTGCTTTATAAGAAAAGACTGGCATGCAAGGCATTGCCCACAGCTGTTAGGATGAAGGCAAAACGTTCGCGTGGTCAGAGAAATGTCCCATTGTTTAGTTACACGGCCATGAGACAGCACTTCACCAAAACTGATACCTGGGGAAACCTCTCAGAGGCCATACATCTTTCTGTGTCGCTGGAAGGAGCTGGCCTGTCCCTGTTACATCAGTGGGGGAAGTTGACCCTCCCTCCCCCCCCCACCCCCCGCCGCCTCTTAAGAAATAACTTGCCTCCTCTCAGCCCCATATTGCCCCCCTTTGGGGAAATAATGAGAAAAGAAGGTTTTCCGTGCTGGGGAGCGTTTATAAGCTGAGACTGAAGCCTGTGGACATTTACAGTGGGGAAGGGAAATGATAACATGGGGGGGGGGGGGAACAAAACACCGCCTTAGAATGCAAATCCTTTTGTAATAATCATAACGAAAATGTTCAAACCCATTTGAACAGAGGGGATCTATTTTAATTACGCTTCTTTCATCCAACTGCATGCCCTCGACCAAACCTGACTGGATTGCCTATTTTGCCACCAAAAGATTGCCTAGGTTTTGCCATAGCCGCTCTGTCTAAGGAATCCCAGCAAGTTCTTTATTTTTTCCGTTGTTTCTTTTGTCCTGATCCACCCCTCAGCCAGTGTGGGGCTGGGAGTGAGAATAAATATGCAGACATAACGTTGAATTGTATCCTTCCCATATATGTATGGCGATATCCCCCATTAAAAGTGGCTAACTTTAAAAGACACTGAATGAAGCCAATGGAAATCCAAGGGGAAAGGGGCACCAGAACCCAACTGTTTGTTTTCACCTTCTTAACTTAAAACTACAACAGTTCAAATCAATTAGCTTCCTCCATCTCCACAAGTAGACGGATGGTTGAGTGTCCTTCGCCTAAACCAGGCTTTTGGTCCACGTTCCTAATTGTTATGGGTGTTATTTTCATGAAGCCATATTTAAATAAGATATTTCTATCTCAATGAATCGATCAAGATGAGCCAGGTAAAAAAATAATCTGCGTCTTGTCCTAGGTACATGCGCTGCAGAGAGTCAAGCCTCCCCGCAGTGTCTATAAAATATGAGATAGAAATATCGGTGGGACTGGAATAACATATTGAAATCAGTGAAATTAGATTGAACCCTTACCTGAATATAAGCTGTCACAAGCGCCTCATTTTGTCCAACTCCTCCCTTTCACCTCCACCCCACCCCTCTGTGCATAGACAGATTACATTAGATAAACACAGAGTCTAGAATTTCTATACAATTAACAAAACGGGGCTTCTGAACATAATCCAGGTTTCATTTTTAATAAGACTTCCTCTTTGAATAATTTCTCTCAATCGTGGCCAGGCTTTGTAATCTTGATCATTAAAAATAAAAATAGGCAAGTGCTAAGTGAAATATACTGCGACAGGTCCCGAGTATATTATAATACTGTATTTAAAGAAATATATAAGAACTAGACTAAAATGATTATGTATGGGTTTTGACCGAATTCTAGTGTCTTTCAGTCAGCGTTTCATTAAACATTTTTTTTTTAAAAAAAGTTGAAAGGCTGGTTGTTGTTCACAAACCAATTAACCGGTTTTTATTACCAAAATCTCGCCAAGTATAGCTCAATACCTCCCTGGACAAGTCGACCTTGCCCGGAGACACTTTCTCAGCTTTTTGTTTCCCCCGCGTTTTGATTCTTCTCTCTTTCTCTCTGTCTGTCTGTGTGCGTGTGAATGAAAAAGTGATAATGTTTCAAAACTCGAGAGCATCTAGGGACGCGGAGGTGAAACTAGCTTGACAAAGGTGAGATTGACAGACAGAGCTGAATGTCCTGAGCCTGATGCTAACGTATGTACGTATACACGATTCCGAATGTTTCTCTGTCTCCATGATTATCTGCCCCTTGGAGTACACCAACAGCTATTCTGCACTACGACTTCTCGCTGCCCACGTATAGCTGAAAACAACCTACGGACTGATGATATGTGTTCTGAAATTCAAAAGTGCCCAAAGACAGAGCGTTAAGGTCCAGCTTTCTCCCAGAAGAAGCAGCATCCTGATGGCCCGGAAACAGGAAGAACATGTCTTCTGATACATCAGAACTCCCTGGTCAAAATTTCCTCCTTTTCCTACAGACTGAACTTCTCCCCCGCACAAGAGCGCGGTTAAGGCACCTAGAATCTGTTCGATTTCAGATTTAAATGAGAATCTGGATAAGCTCAAGTTATTACTTTACCTTTTAGTGTTAAACCAAATCTCTCTCTCTCTCTCTCTCTCTCCACACACACACACACACACACACAAAGACCATGAGCTTGTGCTCTCATCGGGACGCATCGGTTTCAATTAATTGAGTTTCACCCCTCATTTAAGGCGATCGGCAAAGCTGAAGGGCCTCAGAGGGGAAAGAGGGAGAGGAGAGTTCCCAGAGAGGAACCGGCTTTGCAGAAGGGGCTTGCCGTCTGCACGGTGCTTACCTTCCGATGTCCTGCCCGTGCTGAACTCTTTCAGTTTGTCCTTGTCACTCTCTACATGGTCTTTGAAAAGATGCACCGGGCAATGGTTGCTGCTCTCAGTAATGTCCTGCAGGTTAGTGTCAGAGTTTCCAAGCTCCCTAGATCGAGCCAACCCACTCTCCAAAACTTCCCTGTACGTGATAGTCTCCTTCTTGTTGCTGCTGCTACTGCTGCTGCTGCTCTCTTTGCTTTTCTGGTCAAAAGATTTGGATACAAAAGCTGTAAGTTCTTCCATGGCTGCCCGGTGATCTTATCCACAGAGATCCACTTGTTTTCAGTAGGAGATCTGGCCGTCCTCTGCACGCTTTTTTGCACGTAGAAGATGGGCTGTATAGGGTTAGATCACTCCTGCTGTTATTTATGCCTTTCAATTTGAGATCACACTATTTATACATGGCTACCTCAGCCCAACCCCCAGCTTTCCCTGTCTCCAGCAATTACTGACTGCTCCATAGTCGCAGGCGGACTCCTGGCAGCTATCTTCCCCCACCTCAGTCCAGCAATTGGCTTTCTTTTCATTTCATCGCTCTTTGGCATCTTTGCACCTTGATTTAGGGAGGCAAAGAGCACAAGCAAAGAGAGAGAGAGAGAGAAGGGGGGAAAGAGAGAACACAAAAACCAGGTATCTGCATTCTGTAAATGGGTTGCAGAAATGAAAGTCAAGGAAGACTTTATTGATTGTAAGGACATCCTAAGCTTGCCATCACCGTGAGTAAAAACGGACCTAGCTAATCAAATAAATACGTTCTTGCAATTAAATGTATCGTTATCAATGGGGAAAGAAAATGATTATTCAATAAAAAGGTAATTAATAAAAACCGGATATGTGCATTTGCTATAATCATTAATGCTTCTCCATGACGATTTTTTGTTTTTAATTAAAAATTGTCAAATTATTCAATGAACAAAAATGTTGTTTTAAAGTGTCTATTGCGGAGAAAAACATGTATTGCAGTGAAGCCGGTTGTTGTAATCCTCTGAGGTCCTTATCCGTGTTTACCTATAGGTATAGGCACCTCCAGGTGCTTGTAAACATTACAGGATCTGTTTTCTTGCTAATGCTATTATTATGTCGCCCAAAGATGTTGTCCGGGAAATTTAAGATCTAAAAATGTCTAATTTTTGTCTAATGCAAACCTGTCCTGGTGAGTCTTATTGAAGGATGATTTGTTAGCACGAGTGATCCTGTTTGTACACATCAAATAGAGTATTAGATTTGCCTACATTTTTAAAGCCAAACGACTATTGTCATATTTAAGATGGAGCTGTCACTAATTTTGCCATCCTATTCAACTGTGGGCGGTTATTTTTGTTGTGCACCGTATCATAATTACCACCCTGTAAATTGGAATAACCGCCTGAATGTAATGTTCAGATAATAGCAGTGACATATCTAACTCCTCTTTGCACAATTCGATCTGAATTAACCGCCCCCCCTTCCCCCCTGCTTTGGATTCAACACAAAGGATTGGCATTTGGGGGAATTTCTAGTTACCACTGGCGTTCATTTTGCATTTTCTTGTGTCAGTTCCTCATCGCGAGCATTAGTTACTCAAACCACATACTCATGCCCACCCTTTGCTCTGAATTTTATCCAAATGAGGTCTCATTGCGTGAGTTAGGGACTATTATTTCCATTCCAGGAAAGTGTGCGATTGCTCTGAAAATTAACAGAACATTAAAACTATAAAAACGTGCTTAATTAATCCAGGGGTGCCCCCAACCCTAGCGTTAACACCTCCACGGGAGGAGGAAAGAAAATCGAGGAAACAATTAATAAAACGCTTTAAAAAATCAATTCCCCCTGTGTGATTTTAAAATGATTATCAAGGGGACAAGGATTGATGGTTTGATGTTGGCACTGCCGATATCCCTGACATTTATTGTATTGTTGCGTCTCAGTAGCCTCCTTCTTACAGAGTTCATTTAACAAGTCAGGGAGCCAACTGAAGCCTTAGAATTTAACAAACAGATCTTGTCATCGCAAAAGCCAATCAGATTCAAGTTTCTAATATATCTATCACACGGAACGCTATCAATAATAAATGGAAATTGCATATTTATGGATTAAAAGATATAGCCAAAATCTGTTGATATTAGCACATGTATATAATAAATAGACAAGTGTGTATCATGTATACATATATGTTGCTAACATATACAGACCCACATTTCTTTTCGATGAGGTTTCTAGTAAAACACACTGAAATACCTAATCGAGGAGGCATTCCACAGTTAAACGCTTCTTTATGGAAAACGAGAGTATTAGGCAAGGATGATCTGAGAACTCCGTTTCCACGTGTCTGACTCACTCCCTAGGTCGTGAGCCATATGAACTTTCTTGAGCTGCAATTTTAGACATCAATGAAACTTTCCAACCCCTTCGACTCTTCTATTATCGAGTCCCCTCTTCATTAATAGACCATTTCTCTTTCCCGGTCTCTCAAATTAAAGGTAAATATTTGTGTCCCCCTCCCTTCCAGTTTCAAAACCCCTGTACCCCATAGTTTGCAAGACCCTCCCCCGCCCCGTATTTTGATCCTTGTGTTTTCTTTTCTTCCCTTGGCTGTGAGGGGAAGGAAGACTCCACAGGATAGTAACTCCTCTGCATTTTTCAAACACACCAGGTCCTTAGCTCGCCCCATCCTTTACTGGGTTTGCTTCAGGCCCCTTCACAGAAATGCAGACCTGGAAGTGGAATCAGTCCTATCACACCCAGGTCCTCAGTCACAAGAAGGCAACTGGGCAATTGTATATCAGAGCCCTTCTGAAATAAACCGTTCCCTAGTTTTCCAGTGACATGTTTTACGAGCGTCCCAGGAAACACACAGTTTCGTGTAGTCGCCACACCGATTTTGACTGTTTAAAATATGTGATACAAGTAGGTAATTAAAAAATTGCATGCGATAAACATGTGCAATTATTTCACTGGGCTACTTAAAGTCAGTTTAATTATTTGAACCAGCACTGGCAGAGAGGACGTTCATCACACAGACTAGGTGTTTGCTAGTCTTGCTAGACGTGTGAACTTTCTCGGAGTTAGGAAAGTAGACGTGTGTGACTTCTAATGGGTAAGCGCCAAGTATTTGTATACACCCTCGCTCCTCAGCCAGCCAGACACAGCAGTTTTTGAAGAATCCTTGCATCTATGGCTGTAGCTAATCTAGCTACCTACGAGACATGTTTTGCTGTGTAAGTCTCTACACTAGACAGGGGTACCTAAACACAGCCCGTGTTCCGGATGTGATCATGCTCTGACATACTGGCCCATTATCTTGAGAGCATAATAGACACTCGAACTGTGAACCGATAGTCAAATTCAGATCTTCAGGCTGATTTACTAATAAAAAGTGTGGGGCATTCTTTCGCCAAACCACAATCACTTTTCCAATGGAGTGAAGTGTAATAAAGAGGCGAAACTTTGACTCCGACGCAAACTTTTCAATCTCTGTACATTCAGACAGAGAGAGAGGGAGAGAGATTGATTTGCCACTCCTTTACTTCAGCAGGCACCAAACTCCCTAAAACAGCCTCAAAACAAGAGGATCTAAACAGCCTTTTAACTTGAAAATGGGGTCTTTAAAACTGTCCTGGAAACGCTGCCTAACAAGTTGTGCTTTCGAGACGTCTTGGTGGCAGCTTTACCCAAACCTGACTGGGCTCCCAGGGCCGCCCCGTCGCACAAAGCCCAAAGGAGGGCCCAACTAAAGTACCGAGGCGCTCTCCCCCTGATGTAAGCTTTGATCGGGAGACCAGCAGAAAGGGGGAACAATTGTCAGATGATAAACTGGGCATTTCAAAAATAAAACCTTTGTTCAACCGGGTCTTTGCAGTCACGCCGGAGCATTTCCCCCAACCACCTGCACAGGTCAGTCCCCTGAACCACCCGCACCCCCGGTGCCCCGAGTTAGAGGAGTTCTCCTCTGAGCTAGGGTGGGAACACGGCGCAATCAGACTGCTAGCCGTGCTCTGATTCCTGTGGGAGACGGGACCTAACTTCATGGGTGTCTCGTCTTCCTCCCCCTCCCCCTCTCCATTTTCCAACTCCATGAGACATCTCTCTCTCTCTCTCTCTTTTCAGAAGCGGTTAAATAATTGCTAAACTAATTCTCTCTTGCTCTTGCACATGTTCACGCTTAATAATCCTCCCCCCCCCCCCGGCCTGTCAGCCTCACCACAAGAGGAAAGTGCCAGCGAACTCCTGTAGATTTGGGACTTCGTCCTGTGCCCAAGAGATCTCACCTCCTTCCAAACAACTCCCCTCGCCCACCCTGTTCAGAGGAATCAAACAACTAAGGAAGAACGTTCGCTCCCAACAGTGACAGTGGTTGGGATTTCTTTGCATCAGGGCAGCTGGGCCAGAGCACAGCCTTTGCGAAGAATAACCTTGAAGAAGAGAACGAGGCGAACAAATCTATAGCGTGATGATTGACACAGGCTCCTCGGTGATTGCAGGAGGTCACTATTTAAAAAAAAAAAAAAAAGATACTGTACCAGAAAAGTGCCTGCCATCATCATCACTGCAAATGGTACTGAAAAGTAACGTGATGCTTTTCTATTGTGAACAATAGCAATATAGAAAGAACATATGCTAATTACACAGGTATACCTATGTGAAAACATAAATATAACTTGAATCTATATATGTGTTTGTGCCTATATATATTGCTATTAGTTACTTGACACACACGCACTGGGAATAGACTGGATATGAATACGTATAAACAACGTAGTTTGGGCATACAATGCAGCAGTGTTAGACAACAGCTTCTGAAGAGGTATCACAGAAGAGCATTTATTAAGCGTAATACCTATATCTATATATTATTCTTGCTCTGCTTTCAGAGGGACCTCACGATCATTCAGCGGTTTCCTTTCAATAAACCACGGAAATAATTATGAATGAGTAGTTCATAGATTTAAACATTTCCAAGGCAAAGTGTGTCTGGTATTGGGTTTAATATTTAAAAGGGAAATTAACATTTTCAGTATCCTTTGCATGACTTTTAGTGAAACTGCTTTCATTTCTGGTTCAAATGAAGTAAATAGCCACAAACTAATTTATCATTTTAATCCACAGTTTAATTAGCCCTTAACTGAAGCTTAAGATTTTACACAGTAGATACTGATTTCTCTGTGTGCGCGTGTCTCTGTCTCTCTCCCGTGATTAATTCAGAGACTGTAATCATGGACATGGTACATCAAACCTTGCTCCTCATTCTACAGCCTCCTGTAGATTTTTATTGGTTTACATGAAAGCGAGTAAACATATTTCAGAGGATGCCCTTCAATCTGGCTCCATTTTCACAGCACATAATTCCAAGGACAATTTGTTTTGATAATAAGAATGGACGCAGTGTTAATGGTTTTCAATTTGTGTGTGTATGTGTGTGTGTGTGTGTGTGTGTGTGTGTTTTAACGTTAAATATTTATAAGTATCGATCGAGGATTTCAGGATTTTACAGACGTCTTAACACATTTCATAGATGGGATTTTTTTTTTAATTTAGAAACCTGCCTTGTATTCTCTTTTATGTTTTTTATTGATTTAAGCAACATCCGTGTCTCAAATGAGGGGCTAATAGATTTTCATTAAAATAGGCTTTCTTAATTCTGCTTGTGAATGGATATGATTGATCCATCCAGCACACTGCACATCTATAATATTAATAAAGGACATTATAATGGCAGGCTAGCATTTCCGTCATCAACTGCACTTTTCCACCCCCCTGCAACCTTAAAGATTTATTTTGGGGCCATAAAATGGCTCACAGGAGGGAAATGCATTGGGATGAATATATTTTTATATTAGAACATTTTTTGTTGGTAGCTTCAGTGGAAAGACTTTTAAAAAAATAAACAAACAAAAAACCCCTACATCCACCATGGCTACACATGGTGAAAATTAAATTGTTTCCTCACAAATCTAATCTTAAAACATTTACGTCGAGCTTTATTTTTAGGAAATTATTTTTAAAGAGAGAGCAAACTATTTGAGACGAAAAGCAAATAATGTTTTAAAGGCTGCAGTTCCAACTAATAGGTTACTTTCCAGAATGAGCCTGCTGTATGGTTCCTACTTGATGAACATATTAAGAAGCTCTGCAGACAACAGTTTCTACAGTAATTAATAGAGAGTGACATAAAGGTTAAGGGCTTAATTTTGTCTTTATTCCCATTTCTAAAATGGTAGCAAAGAAAAGAAGAATTAACCCAACTCAAAAGTAACACAGAGAGAATCACACAAACTCCCTCCTCCGTTACGGTTTATTTTGTTAGCAGGTTACATTTTTCTGACTATATTCATTATTCATATCGTCTTTAAAAGGGAGCAAGGTGTGTTCAAATCCACCCTTTCTGATTGATAGTTCTGCAAAATAAAATACAGTCACCTATAGCCGTTGCGTGTAATTAATTGTAATAGACTAGACCAAATCCTGCTCGCTTTGTAAAGGCAACCAGACTTCAGTGGGACAAAAATCGAGCAGGATTTGGCACAGAGACTGGCATAAAAACTACAGCAAAAAGTTCTGGGCTGTATAGTTTGCACTGATTTAGCAACACACGGAGAGAGAGCTGTTTGACTTCTTCAGTAATATGCTACAATTTTGACCTCTGTAATAATGATTAATAAGTCAAAAGGGCATATATCTCCGTACGGTATGCAGCGCTCAAGGGAATATTCTGTGTATGTCTTTTCAGAACGAAGTAGGAATATTTACACACATGTATGGAGTTAGCAACAGCACAAAAAAGAAAAAACACACGAATATTTCAGTGAACTATTACATTTTTTTCAATTATTTCCCAATGAATATTTCAATGAACTGTTACATTTTCCCAATTCACAGGGCAGATTTATGGGATTATTAAGATTTCTAGTGGAAATATTATACAGTGGAAGTTTATCGTCTCTGAGGGATTGTACACCATTTGATATCAATTTCCAGATGTTATGATCTTTTTTTAAAAAATAATAATAATTGAGTATATTAACTTCTTTCCTATATATATATATATATATATATATATATATATATATATATATGTTTCTGACAAGGATATAACTATGTTTCTTCTTCTTGGTGGAGTGATATTATTGAAATATTAGAAAAAAGTTGAATCAGATAATGGTTTAATACCCAGGGGAAGGAATAATTCATTTATGAATTTATTACAATCATAAACCTATGGATTTATCTGTATTTTTATATACTATCACATTTTGAAGATACAGCATAAGATCACATATTCGTAGATTTCATTATCTAGAAGTGTGTGTGTATATAAATGACTATGCTATAAATGTGTGTGTATACACACACATCCATACAGAACATTTTGGACACTGTAAATAAACTGCACTGTCTCTTGACCAATCTTGTGACTGAAGTGACGACCCAGACCAAGCAACTTTAAACATCTGGGGTATTTTAAAGGTATTTTTGAAAGTTGTTCTTGCCTCGCCTGGCTGCGTACACCACACACACACACACACACGCGTTATGCAGAGGGACAAAGGTGAACCCAGCGTTGCTAATTCATTCCACTTTAACTTTTCACTTTAGTAAGGTGCAAACAAAAGGTAGCACTGGAGGTGGGCGGATGGAAGGGATTTTTGCGCCCTATTTTGAATCTAAATACTGCCATCGCCTGAAGTAGGTCCCTGCTTCCCCGAGAAGGAGGCAAAAGAGATCACAGCCAGCGGAGGCAAACAGCGCTGAAACGCAGGCTGCCAGCCGCTCTCCTTGCAATACCGGGGTCCATCTGCAGTTCGGGGGCTCCTTGTATTGGAGAGGCTGCAAAGCCTCCTGGCCTGAGGCGAAGCTCAGGGCTAAAAGAGCAGCTCGATCTGGCTGGAGACCAGCCAGCCGCCCACGTTGGTGCACCGGGCTACCCGTAAAGCACAATTTGCCATCCAAAGCAGTTGGGGGAGGGGGCGGAGCAGCATGTCGATGAAAGATTGGTATAGGTGCTCAGAGAAGTGCTTCCCTTGGCCCTTATGTCACCTCATTACAGACAGCAGGGATGCGAAGGTTTCCCAACTGTTTTCCTATTGCTAGCCTGGGCATTTTAATTTCCAAACTATGAAAGGGGCCGGGCTTTGAAAGGCAGGAGGTGTTAGCGATTGTGACAGCTCCCTATTACCTAAAATCAAAGATCTCGCCTCCCAGACGTAGGAACGTTTCACTGTAATTCCACTGATCTTCCCGTCGGGCTCACGGAACATAAAGCCCCTGTGTCTGTATGGCTGCATCTCATCCACAGCTCCGCGGCGAGAGTTCACCAGACAGGGGCCGGCCGGATCCTGCATTTCCTGCGCACCCCAAACTCCCAGGAGCGTAGGGATCGGGCCTAGTACTCGCCACAAAAGGAGCTACTGATCGCACACAAGCTCCGCTTATGATCGACAATTTTTGCCACCTTGCAAAAAGACCCTCTTTATATTTCACTGCAGCAGAGAAAATAAAAATCCCACGCTCGGTTAGTGAGGAAAAGTGCTCTTCCTTTTTGACAAATGCAAGCCCCACTGTCCTCAGCTTTGTGCACCCCAAACCGTTAGTTTGATGGAGATATTCGACTGCCTGCTGCAGGTCTCCGTAGAAAATACCCTGGGGGGGGGAGAGGAAGGGGAGAAGGAAGAAGGATGAAGAGAACACATTTGGTAGTTTTGAGGACGAGCACTTCTTTTCCCCTTGCTAAACTCAGGAGCTTTGTGCCCACGGCAGTTTTGCCCACACTGTATGAGGGAGATGGATTCATAGCAAGAGAGGTGGGAGACTTGCAAATAGTTACACAACACCGGGCTCCAAAAGTCACCTCGCCTGCCCAAGAGTTCCAATATAGGCACTCAGCAAATAGGCCCTGTGCTGGGGAGACCGTGAAACAAAATGCCAGTCACCTGCAATTCGAAAAGCCCCTTCGCCTTCCGGCCACCCCATCCCCTTCCAAAACAAATCCACAGGGAACAAGGTGGTGTAAAAACGTCACAACGTTGTTTAGACTCTGCCACCCTCTGGGTACCACTGGTCACCCTGACCCAGAATCCTGGCCTGGAACTGAGTGAGCAGGTCTGCAGAAGATCTTAATTATGGGACAAGGACGCGGAAGCAAATTCTGTAAATAACCACACTCCACAGCCTGGTGCGCTGGACTTCAATATCACTGCAGTCAGGACTGGTTCATTTGAGTGGAGGTGGGAAAAGGCGGGAGCTAACTTTTCCCGGGTTACCTCGCTTTAGATGTATCAAGCCAGCTGAGAAGAAAATCAACTTGAAGAGCCCCATGGTTTGAGTAACCGCCTTTGTTGTTCTGACAGTAAAATGGCACTCACTTAGCAAGAGAAAAGTTTTAAAGTTGGCGGCTGGCAGCGCCCCTAAATTATATTGTTTTCCCCGCTGGTTCACATTGTAACAGGAGCTTGTAACATTTGTCTGGGCCTTTATCTGCTGCCTGGCTGATTGCAAAAGTATAATTGGATCATTTTACACCAGTCAACTAAGCAAGTGCCAGTGGGATAAAATCCACAACACGCACACATACCAGCTCTCTGGCTAAAGAAGTCTGTTCCTTGCAAGTTGTAAAGGCTTGCAAATTAAATACCAGTTACTGGAGGCAATAAAATGCTTTTTATTGCATGAAGTCTACTTAAAACAGAAGAGAATAGTCCTTTTGTTTTCGGGAGGGGAAAGAAGGGGTGGTCATGAAGAGGTATATGGGCAAAGAAAGAATATATACAGTGCCTGAATGGAGCCATAGTGGAGAAATTCTATCGCCTTTGGGAGACAGGTTTTTCTGGTGTTATACAGAGGTGCTGTTATGCAGAGGTGGTTATGATGGGGATTATTACAGGTGAGATTATGTAGGGCGGGGAGCCGAACAACAGTAGTTCTATGTAGGAGAGAATGAGTGGATAACAGAAACTCTTCTAACGCGACTGTGTTTTAGCCCCCCTTCCACAGTCTGGTGGTGACTGTAAATCATCAGGAAGTTATTATAAATTGATTACTTCCACCTGACACAGTGTATTCTTTAGACTGTTGGGGAGGATCTGACTACAGACTTTCAATCTTTTGAACATTAAAATAAAACGCCCGGGGCGTTCTGTTAATAAGAGAATTTCAGATGCAAACAAAAAGAGACCGTCCGCTTGTTTTGGAAGTTTCAAATTTGTGTGGAAAGAAAGAAAGAAAGAATCCAAATGACCTGGGCTAGGTGATAGGAAGAACTTTTTACACATTGAACCCTTATTTTCTTACCTAAGTGTCTCTCATATTTTACCGGATTTATCATTTTGCCAGTAGTTCACTCCTTTATTTTATTAGCCTTGAACGTCCTATCATTGTGGTTCGCTTCTATGTATGTTTCACCCACTTCGGTGTTTCAAATAATTCCCTTACACGATCATTCTGTGGGACATACTCCTAGGTACTAATACAGCATAAGCAGTGTGCTCTTGTGATGTTGTGCAAATATAGGGGAGCTTGTGTTAGTCACGTGTAAGCATTTTTTGAAACAGTGTATTTTCTTTTCCCGAAGATAGTAGCGTTTGAGAACTTAAAATTTGTTTTGTAACATGAACCCCGCTTAATTTAACTAATTTGGCGCACTTACTAGGATGTATCATACAGATCCAGACTGCTACAACAAAGAGCTCTTCCAAGCTAATTATCTTCAGGAGGAGCAGTTTACTATAGATGAATTAGTTTTAGAAATGCTTGAAGACTAGACTTTACTAGACTTGCAAACACAGGCAAAATTGAGACTATGCCATGTGTTAATTTCTTTCTTTCTTTCACACAAATTTGAAACTCCCAAAACAAGCGGACGGTCTCTTTTTGTTTGCATATGAAATGCTGTTACTAACAGAACGCCACAGGCAGGGGATTTTGGGTTTTAGGTTATGCACTCCATGAATCACAACATTAGGCAAAGTTGCCTCGTTAAAATGAGTAATTGCTCTAATATGTTCTTCATTTTGTGGAGCCATTTGGCAGGCACTCTGATGTGACAATGTGATCCCAAAAAGCATCAACATGACAGTTTGAGATGACGAACATGATGGCTCCGAATGCTGTTGATCGAAACCACACGTTGTAAGTAAGTAAGTGATGATTAAACGCCATGCCAATATGTATCCTTTCGGGATGAGGGGTGACCAGACCTTTACACTCTGGAACTGGTACAAGTTTCAGAAAGCAAGCGAGGGCTGTGACTTTTAATGAAACTTACAATGGGTAACCTGTGCTCAGAGCTCCTTATTATAAATAGGAGCTAATATGAAGATAGTAGGGAAGGGGAGGGAGGTTGGGAGAAAGATCCTAATAACATATTTATGATTAGGAGTGAGTTATCCGGTGTCTCATCATAGTGAACATGATGGGAGAACTAAATGCATGTTGAAGGGTGGTGGGTTTGCCTCTTTTGTGTGTGTGCGCCGAATAATTCCTATGCTGCTGAGAGATTTTCTTAGGTGTTGTGCAGCATAGGATTTGAGACAAGACAAGAACAGCTCATTTGCCTCTGTTTGTGTGACAGACGGACTGGGCTAGTTCAGGACCAGATCCTGCCCCCATTGAAATCACCGGACGTTTTAGCAACTGGCTTACGTTAAGGATTGGCGCCCAAACTTGCTCTTCAATATCTTCTTCCCCGAAACGTGGTTTTCCCCGATGGAAAATGCTCTCGGTTTTCCTTTCTCCTTCTGTAGCAAATGCCGTTGCAGTTGTTCGGCGATTGATTAAGTCACGGCTGCTGGTGTTGGTTAGGCGCATTTCAGAAATAGCTGTGGTCTCTCTTTAGCAGCTACAAGGAAACTGAGGCACAGTTTGCATCTCCAACTCCCTCATTAGACTTCCTCCCTCTTGCCGGAATTCATCCTGGACCAGGAAAAGATGCAGGAGGAAAACCCCGCCGCTCCCAACATACCTGTGTGAGCCTCGTTGGGGGTGGCATGCCAGATACAGAGGATTTGGGGGTGGGTTTTTTTGTTTTTTTGAAACGTCAGATTCGTAATAAACGTTTGCAGAAAGCTGGGGCCTCCTCACTTGCACGGCGTGCCGTGGAAACAGACGCCCAGAACAGATCGCGCAGGGCGTGCAGAGCCCCTGGCATTTGCTTGCTTCGAGGTCCGTCCACACGCACCGCTCTTCACCCGTTCTACAGGCCCGGGGGATTTCTGGGGTTGTTTCCAATTGGCTGGCCGCAGTCCCTCCTTAGCTCCTCTGGGTCCGCGGGAGCAGCTGCGGAAAGCTGTCAAGCTCGCCAACAGACCTTGTAGCCCCTACAGATGTCAATTAGTTTCTTTCGGGCTTCCTTTGGATTCACTGAGGTCGAGAGACCTCCATGTGCTGACTTATTTGTAAAGCATGAGTTATTCACTCACTCCGTGTTAGTCATTAGAAGATTAGCAGCTCGCGGTGGCTAGCCTGTCTGCGGGAGGGAGGTTCCAAGGAGACCCTAGCGCACGGGAGAGTGACTAGGGCTCGGAGGGTGCCGCTTGCAGCCTGAGAGGCCCATCAGGGGGATCTGAAAGGGGTTGTGAGCTCCTGAGAGCCTTTCCGAGGCTCGGGTATCCCAGGGAGCAGCTCGTTGCAGCTGCACCAGTGGGCTGGTAAAAGCGAGCCAGCTGCTCGTGGACACGAGCCCAGAGATGGAGGCCAAAGGTCTCATGCAAACGTGCAGAGAGCTAGTGTCAGGCTGTAGGAGAAAAAAGAAGAAAAAAAACCTGCCTAAACCCTTCTGGCAAGCACCAAAAGACAAGAAGCCGGGCGCTAAACGGGCAAAGAGAGAGGGAACAGCTGAGTACCTTGCATCTGGACACTGTTGCTTTTTAAACTAGTTAAATTGACTGGACTCCTCTGGGGATCCGTTTTAAAGGAGGCAAAATTGAACGCATTATTAGTTTGCCTGATTTTCTTCATCCTATGTATTCTGGCTCCTCGCTGTATTAATAAACCATTGCTGCGTTCGTGGGGAGTGATGTGACACGTGTTAATATTAGCAACGCTCATCGCTTCTCTTCACGCAATCAACTGTGTGTGGACTGTGGCTGGCTGGGGAATTCAAAGTGGCGAGGTTGTGAAGGGAGAAGAGGCTGCTTCAAACTCCCCTGTTTGTTTCCGAGGGCTGACACGTTTCAGTCTACAGCTCAGTATCAAACATATGATATGGAGCCATAAACCTGACCCACTGCTGGGGAACAAGAAATCGAAAAGACGGCCCCACAGTAATAGGAAGGTACTAGTGCATAAAAGCCTCCGATAATCTGGAAGAATCCAAGTTTGGAGAAAAAGCCTGGCCTTGTGGTTAAATCACCACTAACTAGGAATGAGGTCTGGGTTCCACAGCTTTCCTGTCTTACCTTGGACGAGTCATTTTTAATCTCTCTGTCACTCGGTTGCCCATCTATATAATGGGAATAATAATACACCTTTTCTCCATTTGTCCCTTCGTCTGTCTTGTTTATTTATACTGTAAGCTTTCCAGTTTAGACTCTGTTTTAGTAGGTGTTTATACTATGTCTGCCACAATGTGGTCCTACCTCACTGGGGGATCTCTAGTCTGGCCACTACCACAATACACATAATCAGTTTAACAGGTTCTCTCTTTTCTTCTTCTCCAGTCTCACTGATCATCAAACCTCGTTCTCAAGTGCCAAGACAGGGTATGTGTTTTTACATGATCTCTGGGAAGTGAATGAGGTCTTATCTCATAAATAAATAAATAAATAAACAAGTAAGTAAGATAAAAATATTATATTCTTATTATGATTGTCTAACAAGTTGACTCATCTGAGTTATTCTGATAAACAACCTTCTCTGCAAGATTGGTAATTCCAAAAGTAACTAGTTTCCTGAGCTATCCTGTCCAAAAAGTGCAACATTGAATAAAGGAAGATGTTATCATGATTGCTGACAGGTAATTCATGAAATGAGATGAGCAGTCTTAACAGAACAGGAGAGAATGTAAATAGTTGGGTGATGAGGCAGGGTTTGGTTGTTGTTTTTTGTTTGTTTGTTTGAAATTTCCTTCATGTTCAAGAGGAACCTTTGGTATAGATTTTGGACTTTCAGCAGGATATAAGAAATATTTTCCACTGGTATGCATGGTCTGTTCTGTTTTTCCTAAGCCCCCAATCCTGCAAAGGGATATGACTGCACAGACCCTTATGCTTGTTCAGAGTCTCATCAGAGGAAAAGGGATTCGGTAAAGCAGGCAGGTCCTGTGCAGAAGCAGAATCTAAGGCTGTTGTTAAAATGGATATATCGTTATCAGGTGTGACTGGGAAGAATGCAGCCCAGTTTCTCAAAAGTGGCCAGAAATTTTGAATTTCTCAATTTCTGACTGTCCAACTTTAGACACCTGAGCCAAATTCTCAGAGGTGCTGTGTAGGACAGATATTGCAACCCCATGCAGTATCTTTGGGGACCACTGTATTAATTTATCAGTGGTTTATGTATAATTGTGTTCTACACAGCTCTGCCAGGAACTAAAGACAGTGGGGATTGTATAAGGTGAGTCACTGAGACTGTAAACTACTCCAGAGAGGTACCACCCCTTGGGTGGTATGCTTATACTGGTTCAAACTGTGTTTCCAGCGATAAAGAGACCAAGAAAGAACTTGGGATATATAAAGGATGAGTTTAAACAGACTCAGGGTCTTGATTGAGCAAATGGACAGGACCTTTGGTCCCAAGGGGACCCCAGGCCTTGGGGAACGGTTGGAAAGGTTTTGACCTACCTCAGTCCCATGGGTCTGAGGGGCAATTTCTGGTATGTTTAGTAAGTGTGCAAATCTGCTTATTGTTTTTATGTTTCCTCCATGGGCTTGTGTCCTTAAGATAAATTACTTTGGAAGAGCTGTGTGGTAACTTGTGACTGCTGGCATACATTGGTCATAGCCCTCAGAGAGAAAGTAAAGTGCAGGTGCTGGGCTTTAGGCAGTCTAGCTTGCTGGGGTATCACAGTGTATGACAGGGAGCTGTGCAGCCTTAAAACTTCCAGTCAGAAGGGGGTGGGACATGGGTCCCTGCTCAGATAGATGACGCACTCCTGGAGTAGACCAAAGGGGTGGGGGGGAGAGATACAGGTGTAGTTGCTCTAAAACTATGTCATCGTGCCCCTTCAGTTCTCATTGACTTCACCTGGAGATGTAAGTGCCCTGTGCTTCTGAAAGGCAGGCCCACAATATTTCATGTTGGACCCCAAAAGAGGAGGCACCCAAAATTAGTGAACACTATTGAAAATTTGGGCCTAAATTATTTACATGGATGCAAATGATATTTGAGATCATAATTAAGTAGATAATTGTTCATTGAGAGGGAAGGGTTCAGTGATAAAATATATTTTTGAAGCCTCATAAATATTCATTGACAAAGCCCAGGAAGAGGCCCCCCCAAAAAAATCTAGCTCTGTATCTTAGGGATTTCTACAGTACCCATCACCAGAGTGTGTAAGGCCCTCATTCTGAAAAAAACTTATGCACACATTTAACTTTGCATGTTGTGAGTAAATGCCATAGACTTCCATGAGACTATTGGTAGTATGTAAAGTTAAACATGTGCATATGTTTTTGAAGGACTGGGGCCTAAGTGCTTGCAATATCATCTCACTGCCTCTTAAGAATGTCTGTGTTTATTAAATATATAAGAAAAACATAATGGAGAGCTCTGGATAATTTTCTTTTATTTAATGTTTTTAGGTATTTGCTCATGGAATTGTTTTTCCAGAAGAACACAGATTTAATTAATTTAAAAATAATTCACTAACAACAGCCATGGAAGATCTTCATGTTGCCTGTTCCTTATTGTCTAAGATTTACCAAACTCTCTTTTTTACTATATTCTTCATTTTGTTTTTCCAGACAGGTATATTTATCCGTGATCACTGGTAAGGTTCAAAGATCCAGAGACTCCTTTTTCCTATTTAAAGGAAAGAGATAAAAAAGAATACTGGCTTTTTAAGAACCATAAGAAAAAGGAAAACTTCCTTTAGTAGTCAATTCTTGCACGATCAGGCAAGTTTTCTTTGACTCAAGACAATTTGGATTTGAATCCTTGACCTACATATTTGTATGATAAAATGGAGTTTCGCTCTGCTAGAATGGGTACAATGTCAAATACAAGTTTTGTAAACTTTGAATTTTGGAAGTGTTTTTTGTTCGTTTGTTTTTATGAAACATCCCTGTAAAGTTTCACTGGAGTGGGGCTTTTATTTGTTTTTGTTTTTTGTGGGGGAGGAGAAAGACTTGATACTACATCTGCTTAACCATAACTCCAATTTAACAAAGTTTCTAGGAATTTCCTTAAGTTTAAAAAAAATTAAATTACTCCTCTGTAATAGGATTCCAACACTCATTCACTCATGCCAGATCCAATTTTCCCCAAATTTTCCAAACATTTTCTATCCTCAGGTTAGATGTAGGATGTAATATTTCAGGTGGATTGGTATGGTTTTCAAGTTAGGAAGGGAGGACAAAATGTGTTCTACTAATAAGAAGTCATCTTCAACCTTAAGAATGGATAAACAAGCAACTCTTCAAAATAATTATCAAGAATTGTGAAATTTGTTGTTCTCCAAGTGAAACTATTTCAAAAATAGTATTAATATTTTTGAAATCTATAAAAATTATACCTTTACAAATATCAAATAACATTCTGATCTTTTAGTCTGCATAGATTATATTGCCAGTATTAAACCAAATGCATGATGCAAAACAAGTCAATATTTGACAGGAAAATACATATCCAACTTAGAAACATTCAAAATGATATTCTTCAAAAGGAAAAACAGCTAAAGAGATTAAATGGTATACACAACGATGGAGTCTGAAATCATATTTTGCAATTTGTGATGGTCCTGAATCAAACCCTGAGCACGAACATCACCTCCCAAAGATCAAGGGTTCAGAACCTGAACCCAGATCCAAATCAACCAGCCAGTAATATAACCATAAATGGTAAATCAATGGGAATTGGTTGTCTAGGAGCTTTTGTAAGTCCCACTAGTTGCCTATCTGCATCTTTAGGCATCTAAGTGCTTTTAAAAATCTAGCCCTTAGTGAGTAGGATTTAGCCACAATCTTCCTCTGTTATCCCCACTGCTTTGGAAAAAGAGTACCCTGCAACAGTGCTGACACAGTGTATGTTTCTTGATGTGTCAGTACAGCTATAACCCTCTGACCTTTCCTCCCCCCACACAAGGAGGTTTGTAATGGTTCTGTGGAGCCTGCTACCCTCTGTGTGCAAGAAGTGTCAGTAGGACACAGTGGAGCAGCTATTTCCTTCCACTGTTGTGCAGGGAGGGTCCTTAGGAATTAAAAACAAGTCCAATAGCAATACTGAGGGGAACATAAACAGAACTGCAAGAATTTTGGGGTCCCCCTTAGTGGTTGCACCGATGGAGATGGCCTTCATCTCACAATGAACCAGACCAAAACCCTGGATCCAACACTCCCTGAATTAAAGCCAAACTTCACCACTTAGGGCCATCTCTACTCATAATAAAGAAAATGAACCAAGAGATGGTCAGGAATATCTTTGCTTCTTTGGACGATTTAGCACTCATATCTTTATTTATTTGCCATGATTTTTATTGAATTAGGATGAGCAGTTGTACGTGCTGCAAGAAAATGAAGAAACTCAATGGCAATGTGAAGTCTGGAATTTAGGTAGGTTCTCAAATATATAAAGGATACAGCTGCTGCAGGGCAGTAACCAAGTTCCTTTCTCAGAAAGTGTGGTGCATATTTCCTCACTGACAATGTGAATGGATTTCAGTTTGAACCATGTGAAGCAATCCCAGGTACAACAGCGATAAATGCCCTATGCTAACAACAATAATGAACACCACTTGCAAATGTTACAGCTATACTAAAAGTGAGCGTTTCCTTGCTATGGCAATAGTGCTACAGGATGTTATTTCCCTGATAGGTCAGGATGATGGGAGAGAAGTGGCTAAAAGACACTGCAGCTAGAGCTACCAGGTCAGTCACTGAGCTTTTTCTAGCAGCATCAAATACTTGTGACCCATGCATTCTCTCTTTGTTCTTCATGCAGAGGGAAAGGGAAAGCGTAAGGAAACAGAGATGCCAGGCTGAAGGCCAGACAGTGTAGATGAGCTGTTCTTTCTGGACTTTACCTACCCACCCCAAAGACTGCAGGAATCAGGTGATATAAGAGAACAGGGACACCAACCCAAGAGACTGAGGTGCGCTAAAGGACTGGATAATTATCCTCAGCATATCTGAGCAGACCTTTCATGGAGACGTGACCCAAAGCCCTCATTCCACCTAAAAGACTGAAGAAAGAATAGGACAGCAAAGAGGCTGCAAGCAACCATCATGGATTAGCTAGTTCACTAGCAGACCCACATCTTGCTGAATGGTCCAAATGTTAGAACAGGAACTTACAGTTTCTTAATGAGTCATGTTGTACAATGAGTATTTGTTTCTACAGTATATGCACATGTAAAAAACTGGTGCACTGAACTCAGTTTGGCTTCTCAGGAGCTCAGTTACTCATGTGCATGTTCACATGGAATGGGGCCTGAGGCAGATAGTGAAAAGGACATTTTAAGTTTGAAAAAGACTGACAGACACTGTTAACACAAACCATTTTAGTGAAGCAATTCCATGCCTGGGTGGGAAAATTTGAAACCTGAACCAATAATTAATGCAATAGTGTTACAGGTATTGGAAACCAGATGTGACGTTGCCTGATAGCCAAGCCAGATAATTGTCCTCTGCAAAAAGTGAACAGACCTTTCATGGCTGAAAATAAGCACACAAAAACTCAGACACACAAATGTTAGGCATATAGATTTGGAAGGTGTTTCTCAAAATTTGGCCCAGGTCAATGGCAGAGACAGGATTAGACCACAGATATTGCTGGCTCCCAATCAGTTCAAGAGAGTCAGTGAAAATAGTATTCTACACTTCAATATGACCTTCCTTACTCATCTCTTTTCTTCTTGCTTAACTATAGGGAGGTTTGTTTTGACTATTGAAATAAACTCAAACAGGTGCAGGACTTAATTACAGTCTCAGGGTACTTGATTGTGCACTAGTTTTTGAACAAAAGGGAAATAAATTGCAAAAAAAGAGGCCTAATAGCAAGTGTTGTGTTAGGGCAAATGTAACTGAATAATTATTTTTGGTACAAATTACTAGCAGCACTTTGGAGGTAAACACAATCAACAATTGAGCCTGAAAGTGAAATAAATACGGATATGATTAACAACTGACTGGAATCCTTTTGTGCTTGTATCTTTCAAGTTGGAGTTCATATAAAAAAGAGCACTGGACATTTAAAATTTCAATCTGATCATAAACTGTAACTTGGTTCTAAGAGGTCTCATTGTACTGAGATTGTGTCAGGTGGCTTAGGTAAAGCATCCTTACCTGACAGAAGGTGGCTGGTTGGTGGTTCAATACATGACTCACAAACTAGAAGGCAAACGTCAAATGTTTAGAAAAATAGCATGTTCATTTGACTAGTTGAGCCTTTACAATGAAACACAACACAAAAGGTTTTCAGTGAAAACCTTCTTCTGGAGCTTCCTGCTTCCTTTGGTCTAATGCAGACCAGATCAATGCACGCTGCACACCATATCTGGGTGGGATGGACTATAGTGAGATGAGAAAGGAGGATTTTGATTTTTGGTGGGAATAGATCTGTTTTGGATATTGATCTATATCTAATTTTGAATGTGTTCTTATAAAGAGTACAAATAAGACTAAAATTTCAGAGAGGCATTTCCAATCATTTGAGAGAAATAAATAAAATCCCAAACAGTATCAACACTGTAAAACTAGCCAATAACAATACAATTAACTTTATATAGGAGCATGACAAATAAACAAGGGTCACAGTCTGTTCTCATTTATGTAAGCAAACAGCTAAAGTAATTCCACTGAAATTAATGGATTTATTCCAAGTTTACACCATTGTTCACCAAAATCACAGTGTGGCCCTAAAATGCATATTGTAACTCAGAAGTGTTAGGGTCAGAACCCTAGTTAGTATAAATTGTCATAATTCAGTTGACTTAGGTGGAACTATGACAATTTATACAAGCTGGGGACCTGCCTCTTAGTATTTAGTGGTGCATACAGTGTAAAGTATTCAAAGCAAAGAAACTTAAATCTGTATGCTATCGTGATGAAGGCACAGAAATTATAGCGAGCTTTGTTTTCCATCTTAGGATAAGGCAATGATCTCTGGTAAAAACTCCTCAGTACAATCCTTACCTTTAAGTTGCCCACTTGCCACTAAGGACCTGATTATCTATAAATTTATAGGAACCTGCAATAACTGGTGTTTGCCTCCTGATAATGTTTTCTGACACATATCAGGAGACTCAGCTGATCTGTGTTAGAGATTATTGTACAGAATCTGCAGTTTATACAGGCAATAAGTGGACAGAAGGTCCATTTGAGACTGTTAGCTATAGAGAAGCACATAACGAAAACGGTTTCCATAGTAACACGCCCCACAGCTGTAGTTAGTATAGGAAAAATAGTTTTATGATTATTTCAATGAAGTTTTACCTTTTGTTTTCAATACAAGACATGTGCAAAAGGCTGTTTCATTGGATGTGCTCAGTGGGATATGGAGGTAGTACTCTATGGTGAAATTTACTCACATGTGGAAGGCCCATATAAAATCCCAAGTTAAAATCTTAAGTGAAACTTAATAGGTGCATTAGGCCCTGTACAGACCATCTGCACTAGAGTGATTTTCACTTGAAATGAGTATAGCTTTTGTGTATACAATAAAAGATGGCTGCTTTTACTGTACTACATGTACCGCCCAGAAATTCTATATTATAAGTAAATATTACTTCACAGGGACTTGATAACTTGGCTCCCGGTAAAGGCAATGGAGAGAATCCCACTGATTCCTGGGTGAGTTGGATTAGGCCCTGGTTGAGCTGGTTGAGAAACAGGAGGTGGCCAAAGAGGAATTGCAAATACTTTTGCGATGCTTTTGTCAGGTTAACTCAGATGGCAAATTTCTAACCAATGAGTTGGAAATGGCAAAGTTGGTGCTGCCACAAATCAGTTAACCTGTTCTGTTTTTAACTGAGTTCTTGGTTTCACTTTTTTGCAAGATTCCATCAGTATAGGCATTAGGAAGAATCCCTCTTATGAGGGTAAAAGGACAGAATGCACATCCATTTCAGAATTTTCTCCTCTCTTTTTCAAAAGTGTTAGAAGGCAGCAAATCTTCCATTCCAGCTTGGCATGAATATTGCCATCATTTGCTACCACTAACGTATGTGTGAGACTGACAGAATAATGTCGTGCCTTGATTTTTCAAATCAACTTGAAATCAACCATTGGTTAATCTACTAAATTGGTATGATATATAGCAGAAACTCACTAATTCACACTAATGACTGGGAGACCCAGTGCAAACTACTGGATTTTGTGAATTAGTAAATGAACAAACATAAAAAGCAAGGATAATACATCACAGAATGTACTTAAATCTGATAACTTGTGAACTGCAGTATAGTTTTAAGTATTTATCATAATAACACTGGTTATTTTGCTTCTTCTGTCACTACCAATGAACTGGAATCAAGTCATGTCTTCCCAGGAAAACTTTGTTGACGTCAATGGATTTATATCCATGTCAAACTGGTTTAAGTTGGATGAGTATCTGGTCAAGTGCCTCTAGAAGGCAATGTTTCAAAAAATCACATTTTATACCAGAAGTAAACCAGTAAAGGTGGCATTGCCCATTCATTGCTGCAAGGCCTAAATAACATAGGGCTTGTCTACACTGCCCTGCAGACCTGACTGCAGGGGGTATGAATAGCAGTGTGCACCAAAGTTCTGCAGTGTAACTCCCCCCGTGCAGGCATGAACTCAAAGATTCATAGTTCACCTTTGACATAGTTCTTTTCAGACAGGATTACATTAATGCAAACCAGGAACCTTTTAGTTCGCGCCACACTGGGGAATTACAGTGCAGAATTTTGGTGCACACTGCTATTCACATTCCAAATTCAGAACTGCTGGGCAGTGTAGACATAGCCTTAGATAGCTAAGTCCCATTTTCTAAAGTGGCACTTAGGAGCCTAATTCCCATTAACTGTCAATGAGACTTAGGCTCCTAAGTGACTAAATCACTTTTAAAATGAGACAGGCATTGTAATGCTGAGGAGTGTAACTACTACATACCTTTAAAAATCTCAGCTTCACTGTCTATTTTTCAACACAGACAACAGCTGCTGTCAAGTTACAAAAAGAAATTTAAAACATTTGGTTATTAATACATCAGGAGCTTGATTCTCTCCAGTTTACACAAGGGGTGAGTAGAGAATCAGGCCCAAGAAATAACAAATATGTATATTTTACAACCAAAATAAAAAGAACCCACCAAACTTCAGGGCCCAGATGGCTTGGTATCAACCAGTGGAATGGCAGGATGATGGGTAGGATTCTAGCTGATTCTACAAAACCACGAATGGAGAAAAGGAGAAATATATTTAGCCAATTTTTCAGGCATTCTTTTCTCAAAGACAAAACCAGTACACACTGCAGAGGATTTAGATATAGATCAGTATGAGTGAGTTTCCTAATTCACTGATATGAGCGCAATAAACACACCACACATTTACAAAGCAGTGAATAAAATCTTTCATTCCAATTTAGAGCTCAACAGTTTGTCACTTTCTGTTCCTTTTACGGTTTTAAATCTGACTCATTTGGTTCCGCAGTAATTAAAGCAAGACACCTAGGAAATGATTTTGCCAACCACACTTGATTTGTTAGTGGGATTTGTGAGCACACCTCCAATGCACTATTGAGACCCCTTATTCATTGTTCATGCATCTGACGAAGTGGGTTGCAGCTCACGGAAGCATATGCCCGCAGAAATTTGTTAGTCTTTAAGGTGCTACAGGACTCTTGTTGTTTTTGACCCCTTATTGTTCATGATAGCCAGACAGTGGAAGAATAAGGTGTCATACAGAATCCATCCATATTGTCACCACCCTTTGAAATGACCTGGCATATTTATTCAGCTGAGACATAGAGAGTGAGAAGAGCAGTATGAGCAAAAGGGGGTGAAACCTATAGGTATTACCACACTATATATGTTAAATAACAACAATAATAATGATTAATAATAAATTCACAACTCCCAATTCATAGTCACCAGCACCAAATTATTGAATGTTTCTTTCTATCTCATATATTTCTCCCCTAGATCATTCTCTGTTTTGCCTGAATTACTATTAGGTATAGCATTTTTTCCCCTGTACTTGTTGATCTGTTTGGTTCTCATGTGAAAAGTATGACAGGTGAATCTATTTTTTTTAACTTCCTTTATGAAGTTAAAAAAAAAAATGTTGCTGTAGCTTAATATAATTAAAGGGCACTAAATATTTTTAAAGCTGCCAGAACCAGCCCTCAGTCTTAGCCGAAGTTCGTACAGACAGAGCCTTTGCAGAATGCAGCAGCAAAGGTGGCTTCACATCAGTCCTGAACTGGGAACAATCCTGAATGGACTAGATGACTTGAGAGTTCTTTTCTTTCTCCAAATTCCATGATTAAGTATTAGACAGCTGTGATTAAGTCCCTTCCTTGCATCCTACTTCTGTGTTATAGCCATGGTCCATTTTTATGTATTTTTAAAAAATACTGTGGCACTATACATACCCAGTGCATAACCACAGAGGACAGAGATCTCGCAGAAAACCAAATTGATTTTCTATTGAGGAAAATGTACTGTCCTTTGAGAAGAAAGGGAAACAATTATTTCTCCAAAAGAAGGCTCTGTATGTCTGTCCATTGATTTCAGACAAATACATATCAAGTCTGGAGAGGAGACCAAAGTAACCTCGCTTTGCCACCACAGCCAGAACAAAAGATCGTTGAAAACATTTGATACAAACTCTGAGACAGACGTCTCTACTATTGCAACCAATGCAAAATTCCTGCGTAGTTCACTGGAAGTGGGAACCAGGCGCAGGCTCCTATACTTGAATGAAGTATTAACTTAACAAAATATATGATTTTTTTTTCAGTCGCCCTAACAATGTGGTACTTCTATTTGTCTTTTTGGTGAAACTCAGCTTAACTTCATCCACACATAAACAGATTTGGGGCTCAATCTTGTAACCCCCTCCCCCATGCAAATGGCCTGTTGAACATTACAGACTACTCACCTGTGTGAGGATCAATCATATGAATGGTATTGGGTCCAGGATCTTCAGAATGGCAAGATTTTGTCATAAGCTACATTATTATTAATGACTAAGTATTATTATTACTTATTAATTCTATGACAGTAACACCTAACCATCCAAATCAGGGATCAGGGCTTCCTTTGTACTAGCCATCATACAAACGAGGAATACAAATACAGTCCCTGCTCTAGAAAGCTCCCCATCAAGTATACAGCTCACATAACAACATCAACATATTGAAGCAGTCCATTCAGATCGGTTTGGCTTGAAATGCTCTCACCTGGTACTGTGCACAGTCTGGGACTCTTCAAATGAGCCTAGGTGTGCTGTTTCATTGTATACATGACCTTCTGAATCCTGTAAAATGAAGAAACTTTTTTGGAGCGTTCGCACATTGTGCTCTGATGCTGTACTGTCAACACATGCAGAATTCTGTACTAGAAAATCCAAATACAGTTTGCAAAATCATCGGAGGTTTTCCACAGAATGCTTGAGGGGGCGTCTCCTAATTGAATTGACCAAAATTCACCTGGGTTCGGCTTTAATCCAATCAGTTCTACATCACTTGTCTTTCAACATTTACAAAATATTTTTTTCTAATTGCAACTCTCTTATGGAACCAAATGAATCAGAAATAGACTTAAATGAAAACCATTCCAGATTGTTCTACACTTTAACCTTACATCTGTGCCTAATTAGGATGCTCAATTTCCCTAAACTCGACTCATAAAATGGAAGTAATCTGTGGCCTGTTTGTCAGTCATTATAGGGCAGCAGACTTGCAAATCAAGCCGGGCTCAAGTGCACAGGGTGCTATTCTACATGGCCATTGAATGAAACGTGGGAGATGTTATTGTGCAGCAGGATGGAAGCAAATAATCAGGAGGAAAATTCAAAAGAGAGATGTGTGTGAATGACCTGCATGTTGGGAATGTGCCTGAGCCTTTAAGAAAAGGAGCACATTAATGTGGAAAACATATGTGGTTATTTAGATTCCCCATTCTAGCCATAGGAGGCCCTTATGAGAGATCTCATAATAACTAGTGTTAGACATTATTCTTTCCTACAGAAAAGGCAGTAAAATCCTTCTTTATAACCAAGTGACTAGGAGGAAGAGTTAGTTCATTCAGCTGAAGTGCAACACAACCTTTAGTCAGCGCCTTCCACATCGCCGGCAGAATTATCCAGAAGTTGATGCAGAAATACATTAGGAAGAACTTGGCACTTGGCATCTATAGCCATTAAAAATGCAGAATTTGTGGCTTTCAAATACCTATGGAGGAAAATAAAATCCACACACCATAGTCTGGTCATCATTCACGTCGAACACATCAATGTATTGTACAATTACATTGCCTTTTGAAATTCCAGGATCTGCATGAAAAATCCCAATAAGTTTTCATTGCATCAGTGTTATCATATATATATATAATTTGGTCATGCTAAATGAACAAATAGCCTTGAACTCCTAGACTATTAGGTCATACCATAGGTCAGTGAAAAGGTAATTTCCCCTAGATTTGTAATAAGGTCTGGGATTTGACCTATGACCTTAATGTCACAAGATATTCATTATCTCCATACAGATGATATACAGACAAAGAAATATACATTTTTTATAGATCCGGCAAAACCATATTTGATGGATACATTTTATTTGATGGATTTTATTATCTGGATAAACTGAATTAGCAGACCTCATTAATTTCTGAAACATAATTTATTTACACTGCACTATAGCTATTTGTCACATGGGTAGCTCTTTTAGTACTTACCATGTAAAAATATTTGCTAGCTAGAGAGCCTCTAACTTTAGTGATACACAGTAAACAGAATTAAGCAGGCATGAAGTTGTAATTGGAATAATTCCTTTTGAGCACAAAAGTCCAGTATAAAATTTACAGATTAAAAGAATGTTAGGCATCTAGAGAAGGACCATTTTCTAGAAATTCCTGTCACCGTTTCATCCAAGGGGCTGGTGCTGCATACTCCGCTCAAAATTGTATTAGCCTTATTTGCCTGAAATTTTGTTATACAAAATCTTTATTCAAATGAAGTAAAGGTTTTAAATCTGTATCAGTCTCTTAAATGGCAGAGCAGGAGGGAGGGGAGAAATTACTAGAAAATAGCCATGTTTAAAAAAAAAAAAGAAAACTAAGTGTGTAAAAGCCAGGAAATTCAAAATGAAGGTTACAATAAAAAATGGAAAGTGTGGAAATGCCCAGGTAAAACACCCCCATTTATTTTTAACTCTATCCTCAGCACAAAATCATGAGATAACAGCAGTACACACATCACACACCATACAACTTGAGCAACAATACTACAACCTTCAGTTATATATACAGGGTCAGGTTCTGGCCTCCATTAAGGCTGCTTTGTCCAGCTACCTTAACTCAAAGTAGCTTTAATGTAGCTTATCCATCGACATGGGGATTCCGTCAACCCAGGGGAATCTCCAGGTGGTGATGGAGGGCTGGCTTATTGCTCCTGGCCTTGGCCATGTTAAGGGTACATCTGGCAGAGGTGTCTCTGTGCTTCCGCTATCTCCCACTGCTAAGTGCCCGTTGTGCGGGCTACTACAGCCAGGTTTAGTTTAGAGAAGCCCTGAGGCTATCCTAACTAGTACTGGGGGCTTTCCTTGCCCCTGTTTGGCCACAGGATTGGGGAGGGAGGTAGAATGTTTACCTAAAGCCTCCTGTGCTGCACACTCCTCCAGCATTGCTGAGGCGCTAGCTCTCAGAATGCAGGAGAGGCTCACAATCAGATTATAACTGTGATTGTTACAAAACAGGTCAATTTTTGAGACTAAACTACTTGGGTGTCTATTCAATGAATTCCAGTTAAAGGATTAAACCTAATAAAAGGATATCTATCACACCGAGAAGCGATTTAGAGTAGAGAAGTGACCTATAAAAAGAACACATTCCAGTGTACTAATCCAAAACATATTTCATAAAACAACTCTGAACTCTGAAACAGGTCTTGTTAAAACAGCTGACCTCTTAAAATTATGAGTTCAGTGCAGCAAACTTATATATCTTAACAGTTCTTCATGTGTTAGACTATGGCTTTAGGAAATGTTATAAAACATTTGCTTCACTACTCTCCCCACCCAAAAAAAAAAAAACAGTCAGTGAATTCAAGGTATAAGGTATGTCACTGAAACGTGAAGAATTAGTGGTATACAAGGCTCTCTGCCCCTGAAGCCCTCTTCTGTCTATCATCCTTTCCCCTATAACTGAACCATTTTACCTATACTTATCTGCCAAGTATTTTCTCTCTTCTTCATCTTCAAATTCCTCTAAGATTCCTTGAATCTAAGGGCCCCAATTCTCCCAACACAGAATTTCCTCAGGGGTGAGAACTGAGCCCCAAGAGTGTGTATTCTCTGATTACACCATTAAATACAGAATAATCTAAAAGAGACATTTACACAAATGTACGGTGATTTAGGATGAATCATAGCACTCAGAACATGAGTGTCTCTTATTATAATGCAACATGACTACTTTGAGGAGTGACCCAAAGAACTTGAGCTGGGATTCTCCCAAATTTGCATAGGAGAGGTAAGACAGGAGAGATGGGAGGGTGAGATTCTAATTGTCATGAAAGCCAATTTTAACTATTTGAGGATCTAGGGCCTAATCCAAAAATCACAAACTATAGAGTGAGGTTTTACTATGTAAAAGAGTTCTGCACTCAACAAATAAGCTTGAGTGGAAAATAGATCTCAATGATCATGACAAAAACCCCGATATGTGCATATATTTTCACAAGATTTATACCAGTGTAACTTGAATACAAGGTTTCTGCTTTTTAACCATATCTGACACAACCAGAATTGGAATTATGGTAAATCTAATCAATAATTTTCTTCTCCCTCCTCCTAGATTCTACAGTTATGAGTGCATAACGTCACTTTAAAAAAACATTCACAGAAATAAGCAGGCTTACAATATAAAAATGCAAATGTGTAGTAGATGACTTACTAATGATTTGCTGCTCAGCCGGTTATCAGATACACATACTTCACAATGGGCCAGTGTTGCCAACTGTTCAATCCTATCACAAGTCTTGCAATATATGTTTCTTTCTAAAAGATCCAGCTCCTGGAGTCAGGTGATTACATGAGACTCTCAGTTTTCATTAAACAAAAAAAGTTGCTGAGAAAAGCTGCAAATTTGACTTGTGAAAGTTCAAAAGCCAGAAATCAAATGAAAAGACACCAAGTTTTATTATTTTTTTAAATCTTGTGATTTTTAAGTCAGTCTCATGATTTTTGGGGTCCCGACTCATGATTTTTGAACAATGGAGATACCAGTGATGCAGTGGTTTGGGGAATACATAGACCCTGATCACTGATCCTGAGACCATTGACCCAAGTCTGATGGATTGTGCTCCTGGAAAAAGGTCAGCAATGAGCAGCTCTATGATTGTGATTAGGCTTGTGATGTGACCTTGTGGTCTACTAATTCGTGGATTGGCCTAAGCAGGCACTGCAGTAATGACACAGCCACAAGCTCAGTAAATAAAAGAACCACCTCTATTCATTATTGCAAGAGGTTACTGAGACAGCTCACTCCAGCGTATTTGGAGTGCTGTTACAAAATGGTACTCTCACTCCCAGAGGCAGGAAAAATAGAGGCACCGCTGAATTTCCAGTCAGTGTTACTCCTGAAACAAGGGCCCTTCCCATTTGTCAGAAGCCACACCCTTTAAGGAGAGTCTTGGGCATGACAAGAAGCAGTCACTCACCAACCCAGTGCAATAAATCTGTTACCAGCATTCTAAGGGAAGTTCCCTCAACAGGGAATGGTATGAGTGGTTGTGAAGATAGGAGGGTCCATGGAGGGTCCAGCCTGAAGCCAAGGAGGCTGTTTTTTGCTGGATAAAGTTCTTTGACTAATTCAAAACAAACCAAATTGAATCAATCAGCAAAGCACATCCTACTAGAATGTACCCTTCATGGAAGTGGTTTTTTAGTTATGGATCAGTCTGGGGGAAGGTTTTAGAGTCCCACTTCATCAACCATCGTCAATGTTCTAGTTGTAGGAATAAAATTGTAATTGTAACCCTGTAGATTAATTCATAGCTTTTAATTCAAACCCTTATTTGTGTCAACCTCTATATGGTTATTACTGAAATCATGTAACATTTGAACTTCTCTCAGTCATACTCCATATTGTGAATGTAAAAACCCCATTTTGACCTATGTACTCCATCTTGTGTCAAACCCTTTCTAAACCTTTAGATGAATAAGATAGTTATCTGAACAAGGTATGAATGGAGGGTGTATGTGTGTGTGAGTCAGACCCAAACTGCCAGCCTGTCCTGATGAAGTTGTCCTGATGAAGTGTGAAGTCCATCCTAGGCTGAAGAGTGTGAACATAGCCCCAAAAAGCAAAGAAGGATCCACCCCAGAAAAACTTAATCAAACTTAATCAAGACATCAAAGAACAAGCTGAAAGTCACGTCTGCTATTGTACCAGCAATCAAGGGTCACAGAGAAGCGACGTGACACAGCAGAACTGAAAAACCTATAAAAGACTGGGTGAGATTTCAAGGCTTGGGGGAAAAACAGCGTTCTACACATCATCTAAAGAAGAGCGTCGGTGCGTGCCCGACAAGGACCCTGCTCTCCTCGTGCCCAGCTTCCCTGGCCAGGTAGCTGCCACGAGCCACGAACTCCAGCAACGAACCCTAGCTACGATCTCAAGCCACAATCAGGACTGGTAGCTATATATAACTATAGAACGCTTTCTGGTACGTTTGGGCGCATGTATGTGTGTGTATGTGTAGGTTTAAGTTAGTTATTACTTTAGTTTCTGTCAATAAATGCGGCATACTGCCTTTTCCCCTTGAAAAAGTCCCGAGTGCTTAATTTTGCACAACATAGTCCCTTATCTATGACTCGATGTAAGCTTATGGAGCCACATTTTTAATAAGTCGAGGCCCACCTTTACCAGCCAAAAAATGTGTAGCCATGCACACACCCACACTGGCACATGCAAATTCCATGTGTGCTTGCAAACTGGGTAATTATGCATTCAGATTGTTATTGATTTCTGCCTTTAGTTTCCTAATTTGCCCATGGAGCTGTGAGATTGGCACCTGTAAATATGAGTTCATTTTTGAAAAGTGCAAGCAGGTCTCCACTCTTTGAAAATGTGACCCTTTATATTTATTTCACGGTTATTGGGTTCTGGTTTCAAATATTTTTAACTACACCCGTTAATCAACTTTTGTCTGTGTGAAGTTGTTCTGATCCTTTCCCTTACTACCAAGAATATTGCTGAGGGCTGAGACCAATGAGACCAGACATTAATTTACTTAATTTAAAGAGAGCACAACTTTTATTCAAATGTAATAGGCCTGACTGGTGTGTAGTGAGCATTACCTGTAAGCTGGAGTTGCAAAGTTTTGTGGCATGTTTCATGCATGTCATTAAAGAGGAAGATGTTACACCAGTTTTTCAGTTGTGACTTGTGACTTAGGCTATTTCCTGACTTTGGATGGGCCTCTTGGTATCCCCCTTGGGCAGAAAGCTATCTATTCTCTTGCTGGAGCACTTGGGAACTCCTCTTAATGCAAATGGACCTTATGTGTGTGCTCCAGTGAGAGGACAGACTTCATTTAGGCAAATTCTGCAGACTGATAACATGACTTTGACAGAAGCATCTTGGTTCTCAGTGACAGCATGGAAATTAGAATGTATTTTGTCAAATAAGTACCTGTGAGAGTCAAAAGATATCTACAAAATAAAAATTCATAGATTCAGAAGAGCAGACTATTGTTCCTCGTGTCATTTCATTCATTAACAACATTTTTTCCTGACTTTTTGCTCCTGTAATGAAAGTCAAAAGTGAATGTTAGTACTTCTGAAAGCTTACAGGTCATCACCACTGCCTGGTGAGATACAATGACAATTTGCTTGTCTATGACTGTTTAAAGTTAACACTTTTATTAAGCCATAAGGTTTGCCAGTTCTGTTTTGTGAAATATATTTTTAAAGATTTTATGTTAGACTCATCAGGTGATAACACCATTTTATTAATCTTATTTCTGGGAATTCTGGGAAAAACACCTATTCATAATGGTTTACAGCTAATACAATCTTAAAATAAGGAAGTACTACTTCCAGGACTTCTACCTCTTGTTATTGCTGTTTCCTAATTGAACTAAATCCTGAGGAAAGAGGAAGTCATATTTTTCTACTTCTGAAAGTATTTATAGTGCTTCCAACTCCTGCAATTTTATCCTGAGTCTCAACATGTCTGGTATTTTAAAGCCCCAACTTCTGGAATCCTGTGATTATATGAGCATCTCAGGTTTAATTTACATAAACTCTAACCAGGATCAGGGCCCCATTGTGCTAGTAACTGTACAAACAAGATACAAGGAAGGGTCCATTTTAACTTGGTTTTCTTCCCCCAACCTTAGATCTTTTTAATTCCCATATTTTATTGGGAAAATTGAAATATATTATCATTTTATAGGGTTATTATACTTTACAAAAAGTAAGCAAACAAAGGTAAGCAAAGACAACAGTACTTGATGTGCTTAGATACTGTGGTGATAAGTATTTTATAGTACTTTAAGTACTTTATAAATATAGACAGACAGAGAAATTGTATATGGCAGTATTCAGTGTAATTTCAGAGTAATATGGATTAATATATAGAAAAGAGGATTTAGGAGGGTATGTCTAGACTGGAATTAAAAACCTATGGCTGGCCTGTGCCAGCTGGCTCAGGCTAAGGGGCTGTTTAATTGAGGTGCAGACATTTGGGATCAGGCTGAACCCTGGGCTCTAGGACCCTGCAAGGTACACTGCAGCTAAACAGCCCCTTAGCCCAAGCCCTGGGAGTCCAGATCAGCTGGCACAGGCCAGCTGTAGTGTTTAATCGTGGTATAGACTCACCCTAAAGGTAGGACTCCTGAGTTCTGATCTAGGCTCTGACACGGACTCCCTCTTGGGCAAGTCTCTGTGTCTCGTTTTCTGTATATGTAAAATGGGTACATTCATATGTTCCTCACAGTCTGCTGAAATTCAATAAAGAAGCCTTAGAGACTGAGGACAGACTGTTCCCCCCCCCGTGAGCCCACCTCATGATGTGGGCTTGTGTGCTTCAGGAGATGGGTCATAACCCTGCCTCTTCTTAACCTGTGCATTCCTGGAGGCCCATGGATGGAGCACAGAGATTATTTAGTTGAGGCTGTCTTTTGTGCAGGATACACCGTGGGGAATGGGTACTCCTTGCACCCTCCCACCCAATGGCTAGTCAGAATCTAGGTCCTAATATTTTTGTTTTTCTCTTATTTTCTCGCTCTCGCTTGTTTCTGTGCTCAGTATCTTCCCATAATATCTTTTTGTCTTACTGGTCATTGTTGGTTTTCCTGTTAAGCAGGCTTGAATCCTACAGTTCTTTTAGCCTCCTGTTTGTTATTTTTTCTTTCCTTCTTTCATACATTGATTATATCAGTAGAGTGAAGGAGAGGAATACAGGAAGAGACGATGTGTTAAGGGAGGCATCGGAAGGGAAGTCGGCACATATTTTTGCTGTCAGTTTTAATGCATCATTTGTTGAATCTCTATATTTTATATGGTCCAGAAATGAAATAGTTACTGCGTATTTTGTCAATTTTTCTGTTTTATCCTGCTATCTGAATAGTAACATTTCATGTTATTTCCATTTGTGCTATGATCTGGTTTTGCTTGTTGGTATCACTACAGCTTTTCATTGTCTGAGAATTTTAGGGGTCTATTAAGAGGCTAATTCTTTCTCCCAACAGTACTCGATCTACCTCATTTTGTGATATGATCATTACATTGTTATTTCAGATTTCCATTTTCATTTAGTAATTTCCTTCCAGACACCATGTAGTATATGACATCTCTAGAACAGAGAGAGCTTGATTCTTCAACCCTTACTCACATCATTCATGAAAAAGTACTGCTCAGCATCTCACACACACAACAGGAGAAACAGACTATAAAAGGGAATACAGTGAAACAAGATTTTTTTCTCTCTAATCTCTTTCAGTTATAGCAGTCTTAAGTGTTACATGCTAAAAAAAATCAGATAGAAATGTGACTTTTTTAGTTGACTGTCTGCCTTTAATATGATTTGCTGATCACTTTTAGCATAGGATAGTGTTCTTGGGGGAGTCATTGTTCATAGAGAACCAAACTCTGAATCAAAGTGTATGGCTGTGCTCCATGTACAAAGGAAGCTCAGCATCACCGAGGGATGAATCCTCAGTCCCAGCTTGCATTAGCCCCAGGACAACAGGGTCTCTCCCAGTACTATAGAAAATGGAGAGGGTTATATTTCTATTTTATAACCAGTAAAATCATCCACAGGTTCTATGGGATATTTGAAAATGCTCCCTCTGCTCTTGAAAGCTTGCACGTGTGCAGGGTTCCATTTTAAAAGGGTGCATTCTTTAAGATAATATTTCTGTGTTTGCAGATGGAACTGTTCCCTACTTCCTAAAATGAGCACCTTAAACCATTCAAATTATCGAAATGTGCTCAGCCATCGGCTATTCATTCAGACACCTGGAAAAGAAATGGAAGGGGGAGGTTAGGTTGCTCACTTGCCTTTGAGAGTAATTGGAAAACACTTTGCACACCCTTTAAAAACAACAACAAAATTCACTGACAAGCTAAAACATGACATGAGCTATGCACAGTCACGTTGCAATCTGCCATTATGCAATACAATGTAATACATCTCCCTGCCTGTCTCCCCCAAAAGTAAATCTGACTGGTTGATTCAAATCCTTTTGTTGCAGTGACTTGGCTTGCTTTGTTTTGGAGTGACTGCAAGACTAACCTTTACCCAAAAATCGAGGATTGTTTGAAACCACCTTGCTACAAACCCAACAACCGAAGGGTGGTAACACATCTCTCAAAATTACCTTAGGAGAATGAAGTACACAGAAGTAGCTTCTCCTCTAATTGTAAATGGCAGTAATGCTGATACAAAGAACAAACCTAAGCAGGCATAGTTTAAGGGGAGAACACAGGGGGGGAAGTTAAGGGGGAAAAATCTGCTCCCTAACAAAAAGACTGAGTTTGAGGGGGTCTCTAAGAATGTTATGATATTAATTTAAAATGATCTTCCAAGAACAGAATATTTTCATCAGTAAGGTTTTGCTGGGCCGATTCCCTGTACTGTATTCTGCACAGGAGTTTATTTGGAAACAATGTTTGGAACGCAACAGAGGTAACAAGTGTCATGTGGATGGCAAGGTGCTTTAAATCTGTGGATTTTGAAAAGATATCTTTGAGACTACAAAGACTAAAGCAGAAAGAAGGAATGTGGTGTGTCCTGTGTGGGCCTGAAAAGGACAATCAAGAATGAGAATAGATATTGGCTGTGGAAATTGAAGATTCTTGATTTCTCTATTGTCACCTCCCACCACTTCTTGTGAAATACACAAGTGGGTGCTGTTGTTGTTATGTACCAAAAAAGGTGTAGTTTAGTGGATAGAGAATGGGATTAGGAGTCAAGATTCCTGGGTCCTATTTCTGACCCTTCTTTTGACTCATTGTCTGATCTTGTGCAAGTCACTTAGGTATTTTGTTAGTTTGAATGTGCAATCATTCCATATGTAGAATTCTGGTGGACTGGTAGGATCAGGCACTGTCTGTCTGTGTTTCAATTTCCCTTTATATAAAGGATCTAATAAAGGCCTGTTTTTCCAATGATTTCAATAGGAGCAAAACCTGACCCAATATGAGTATTATGAATGTTATTCAGTGTTTATAAAGTGCTTTGAGATTACAGTAGAAGTCTAGATTATGAGTTTAATTTTGATGCTTAGTTTCAGAGAAAATATCCCTGAATTTTCAAGCCTGCTGTTTTCAAATAATCTAATTTGGTCTTTTCTTGGTTCTACTTATTCTTAACCTCAAGTTTTGTTTTTAATTGTCCTTTGAAGTAAATAAGCAACATGTGTATTATCAACCAAAAGGTAAAACAATGTAGAGGAAAGAAAATACATTATTTACAAGCACAATAAAAACAAAGACCGCATCGAAATGGTCATACATTAAAATCCACAGTTTGTAAATGTATTTAAGGAATAAATTATCAGGAAAAAGAGGAAGGGAGAGAGGACTAATTACCATTATATGTCTCAGAGAGTGTTTTTCTTTTAGCCACAATTAATACAGTAATGATAAATTAAAACTATGACTCATTTCACACTTATTGCAAAAGAAACATTAAATAAAAGAGAAGAGGGATAAAAGAATAACTAAGCATAATAATTAATAGATTGATGATTTAGTGTCATCCCTGAACTGTCCAGTCCTCATAAGTTTTTTGGTTTTATTTAATTAATGTATAACAATATAGCTCAAAATCCCAATGTGCTCAGGAAAAGAGGCTGGTAAAAATATTGACCTTCAGTTCACATACACAGCCTTGTACTGCATTCCAAATAGCCCCTATACATCGGTGCTAGAAGACTTGGTCTAGCCTGAATACTAGGAGAATTTTTTGACTGGTTTCAGTGAGATCAGGACTTGGCCCTTCTTGGTCCACTGGAGTTTTGGGACTATAAGGAATGCAGGATTTTGCCAAAGGAGTAAGTGGGTTCTGTAAAGTTATCAAATGCCTGTATACACTGAAAGTGTACAGGCACTTTTTTGTGTGTTTTATTAAATATTAATTATTATCTATTTTCTTATCAGTCGTCAGTTTTTATCAAGTCAATAATAAAATGCCCTCTAAATCTAATACATACCCTTAATTCCAAGTACATGCTAATGTAAAAACCATGCTTTTTTAAATTACCACTTTCCTCTTAAATACATCTCTTTTGCAGTAGGAAGCAATTGCATTACAAACAAATATCTCCGCCAGACCTGCTGGACACCTCTCCCAATACAGAACCAAAAAAAAAAAAAAGGGTAGTCAAGCCTACATTGTTCCATTCGCCAATTGCAAAATAATATTAATGTTTGATGAACAAAAAATCAGCTGTTGGGGAGGGGGACAAATGAGTCTGCTTACTAACTGCTACTGACTTCATGGGGCTAATGAAGCAAGCTGCAAATAAAACTTAAGAGGAACAGAGTCTTGCCCTGCGATTGTGTGACGTAGTCCTTTCCTGTTTATATAACATTGTAATTAAATATGGTGGGGCCCTTAGGGAGTGAATTTTCGATTTGAAGGTTAAGCCAATATTACAAAAAATAAAATAAAGTGAATCAAATGGCTCAGAGCATCACAGCCGCAGTCGATTCCAAGAATGTTTGGTTACAAAATGAGCAACTGACTAATTGTGTAAATGCTGTTAATTAGCTGTGCAGAGCCCCTAACTGGGCTTTTCCCTGTAACTAATAAGAAATCAATTAGCTAATGAAGTGGCCATTAAATGCTATGCTAATGTTATCCGGGGTATTTTTAATGTTTCTTCACCTTCTTTTTTTTCCCCCTTTATGATCCTTCCTAATTGCCACTGCCATACGGAGCTCACAGCTTTCAGCATGTCTAATGAAACATCATTATATCATAACTGGCATTCTTGGAAGAGTTAGTGGCAAACCTGCTTCCCAATTATTTTTAATTGCCAGACATACTCATAACTGGGCCTTTTACCAAGTAGTTCAGAGCCCTGTTCTGTCATGTAATATATACAAAGATTGTGTTTTCTTTCCTTTGCATATGAAGCTTGGCTGCAGTGCTGGCCACGATAAAGAATGCACATTGCAACCTAAACAAGAAACCAGAGCAATTCCCTTTTCTTTTTCTTTGACTGGAGCGCGTGGAGACTCAACATTGCCTTCTCATTGAGCCGTTAAAACTAGACATATCTCAAGGAGGTTCTACTTCTGTTTGAAAACTTCAGTGGCAGGCAAACACTATTTAAAAGAACCATTTAAAATTAAAAATGTAGTTGTTGCATCTGGGTGTTTATGCAGAAATGCTATAGGATTAGCAACTGTGTAGTGGAAATGTCTTCGGTAATTCTTGCAAGTTTGGTTACTTCCTAAAATAGTTAATTATCAACATCGCTACAAAGTCCACTTCAGAGAAAGCGTAAAATGTATCTTTTTTTGCCAAAATGTGCATTTCTCCATGATCACTGTTATCACCTTAATATACCTCTTTATAAGGGGGTTGAGGTGAGGTGGAATCCTGTAGTAATTCTGCCTTGTAAATTGCTCCCCTGGCTAATATTTCTCATTTGCCAACCCAACATCTCATAATGGAATCATATTTAAGCGTTGAATCTAAATGAACTTCTCTACTTGTGCTGAAGTAGGTTATGTGTCGGGATTAGACTAGCTTGCTTTCTCACTCCCCGCCCCTCCCCCCCTTGCAGTACAATAGTACCCAGGACATCTGTGCACAAAAAAAATTGGCTTTTTTTAAAGAATGTTTTCAAAAGAGATTCTTGTCTTCCATTTCCCCCACCCCACCCCAATCCTTTTTTTTTTTTTTTTTTTTTTATAACATGCAAATTGAATTGGTTAATTCTGCACCCCAGTTTTCAGGAAATCTGCCACCAGCAGCTGCCACTGTTTCAGATGTCAGGAGGATGCAGATCCACTGTGACATTTTGTTCATTAAATAAACAAACCAGGTTCACGCTAACAACATTAGGTAGAAAGCCCCATCAATTCTTGTACATTTAGTTCACATAATAGGAAGTGACAATTGTTCCTTAGCTTCATAAGCACTATATTGAAGAACAAAAGGGAAAAAACATACATAATGTGGCAACAGCAACAACAGTTTGCCATAAAATCCTGGAAGGTTGATTCAGATTAATGAGACACATAACTTTTTGCCCAAGGCTACTTAAAATAAATATGGCTACGAACATGGCTACTAAGGGGAAGAAAAAATTGTCATGATTTTTTTCTTACATAAGGTTTTGCTCTTCTTTATTTGATTTGACTGTCAAATCAGAAATATTCACCAACAGAAACCCTTGCATAGATGAAGGAAATAGGTTTGCACAGTGGTGCAGAGAGAAAATAAAGGAGAAACCCTTTCCATACTTTATAATGGAATAATATTTTACTATAAAATGTTAATCAGTATTTTTACATTAAGTGAAACAGATACAGATTTTAAAAATCTAAATCAAAAGTCACATACCAACATGAATGCCTTTACGAGTGCCAGCCGTACAAAATGGCAACACTTCTGACTCTTCCATCAATTTGGAGCCTAGAAAATGAAAAAGTTAAAAATCCCAAGACACAAAGTCTAGTTTTATTATTAAGCATCTTATAACAACCACTGAAACTGGAAATTCTGTAATAATGCATGTAAAAAAAGAGAGGCCTGTCTTGAAATCAGACCATCCTGAAGCTTGGAAATCATAGATAAGGCTGTCAGTCAGACTTAGTCTGAAAGGTATAGACAATAGGAAAAAAATCCTTGCACATTAATATGTATAGCATCATGATGTAGCTTTTAATATTCCAAAGGGGCTTCAACAACTCCATGGGGGGAAAAAAGGCAAACCTGGGACTGCATCCTGCAAAAATCCTTACTCACACAAGCCTTCCCATCTGGGTTCTGAATGGTATTCCTCGGGTGAGTAAAAGTTAGTGTGTGAACCGTCAAGAGTTTTACACCTTCTCTTCTCCGAGTATCTATCTATCTTAGGGTTTTCTATAGCATTTGTCAATTAAAGTACTTCTGCAACAGAGATTAGGCCACATTCTCACCTGATGTAAATCAGCATTGAAATCAGTGGAACTGCACTAATCCAAACTGCCCCAGAGTTAATAGATTCCTTATGTTACATTATTGTACTATTTGTAGTATGTATTATTTAATTATAGCAAATTAATAGTAATCCTTAATGTATATGTGAATATCAGTTCTTCACTGGATTTGCTCTGTAGTCAGAGTCTTCTAGCAATGGGCCCCATTCTCTCATACGGCTGAATAACCCATTTGGGAAGAAGAAACTCAACTAGTTGCAACTTGGTGGGTTTAAAATAATTTCTCCAAACAAGGAGCATGGGAATCCCCTGCAGAAGAAGCCAGAGGTGCTATTCTCAAAACCCACAATTGCCTTATGATCTTCTTGGACCCCTGTAGATGATCCTTTCCATTGCACTGCTATCCCACCCCACCAACTCCTACTGGGCCTGGAGAGAAAATGGCTCTCTTAGGAGCCATGCTGCCAGTGGCTACCACATTACAGATGTTTCCTGAAGCACCCTTCAATGGAGAGTCTGCAGTGCAGAGGGGGAAGCAGCAGAAGTTAGTATAATGTTTGTCTGTACTAACTTGTGCCAGCTTCTCCTGTGAGTTGGAGGGGACAGGAGGATCCAGGAATACCCAGGGCGCTCTCACCTCGTCCCACCCACCCGGGTACTCCCCTCTTGGTTTGTGGAGTTCTGCAGAGCTCCCATGGAGAGACTTCTGTTGGGTCGGGGAAAGGGCAACATGATACCTAAGAAAAATGCCCACCTTCCACGTGCAGAGGCTCCCTTCCATCCACAGACATGAGGAGAACATGGGGCTTTCAGTACCATTAGAATCACAGAATCATACAAAATTCTAAACTGCCAGAAATAATATTCCTCTCCTGTATTTTAATGATATGATTGGCACAGTGAACAGTAATGTAGACTTGTCCAGTTGGTTTGGTTTAAGATCACACACTATAAACTAAGGTAATGTCACTTGTCCTTCTAGGTGGAAGACCAAGTGAGGGAAGGGTTTAGCCAAACTTTAGGCCTCGCCACAGACTTATACCATATTCTACACCTAGCTATTACTGCATCTTGCTCTACATCTGTCATTCTGCCAATCAGAAGCACATAGCTATTTTTCAGCAAATAATTAATCTAATAGATGGAGCTAGATGTAGGTATCTGATTCTGGCCTCAACACACATAATAAGTTTCCTATTAATTTTCTTACCTGGAAGGACACTGGTCAGTTTCCCAACAGACATTGTCATTATCCAAAGCACATGTATGCCTCTGCTTAAAAATAAAACCGTCCCACAGAATAATTTTATTTCACTGACGTGTGAAATATGGCACAAAATAATAGAATGCCAATACACATTCTACATTAGCAGCTTCCATTACAGAGTATTTATTTACACATTTTAAAAAAACCATTTTATTCACCCCAGAGGTGCCAAATGAATTGTCTTGTACATTTCTCAGTTTATTCATTTAGTTACAGATGTTTCTTTTCTTTTAAACTTAGATTGCTGGTTTGAAGAAAATAAGTGCAGTTTTCCTTTACATAACATGAACAACAACAACAGAGGATTGTCTGTCATAGTTGAAAACACCATATTTATGTCTCCATTTAATCCACTCATTGCTTTACAGACCCAGAGTCCTCTGGGGAGTGTCACAAATCTATATAATGTTCCTGAGTGCTACATTTCTCATTTCGATCTCTGATTTAGCTGACAGATGTGAAAATACACATTTACCCAGCCAACTCCCTAATGACTACACATGTGTGGATGCTGAAGTGTGCAAGTTATTCCAGTTCAGGTTGACACTAACTTTAATTCAATTTTTTTTTACCTCTGATCTACATTTTGCTGATGGTATAATCTGTCTTAGTGTTGTGTTTTTATTATTTCACCCACTTTCAGTCAGACCACAGCCCAACACATAAACTTATGGCATATACATTCGGAGATCCATTGTTTTTGAGGATGGTAGCATGTGGTACAAGTGGAGCTGAAATTCTGTTCAGAAACTGATATATATAATAGCACCAAGTTTCAAAGATCCACAGTGCATATCTGATGGTATTATGTTGGTCTAACTGTAAACAGTTATGTGTGCTATCAGAGCCTAATGCAACAGCCATTGAAGTCAATAGGAGTGTTTTCATTGATCTCAAAGGAGTCTGGATCAGGGTCTATGAGCATGTGCTCTTCAATGTTCTCAAACACTACATATTAAGGGGATCTATAACCCCTTCTAATTCTTCAAGTGGAGGAGAACTTGGACTCAAAGAGCCAGAATGCTGCATCCATGGAATTCTTATACTTCCCCCACCATTGTGCCAAAGCACCTCTACTGAGTTCTCTGTGAAATGGGAATAGGTTATAATCTGCCAAGGGGAGAATTTGAACTGTAAATTCTTAAATCATCAGAATTAAATTGTGGAATGAGGTGACTTTTATAGTCAAACTAAACAGACTTCTTCCTCGAACTGTGCCAAATTCATTCCATCCATGAGAAGGGGAACCCACGAGACCTGAAAGAGTGGAGAAAGAAGAAGATCTGGCACAAGCAGTTGTATTTATATGGATCATATTTTCTAAAATGCAATGAAATCTTGGGAAAATAAAAAGTGGGAGTAAGAACTACCCCTAAGCAGCTTTAGCTTGCATGACCAGCATTTATTGTGCTCCTCACTCCAGAGTGCACTGACCTTGGCAGACTTTTAAAGATCATGTTTTCAAAAGATGAACTGTTTTGAAGAAATTCTCTGTGTAGGCACTAGATGATTTGTCTTCAAGAGAAAACCATCTGTCCTTGTCTTTCCAACTTTTTTATTTTCAGAATTATTCAAAGAGGACAGAGGATGGCCTCAAAATATGATTTACCATTCCCCCCCCCCCCCCCCGCCCCAGTCTTCAGACCATGAAGGACACCATGGGTCTCTCCATGGAATGGAAGCATTGGTATTTGCATCCACTGGAACTAGCCCATGAATTTCACTCACACACAGTAGCTGTATTTGACCACACACTGCCTGGGTGAATACCATCTGTACATTGCAATGACATGTCTTTCTGTGGTAACACAGAGTTGTTTAGGTTTTACTGATATGCACAACTATTTTAAAGCAGGAAGGATCTCCCATGATAAATGACGATTTACAAAATGAAGTGAATGCTTCAAAGCGTACAAAGATGGGTAAACACCACATTGTTAAATGGGGCACACTTTTGGGGCACTCCCAGTAGAAAAGTAACCATTATTCTGAGTGACATTTCCAACAAGCAGCCAAAGGAAAAATAAGCCTTTGAAACATCCTCTTGAGTGGATATATGAATCACAGGTGTCTCAATGACAGGCAGATGGCCTTCCATCCAACCTTCCATCCTCAGAACTTTGTATGACTGAAATCATGTGAGCAAGGGCCTTGCCAAAGCCTGTTACTTTTACTCTTAACAAAATGTAAGCATTTACAGCCGTCGTAAACATTTTCGATTGAAGTACATATTCTTCAAAAGGCAGTACTATAAAAGTCCTTTCATGATTCAATTCCCCAAGTTGTAAGGACATTGAACAGTCTTTAAAACCCCTTCTCCCTGGAAGTCATCAATTATGGTATGAAGAATAAAGAGGTGAAGAATACCAATGGTGCTTTTCATCATGGAATTTATGTTGTTTACAATATGTGAGTAAAGGCGTTAGTCGCTGTGGGTGAAGAGCTGCACAAGGCCTTATGCCCTCAAAATAGGTTTTCTATCGATTTCTCTTAAACTGGTAAATTGCCAGTTTAAATTAGGTTTAAGTTAGGTTTAAGTTAGGTTTAATTCAGTTTAAGTGCATCTACATTTAGGGATTTGCACTAGTGCAACTAGATTGGTTTAAAATTAATTTAGCGACGTTTCTAATGTAGATCAGATCTAAATATTTGTGGAAATGCAGCATGATTTGGGAGCATGTCAAATGCAGACTAACTGTTTATTTTATAAATATTCTCTATAACTATATTTAACCTTTCATCAGGCTAAAGGAAATAAAAGATGAATGTATTTATATCTATTAGGAACAACATCATGTAAGCAAGAACAATTATTTTAAAAAAGCAACCAAGGAACAATATACATACAGTAAACATGGCTGAATCCACCTTCTATACCAGCTCAGGGTGGATGGGCACAGTGTGTAGGGGAGGGGAAAGTTGAATCTCCTGAAGGAGTGCAGAAAGGGCAAGCTCCCCATGATTTCTTACCAGTGTGAGTAAGGATTGCACAAATCAGGTGCTCTGTGATTTATAGATCCCAATACCCAGTCCCACTATAATTCCTTTAGCAGTAGGCAAAAACAAACCTCCCTCAAGTTGTGGTCTCCATCTTTTAGCCAGTTTAACCCTCCACAAGACCTGCATGCAGCTGTTTGCCTCAGCAACCCCATCTTTTAGAATCCCCTAGATCTGAAGATCTGAATTCTGTTATACAGATAAAAACATGTCTTGAGGAATGTACGGAGACAACTAAAAATGGCACATGTGTGAGGAAAATGGGGAACACTAGAGCTGCTCAGGAAATTATCTTATTTTCCCCAAAATATTTTTAACAACATTATTTTAAAATTTTGTTGAAATTTTTGGAAATTGTTGGGGTGCGGGGGGAAGGGGTTGTCCAAAACCCAAAAACTTTCAGTTGAAAAATGAGAAATTGTTTTCAGTTTTTTCGACAATAACGCAAACATTTTCTGTTCGTGAAAATTTCCATTTAATCAAAAAAACATTTTTTGTCTAAAAAAAAGTTTGGCTGAAAATGTTATGACCAAATCTAGGGTCTTTTACTGCAGTCTAAGTCTCTGATTCCACAAAACATCTAAGCATGTGTTTAACGTTAAGCACATGAGTAGTCCCATTGACTTCAATGTGACTCCAGTCATTCTTAAAGCAAATCACATGCTTATATGCTTTGCTGAGTTGGGGTCTATGTAAGATCTAATTTGTACAAGGTATAGTAGTGATTGCATACTTGGTGGACAGCATCACATGGTGCACCGCATTTACATATAAACTGCACTTCTTGATCTGATTAATTCTGGAGACACACACTGGCAAAACATGGGAAACAATATGCAATTTATCTTCTAGACAGCATACTCCTAGCACATGGGCTTTTTAGGTAAAACATAGACTGAGACCTGAAAACAGATAATATGCATACTTTTCCAGAGCTACACAGAACATCTCTCATTGCATGATTTAGCCTATGAACAGGGAGCAAATTCCCTGGCATTTTTTCAGTTCAGTGCTTATGTTGCCCCTTTAGTAAATGAGACTCAGACTTTTTAGAAAAAAAATTCTAAATGTTTATACAAAATCTGTAGGAACCATTTGATTAAATGATGGGAACCCCCTGGGTCTAATAATTGTTGACATTATTTTTAATGATCATGCTTTGTGTCAAACAAAAGTATTTGAAGTTCTTGAATTTCCTCGTGGCCACTTTTACATTTGCTTTCTACTTTTCTAAATCAAGTCCTCCGTATTTTAATTGTTATTAAGCTTCCCTTTTGAGATTATACATTTTGTTCCCTATTTTATGCAAAATGTGGGCTGGAGTCTGAGCTCACAGGAGTAAGAATTTGTAATTATTATACTGTATATATGTATATATAATTATTTATCATATCATTATTATCAAAACGTATAACCTAGGAAAATATGTTGTACAACCTGCCTGAACTCAAGTAATGGAGTCCAGGTCAGAATTGAAATTTAAGAAGTGATAAGGGATACATTTAAAAAAATATATAAATCTGTTTTACATGTAACAAACTGCTGAGAACTCAGCTTCTGGATAAACAATTTCCATTCTACTGTGTTTTGCAAAGATCATTATGTGATATATTTTAACCAAAATGAAATATCGATTTTTGCTCAACCCGTAAATCAGATTAGTTAATGCAAAATTATTTTAGTTATTTGTACTGAAACACCATGTCCACCTATGTCAGTATGTATATTATAAATAATAAATACTTGTTATTAGAGCTGGATGAATTATTTATTGAGGATCAATTACCTTGCAAATCTAGCCCTTTTCTCTGTGAGTTGTTGGAGAGTAATCTTGTCTTCTCTGAACATATTCATTCTTGCAAATATTTACTGGATAATAAATAACTTTCAGCCTAGGACTGCGAACTTCTCACACAGACTACTCACTATCAGTTACTAGGGGTGTATGACTGGCCCCCTGCGTCACATGGTGTTGTTTTGCTCCCTGTTTGGGTGACTGAAACTTTGTAAACAGGAGAATGACAAATGCTGAAAGTTGAGCATTGAATAAAAGAAATGACTACTCCAGCTCGTACACAAATACCTCTGTTGTAGCTGTGAATACTGTTTGTTTGTTTTAAGAACAGCCACTGTGTCAACAAAAACGTGTATGTGCAAATGTTTACAAATCATAAATAGAAAGGGACACAAACATAGTAAAGTGACCATGCCCTTGGAATTGAATGACTGTTCACGAACATAATGTTTTTCTGTATTTAAGCAACTCTAATAATTATGATATATCTCTGAATTACTCAGGCTGAGGGATACTTATCTTCTGTAAATTCAGAGTACTGCTATAAAGAAAATAAATACAGATCTTCACTAAGTAGCAAACAGCAGTATTATATCTGTCACAAGCTGGCAGAACCATTTTATAATTTATGGAATCAAAATACTCCAGGGAGTGTCCTCAGTCCACATCATGTGTCCTATTCCTCACATTTTCCAGCACCCTTAAATTATAAAAAATGGGCCAAATTCTGCCTTTGATGTACATGTGTGTCTCCCACTGATTTCAAGTGAAGCTGCATGCACACATCCAAGAGCCAAATTTGGCTCATTTAGGTCTATTTGTTCCTTATGCAGTGGGACAGATTCATTGCCTTATACTTCAGCTCCAGAATGTCACCGGTACTAGAGAAAGGATATACAATACAGGTAAACCTGCCACTTCCCGGCATGTCAGGTAAACAAAACCATGAAAGCCACTTTTTGCTGATGTTCTCTTTCATTGAAGATTAAGCCCCCATTTGTTTTCAAGCATTTGATGTTTCATTCCTAATGATCTCTAGACTCAGTACCAAAGTTGTCTTCCTGACAGCGAATGCCAAGTGTGATTACCTGCCATGCTGGAGATCCTCACCGCAATCCAGCTTTATTCATGGAATCCAGTCGTTGCAGAGACAGACAAGCTAGACTCTCAACAGTCAAGGGCATTACAGCCAACCCTCTCTCACTCTGTCTCTCTTTTGGCTTAAAATAACTACACCAAGGTAACATTAAATAAGGAAAATCTGCTTCTTAGTAACAGAAATTGGCAAAAAACAGAGCTGACATGTTTATATAATCAGTTACACATCTAACTTTTTTCAGCTTGTCTTCTTTTTATTATTCCATGATGACTTCAGCGCACAAACTATATGTAAAATATGTGAAATATTATTTGGAGCAATTAAATCAACATTTTTTTTTTCTAAAACCCCCGCTCTAGACCTTAGGTAACTCTTGCATCTTGAAGTCCCTCTGTGACTGCTTTCTGCTGTGAGGGCAATTCATTACAAGTTAATTAAAAGGTGAAGTTCAATATGCAGTTTCCTTTAGCTAATCCTCCTAAGGCAGCTTTGGATAGCACTAATGTATCCATTTTGTTGATGTTAGAAAACAAAAAGGCAAGATTGTCTAATTAAGAGGTTGATGTTTACAAGGGAGAGGTTTTCTCATTGGCAAGGCTGAACTCAAATTAATCATAATGCTGTAGTTTTCCATCATCCTGATTGTTCTCATTCTAACTTGGCGCATGACGAAGTAAGAACTTTCAAAATACAAAACTTGCTTCCTCTTTCTGTGTTGATATTTTGTAGCCTGATCCTGACAACCTTTACACAAGGCCATGTCTACACTACAGTGGCACAGCTACAGTGCTGCAGCTCTTCCTACATCAGTGGAACGGGGTTTTCCATCTGTCAGGTGACTTGACCAAAGGTGGGTTAACCTAGCGGTTGGAGCAAGTGTCAGCCCTAGTGGTTGTACCAGGCATCAAGAACCAAGGACTAGGATCAGAGCTGGAAGTCAGTAGTCGGAAGCTGGAGTCAAGGTTCAAGCCGGAGGTCAGGAGCTAGATACCAGAGCAGAGGGTCAGATTCAGAGTCAGAAGCCAGAGCCACAGATGAAACCAGAGGTCAAGTACTGTAGCAAGCAGGATAGCAGGCAAGGAAGAGCTCAAGACATGGGCAGGATAAAGGCAAGTCCGGGGGCAAGGCAGGAGCAGCAGGAACAAGGTAATGCAGAAGCAGATCCAGTGAGCTGTTGCACCTCCTGGCTTAAGAGCGGCCTGCTGGCCCCTCCAGCCAATCAGGTGAGGTAGTGAATCAGGCAGCCTGCTGCAGGCCAGCTGTACTGATAAGCCTGCCTGGAGACTAGTTCTGTGCAAGCTCTGATTCCTGACACCATCGCTGAGGTAATCCACATCTCTGAGAGGTGATTGCTAGGTAGATTGAAGAAGTCTTCTGTTGATCTAGCCGTATCTACAGCGTGGTAAGATCAACCTAAGTGCAGCAATCAGGGTGCAAAATTTCTTACAGCCCTGAGCAACGAGATTAGGTCAATTTAATTTTTAAGTGTAGATCGGGCCTCGTTTACACAACCTTTACTTACTAAAGTATTCCTACTGGCTTCAGTGAGAGAACTTGCAGGAGTAAGTGTTTGCGGTACAGAACCCTAAATTTGTAACTTCATCCTTACCTTTCAGCATATTTCCATTGAGATCTCTAAACATGGATCATGTTTCAATCAGTACCAATAATTTCTGATAACATGTTTAAGTGCCTTAAACAAATAAACACACTCCTTCTGGTTATGCTAGTGTTCAATAAAGATTTTTACAGAAAAGATAGAAGTGGAAAAATGGTATTCCCAGTAGTTTCTGGAGTTCTCTTGCAGTGTCTGCCTGAATTCTGCTTCTGCAGTGTGAACGTGGATAAAGGGAAGAATAGGGACAGCCTTTGAAAACTCTGGTTTATGTTGATAAGATACTGGATAAGAGAAAATGAAAATAAATCTCCTCCAAGCCATTGAGCACCCAACTAGTAATTAGCTACCATGAGACACTGGGTTTCAAAGGCTCTAATTTCAACAGAAAAACACATAAACCATAATAAAAATAGAACAATTAACTCAAAGCAAAAATGGCTCCCTAAACAAAATCTAAAACATATGATCATCCTGGATGCTGGCTCTCTTCCCTTTTTGTAAAATGGAGATAATACTAATGATTGAACTTTTTATATTTTTATGGGGGTGTTGTGTGAGTGAATTAGTATTTCTAAATTGACTTGAACATGAAAGTGCTAGATAAATTCTATAAGGTCACCAGATATCAAGTTTGAAAATCCATACAAGAGGTGTGGAGTAATAGGCACCTATATAAGACAAAGCCCCGAATATCAGGACTGTCCCTCTAAAATTGGGTTAGCCAGTGCTAAACAAGATGACTTCCTATTTACCATCCCCCTTATGTTTTACTTTGAGTTCTTGTTTTCAGTCATCACTGCTGCCTCTACACTCTAGTGCTCCTGTATTTACCTTCTTTCTCTTTGTGACAATCTGCCTCTCCTCTAAAAATAGACGTGTAGGCAGAATGTTTTCAGCTTGTATCTTGGTGTACCTTTGTGCTGTAATTCTATGCTTGTCAATAAAAACTGAAGGTTAAAAATATACCTCTAGCCGGTACAGCCTTTTCCCTTGATACCTCTTCTTCCTTTCCCTTCTTTTTTCCTCCTTGTTTCAACTTGAATTATGGGCCAATGGTAACCAAAAAAGGGGGGATATTTAGAACTCGCTTCTGCACAAGACCATGGAAGCCCCATAAAATCAACTTGTGTGCTTCCAAAGCTTCATTCATGCAGTGCTGAATCAAGAGTAATGTGGCTGTAAACAATTTTCTGCCCACTAAAATGTGTTCTGGGTACACCCCTGTAGTCGAGGTATGGAGGGTAAAAGTGGGACAAGGCTTCCACAATTGTGGCTTGCAAAACACATAAAAAAATCTCAGTTCACACACAGGCATGTCCATATCTTCTGGTTTGTTCCCAAAGCTCAGACCCTAGACCTACTACAATATAGCTGTGAGTTGGAATAGCATTGTGGGAATATTGATGTTAAGAGGTTTAGGCATTCTTGTGGGTGTACTAAGTTCTTTTTTATTTTCTTTCCAAGCCAGATTGTGAAAGATTTTCCCAGTTATAGCTTCCATATCTTAACTGAGAATGGATGCCACAAATCATGTGAATAATTAGTGACACTCTTAGGCGTCTAGTGCTGCACCCATTCATTTTCTTGGCACAAAATATATTAGTTTTGCACTATTCATTTAGTTTGTGTTTACCAAGAGATAAATTTCAGTTTGAAGCTGGACTGAAAGACAATACATACTTGTATGTTCGAGAAAACCTATTTGCTGTAGGACTCTAGCTTTTTCAAAAATTGATGAAATAATAAACATGGAGTTAATTTATATGAAAACCTGACTTTGGCTACTTAGTCATTGTTTCAATCTCTTAACTAAGTGGCCTGTGGCGACCTTTATGGGAATGTCATGCTCATAGTTAAAGTCTCCCGGGAAACACAGCTCTAACATCTCCTGTGTGATCACATAAGACTAGCTCTGTCTTTTTACCATAAACGAGTAGTGAGGTGGGAGGAAAAGCTAAAGTTTTCCTGTTTCCACAGTGATGCCACAGGCTGGAGGATCTTAAGTCTCTCTGAGCAGTCCTCCCACCCATGGTTGGGCCCCTTGGGAGCTTTCTGTCTATGCATTTTCAACTGCAATAGGGCCATTTTTGTTATTTCAACCGGGGGGGGGGGGGGGGGGTGTTCAGAAAACCCATTTGATGCATTTTAAATGGAGAGTGCAAGTAAAGGACTTTTTAATGGGGTACAGAGCCATTCACCTCCAGGACACTAGTTAAGTTCCAGCCCAGCTCAGGAGCAACTAAAAGTTGTTACCATCTAATGGCTGTTTGTAAAGCCTTTGTAAATGGAGTAGCAGTCTAAGCACAGTTCCCACAGCGCAAAAATCACCCCATCAAGTGACTCTGTATTCAGCTTCCTTGTTGCCAGCTTCTCAGCAAAGAGGATGAAGATTGAGTGGCCATTAAGACTGAACTCTCCTCTCTGGTGGTCCTTGACAACATTGCCAGAGAAACACTGAGTTTTCTCTCAGAATCTCCCGTCCAATTACTGACCAGGATGAATTTTGCTTGGCTTGAATGGTCTGACCACAGTTTGAGGTAATATGTTAAACTGTATCAAACCATAAGCAACAATATACATGCATATGACCCATCAGCAAGTGTAAAGCTATTAAAATATAGCTTTGGAAACTGAGAATCTAAGCTTTCCTCTATCCTAACCTCAGCCCCACACCATGACTGAATAGCTAGACTTGCCTCAGGGGGATTTCATGGGGCAAAGGAATCCTTCAGTAGGCCTTGGAGCAGCAGCAGGAGAACTGTTCCATAGCAACTCGTGTAGTCCAAGGGAGCAAAGGCTGCTGTGTCCCTGGTTCTACATAGCAGCAGACCAACCAACTCCACCTCTGTGTCTTCTCTATCCCACCCTTTCCATCTTACTGAGCATAGGCATACAAAAAGGTACCACGCATCTGCCCAGATGTCAGAAAGCCTTCTCCTCAGCACCATGTAGCACTGTTTCTGGAGCTCCCTGGGTATGTCTACACCGCAGTAAAACATCTGCCACTGACCCACATCAGCTGACTGACGTCCACGGGGTGCAGGGCTATAAAATTACAGTGTAGACATCTGGGCTCGGGCTGGAGATCCCAAGGTCTGGGACCACCTACACTTGAGTGCAAAGGAGAAAGGCAAGCATAAGCACAAGCCTGATGGATGAATGGAGGAATATGCCCACATTTTCATGAACACACAAGGGCTTGTTGGCTAAAAGTTTCATTGTGGGTCTAATTCAAACAAACGGAGTAGCCTGCTTCAGACATAGTCCAGCCATAGTGAATAAATCCAGCCTTTATTTATCAGCTGAAAAGGTACTTCTAGTTGTCCACAGCACTAAAGTACTTGGTAGCAATGATGTTTTCATGCCATAATATCTATGTTTAAGTTCCCAGAGAAAACATCATGAGACTCGTTGTTTCAGTTCCATTCATATAAACTAAGCAGATGTGCAGTGCGGAAAAGCAAGTAGAAGAAAAAGATTAACACAATTCTTTTCTCTTTTACAGTCATTTGTTTTTGTCGGAAAGGTAAGAAGAAGGCAGGCCTGTGGAGAGAAAGGCTGGTCCTGCACAGGGCAGCAGCCTGGGATGTCAGAGATCAGCGTTGAATTGCCTGCTCTGTCATCAGAAGTGGCCCAAACTATTTTGCTGGCCAGGGTAGAAAACATTTTCAGTGCCTCTCCTTCACAGAAACACACCCTGAGCAGCCAAGCAAATAAAAAAATTGCCAGCCAACTAGCAGAGCAAAAACAACCAGTCAATCAGAGTGGAGAAAAAAAAAGCCGAGCTGTGTATGGTGTTCCCTGGAAGTTGGCAGCCAGAATAACTAGTCTGCTCACCCATCACTAGAACTGGCCTTGTCTGTCACAGGCTTCCTGTGTGACCTTGGGCAAATCACTTTTGTTTATGTGACTCAGTTTTCCATCTGTAAATTAGGGATAATAGGTAAGGCCCAGCTTGAATCGCAGGATGATTGTCAAATAATTGTGGCTGAGTTGCGGACAAGACATGGAAAATCATGGAAAAATAATAATGGACCTTTATTAATTGTGGTAATTTGGAAAAGCCAGAGAAGACCTATTTGTTAAAGAAAAATTTGCTGGAACAATCTAAATACTGAAATATTATGTTAGACCTGCTCATTTTTTTGATAACCAGACATTTTGCTGCAAGTATAGTACAGTTATGAAAGGGTGGGGCTGACAGCCTGAGCCTCAGGTCGCTGTCAGATCGGATTCTACTGGACTAATGGGGGGGAAAAAGTGTGTTGCAAATCTCAAAATGTATGCAGAATTGTGGACTGTGCATTGCAAATTAAGTAGGGCCTTATTCATGGAGGTATTGGCACTCATAGGAGTCTTGTGAGTCGAGTTATGCAAATAACTCATTTTTTTGGTTTGCTGGCTGAACTGAAATTATTTTTTAATTTAGGTTGCCCCAAAACAATTTTTTAAAAATTTCTTTGGTGAACCCAAAGTTAAAAAAAAAAAAGTCATTTCAGATCAAACAAAATGTTTCATTCAACCCAAAATGTTTTGTTTCATTTCTGAGTTTTTAACCTTTATTTGAAATAAATTTGTAACAAAAAGTAATTTTGAAGAAAAAAACTCAAAACATTTCATTTAGAAAGTGATAAAAGGAAATGTTTTCATTTTTTTCAGAATTGTGTTGTTATGTCTACAACTGAAACAATTTAGTGAATGTGACATGAATTCACAAACTCTTTTGGCCAACACAAGCCTGCATTTTTTGTCTCCCCTAACCTCCCCCCCCCCACCCAAAAAAAAAGGTGTGTCTGAACAATTTCACCCAGCTCTACTTGTGAAAATAAATACATTAATGGGTGTGACATGCTCAGACACTATGGTGATGGAGGGAGTGTAAGAGTAAGTTAGATAAAAACCTTGTCAGCCGAACAAAGCCCTGTTGGATCTCATTGGCTTCACTGGATTTTACACCAGAGATGAATTTTCACTGTATGTTTTTGGGGCCATCAGCCCTGCAAAACTTTATCCATGGGAGTTAGGGTCAGATCCATAAAAGTCCCAAACTTGTATGTTTTCTGATTTACTTATAAGGGCTTGCATACATGCATGAGAGTATTTTTACTCACATGAGTATTCTTCTTGAATTCATAGGGTAAAGATACTCTCATGGAATTTGCGGAGGAGGGCACTTGCCTCCATTTAGACTGACCTACAGAAGAGCTGTGAATAGTGATACGTGCAGCAAGGATGCTTTCAACTACCCTATTTATTTAAGAATTAGGATCATTTTAATGCTTTTAATTTTATTTTGATAATGTAAAGTGAAAGTTAAAAGTGGCCCAATATAGTGCCACAAACCTGCAACAAATTTTAGCAAATAAAAAAACCACTTAAAGAAACAAAACCTACTGTCCTGGCTGGGGATTTTAATACTGCTTCATGCACAGCCAGACTGCTTGTAACTTTTCTATTAAAAAGCTAAATCAAGAGCTTCCAATTAAGGGGTATATTATCACCTCGATACACAGGGAATTTCACACATAAATTGCTTTGTATTGAGAAGAGAATATAGCCTGTGGTTTTTAAAGAATACATAAAAGTTAAAAGAGGTTTGGCAGTGGGTAAACAAAACCACAGAAAGACTTATATTTGAACGCACTTATAAGGAAAGAAAACAAACATTTAAAATAGTAGAAAGATTGTATTTATTTTCATTATTTCCTGCAATTCACACATATTCCTCCTGTCAACTATTTATCAAAACGGAGGGCTATGTTTTTTTAAAAATATTTTCACTTATACTCAAACATACAATGGCACCGGTTGTGCATCTGTAGTGACAGCCTGAGGATGCAATTTTCAAAAGCATCTAAGTGATGTAAGAACCAAGTCCCGTTTCCAAAAGTGACGTAGGGTAAGGTTGTTTGGGTGCTCTAACTATACATTTTCAGGCCTTAACATGTTTGGATTTCTTTTAAGTTTAACCGTAACACTTAATTTTCTGTGCTTGTAGTTTTGTTTTGGGGATAACACATGCTTGTAATGTTATTTACCTTTAATTTTCTGATATGTACTCTCAGTCTTAATTTGAGTTTAATGTCGTTTTTGTCTGAGAATGTATAAAAAATGAAGGTGCTGGTAGTGATTCTCTGAGTAAGGTTGGGTTCAAAGTTTTTCACTTAAAAGAAGGATTGAACTTTTTTGTTTTGCATGAAGAATGGAAGCTCCTCCAACCTGAAGCACAAAATCTGTGAGTAGAGATTGAATTTTCTGAATAATTATGGGTACATCTGTTAATCAGTTTAGGAGTTAAAATTAATTAAAAATCAACCTTTTAAAATTTATTATATAATAAACTTTCTGAGTCTCATGGTTTTTTGGGTCCCTCTAACTAACAGATTAATAGTTTCAAAGTTTCCATATAGTTAAAGCTCAGGGACCATGCGTACCAAAAGAAATTATGTTGCAATTAATCTAAATTATTAACAATTATCTATAACTGTTATGATTTCAGTCAGGGCCAGTTCAATAGCAATTTTAAAGTAATGTCATTGTGGCATCAGAGATGACTCAACCATTTATCACTATTCCTCTTGATTTGTGTGCTACAATCCTACAGGTTGAACTGAGTCAATGGAGTAGAGGGGATGGGGCATAGATGGCAAAAGTTCTCATTGGAAGATAGCTTGCTTGTCTATATGCGAACAGAAAGACAAATTGGATGAGCTGCACGCCCCTGATTCTGAGACACCAGGCCTCATCCTCCTTCCAGCCATATCATTGTCTCAATGAGATCACCTCAGAGTCTGCAGAAAACAGTAGTAGTTGGTCTGTGGCACAGCTGTAGTTGGTCTGTGGCACAATCTTCAATCGCTATCTAACACCTCTATTCTAATGCCTGCAGCCTCTAGCTGTGCCTCTGGAAGCTTGCAGCCCAACCCTTTTTGATTCCCCCCACCTGTAGAAATACTCATCACCTCCCCCAGCATGGATATTTTCTCACTTCCTTCGAAAGGCCTATCCTGCAAATAGCCCCAACGCATCTCCATGCTTTCTACCCTACTGTCAGCCCCTCCCCCTCCCCTTCCACATGGATCGGTAGCCCTTGCTCAGTTGCAATGCGCACCTCCTGTTCAGTGCCCCCCACTGAGGTCTTCCCCATACCAATCTGCTCTGCCAGGGAACAGTAGCTAGTGTTTGTCACAGTCTCCAGATGGCAGTAGCTCCCATATATGTGGTTTTCAGCTGTGTAAGGTAGATTCCAGTTCTACATAAAGTTAAAATGGGATTGGGCATCCAGTTTATGTCTCAGCCCATTACTGTTGGCCCAGATAGATATAACTTTGCTCCACCAGTGAGAAAAGTTTGACCTGGCCCATATTTTGCCCTCCTTGCAATTCAGTTCAGCTTTGTAGCCAGACCTATGCAATGGCCTCTGTCTCTTATTTAGAGACCACCTCAGAGGGCTTTGGGTGCCATTACCATTTCTGTCCTGCTCTGCTTCCATACTGTCAAACAGAAAACTCCAATATCAGGAGAACTCAGCAACCTAAAGCGAGAGGAAGGTCCCTATGATACCAAATGGCCACTGTCACCTCTGAAGGAGAGCGGTCTGGCTCTCACATACGAAATCCCTTAATCCTAAATGGAACGGAAGGAGCAGGCTGACAAAATATCCACAGTCCTTGGCGCAGAGAGCACCTGGGGCACTATGGACTACCTGCATAGACTGTCCTGCAATGCACTGCTAAAAAAAGATGGAGAGAGAGAGAGAGTGCCAGTTGTGGATGCACAAACACAAATAACAAGAAAAGCTTCTGTTTTAACACAAACCAAACCATGTAATCTAGTTAATCCATCTCTGCCTCTAACCAGTTACAAAATCATTGTTCTAGCTGTAGTGCGGACAAGACCTCAATAAAGCCTTAGAATGTGTTAATTTATCCTGATTTCCTCCACATGACTTGAAGAAGAACAACCCAAAGGATTCCAGTCCCTCACACCCTACCTCTGCTCACCCTTTCCAGCTCCTTGGAGACTGAAACTTACTTCACCCTCATAGAGGGGCTTCCATAGAGTGCAGAAGCGAGCATGGGCCCCTTCCTTTTCCCTGAATCATTTGTTAGAAAATAGTGGTCAATATAAACCCTTTGCATCCTTCTGTGGAGATAAACATGTGATCTGATGGGGGACCCAAAAATTCCGTGTGGTGAATCTCAGAGTTTCCTTTAAAATCTCCCTAGCTGGAAGAACCTGGGAGATTATGGAGGAGGTAGAAGTACAGAACCCAAAGCCTGTACATCTTAGAGCAGCAGGGTTGTTGTCCCTCTATGCTGTCCTCAGTCCCTGGTTCTGCCAGCAGCATGGCTCCTGGAGAAGAAAGTAGGAACAAGTTCCAATGAGTAACCTACCAACTCCTGTGCAAAACTGCCTTTGAATAGAGCTGTTGCAGAAACATGGTCTGAATTATTGCTGCTTTACGCTGTAACAATTTATGCATTAATAATCACTCCAAGACCCATGGCCTCGAAAGAGGAAAGTGCCAGGGAGAGTGGCTTCTCTCACTTTGGCTCACATCCCCTAAACCCCAAGGTGCAACCCTAGAGGGGATTTTGCATGGCCTGGGATGAGGAGAACATACTGTGAACCTAGCATTTCTCCCTTCTGCAGCCCCAAGATGCCATCCACTGGGTGATGCTACACCTCTGTATGGGACTTTTGTATTCTGAGATTGTACCAGTTTATTGGTTTTACGCTACCATAACATGTTAGAACATAGAGTGAACAAAATTAAGAATGCAGGTGAAGATTTTTTTAAAATGGCTACCCTAAAGTAAAGTTCCTAAATCCCTTTTCAGGCACCTATGTAATTGACTTGAATTTCAAAAGTATCAAAATGACCCCCCCTTAAACGCTGCTGTTCTCAGCACTTTTGAAAGTCTTGACACGAATTCTTATTCTTGTTTGTATTATTCAGTGGGAGTTGCTGCAGCTTCATTGGAAATCAGGATACTAATTTAAGTACTTAAGTATAAACTTAGGTAGCTAACGGTAGGCACCCATTTTTTTTTTTTTAAATCTTGGCCTCGCTGTGGTCCCATCATATGTTTGACAGAACAGGCTTTATTCTTTTTTCCCTGTGCTGTTTCTTTAATAAGTGAATGCTGGCTATCCCCGGTGAATTTAGGGCAGCCTGTTGGTAAACCTGTTATCCATCACAGTAATTCATAGAATCTGGCATGTACCAGATGGACAATATTCCATTATTTAAAGTGAGCTTTGTCAATCTTTGCCATTGATATGAAACAAAAGTCCGGATTATTAAAGCATATGGGTACATGGCCTCGTGCACTGGTTAAGCCTTTGCTTTGAGAATGGGACTGCTGCTGCAGAGCATTCTGGAAATGTCTACCGTGTGCTACAGTACACAAGGCATCACAGATGTCAAGGGGAAATGATATGTGAAAGCAGTGTACATTTAAAAATGCAGCACTACTGTACCTTCTTAAAAGAAAAAAGAAACTTTCCTCTTTCTCCCTTTTTCCCCCTCTTGCCAGTTAAAATGAACTGTCAGAGCCTGGATAAAGATACAAACAGGATTGCATACCTTACCAAGCCTACAGTGACTCTTCGACTTTGATCTAATTCTATTTGCTGCTTTATGATGCATGAAGCTGTCAGATAAAGAGGTGTTCAAAAAAATCCACTCGAGCTGTCAGGGCTGACAAGCTCTGTGATGGATTACAGGGAAAACAAAAGGGTTATCACCTTAACCACAAACATTTATATCTTTTTTTCATAAGGGTTCTTCAATCAACATGTAGTTACCAGGGTGCAGGTTGTTGTGAACCCTGTAGAGACACAGATCCAATGACATATGTTGAAACAGCATTTAAAAAGTACAACACATGCGCTGGCACTAATATGCTGCTGACATGGTACAGTTGGGCTGACTCAGATCAAAGATAAGAATCCTATAGTTTTCTACATAAAGAGGATTTTTCTGAAGAACAGATTTTCCCCTCTGTCTTTCAAAGATTAAACACAGTCATAACAGTCTGCATGGGACTTAACTCAAAATAATGTCAGTACTTAAATATGCCCATATGATTATTTACACAATAGAAACTTCAACATACAGGAATAAAGAACACTTAGCATTTGGCTCATGTGGAGGGAAACAATTGTGCTTGTTCCTTTTTAAAGTGCAATCTAATGACCCAGTCATCTACATCAGACTTTTTTTCTGAAGTCTCTCAGCTTTCCAAATTGCCATTGCAACAAAAACTAGTTGTAATATTTGACCAGATATTTGTCAACCAAGGCCAGGATTCTTTCACTAGCACGGCTAGTACCTAATGCTTCAGAAAAGAATGAAAAGCCCTCACAACACGCCAACTCTGTTCTCACATAAAAGTCCTGATAACAGAGACATTTTATCCTAACTGCAATTTGGATTAAGGTGGAGCACTGCATCGGGGGGGGGGGGGGGGGGATATAATCTTGCTGGACTGCACTTTCACATCAAGGATGAGGGTAACCATAGACCAGACTGGAGAATGCTAGAGACAGCATTTGGCCCATTTTGGCCATTCCTTCCATTCAATGATGAATTGATAAGCAAGTTGTTTTAATGTAACATTAATTAAACAATCAGGGAAAGTACAAACAGACTCTAGGCACCTTTGGCTGTCTCATAAAAGATACACAATATACATGTAATGAGAGGCCAACTCCCTCAGTTATGCTCAGAACACAATAACAGGCCGCACCAAAGATATAACAAAACTTATTGTCCCCCACCCCATTCGTCCATCCTCTTTCTGTTCCTACTCACTATTCAACCTCATTAAGTTCCAGTTTCCATAGGCCTGAGCCAATGCCCATTGAAGTCAATGGGAGTCTTTCCATTGACTTCAATGGGTATTGGATCAAGCTCTGTAGGCACAAGAGAAGAAAAGGTGAGCCCTAAATGTTAGCAATTTATGAAAGTTTATGTATGAGCTGAGAAGTTTTTTACTAAGACATCTTGACAAGAACAGTCAACATTTCTGTGACAATACAAATGGATAAAAATGCAAATGGATAAATACAGTTGTTTGTCCTCATTTAGTAAATAAAATCTATTACATTCTGCTGTTATCTTAGATCCTAGGAAGTGCCTCATTTTGCTTTGCAATGCAAGGAGGTGCTCCTGAGAGAGTTCCGTTGGTTTTGGGGTGTTGGCAATCACTTAGGATACATTTACACAGTGAGCAGCAGCAACGAGTGTCAGAGCCCAACTCAACAGACTGAGGCCTGGTCTACACTGCTGGTGAAATTTGACAGCAGTTATTAGTTAAATTCTGATTAATGCAGCATCCCCACTACGCCAACTGGAAATGCCCTCTTGTCAACGCAGCATTAATCTTTTTACAGGGATGGATTTATTGAGTCGACTTCCGGATCGATTGAGTGGTCTCCACTGCCGTTCTATAGATCCTGCAAAATCAAGCCTACACTGCTGCATGCCGCCGGCAGTGTAGACGTACCCTCAGGCTCACCAGGCTAAAAATAGCTGTGTAGACAATGCAGGTTGGACTGGAGGCTCTAAAGCTAAGGAGGCAGGTGGACTTCACAACCCCAGCTCCATATTGAGCTATAACATCTACATAGCTATTTTGAGTGCTGTAGCACAAGTCCCGCAAGCCCAGTTCTGTCAGCCTGGGCTGTGAGATATGCATAGACATATGTGTAGAAACTCATCAAGCAGATGGATTATAAGGCTGTATAAGAGATGCATAGGACTCTCCAGTAAAAAAAAATAGGCTTGTGGAAAGATCACAAAAGGCTGGAGTCTGCTCTCATTTATACCAGTGGTAATCTACAGTAGCTTCAGTGATTTTAGTGGAGTTACTGTGGATTGATCCAGTGTTAAATGAGAATCTGGCCCAAAAAGAGAAGTTACAAAGCGGAACAGAAAAAGAGAATGATCTGAAGTCAGCACTTGCTATAGGATAAAGCATCAAAAAGAAATACTAGTGTTCTTGAAAAGAACTCTCTTGCAAAAATATGAACCTCCTAACATTCACAATAAATCATATCCATATTATGATAAGTTCAATTTCCAAAGAAATCCACACTTCTGATGGATGTCCCTTCAATAACTGTTGCCTAAAATGCCAGACACATTACTTATAAATCAGAACAACAATTTTTGAAAAAATCTCTCTTGAACCCATTTTCAGGATACTAAGATCAGACGTGATGCTGGGGTTGGCTGGGAGAGCAGTTGTTTCTTCAGTAAGCATAACTTCCTATCAGTTGTTAAAGGCTTCTCTTTCCCGCTTTGCATTTCTAGCACGGTTTGGCACTGACACACTCAGGCATTATTACCATGTGTTACACTAAGTTTCTATGCCATGGCCATGCAACCAGACCAATAAAACTCCTTTTCAAAAAGTTGAAAGGCAAGCTGGTTCAGATAGGCAATTATTAGTATTCATGGAGTGTTCATTCACAGGCAATAATACAGTGGGAATTCTGCTAGCCTGAGCATAGGCTGATGTGAAGCATATGATATTACTTATGTAGGCATGAAAGCAATCTGCTTTAATATCAGACACTTCAGTGCAAAGAATGTCAGGGTTACCAGAGGTTAAAGACAGGCCAGTGTTTTTTTAAAAAAAAGCAAGCTAAAAAATGTGGGACAACTTTCCCTCCCCCCCCTCCGCCCCCAAATTTCTTGTGTTACACCACAAGAGTATTTTGATGTAATATATGATTTACCTCACAAACTGTCAAAAGTGAAAAATAGAAACATTGAGCAATGTATCATAATGTACAGAGAGAAAAGTCTGACTGCCACAGGCTGATGTCAAGTCACCAGGTCTGACCTCATATCCAGGGCCTGCTCCTGCTCCCATTGAAATTAATGGCTTCTAAGAGAGCTGGATTGGGACACAAAGAACTACAGGCCACATTCTCAGCTGGCATAAATCATCTTGGCTCCATTGACTATCATTGTCCTCCATTGATTTTAATGGGAGCTACACCGATTTAGACCAGATGAGGATCTGGCCCTATAAGGGTTTTTTTGATGCAAGCTTTACAGCCTGACCCTGTCACAGTTGCTAATGCAAGTAGTCCACTGACTTCAGTGAGTAAGGTCTACTTGCATAACAGTTTGCAGGATCAGACCCTTACTGATCTTCCTGGCCTCTGGTTTTGGCCTGGCTACAATTTCCATCCCTTTTTTTTTTACTACCCACCCTCAACAGCTGCACCACCACCTTGGACTTTCACTTTTCCCTAATGTTTTATTTTAAACAGACATAAAACCAAATCTGGAGCTTCCGACATCTCTGACCAGAAGCATTACAGAGAACTGCAGCCAGATGAGCTCTTTTGGGGGGCCGATTGCTTTTTCAGAGAGTGTTAGCATCTTTTTTTCCCAGCACTGGCATCTGCAAATAGGAGAGGATGATATAAGAGGGAGCTACAAAACAGGAGAGGGAGCTGAAAGAAGGGCCAAACTGGAGTAAGAAGGAACTGAACAAGGAAAATAGAATGCCTTTTCTGGATTTACATCTAAACTATGATGATCATTTACACTAGATTCAATGTATTTTGCGAAGTAAAAATAATAAACAGTGGGGAAAGCTAAGACAAACAGCTCATGCTTTCACTCTCATGAATCTATTGTGAGCTCACTACCTCTCCTTTATGGATGTAAAGACTTCTCCTTTGAAGCTACCTACCTGTACATTGTTCTTTATACATTAATATAACTGTATCTATAATAGACTGCTTTCGACAAATGCAGAAAGAAAGAAAGAAAGAGGACGCATGCAATGAAAGGAAGACAGATGGGCCCATCAGTTATGTATATTGTGACCCACCTGCCAGTCACAGCCCCATGGGAATGTGGCATAATAAAAACAGAAAAATGGAAAGTAGGAATTAAACTTAAAAAAAACCCAACCCCATATTGAACAAAGTAAATTGTCTGGAAGGAAGCAGAGTAATAAAGATTTTTTAGGTGCATATAAATCAAAATTTCAAAAGAAATTTACTAAAACAGGACTCAGCTTATGTGCAGTTACTGGCAGTGGGGTCTAAGTAGGGGTTGTAGAGAGGATGATTGGAAGCATGCCTAGGTATGAGGGAGATGATTGAATAAATATTCATGATGGTAATGTGCATGTTATAACCACATGCCCTATTCCAACAAACCCAGCCTTATCAAATCCTTGCCCACCATCCAGCCTCAGCATGTTCATTCCCTACCCACAGCCAAATCTGACTGTGTCCCCCACACAGCCCAGCCTCCCTGTCCATCTCCTCAACCCAGCCTCATTGCCTGCCTTCGCTCAGGTTCATCATGTATTACTTCTAGGCCAGTCTCATGGTGGACCTCATTGAGTATTCCCTCATCCCAACGTCACCAGGGACCCCAAGGCTAACTGCATTGTGCACTCCACCGCCTCACCATGTCCTCCCTCAACCCACCTTTACAGCCCATCTTCTCCTGCCTAGACTTACCTCCACCATGTGTCTCCTTCACATCAACTTCATTGTGTCTCCTCCAGCCCACAGACCCATGGGAAGCACCCCTTATTGCAGCCTCATTGTCCATCCTTCCAGCCTCTTCACTTGCTCAAAGAATCCCAATGAGGATACCTCATTACTTGAGGAAAATTTTCCAGTCTCAGAGTCCTTCACTGTAGCTAACAATCTGTGGGACAAAACAATGTGGATTCTCCTTTGGTCAGAAAGCTATCTTGGAAGCATAGTTTCTCTGGGGTCTGGAGCATCCCCATCTCCCTTCTATAAAATCCCAGACCAGCACATGATAGCTTCTGTTCTCTGACAAGCACCATACAACCCTTTACCTTTGTGTGGCACCATTTCATCTCCTCCCCCCTTTCCATTTTTCCTCTCCCTTTCTCTCTGAGTCCCCATTCATTCTCCATTTTGCCTTTCCCCCTTCCTGTCTCTAGGGCCCTCCTTCCTCTCTCCCTTTCCTCTTCTTTCATTTCTCTTGCCGGAGAGATATGCAAACAAATTCTAATTTAGGAGCCTCTTTGATGTGGGTTCTGTCTAACTAGCAAAAGAGCTGACAACTTCTGACCCAATTTCTGCTTTGACCTTTTCATTGCTCTCAACCCTAAGAATTCTCTGGCAACACATCAGAGTCTGTCATTTATGTGTGCGGGTAAGGTTTGTTTGCTTGTTTGTTGTTTTTTTTTTTTAATAAAATGCTTATTGATATATCCTAGAGAGAAAAATATTAGTGGAAATGTTTTCTCATGTTTCTGTGGCAAGATGAAAAAGCAGCTTCCAAAATGGAGAGGGGTGTGTGGATTGAGAGTGGTTTAACCATTGCTAAAGATTCTTGTCATGTGCAGGTTGGCATTGTGATACACTTCATAGTTTCATAGATTTAAGGCTAGTAGGAAACATTTGGATGATCTAGTCTGACTTCCTGTATATCACAGACCATTACATTTCACCCAGATACCCCTATACTGAGCCCAATGACTTAAATCAAATGAAAACATTTCAATCCTCAAATGACTAAATGCCACAAGAGAAAAAGAAGAGAGACCAAGGCATCACCAGGATAGGCCAAGGTTGGCTTGGTACTGCCAAAAGAACCAAGCACCTAAGTAGCCAGGTGATACACATCATAGAAATAGCTAACATGATAGCTAGAATGATACCCAGGCAGAGACAGATGGGGATGCAACATTACCTCTTACTTCATGAGATCTAAGGCCCAGATCCTCTCTACATAAAAGATAAATACTTGTGTTCTTTCCCTGGATTAGGAGGCATTCTATATTTGTTGTTCTACTCATACTCCATGCTTATTTTTCTTTTTCTATTAACATTTGACCTATCAAGGAAGACAAGATTTTGCATGATTTCATCAATTCAATAAAAACTCTTGATTCAAAATGACAGTGATAGCCTAACACTTGTCACTCTAATTATTCACAGCCTGGAATGAATGTGGGGAAAAAACCCTACCTTCTTCAACTTCTAGTTACACATTGAGGTCCTGATCCTGCAATGAGCTCTGCATGTGTAGACCCAACAATGAAGTAATTGGCATTTAGGCCCTGAAACTGCAATGAGTCCCATCATTGCAATATCACAGCCTAAATATTAATTACTCCATTTCTGTGACAATGCTTGATTTATGAAAACTGAAATTCAAATACAACGTCATTTTCTATACGAACCAAATAGAACAGTCATTCAAAGAATTACCCCAGGTAAAGAAAATACCTCTGTTCTAATGAAATAAAATTGTCTGTGGAAACACTGAAAGAGTTAAATACCTAACTATGTATAGCTTGACTAAAGAATGACTAAAAGAGCATGGATATAACTATCTACAAGTATCTGAAGGGTGTAAACATCAGTGAGGGAAAAGGAATTATTAAGGATTGTACAGAGAGGTGTGGGTGGGAATAACGAGATTTAAGAGGCTAGTTAGAGTGAACAGGAGGAAAAAATGAAATCTTAGTTAAGATCTGCTAGACTGCGGAATAACCCTCCAAGGACAGTGATAGAAATCCCATCACTAGAGGCATAGGAATAAACCATCTTTGCTAAAAGTAGGACTAGGCAGGCTAACAGTTTTTCTGTATATAGTGTATATGCTCCTGTAAGTGCTATTGTTTGGATTGAATTATACCTACCTATGGTGTGAAGATTAATTAACAATGTTTGTAAAGCACTTTGAAAGTACAAAGTATTATAAAAGGGCTAGATATTGTTATGCTTATCATCCATATGTGAGACTTTCACCACCTCATCTAGTCTGTGAAACGTAAGTTCTCTACATTTTGTCAGTCCACTCTTCATCCACAATCAAGTAACATCTAACCAGGAAGAAGGGAACTCCATTAACAGTTATGATGCAAAAGAATCCCAACTAACAGGTCTTTCTGAATTATCCGCTTCCATATATTTCAACAATACCTATATCTTTGATGAGAGAGACAGATAACTGTTTCTGGGGAAGAGACTGCACATATGAAATACTCACCAGTGTACCACAAACAGTAGGATTTCCCATTCAAGCAGAATGATTTACAGGATGCATGTGTAGCCCAGGAAATTAATCTAAGTATCGTCCTTTCAGGCATCACACTGACTATGGGGCAAAATTGATGGATTAAAAAAAAATATAAAAAAATGTGCTTGCATGTCCATGTGTTTCTACTCTTTCCAAAGATATAACTGGGAAATCTATATACTCATTACTTGGAGGGAAAATGTTGTTCGCCTCTGATCTAAATTATGTATAATGAACCCAGATATCACCATGATGGACACCTTATAAATGTGTGTTATATTGATTGTCATGAGCAATCAATAATAAAAATACTTGGACTTATAGGAGGTGTTTAGAGAAGTCAGAGAAAGGTGGCAGATAGCAATACACCTTACCCCCTAAGGTTTCTACTGGATGAATTCTAAAATATGAGACTTTGAACTTAAGAAACAAGAAGAATGGTTGGCTTCCCTGTCACCAAGTCTAACTTATGCAGTAATCAATGGCTTCTTGAAGGAAAATGTGAAAGCAAAACAGATACAGAAAAGAAGAGCATTTAGAGTACTAGTTGAATATGCAAATAAAGCATACTTGATGACACCATTACTCAAGATGAAAAAATATAAGGCGATAAATCTTGGGACAGATAAGTCCCAATAATATAGTAATATAATATGTAGATAATATCTACATTTGAGTTCTCAGGAGATGTTAAGAAAAAGTCTGTACCTGGATAAACTCATGATATCCAGTTTGCAGTCCAGCTGACCCTTTCTTCACTGCTTCTTCTACTTCCTGAGGCTCTGAACCAGCACTTTGTCTTGCAAGCTAGTAGCTAGTTCTGTTAGTTCTGTTATATCAATCAAGTGATGGCCAGACGCTAGAATGTCTGTAATTAACTAGTGAGTATTCCATTCAGGACTCTGTGTGTGCATTCCACATATTACATCACCTAAAACTCAAGCCGGAAGCTTTGTAATCCATAGGAAGCATATCCAATGAGCTACTAGGAGAAGGATCACTCTGCTGTTTTGTTTCTGTAAAAATAACCTTCACTTTAAAAACAAATGGAAGAAAGAGTGGAGAGGTCAAGGTTTACCCTGGAAACTGAGGGTAGGGCTCACAAGTTGTGTGTGAACAACTGGAACTGGCCTGGCAAGTTGTGCAGTAATGTTTTAATTTCTGTGTAACCTCCATTAATGAGAAAAGCTCCATTTTGATCATTGTAAGGACAGAGACCTTCCTCTCTGTGTGACAGATGCAACACTGGCCAAGGCAGCAAGGGCTATACCAGGCTTGTCTCTGGTGGTCACCTTTGGGTAAGTTAAAATTCCTGCTCCCAGGCAGAATCTGTTTAATGTGGTGCATGATGGAAGACTCAAATGACAAAGCAATTTAGTGAGTTACTTGTTTCCTTCAAGTTACAGGACAACTTCAAGTTAGAGAAGACAACAAATATGGAAGCAAAATTTGGGATGATTTGCAGCTACATTCTACATCCTTTGGTGGGAGAGGATAAAATGTATTAATTGGTTTAGTGCCTTGCATGGAAAGATGGAGCAGTGGCAGTCTGTTGTATTACCAATGCATAAACATACAGTAAGATCAGCTCTCCAGTAAGCTGATCATTGCATTCTCCCTGGCATAAAGACACTATCAGATTACACTAGCAGTGTCTCAAAGGCCAGCAGTGGGAAGGAAGAGATTGATGGGCATGTCTACACTGCAATTAAAAACCCGCAGCTGGGCTATGTCAGGAGAGTTTGGGTTTGTGGGGCTCAACTGTTTAACTACAGTGCAGACATTCAGACTCATGCTGAAGCTTGGGCTCTAGGACTCTGTGAGGGAGGAGGGACCCAGAAGTCAGGATGCAGCCCGAGCCCAAATATCTACACCACAATTAAACAGCTTCTTAGCCTGAGCTCTGTGAACCTGTGTCAGCTGGCATGGGCCAGCTCCAGGTGTCTATTTGCAGTGTAGACGTACTTACAGAGGAGAAAATCGAAACTCTCTACAAACAAAGCAATAACATGCCCAGCACAAAGGTGTGTAGGCAAATTCCATTATTTGGGTTTTTCTGTTTGCTTTTGCAAAGTTAATAGTGAGAGAACAAGAGATGGGGATAGGGATTTAAATAGCTAAAGAGACTCAGGTAACATGATCTGTAGAACTAGTGAAAAATGCTAATAATTTTTCATAATTTTTTAAAATTTTGCAATAATGTTCCTTCTGCATGGGTAGGGGACAAATTTGTTTGTTTATTTTTGTTTTTAATTTTCATGAAATGTTTTTATTGAAAATTATGTTCTGAATGAAAATGTTTTGGTTTTAGTTTTTCCCTTTTTTTGTTTATTTTTAATTTCCTTCTCTTCCCATTTTCTTCTTTTTTCATTTTGACACAGAAAATGGGGGAGAGGTCAGAGGGGACGAATGAAAACCGAAACTAACAACTGGAAAAAAAATGTTTGAGCAAAGACATCACAACAAAAATTTAAAAACTCAACACGTTTTTTGAAACTTTTTGTTTTCAAAAGACGTCTATTTTATTGTTTAAAAATGTTTCAAATGAAATCTTTGGGCTGTTTCTCACGACTAAATTATCCTATCTCCACTCTTCCTGCCTTTGATCTTGCAAACTTTAGTCACATGACTACTCACCACACAGTGCAACAAGTTTAAATTACTTTTCCTTGCCTTGGAGGCCCTGCACAGTTCTAATGCAGCCTGCTTCTTGGACTGTTAGCATGTTCCCTTACTCTTCCACTCTGCTAGTGATGCCAATCTTGATACCCAGTTCATTTTGTCCTTTTGTTCACACCTCTGTATATTTTTCCATGCTACCTCAATGGTTGGAGAGGCAACCCAGTCCCTCTTTGCCAAGTCACTACACCTTCCCTTCAAAAGACATGCATCTTCCACAATACCCACAAGAAGTGAGCTAACCAACATTTTTTCAAAAACTTGAAACTTCCAAGATTTTCCTGCCTTGGAATTGCCTAGTGTCCCTTATTTGTGTGTGTCTGTCTTGTAGATTGTAAAATCCTTTGGAATTTTGGTTTCTGTATGGAGACAAGCAAATCACTGACACTTAAAGCGATACTGTTAACTTTTCCATCTGAAATTGTCATACCTACCATTGATGCAACTGTCCTGTAACTAAATGAGAGGTTGGAGAGAAAATATTCCTTTATTCTCTTTTTTCAGTTTGTTTACTTTGTGCATTTGACAGCCTTTTAGGTTAGCACTTTGCAAATGACGCACACCTTTCCCCACGCTCTGCAAAAGGGTGTTTTACTGTAACAGCAGAGGAAGAAAGAGAAGCAGCTATGTCATAAACATCAACAGATGGACTGGTATCCAAAGGAGAGTGGAAGCTTTACAACTCTGTCACAGCTGTGAAAGATGGAAGGTGGTGGTTGACAGCATCGGTATCGGAGAGTCATTTGAAGAAAAAGAAGTATAGGAACAGCAGCAGCAAAGCTGAAACTGAAAGAGAAAGAGTGGTAAACAACAAGCAGCTGTGTGCACAGAGAGACAGCGGGGGAAGGAAGGTTGGGTTTGAGCATATTTTTGTTTCTGCTCAGTCCTGCCCAAAAATCTCTTCTAAATACCAAAAAGGGAATAGAACTAAAAAAAAAAAAAAAAAAAAATCAGGACATACAACATAAAGGGTGATGTTCTGGAAAATGGATTTGTGTGAAATTTGTCAATTTCAAAAGATTCAAGATGATAGAGACTTTTTAATAAATAGTATAAAAATTGTCATCGTTATTATTCACATGTTAGTGACTTCAAGCGACTAGTTGTATCAATAAGGGCTGGTTTTCATGAGAAAAGTTTTAATCAGCTTAACTATGTGTCATTTTTTGCCAACATAGATCTCCAGGCAATAGTCCTAATGTAGACACAGTTATACCAGTATAAGACTCTGTCTACACGACAGCCCATGTTGGCAAAATTTATGTCACTCAGGGGATGCAAATATTCCACACCCTGAGCGGCACAAGTTACATCAACATAAGCACTTATGCTTCTCCCACTGACATAACTTCTGTCACTCACTGTTTTTATGCCATTTTTATGCCAACAGCAGAGCTCTCCCGTTGGTATAAAGTGTCTTCACCAGACACATGGCTGCAGCGCTGTACGTGTAGTCATACCCTAAGATACCTTATACCAGTATAGTTTATTTTGGTTCCTGAATCAGGATAAGCTATACCAGTGTAAGCACTTTTACTGTATAACTGTGTCCACAGTAGGAGGGGATTATACCACTTAAGTTTTGCTACTTTAACTATGCCAGCATAATTAAAGTGTAGACAAATCATAAGGGTGTTGGGATCAGGCTCCATATGATAAATTCTCCCAGTGAATGGTAAACCTAAAGGATAGGCCACAGATCAGCAGACAAGTGGAGATGCCAGTTTTGGTTTTCCTTGTTTTCTAGAGCCAGAACAGAGCGATGGGAGCCTAAACTCTCTTTACTCTCTCCCCACTCAAAGGAACAACCTCAGTTCAGAGATTATAGAATGTGACAGAAGTATGCTTTAAATCTCTAACTGGAGGATTAAAGCTTTGTAAACCCTTTAAAATCAGCCAGACAGCTCTAGCATTCGTTAAAGCTTCAATGTTTCAAGCCTGGGTGCACCCTAAAACTGGACTAGCAAAAATAAGTGTACATGATGTGTACGGGGATTCTGATCTCTCACCAAGGTAAATCTGGAATAATTGCACTGAATTCAATATAGTCGATTTTACATAGTAATGAAGTCAATGGCTTTACACCATTGTTAATGATATTAGAATCTGCCCTTGGCAGTCTGGGTAGGTCTAAAAGAATCTAAGTTGGTATAGTGTATTTGTTGAAGGGGCCTGAAGAAGGTGTAAGTTTCACCAGTTTAGGGCTTCTCTCCATGGTGGGGTAATACGCTTTACAGATAATGTCTCCTGTTAGTGCTCTCTTCAATTTGCACTTTTCTTGACAGAATTTTGCTTATAAAGCATACTCTTCCACACTTTTAAAACTCCGTCCGTGAGCAGATCCCATTGTAGTCAACATGTGCTGCCAGCTCTTGTGAGTTAAGTCTTGCAGTTGTTGGTGTTTCTGTTAAAGCCCTTGATCCTAGAGTCAGATGATTACATGAGAATCTCTGCTTTCATTTTTTTTAAAACTATGTTTCTAATCCTTACGGTCACAGAGAAAAGTTTGAAAATGTGAACACTAAAAGTTCAGAAACCAGAAGACAAATAATAAGAACCCAAACATTTATTTTTTTAATGTCATTATTTTTAAGTCAATCTCATGATTTTAGGAGGCTGGAAAAATGACTTTTGAAGGCTTGAAGTTGTTACCACTGGCATCTCCCAGGATGATCTGGCCCCCGAGTGTTATTAATGCGATATTACTATAACTAATGTAATTATCAGATTATTATAAGCATTTATAGATCTTCTTTCACTGTGCTACAGTATTTAGGCACTGAATAGAGAATTAAGAGTAATAAATAGTTTATTCTATAATGGGATTTTTCTTTTGCCATCTCTGGGGCCAGTCACTTAAACTTGGATTCTCTTTCTCTCATCTCTTCCTCTCCCCACAGCCCTAAACATCTATTCTTCATCTACTTTTAATTATCTCTATAATAAGGTAATATAGTTGGGAGCGAAAGTAGAGTAGACTGCAGGAGTGTCCTAGAAAAACAGACTTGTAATAAAGAGGGAAATTATTTTTCCACCTTCTTAGGTTTCTCATTGCTGTCCCTAGCTCACTCACTTTGTAATCTGTAGGTATCCCAGCAATCAGTTTTAGCACTGACCTATCTCTCTGGGAAATGCTTGAGATGTGTGTGGGACATAGTGGTATAGTGTTACCCAACTTTGGACCTATCTTTTAGGCAGAACACAGCTACTCTCCCTGCTTGCTAAGTGCAATCACTGTACATACTCATTTTCTGTTCTATTCTCAGGTACTAGATTTGTACATTGGTAGTACAGTGTATGGCAACTGTGTTTGTGTAGCAGACACTTAAAGTAAAACAGGAGAGAGATTTAGCTTTTAGGGTAACAGTTTGTCAAACAGTTAAACAAAACTGCTTTTTCCCCAGAGCAAAGATCATTTTAGCACGAAACACTGCCCTTCCCCATTCAGCATCTTTAAAACTAAGCTAAAACCTGAAAATATAAAGTTAGTGCCCGTACATATAAAAATGTATGTGATTGAAATCCCAAGATATTCAGATATCTACACCAGCAAATAAAATTGAATCTGTGTCTTCCTAAAGCCAGGCTACATAAATTGTACCTGTTTGAGACATCCGTTTTCAGCCTCTTGTAAACAGTTTGCCATTCAAATCTGAAAATATAGTTTCTATATGAAACAGCTCTCAAGCTGATTAAAGTGTTTTGCATATGTTTTTAAATTGCCTGTCATTACCTTCCTTGCACAATACACATGGTCTTCTGCTGCTGCAGATCATGTGGGTAACATTCTGGTCAGGGTGAGGTTAGTGGATAAGAGAAATCCTCCTGGGAAAAACATTCCTCCTGCATTTTTTGCCTTTTTCCAGTTTTATGAATGGATTTTGTAAAAAAAACAAACAAAGAAACCAGTATTGTGACTTCACTAATATCATGTAAGTTTTAGAATCGACTTTAACCTAAAATTTCTGGGAGCTTGTTTTCACCTCAAGAGGCAAATTTCAACACTTCTCCATCTAAATTAATCTATCTTAAATAGTGATTTGCACAAAGGTACACTTGAAACTTGGCTATTTTCATCTGTGGTTTTTTTCAGATTCTGGACTAAGACGGAAGTTGCACTAGGGAAAAGTTCTCTGGTCTTGTACCATCATGACAGCCTAAATGATAAAGCCATCAGCTGGCAATGGATTGTATTTCAGATGTTTTCTTAGCCTCTGATATTTGGGTAACAAAAGTTTCATATTTTTGCACTAAAGTTTTTCCTTAACAAAAATCTGGCCCAGATCTTCAGCTGATATAAACTGGCATAGCGCCTTCAATGGAGTTACACTTATTTACACCAGCTGAGGAGCTGTCCCTCTTTTATTTGAAGTTCATTAAAATACATCTGTGCTGTATATTACTATCTAGGCTGCTTCATTTTACCCAGCCCTATTTATTGCACTAGAGAGAGAGACCAAAATCATCCTGTTATGGCATGAGATAAGTCATCGTCTTCAAGCATTTGGTATATGTAGACCATACATGTGAACCACCATGAATTAGTTGCTTTCTTAACTGTGGGTAAATTAAAAAGTAGCAGTGAACTCTACAGGCTTCTGTTGTGCATGTTTGCTAGGGTGAGACGATGGCATAGAGAGTTTCTTCACCTCTGTGCCTCAGCAAGGTAAAGACTGCAACCAAGCAGTCAGCAAAAGCTTTAGTTTGGACAACCAGCTACTGCCCTGAGTGGTGCATCACAACCTTTCCAATAACAGGCCCAGAGCACTCATGTCATTGCTTTTTGACAGGGGCAGTAAGATTGCTCCACAACATATTCCACCTGAATGATCCTGCACTAGCTGGTGGTTCTTGGACACCATGAGAATGATTAAAGGATTAGACAGAATGCCTTATGGCGATAGTCTCAAGAAGCTCGATCTATTTAGCTACACAAAGAGGAGGTTATGGGGTAACTTGATTACAGTCTATAAGTATCTAGAGAGGTACTTTGGTTTGATAATGGGTTCTTCAATCTAGCAGACAAACATAGAACGGAGTCCAGTGGCTGGAACTTGAAGCCAGACAAATTCATACTGGAAATAAGGTGTACATTTTTAATAGTGAGGGTAATTAACTCTTGGGATAATATACCAAGGGTAATGGTGTATTCTTCATCAGTGACAGTTTTGAAATCAAGATGGGATGTTCTTCAAAAAGATATGCTGTAGGAATTTTGGGGGAGGAATTCTATGGACAGTGTTATACAGGAGGTCACACTAGATGATTACAATGGTCCCTTCTGGTCTTGGAATCTATTAATCTTTTCATGCTATGATGGGATTTGGTTAATTATTTCTATGCCATGATGCCTCACTTGACATAAATTGATTTTAAGCCGGTTAACTGATTCCTTTTTGCTTTCTAAACTATATTTGCTAATGATAGATTTGTCTAAAATGTTATTGCTGCTTGCACTTTCACCATAATAATTATGCTTTTTTAAGGCCATCTTACTCACAACAGTTGAGATTTTCAAAGCCAGGTAGGGAATTTAGCCACACAGCTCATATTATTTTTAAGGAGAATGATGTGGCTACATCCCTTCACCATCTCTAAAAATCTCATCCAGTGTGTCTTAATATTGTTCAATAAAAAGTTACATTCTGATGATGCTTCAAGTCTGTGCCAATGTTTTATTACTGCAGGGGTACCATAATTTCTTAACATGTTCTGATTTCCATTGAGCGTACCGCAATTTGTAGAAGCTGTCAGCCCACTTGTGTTTGGAGTTTTTTTAAAGAAGAAAGTTACTAAAATTGATTTAAAGTAGTTTTTTAATACAAGATGTATTTGCATGGTTTCAGACAATTTTATTTTTATACTCTGCACCTAAAAAAGGTCTTCTTTTATACTTGCTGATGCAGTTTTTCAATAAAACCAACAATTAGCCTAAGACGTTAATTTGCTCTTACAAGATATTGTCACGAAAAAGCAATGAACTGAAAGTTTAAATTCAAAAGTCACCTATAAAAGTTTACAGCCAAAGATCAGTTTGACAGATATTAAACATGTGTCCTATGGTGCTGGACATTAAAGGATTTAGGCTACCACATAAAAGAGAAGAGTTAGAGCAATGTTAGGCCAGGGTCTCCAAAGGTATGATACAATTTCTCCTTGGTCTAAAAGCTATGGGAAATGCACTTCCCATTGTGTCATACATACTTCTGAAAGGTCAAAGGAAGAATTTATGGGAAAAACTCAACCATCGATGCATGTTACAAATAGAGAAATAGTGATCAGTCAAACCACGACCCAGGGCAGATTGCTGAACTTTAATTTTCATCTTTTATTTCAAGCCACAGAGCCTCAGATACCGTAGCACTGTTCCAGCTGGATCACTTGACACACGGTAGCAAATTTTACAAAGACTAGGCCCTTCAAATCCTAAAATCCCAGTCAATACTCTTATGACATCACCAATCCTATAAAATGTTGGATCAGCAAAGAAACTTTCCTTCTTTTTTGTTTGTACTGTACGATGATAAATTTCCTATTTAAGAAGGTCATTGTCAATTGAAACAAAGAAGGATAAGATAAGGAATGAGTACATTCGAGGGACTCTGAAAGTGATAGAGGTAGCAACAAAGTTGAAGGAGAGGAGATTGAGATGGTACGGACATGTAATGTGAACAGGCGAGGACCATGTGACGAGAAGAGTGTTGGAAATGGAGCCCCCTGGACCACGGAAGAGAGGAAGGCCAAAGACCTGTTGGAAGGATGTGCTGAAGAGAGACATGGAAAGTGTTGGACTTAAGATAGAAGATACACAAGATCGTATCGGATGGAGAAGGACCATAATGAACCTTTTGGCGACCCTGATTAGTGCGGGAAAAGCTGTAAGAAGAAGACTTGTCAATTGAAACTCATGGTCAATGGGCAGATATTTGTTTGCGTTGTTTGTGAAACATCAAGTAGAATAAGATTATTGCTTCAGCTCTAGCCTTTTTCTTCAAGATTGAATTCTCAGGTCAGGTGCATTTTTCCGTCTGCCCTCCTCACCCCATTTCTCAGTGTTACCTTAGTTGGTAGAAGGTATCAATTGATTTGATCTATTAGATAAAGCTAGAACAAGTTTTCTACCCCATGCTAATAACCTAGCATCCCTACCATCTCTAGTCTCTTTCCATGAATCAAGGAAGTCCTTGGGTGTCCACAGGAATGCTCTGAGGAGATCAAGGAAAATGAATCCTACTCCAAACAATGAAGTAACTACAAGGCTGTTCCATGGCTGCTGTTTAACAGTTTGGGGAAGTGGCCAGTTGTTGTATGAGAAGGAGGAGAGGTTTCTTGCTGCTGGAAGTTATGTCTGGGTAGAGAATGACTTTTGCCTGGAGCTGCCCTGTCTCTCCACTGCTGAGAACTCCCATCTGCTACAAGTTTGCACTTCTGATATGATTCTCTCCCTCCACATCAAGATCCAAGATGCTCCCTATAGCTCAGAATCAGCAGAAGAGGAGTTTGAACTGGGTGGACAGGCTGGTGGTGAGGAAGAAGTAGGAATATTCTGGAAATGCAAAGAGTGGGGCCAACACCCATTTTGGGGGAAAGGGTCTGTCCTGATTTTCTCAAGGGAAAGCAGCGTGGGTGGACTGTAGAAGTAGAAAGGAACTCATTAGGAGCAGAGGGAAGGAGATGAGGCTTCTACTCATGAGGAGGGAGAGAAGTGAGAAATAGAAGCAAATTGTGCTCAGCTCCCTCAGTTTAGAACTTTCCAGATAAGTATACTTGGCCTCAGGGTTGTAAACGTTACTTATAATGATCAAAATCATAAAAAGAAAACAAAGCGAAAGTGCTACTATTTTACTGTCAAATTTTTTCCACCCCTTCTGACACAGACCAATTACAGAAGAAACTGGAATCTGGTTCACAGTCTTCTAGTGGGTTGTCAGTACTAGAAATGCTATCATCTTTTATCAAGATGGCCGCCTCCAGCAATAAGCTCAGAAATGCCAAATGTAATTAAAATCTCATTTTAAAAAGTCTACTGAATATAATAACTTGTGGTGACAAGTGCTTCTTACCTTGTGAACTTGTAGAAGATGGGCAAACACATAGTCCTCACTGAAGAGTAGTGCAGAGTATATGTAGGTGCTAGCTTCATACCAGAGGATGTGGATTCCAGGCAACTCATATGGCAGGGGTGGCCAAACTGTGGGTTGGGAGCCACATGGCCCTATTTTACAGTGAAAGTGCAGCTCACGGAGGCCTCTACACCTCCCTCTCCCCATTCTCTGCCTACCAGACTAGGGTGGGGAGTTCGGGGCTTCAGCCCCATGGCAGGGTGGTGGGGCTAGCAGCTTCTGCCCCTCAGGAGGCACCTGCCAGGGCTCAAGGCCTCTGCCCAATGGGGCAGGCCTGACAGGGCTTCAGCACTGCATGGAGAGGGGTCTTGAGGCTTCTGCCCCATGGGACGTGCCTGCCGAGGCTTGGGGCTTCAGCAGATGCGCCCCACAGGGTGGTATGCCTGAGCCCAGCCACAGGGCTGAAGCCCAAAGGCTTGGCAGGCACACCCAGCTCTCAAACTTCTGAAGATGGTATGCGGCTCAGAGAGTCAGTAAGCCTGGCCACCCATCATACGGTATAAAACAAAAGGGGGAGTTTCTTATCTGCTCTGCATTTTAAGACAGCTATCGTAATAAGAATGTGAGATGAGGTTCCCAGGAACAGAAACATTTTTTCATTATCATCTTTGATGCTATACTTCAAGCGATGAAGAAAGTCTCTGAGCCTCTGAATATATCAGAAAACTTTAACTTACCTGCAAGTTCTGCTGTTCTGGGAAAATCAGATTTTTTCTCCTCTCTCGAGAGAACACAAAAAGTATCTGATCAACCAATCTGTAGAGAAATCACAGTGACATCAGGTCAGTGACATGCACACAGAATATGAATAACGCAGGATTCATAAATGTAGAATCTTTTTTTTTAACAATGCTGGTAAAGCAAATTCAGTGAACAGATAAGATGGACATTTTAGTTGTATCAGCCATTACTGCAATATGAATAAAATCCTTGGCACAGAGATTTGAAACATTTTAGAGACTGGAATGAGGAAGAAGTTGTGGCAAAGGCACAGAAGCTTTAGAAATGGACTTGTGCTTTGAGCCATCATGGCCTAATGGGGGGCTTACTATATGTAGCAGACCTCCATGAGAAAGAAGGGATAGAGAGTGGACTGCAGTGGCCATTTAAGAATTGCAATGACAATATTGGCCTTGGTCTTGGAAGAGACTATTTGCTGCCCTCCCAGTGCAAAATGTGATGAAGAAATAAGAGGTTATAAATATTTGGGAAATGATCAAAATAAGAGCAAAATAGAGTAATCCAAAATACAGAGATATTGAGAGATAGTCTGGGAATGTAAATGGATTTCCATCCATAGAACTGTCCTATAGTTGCATCCTGTGAAATATGAACAACTTTTGGCAGAGATTCCATTAAAAGAGGAAAAAAATTCCATTCTCATGCTGCAGAGAAAGGAGTTGATTCTCTCATTCTGACATATCCATATTTTAGTTTGAAGCAAGAAAAACTAGAAGGGAGAACAAGTACCTGATTTAACTTTCCCTTCAATTTAAAGTTTACCAGCTGCAAAACTTGGATGTTACAACAGTCACACTCCCTACTGTGCCGCTTTCTGCTTTCACTCCTTTACAAAACAACACAATCAGATTAGATTTAAAGCCTCTGAAGGCTGAGAGTTAGATTTTTTAGTAAAATGGAAATGTTCAGAATAGAGGCGCAATCACTGAGCTAGAGATGGAGCATACCAGTGTTCTACAGCCTTCACAGGATCGATCTGTAAATAAAATTAATATTAACATGAGATTGTATCATACCAGGTATTCCCTTATTTTTTGTACTTACTTTTCAAGTTTCATTTTAACACCCGGCCCTGATCTTATTTTATTTAAGCTCAGAACTAAAGGACAGCAGGCAAATATTATGATCCAAATGAATCTCAGGTATAACTCTATTGACTTAAATGAAGTTACTTTTAGAGTTTTTCATAATAAGTAATGTCAACCTAGTGAGCAAGGCTCCATCTTTCAGCTGATAACTTGGCCTTGGTTATAGGTGCCTTTGTCACCTCTCAGCTGGACTTCAGCAATGCGATATACCCAGGCATGAAGACTTCAGCCCTTAGGAAACTCCAACTAGTACAGAGTGTGGCAGCATGTCTCCTCAGCAACATTGGCCACTGCAAACACATCAAATCTGTCCTCCCCGTTCTACACCAGCTTCCCACAGAACAGTGGTTTTCAACCTGTGGTCTGTGGACCCTCTCAGGGTCTATGTCTAAGATTTTCAAAGGGGTCTGCACCTCCATTTGAAATTTTTTAGGGGTCTACAACTGAAAAAAGGTTGAAAACCATTGCCACAGAATATAATATCAAATTCAAGTTCTTGTTCCTTATCCTCAAGGTGCTCTATGGCCTGGGCCCAGTGTATCTAAAAGATGACCCAGAGCTCTGAGATGAGGACCTGGATGACAACTTCACACCTCTGGCACAATGGAACTTTCTATTATAAGAGTAAAGCTTGTCAGTTCTGGAGACAGAATTTTTGGGGGGGCGGGTTCGATGCTGTGGAATGAACTCTCCCTGGAGCTAAGAACAAGCTCAAACCTCACCACTCTTAGGAAGAAGATGAGAGAAAGTAAAGTTTATTTCCCCCACACTGACTTAGGGCTTGATCCTGTAAACCCTTATTTATGTGATCAATCCCATTAACCTCCATGAGATCCACACATGTGAATGGGGTTTGCAGGACCATTTACCTCTAATATCTTTTAAAGTTTAGGATAGATTGCAGTGCTGTTTCAAGAGAAGTGCTAATCTTTTTGCAATATATTACATTATGTTATACTAAATGTTCCCAGAAAGAAAGACTGCAGAGCTAACCTAATGGCACAGGGCCTGATTCACCACTATCTTGTATCTTGTGTCATGTATGTAATGAATGCATGTAAATCACTACTAAATCAGAGTAGTAACATTTTACACCCACTTTTCACTTATGCAAATAACTGTATAAGGTGCAATGCAGTGAAGAATCATATCCAATATCTTCTACCAGTCCGATCAAACTATATACCAGGCATCATGTCAGGGGAAACTGAGACATAAAAGCAAGGAGAAACATGTTTAGTGTCTTAGATGGAAGAACGTCACAAGACCCTGTTTATACAGTATATTACCCCTCCTGGACAGTCTTTGGCGCATCACTGATTTTGGTCCCATGTACTGTTTGAAGACCTTCATCTATATGAAGCTTTTCAGGCACTTTGAAAGAATGTCTGCAAAGTCCTGCAAATGCCAACAGCAGTTGATTTAACACGACTCTAACTAAGGCAAAATGAATTGAAGCAATTTCTCCTGTCCCTGCAGGTACTATGTTGAAATATTTGATCTGAAGTCTTCAGAACTATCCCATTGAAAATATCTTTTAAGAAGCTCCACTCTCTTCACACATCAAAAAACTATACAGTATACTTGGAGGGAGGGGGGAATCCCTAAAATCAATGTTGTTATTGTGGACCTAATAGGCTCTGCCATATGCCAGGCAGTCTAGTTTTGATAACGGCAAATTTCATTAAAGATCTGTCTTGAGACAGACCACACAGTTTCAGAACCCTTTAGAAGTCAGAGTTTTTCTTCAAAAAAATTTCAAGCAAAGGTTTTAAAAATACAACCAGGGGTCTTTTCCTTGATCAGTGTGATACCTCTAGGGATGTGGCATTATTACTATCTTTGTAGTCTGGTAATGAGGGGTTACTGTCCATTTTTTTAATGTGTTTTGAGTCAGACCCTAATTTGTTGTGTTGTAATGTGATGTTTGTCTATTGATGCCTGTTTCCCCACATATACCAGAAAGATTTTCTCCAATGTTGTCTTTTGTTTAAATAAAGAATCATATCATGTAATGAAAAAAATACACAGAAGAAACTCCAAACAAAAGTCAACCAAAAATGTGTAACCATCATAAACTATGGGGCCATTTCTGCTTCAAATAACTGACTACATATAAGTCAGCATGAGAATACAGCATGCGTGTTTTGTGAAGTTTACAGTGTGTTTTGTTTTGACTGGGAATAGCTGACAAAAACCCTGGAAAGCCAAACTAAAAAAAATTAGATCCTGATGGATTAGGGAGAACAAGAAAGAAAGTATTTTCTAGTTCTACCTCATTTTTTTTCTTTTTCCCCAGAATGATGATGCTTTGCTAAAAAAAATAAAATAACTAAAGCTCTTCCAGTGATAAATTGCATGAAGCTTATATAAGTGAGTGTATGAAATTTATCATAAAGAATGTAGCTGGACTCCTTGAGTGCAGTTCCTTTCTTTCTTCTCCTTTTAAGAAACAATATTAGTATTGTCAATCTCAAATGTTCAGAAATCATGATTCAGGTCCCCAAATTCGTGAGACAGCCTTACAAATTAGGAGATTTAAAAAAAACAAACAACATTTTGAGTTCTTTTTATTTGCTGTCTGGTTTCTGAGCCAAGCTGCACTCAGGTCATATTTTCAAGCTTTTCTCTGCAATCATGAGGGCTAGAAAGTTACTCTTTTTTTAAATAAAAGCTGAGATTCTCATGTAATCAGTTATCTTCAACTATCAAACATCAAATGTCACAAAACTCACAATAAAATCATCAGAGTTGGCAACATTGCAATATGCAGATGCCACTGGCATTTTTCATTTGCTTTTGGTATTTATCTATACTTTAGTAGCAACTGGAGATCCCCGTCAAGATCAAGGTCCCATTGTGCTAGGCCCTGCACAAACGTATAGTAAAAAGAAGGTCCCTTGGCCAAAGAGTTTATAAACCAAATAAGAGAATACAGTGCAGTGCAGTTATCATTAATAGAAAGTCATGTCTTAGTATCTTGGAGGGGGCAAAAGAATAATACAGGAATGGATTTGGGGCACTGCAAAGAAGCAGTGGAGATGGGGAAAGATCCTAGTTCTAGCTCAAGTATAACTATAGCTTCATATAAGGTGGCATGTAGCTCCACTAAATCTGCCTACCTCTCCTCCCGCTTCTTTGGAAATCCTTAATGCAGGTGACCAAAGGAGTAGCTCACTTGGACAGGACTAAAGGCTTAGGGTACCAGTATGCTGCACCAAGTTTCATAGCTCTTCTCAGCCCAGTTGTGAAAGCTACCAAGGGATGTAACCAATAGCAACCTACATGGGATCCAGTGGGAAGCTCATGGATTGCAGGAGGGAAGAATTTGCAGAGAGCACCATGGTGCTGGTCTGTGTACAGAGGTATAGGATGTTAATGGGCAGGTGCAGCCTGCAAATAGTTGATTTAACAAAGAGCCAACTTAGTTTAATAAAAATGGAGTCCTCTTTGGTTATTATTACCCAGCCTTCAGAACATGAAACACACTCCACTCACCTGCTTCTGGGGCAGGAAGCCTTGCAATAACCAAGCAATGTAGCAATAATGAATTTAAACGAGGAGAAAAGAATACAAGGAAAAGAAAGACAAGGTAAGGAGATAAAAGGGAGACAGAGAAAGAAAGGGACAGAGAAAACAGACAGGAAAAAATGATGTGATGGTAGCACTGTGCTGGAGACCCTGGAATTGGGGGTTGGGATGTGAACAGAGTTTGCAAGATTGAGGCCTAGCATGGAGAGGCAGCTACTTAACCCATCGAAAAAGAGTCTCCAGCAATGAAGGTTTGGGAACCACTGTTTTAGTATGATTAGTCAACATTCAGTAAAAGTCTGTTTATACTCACTAATTATATTGCACAAAAAATGGATTTAACTAAGAGGTCTATTCAAAAACCATCCCAGATCAAAGCGTCAGTCTGTTTAATCCACAATCCTGACCCTGAAATTTCAGGGAAAGATGAAGCCAGCTCCGTAATGTATTTAGTTGGTTGAGCAATGCTCAGTCTGGTGGGAAGGGGAAATAAATCCTTTCTTTCCTGACCTTGCAAGAGACCAGTTTCTTCAGCTGCTCAGCTTTTTATTGTATGCTTTGCTTGAGGGGCACTAAAAATTCTTTTACCTAGTTAATTATTTTTGAAACCAGGTATTCATTTAAAGAAAATGTTATCATATTCCTAGATAGAGTTCTAAACTCTTTTCCTTTAACAAGTCACTTTTAAGGGGGAGCCTTCAAGCCACTGCTACTATAAAATGCTCTGAACTGTACTGTCTAAGAACAACAGTGAAATTATATTCCATAAAGTCAATTAGGTTCAGCCCATGAAATAAAGGAAGCTCAGCTGCTCTGTATAGTCTTGATCCTGCCACTTTAAAGTAGAAAAACTCCTATTTACTTCACTGGGAGTTTTGTCTATGCAGTTCATGCCTTGCATACTTTATTGCATAGGAGAAGAAACACTACAATAGATACAGATAATTAGCCCATTTTCCATTTTCACAAGGCAAAGGTGTTACGCAAAGCTGCATACTGGGATATGGGAGTTCAGAATCTTTTGTGACACATTTTTGTGTGAAATTTGTGCTTCTTTTAGCTCTCCCTCATCCCCCAATTTGTGTCATCTTACAAGTGCTTCTTCTGAGCTGTTGTAGTGAATTTAAAATGCAAAGTAGCTGTGCCAAAACAGGTTTAGCACAGCTACCACTTACTGACTTTGCCAGAGAGGCTTCCTTTCACCTGGTAGCACTGCTGTCTACAGACCACAAACATCCCACCATCAGTTTCCATTTAGGTGAGGTACAAGACAAACACATCAGACTTGGTTTTGCAACCTTTACATTGATCAACTTTTACTCAGGTAGCTAGTTCCACTGAGATGGCTACCATGAGCAGGTGCTACTTGGAGCTAGTAAGGATTGCCGAATCAGGGCCTGAGTGAGCCCACACAATGGAGAAGTGACCCCACTAATTCTCCAAGCCTGTTCTAATGTCTGGCCCGCAGCTGACAGACACAGCAATACCAGCCCCGGAAATGATGGCTCAGAGGTGAGCTCCCTGAAAATGACAAACTCAGGACAAGCAAATCACCAGTGCTAGTGTTGAAAACCCATTGTTGGAATTGAAAACATAAGACATTTTATAAACAAGAAAAGTTCATCCTAACCCAATATGTGTGCCCCTGGGTTTTTATGTCACAATTCACTGATTTTTTTTCTTCCTCCATAACCTACAGTTCTCCCCTCTTCTAGACACCAAATTGAGGTGTTTCTGGAACTCATTTGACCTATTTGCTTCATTAGCCTTTCCTAGTAACTTATTCCATATGTTTCTTACTCTCTGCATGAAATAGTTCTGCCTGAGTTTCCTAATTTCTGTATTATGTCCCCTACTACCACTTGCTCTAACAAAAAATATTTCTCTATCAGCATGATTAATCCTTTTCATAATTAGGAAAAACTCTCCTCAGTACCTTCACAGTATCCTCTTGTCCAAAGAGCATAAGGCCAGTTCTCTTAACCTTTGTTCATAACTTAAATTCTTCTGACCTGATAAGTCTTAAACACATATGAAGATATAGTTCTTGCCCCAAAGAGCATACAGTCTAACGTCCCACCCTACTAATGTGTCCACGCTCACCTTTTACACTGAGTCCAATGGAACCACTTGTGTGTAAAGTTCAACATGTGAGTAAGCATTTGCAGGATTAGGGCCCATGCTAACTATCTCCAATAGGTAGAGAGATAGAAACAAACACATATGGCAAAGTTTCTCTCAGCTCACTGTCTCTCTCTGCCTAGCTTGCCTACCCAGACCCACAAAGGAAGCGTTTCAAAAATAGCCACTTCCACTTTACAGCGCTTCCACTTCAGTGTGAAGTTTTATGAGGAAGTTAATATCTTTAGGAAATAATATCTTTACTGTAGCATAAACCCCACTATTGGTCACAGTGTTCTAGACAGGGTTTAATAAGTGCCATATATACCATCACAGAATCACTGCTTTTTTTTTTTTTTTGTATTTTTTAATTTTTTCCCCGCTAACACAACCCTACGATCCTGTTTGTGGCACTTAGTGGCTGCTGTGCACGAGGTGCGTTGTTTCAATCATAGTTTCACGAGCATCCCAACAATAACTCGTTTCCCTGGTTGGTGGGCTACAGAATTGTGCCACTTAGCATAAATACTCACCGTGTTTCAAATTCATTATGTTACACTTGTCTTCATTGACCTACAGTTGTCATTTGCTTGCACAGTCATCTTAACAAAGTGGTTTGTGGAAGTAACATGTAAAGGAAAATTAATCAGCACAGAATGGGACATCATGTCATCCTCCCCTGTGTATGTAGTTGTAGCAGAATACTATTTCTGGGCTATCTTCAGCCTGGGGTGCATGCCAGCTTCTGCCACTGACCTATCACATTAATAGGGGGAGTTTGGTGGTGAAAAGTGGGGGCAATGGCCAAGTGATCATAGTGGCAGTGGGATATGGTGATTAAGCAACTTTGTCTAGTGGAGTGCCATCTGGATTCTTATACTTCACCCATCAATGTGCTATTTGAGCATCTAAGAAAATGAAATATATTCAGTATGGAGCTCAAATCCACAGCCTCGAGACTTAGTTTTCTGGTCTACTGGTTGGGCTAGGGAAGAATTAGAAGACTGGTGGGATTGATGCTGCCTGCCCTTCCTCAGGATGAATTCCTCCATCTGGCCTCCTATCTGCATATTAGGAGGTAGCACTATAATGTTGGAAGAATCAAAAATCTTTGTGGGGAGCCTGTAGAAGTTTTTGTAAAGTGAAACAGGCACCATCACTAGTGTATTTCCCAGAACAGCTGCAATCTAAGCAATGGGGTAGAAAACAAAACAAAACAAAACAGGGGGGAGGGGCACCTTGTCTTATATCAACAGTTAAAAGTGCATTATTATTAACATCTAATCTGGATGAATTTAAAAGAGCTGGTTGCTCTGAACAGGCTCTTGAATTGCCAGTAACATGTTTTACAAGCATAGTAGACCATTGTCTCTTTCAGGAATAGATGCTGAGCACTGGACATGAGTGAACTGGTTGGAATAGAAATTATACATTTATCAGCTCTAATTTCTTAGGCTTCATTTAAGCGACATTATCCTTCTATGTTTAGATATTTGATTACCATATAATAATTGATGCAGTGGGAGTTTTATTTTTTCATTTCTTATTTTCAGATAAAATGTATTATTTTTATAATATCACAGTATAATCCTAACATAGTAAATGATGGATTTGAAGTGACTTCTCTGAAACTTTTTTCTTATATTTCCTCTGTACTAGGTCTAAAATGTGAAATCATCCACTAAATAAGCAAGTGAAAAGCTACACTTCTGCCTGTAATTGAAAAATGGTTTTAAAAATCCAGCTACATTGGTGAATGGCAGCTTCATAGATTGATAGAATGAAAAATCCTACCAGTTTTAAGAGCCTCCTTACTATTAATATTGGAAATTGCCTTTTAGTGGTTTTATGCTGTGTTATCAAATTAGATCTATTGATTTTTTGGCGGGACAGGCAAGAGAGATCTTGCTTTTATGAAGTAGTAATGAACTGAGCAGAAAGGCTTAGCTATGATTATGTCAACAGTTTAGAACTAATCTGTATCCAAACTCAATAGAGGATTTCATTCACCTAGAAAATATACAAGGGGAAAACAGCTTGGCAAGAGCATTAGTGCATGGCCAAATCTAAGGGAGATTTGCATATAGTTGAGACAATTAGAAAAGAGAGTCCCAATCATTTTTATGAAATCAAACTGATTTGCTGGAGTACGCAAAATAAACACACTGTCACAGGACATTCTCTAATCCATTTTCAAAGTTTGGAGTAGGTTTCCATTAAAATGTTGTTCATATTTCTTCAGACAATTTAGAAAATCAGAGAGAGAGAAAGCATAATGCTACAGTAGTGGAGGATATTTTGCTGCTTTTTTTTTTTTTCCTCCAAAAGGAGAGTCTCCTGAGCCAGGCATTTGAATCATAAGGACTTCTGGGATGGGATTTTCACTCAGAGATCTCCATTCTTACGTGGATTAAGAGGATTAAAAACCATTAAATGACCATCCTCCAACTCCCTAAAGCAGATTTGCCTTTTTCTATCCTTCTGCAACTGGGCCAGATTTGGGGGTTACAAAGTACTACACAAAAGACTCCTTTAGCATGACAAAAGCTGAAACAATCCACTGAACTGCCAATGTACCATACAATGAAGTCTATGCAGTCTACTCAGCTCATTTTCATCAGAACAAATGGTATCAAACTTGGCAATAGCATTGTTCTTAAACTTGAACACGGGGTTTTTTTATTTTTTTTTATTTTCCCATCCAAAGCTCAAGGTGTCATATTAATTATTTAAATCTTCAGAAGATTTCAGCTGTATCCTCCAAGGCTCTGCTCAGTGCCAGAAGGTCTCCAATCTGCATTAGCTTTTGTTAATTAGAGCTGAAACAAGGGCTTTGATCTCAATGAATATAATAACAACAAAAAAAGCAAAACTTCCTGTGTGATTTATCTTTTACCTATTTTCTGCCTTTGCTGTTTTTCCACTCTATTAGACTTTGATTTACCTTGTCTAAGTAACATTAAACAACTTGGGTACAAAAGAACTTAAACAGCTTCAAAAGCCTGACTGAAATGATAGTTAAATGCTACATAAAGTGATTCTGCATCTTTAAACTTTGAAAGAAAATGATACTGTTTTTTTACCCTTTTTTTTTTAGTTCGGAGAGGGGGGGTTGATTTGTACAGCAAGGATGCATGTCTACTGATGTCAGATATCACAGGTTTTCCTGTTGGGATTGATCTTTCCTCATTAAGAGTCTTGTTTCTAGAACTATCGCACTGGTAGAACAGAAGGCCAGCAATATTCTGCAAGATGTTCTTCATGCATTCTGACTTAGCCTGAGTTTGTAGCAGTGCTTAGATCCGAGGGGGTCACTGCCAGGGCTTGCCTTGTTAAAATTTTTCTCATTAACATTTCTCTTATTGAATAGCTCTGAAAGGCAAATTTTTTAACTCCAAAAAAAAATTTAAAAAAATCAAATTTTATGTCACACAAGGTCTAGTCGTATATGCACTTCAACAGTGGTTTAGTGCCATGGCCCCTTAATATGGAAAAAAAAAATCAAAGAATAGCCCAAAATAAAATGCTGTGAGTGAAATCTACATCTGAGATTTACAAGATACGTGAGGGTAAATTTTCATTGTGATGGACAAAACGTATGCACATGGCCCTCATTAATAATAACACACAGCACTGAAAATGTATCCTGTATCTTTTGCATCAGGCTCCCAACAGATTGGTGCAGCCTCAGGAGACTGGTCACTCTTGGTTTTTCATTTTAGAGAGAATAAATTAAAGAACATTTTGTGAATTCTGGACAGAAAATATCAGAGCTGAGGAGAGTAGTCTTAAAATAATGGCCAGGAATGATAATAACCTACTGGTTGGGTTGCTTGAGACAAAGAAGGTTTGAATATAAAAGAACAATGTTTTTTGGGGGAGTGGTGGGTTAAAATGAATTTAATGCTTGTGACAGTGCTACACTGATGAAGACTGGGGTCTTATATTCATCCACAGGACAGGCCGAGCACATGCAGCAGTAGTGCAAGCTTCCCCAGCTCATTACACTAATGTCCCTCAACACTATGCTAAGGGACCACCGCTGGGAGTGAGAGAAGAGTTCAGGCCCATGTTTTGTTTTGGCCTGATCCCACAGCCCAGTGAAGTCAATGGGAACCTTTTCATTGGCTCTAATGGGTTTGGATCTTTCCCTTAATCAATATAATTGGTTCCATTTATTGCCAGCTGTGTTATGTTGCCTGTTCACTAAGAACAGACCACCACCCCCAAATCCATTTCACATAACCCACCAACCAGCCAAGAGAAGGGGACAACTTTTGGTTACACTCACAACCAGCCTGGACTGAATTAAAAGAGCATTTTTTAAAGGAATCGGTGCAACCTTTATGATGGCGACAGTTATGGTGCTGACAGTCTTCTCCTAATGTATGAAGAGAAACATAAGACTATCATACTGTACTGAACAAAAATATAATTTAAGTATCGTAAATCATATGCCTCAGATATTTTTCACTTTGGTTTCTGACAAAATGTAGTTATATTTCACAAAGCTAAGGAATGCCATCAATAAAACAGAGCTATAATTTTACATAGGGGCAAAAGTACCTTATTGAGGAAGATTCATTCTTTTCTGTTTGTAACTCACCATTTATTTAGAGATGGAGGAAGGTGTCTCCTAGCTGGGAGGGAACAATTTGGTATTTAATTTGCCATTCTTTTTCTACATCAAATACAAAACAAAATGTTAGGAAAATATAAAGGAAAGAATAATTAGCCTCTTCCTTCATTTGCTCCTTGGTGGGGCAGACAAACATTCATAACAAGTGTCACCCAAACACCTGGAATCATGGGAGAAGTTTTATTTGTAAAATGTTCTGTTAGAACAGACATTTGAATTTAAGTTATCAAACATAAAATACTGCCGAGCCCATGTTCTACTTGCCCTTGCCATCAGCCAGCAAGAAAGAATTAAAAATCAAAATCCCGCCACACCTGACATTCCCTGCCCCCTAAACACCTCACCCATCTCAGCCCTCCCCAAATGCTTGCTCTGACAGATGGGCTTTGCAGCATGCCTAAAAGTCAACACATTCAAGCCATTTCAAACCCAGGGGGATGGGATGTCATGGACAGAAGTTTCAAAGTCCAGGGGCCTTCACAGGGAATGACCTGCCAATAGCAACCTCCCTTATAGACAGAGAGAGCGCCAGCTGGCGTGCCTCAGATCACAGCTGCAGCACTGTGATTCAGGGTCATTGATCCTCCTCTCCATACCTGAGCTGCCGTAATCAAATAGTAAACATAGAGCTTTATATACAGAGTCACTTGAGTTTATCCTCCCTTTTACACGATGTCTGCTTAAAGCATGTGATTGTCAGTTGCACAGTTTAAACAAAAAATATTTAAAATGCATGCCTGCCACACCAGAGCCGCCGTATGTGAGGAGCTGACTGAATCAGGAGCCATGCTTGATGCAATCAGCTATCAGTTCTCCCCCTATTATCCACCCCGGTACAGTAAGACTGGTTTGGATTTGGCATCACTTAATCTATAATCACGTCAGTTTACGTCATATCAAGTAGAGTTATAACAGGCTAGTTCTGAATTTTTTGAATACCCAAAGTTCATTCAGCAGATTGTCCCTTCCATTAGTACCCACTGTGGTCCAATTCCTGCCCTGTGCTATGCTAGTGAGAGCAGAGAGAGTAGTAAGCCTCTTCCCATTTACGCACATTACCAAGGCAGGATGCCTATCTATCACTCGAGAGAGCACTTGTGAGTGTCAGGGCACTGGTTGGTGCACTGCGGCCTCAAGGCTCTATTGTCATCTGGCTTCAGGGTAGTCAGATAACCAGTCATGAAGTGTGCGTGCTGTCTAATGCAGCACATGCTGGCAAGGCATGCATGCAACACTTGCCCCTCAGGAAGTATGGGTCCCCATCTCGAGCCATCTGATCTGTGAAGGCAGGATAGCTCTTCTATCAAATGTTGCTTGGCAACTTTCAGCTCACACTACAAGTGCAGCTACTACCAGTAGGACAGAATTTCTCTCTATGTTTTGGGCGATCATAATGAAGGAGTATGTCGACGCAGGCAGTCTTCATACACTTTTATCTTGAGGGCAAACGGTTGCACCCGCTAAGTTTTGCTTTGAGATTTTAATTCCCGGCCAATATCTTCACTGCATTACACCCCAAATAACCGTGGTGACTGTAATAGGGTTGAATACGCAGTGTGAGGATCTGATCCAATTTCCATGGGAATCAAAGGAAAAACTCCCATTGACTTTAATTGAAATAGAATCATTCCTAAATCAGTGCAGGATTTTTCACATTGATATTACTATTGCTTTCCATAGTCTGCTTCCTGTTAATAAAGAACATGTATGTATTTAACAGGTCTGTTATTTTAATCCATTAATTTTGTACTGTATTTTAAATTCTTGTGCACCAGAAGTTCTCTGTTTTAAAAGTCATTTTAATGAGTATATTCCTTTAACAGATATTCATTTTAAAGCACTTTAATCTTTTTCTGTATTTTCTTAAATACAACGATGACGTATTATTTGATTATGACTATTCTTTTTACAGCTATTCTTTTTAATGGGCTCTATTGTATTCTCAGTCTAATTCAGCATAACTCCATGCAAAACATTTGCTTTTGTATCTCTTCAGTGTGTGGTACGTGCATTGCCTTATTTGAAAATGATGTACACAATAATATGTTTCTGACTGCAGATTGTGACTGATTTAGCTGACAAAAAATTGCAGCAGTCAGTGTGGCCAGAAGCTATTGGAAAGCAGCCAGCATTAATAGCAAAATTAATACAAAGCAGAAGCAAAAGATACTGTAAAGCACAAGGACAGCGGGTTCCACCTTTCTGTGCTAAATGGCATCACATAATGCACATATGTATTCACCAAGAAGGCAAGCGGCAACTTCCAGTTTTGACATTTTCATATCACTACAATGGCTAAAACCTAAAGGGTCTCTTCAACAATATCATATCCCTATACTTGGAAAGCAAACGTTTCAAGTGGTCACAAAAGGCACTTCTGGCAATAAGGGTAGTTACAATGCAGGTTCAATGTAGCTAGTACCCAGGATGTAGCAGCTCTATCTAGTTAAAAATTATTATAGAACTGAGAGCCACGTAACAAAGATGTAGGATACTCCAAACTATGACATGCATATTAGGCACCCAGGCTTCCTTTGGTTCTGATGCCATATTAAAGAGACACTGTTGAGACTGGTAGAGTCAAAATTAGACCAACCTTTTAGCATATTCTAACATAAGAACGGCTATACTGGTTCAGACCAATGGTCCATCCAGCCCAGTATCCTGTCTTCTTACAGTGGCCAGTGCCAGATGCTTCAAAGGGGCTGCACAGAATAGGGCAATTATCAAGTGATCCATCCCCTGTTGTCCAGTCCCAGTATCTGGCAGACCGAGGCTTTGGGGCACCCACAGCATCGGGTTGCATCCGTGACCATATTGGCTAAAAGTCATTGATTGACCTATTCTCTGTGAATTTATCGAATTCTTTTTTGAACTCCATTATAGTTTCAGCCTTCACAACATCCCCTGGCAATGAGTTCCACAGGTTGCAGTGGTGTATCTGGGTCTACGGCAGCTGGGAGCCAAAACTTTAATTTGCGCCATCCCGTGGGCAGCAGTGTCCCGCAGGGGGGAGGTGTCTGCAGGTCCATTTCCCGCTCTCCCCCACTCTCCTTGTGTCAGTGGCAGTGTCGGTAGCAACCCATTGGGGGGGAAAGGGGTCTGTGGGCTTGTTTCCTGCTCTCCCTCACATCCCCACCCCCCTGTGGGGGTGGCGGGTGCAGCTAGGAGCAGGAGTGACAGGAGCACTCAGATGCACCCCGGCCGCCCAGCGAGGGAGGGTATGATGGCTTCCTCATTGCACCCAGTGGAGGGGCCAGGAGGAGCTTGCTCCCCCTGCAGCGGAAGCCCTCAGCTGCTGGTGTAGTACCAATAACCAGGACCTATCAGACTTTGGGACTTAGGTCTGGAATGGTCTTGAATTCTGATAGGTCCTAGTTATTGCTACTACGCTCAGCGCAGCTGCAGGGCCCCGGTCACATGCCTCCGAGGGTCCATCCGGTGCCCCTCCCCCCCCGCCCTCAGTACGCCACTGACAGGTTGACTGTGCCTTGTGTGAAGAAGTACTTCCATTTGTTTGTTTTAAACCTGTTGCCTATTAATTTGATTAGGTGACCTCTGGCTTTGGTGTTATGTGAAGGGGTAAATAACACTTCCTTATTTACTTTCTCATTTATGATTTTATAGACCTTTATCATACATCCCCCTTAGTCTCTATTTTCCAAGCTGATCAGTCCAGTCTTTTTAATCTCTCCTCATATGGAAGCTGTTCCATGCCTTTAATCATTTTTGTTGTTCTTCTCTGTATCTTTTCCATTTCTAATATATCTTTTTTTGAGATCAGAACTGCACCCAGTATTAAAGGTGTGGGATACCATGGATTTTTACAGTGGCATTAAGATATTTCCTGTTTTATTATCTATCCCTTTCTTTATGGTTCCTAACAGTTTATTAGCTTTTTTGACTGTCACTGCACAGAGATGTTTTCAGAGAACTATCCATAATAACTCCACGATCTCTTTCTTGAGTGGGAACAGCTAAATTAGACCCCATCATTTTGTATGTATAATTGGGATTATGTTTTCGAATGTTTATTAATTTGCATTTATCAACACTGAATTTCAAGTGCCATATTCTTGCCCAGTCATCCTGTATTGTGAGATCCCTTTGTAACTCCTCACAGGCAGCTTTGGACTTAACTATCTTGAGTAATTTTGCATCAGCTGCAAACTTTGCCACCTTACTGTTTACCCCTCTTTGCAGATCATTTATGAATATTATGAATAGCATTGGTCCCTGAATAGATCCATGAGGGACACTGCTATTTATCTTGCTTCATTCTGAAAACTGACCATTTATTCCTACCCTTTGTTTCCAATTTTTTAACCAATTATTGATCCATGGGAGGGCCTTCCTACTTACCCCATGACTGCTTACTTTGCTTAAGACTTTTTGGTGAAGGGCTTTGTCAAAGGCTTTCTGAAAGTCTAAGTGCACTATATCCACTGGATCACCTTTGTCCACGTTTGTTGACTCCTCTCAAAGAGTTCTAATAAACTGGTGAGGCATGATTTTTCTGGACAAAAGCTGTGTTGACTCTTCCCCAACAAATCATGGTCATCTATGTGTTAGGTAATTCTGCCCTTTACTATAGTTTCAACTAATTTGCCTGGCACTGAAGTTAGCCTTACTGGCCTGTAATGCCAGGAATGCCTCTGGAACCTTTTTTTAAAATCAGTGTTGCATTAGCTATCCTCCAGTCATCTGATACAGAGGCTGATGTAAGCAATAGGTTACATACCCCAGTTAGTAGTTCTACAATTTCATATCTGGGCTCCTACAGAACTCATGGTTGAATACTGGTGACGTAATACTTTTTAATTGATCAGTTTCATCTTTTACATGTTTGCCAGTCAATGTAATGCTTTATGTGCTTTAAAACAAAACAACCACAACAATAAAAGCCTCATAGCTCAGGCTTTGATTCAGCAGAACTCTTAAACTCATGCTTAACTTTAAGCTCATGAGTCGTCCTACTGACTATGTCATGAGAATCCCTGTTGGTCCACTATGGCAGTGCAAATGAGAAAGAGCTGGGGGCTGGAATCTGGCTCCTTCTCCCCCTTTTCATGAGTTCCTCCTGGGTACATTTTAAACAGAATACTCCAGGGGTAATGCAGAAGGAGAGGTAGTTCTCAAGGTAGCCAGGCCCTAGCCTTCTTGGGACTTTGAGGGTGAAATTGAATTGTGACCCAGTGTAGTGGGCTGCTATATTTTGAATCAGCTACAGCTTCTATGTGTCTCCCGCTGCCAGACAGGTTTAGAAAGCACTGCAGTGGTCTAGCCTCAAAATAATAAAGGCAGAGAAGACTGTGGCCAGGTCTGCATCAAGGAGAGGAAGAATGTGTTTCTGGCAGTTACTGCCATTAGGTTATCCAGGCAAAGTGCAGCAAGTGAGCCCCCCAGACGGCGCACCTCGATGACGATCACTAAATGGATTCTATTGGCAGAATCTGCATTGAAATGCCTCCCAGTACCCTCCATCACCTGCATCTTACTTGGCATCACCTCCACCTTACTTGGGTTGACTTTGACCCAGATTTTATTCATCCAGATGCTTATTTCTTTGTGATATTGGAGGAACTGTTTCCTTCAGATAAGAATGATATGCATCATCAGCATATTGTGTCTAAAGCAGCTCATGATGTCTCCTAGTGGTTTAACACAGATGTGGAACAGATGTTGGTTTCAATGGAGTTGCACAGTTGTAACTGATGACAGAATTTGACCCTATGCCTTTGACGATGACATTTTATTCTAATTTATTCTTTATTATTATTATTATTATTATTATTTAGTTTAGTTTGTATTGCAGTAGCTTCTAGAGCCCTCTCCTTTGTTAGCTTCCATACACATATATACTAAAGGGACAGTCACTGCCCCAAAGAGTTTACAGTCTTAGCATGTGACAAGAGAAAACAGACAAACTGGGAAAAGGAAAAGGCGAGGAGAAGTTAGGAACCATTATGTTAGGTATAATAAAAAGTAGCATTGGCACACCCAGCTACCTAACCATTGTCAACTGTATTTTAGGCCTCATGTCAGAGGGGAGTTTTCAGGAGGAGTCTGAGGGAGGACAACGTATGGATTTTTACTGAAAGCTCCTATGCATAAGGGGCATATGAGACTTAGGGAGAAGATGTTTGAGGAAAAATTGGACTAATGGATGACTAAAACTGGCATTGCTGGTAGAGCAGAGGTAGAGGTCAACAGATCAATAGAATATTAGATTTGGTTGGTAGGGTAAAGCTAAACTATGAACATCTTTAAAGTGAAGACAAGTAGCTTTTGTTTGTTTAAGTGATTTGATACTAGTAGACATCCTCTCTCAAAGGTACCCATGTTATGTTATCAGATTTAGTCAAATTTTTCCTTTCTACCTGCCGAAGCCAGATTAGGTAACACCAGTCCCACAGTCTGAATTGTCTCACCTTTATATGCCTGTTTTTCCTCAAAAGTCTCCTAAAAGTAGAGATGGTACTCAGCTTTACCACTTTTTGCGTCACTAAGACTTGCTTCCTTCCTCTCCTTGTTATTTTCTGTGTTCATCTAGCTGCCCCTACAAATTCATTATGGCATGTCTAAGTGATCAATCAACTAGCTGTCATGGGAACATTTTTGGAAATCAGATCATGCTGAGTCAACCACAATTTCAAGTGTCATTGGTGAAAAAAATAAGACGTTTCTGTGCTCGTTCATGTTGAGAGTGCTGAACTGTTCTACTGCCAGTGGCAGTTGCTTCCCTGAGCCTCCTCAACCAAACTGTCTGGATTCCTTTAGATGTGCTGGACCAAAAAGACAGATTGGGACCAGACTATTCAGCTATTTCCTCTACCATTGTCCCTGACCACTCTCTAACTGTCTCTAATGAGATACAAGAATTCATAATTGCAGCAGATAAGGATTGCCAGTTTGGGTTGGACGTATTTCTGAAGGTTTAATCACATGACATTATCTTTAGTTAAAGATTAATCTTTAATTCTGGAAACTCCAGGACCATCTTGAAGGGTTGGCAATCCTAGTAGCAGAAGGTAAGTCAAAGGTTCAGTAGACTTTGCCTTTCTTCCTCAATGAGCCATTTCTCACAGTCTCTTCCTGTTTTTGTAGAATCTAGTGTCTCTCAAATTTTCTGTCTTATACATTAAAGTATTTTATACTTTTGGAGGCTGGATGGGTGAATGAATAGACAAATAGATCAATGGAAGTTATGTAGACAGACCTGTCACTCTATCTGTTTATCTATCTGTATTTGTGTCTATCAATTTATTTAGCTACTCTTGAAAGTGCCAGCAGTCTAAGGGTTAAGGTGGGATGCAGAACCCTGACATCTCAGGGCTTCTAGCCTCTTAATTAGACTTGGATAAATAATTTACACATAACAGCATATTAGATAAATTTCACTTTTTTTTTTTTTTTTTTTTTTTTCTATTTGCAAATTGTCTGCAAAGAGATTGCAATTTTCTGGAATGTATTTGTTATTTGAAATTATTCATCTAATAATTCCTGTGAATAACTCTTAGTCTGACACTTGTTTGCAAGTTGTTCACTGTTAATGTTTAGCATCCAAAATTCCAAATTTGTGATGGGACACATACATCACATGATATGCTTCTGTGTTCTGAATGGACAAATATAACTCTCAGAATCATGCCTCTATTCTTAGTCCTAGGGATTTCATATTTGAAATTTACTTATATCATTATTTAATATTTGTATTCTGATATTAACTAGAGGTTTTGATCACTGACCAGCAAAAGAACTTACAATTTAATTATAAGATGAGAGACAACAGATGGATACAGCAAACAGATGTGGGCACACAAGGTAACACTGCATAATTCTGTTGTATTTTGTACAGGTTCTTGTGCTGCCCTTATCACAGTAGTATCTGAGTACCTTCCAGTAGAACATTAAGTGACATGACTATCATTGTCACGTGTATTTTATATGCACTGTGCTCTGTGCATACATTAGAAAAGGCAAAGTTGAAGAAGTATGCCTGACACTTGGGATAAAAGGTGAAGTTTGTGATGGTTCTTAGTTCCTTTGTTAGTTTGTTCCATAGTCTTGAAAAGCTGCTGAGAAAGCTCTGTGTCCTACGCAGACATGCTTTACCCTTGGTCCCACCACCTGCCAGTGGTATAGTGAATCCTCCAGTGAGCCATGAGCACAGGTATGCACCTGGCATGGTTCCTGGGCGCCTCTGAAACCTGTCCCTTCTGCAGTGAGAAGGAGACCCTGGTACACATCTATGTAGATGCGTAGGTGCACCAGGCTGTAGCCTTTCTTCCATTGGGCCTCAGAAGCAGGGTGGCAAACCCCATCCTAGAGTGCAAATGATATTTTAGATATCCCTAAGCCCAGGTCTTTGGGTGCCTTGAAGAGAAGGACCATGCCAGTGTAGACTGCAGAGGACAAGTTTGATGTGCTATCATCAAAATACTATTATGAGTGTCATCAGCTGGAGTCACAGCAAACCAGCTGCCTATACACATTTTGCAGTGCTTATTTTGGAATTTTTACTTAAAATTCACTATTTTGGGAGTTATTCCTGTAGATAAACTCATTCATCCATATTCCCAGAAAGTGAATACAATAGTGGGGAGCGCAGTTGGCATGAATTTGTTTTAAAATAAAAGTAAATATTCATGGACACTTTTTTGTTAAGATCCCTAGACAACCAACAAAAATACTGTAGCTAGGTGTTGCCACCTTAAGTAGCTTCTTCCCCTTCCCACCCCAATCCTTTGGGAAAAGGTCCAGACAGAGAAAGGAGTGGATTCATTAGGTCTACTTATAGCTGTTTGTGCTTCTAAGTGTAGGAAAATCCAGTCTCCTCTGGCATGAAAGGGGAATGTCAATCTCCATCACTTTACAAGACAGAATTACAGAGAATAAAAAGGCAAGGCTGTCAGATGATAAGAAACGGTGCTGAAGGCAAAAAAGTGCTCCTTAAGAGAATCAAATATAGTAGGTTCACATCCCACAATCATACTTCCCCCGCCCGCCTACTTTTATTGAACAAAACCTTTTTCCATAACTACTTCAGAACAGTATCTTCCCCCTCCTCCATAATGGGATGGTATATATAAAAAATGAAGCCTTTACAGTTTTTAAAAGGCGTGATGAGGTGGGGTAGAAAGATCCAGTTATTCCTTTTGTCAAGGTTCTTTTTCAAGAGTTCATGTAACTTGGTTTGAAAGTTTTGCTGACTCAGAGGAATTAAGCTGGAGAATAGCCAAGGATTGAAGAGAAAGTTAAGACACAATGAATTTAATGGACTCCCATTGGTTACGATCGTTACAGCCATTCTTAAAAATGTAATCAAATACACACACAAATCTGGCTTTCTATATTGTTATTGTGGGTACTTTGCAGTGACTTCTGTTACATTATGGTTCATTATTTCCTCCTCTAAATATAAATGGATCCTGAAAGTAGAATTAGCAGCAATAGAACGTTCATTAACATGTGTGTTTTTAAAGGAAACATGTCAATACACTGTACGAAGCAGTGTCTTTAAAGTGTGGGTCTCTAATTTTAGTATTATTTTCTTGTTATTTATTTATGGATTGCTGTACCTGAACAGTGCACTACACAAACATGTCCCTTATGGAAAAGTCTCATAGAGTTTAATAGGGATGAAGCCAATATAGTTCTGTAGCAATTAAATAGAATTCTATAGAAACTACACTAAAAACCTATAGCATTTGATAGAAAATTATATTCTTTCTTCAGATTTTTAAACTATCCTATAGAATTTAATAGAGAACTATATCCCCGCTTTAAAACTCTATAGGTTATTTTAAAAATTCAATAGAAATTTTATCATTCTCTATTAAATGTTATAAAACTTTTCCATAAGGAATCAAATGCATGGTTCCTGCATCAGAGGGCTTGCAATCTACTTGTAATGATATTTAGGCCTCGCTTTGCTAGTAAAAGCACACATACCATATGCAATGTATAATAGTCCCTGTTCACAATACAGATCCCATTATGCTGCCATTCAAGTCAGTGGGAGCAGGATTAGGCCCTTCATGGGTGATCCATCTGATCAACAGGATTTTCAATTTCTCTCTGTTTGGAAATTCATCAACCGCATGTGGAGCTGCGCATAAGGCTGCAACTGAAATCAACAGGATGTGCTGCTTGCACGGTAGAAATGTCTCCTGGATTCACTTAGCAGCCAGTTGATGACAGTGTTGCTGATGCACGTATTCCGCATGTAGCACAAGCCTGAATATCATATTCTGCAGTGAACTTGTTACCAATTTTTTAAAAGATAATATTAAATTAATTTTCCAAGTGGCCATGGAATAAAGTGCCCCCACCTCAGAAAGAGCAAGTCTGGACATCATTTACCTTGTGATATAGATATACATTACAGATTCTGAAAGAACACTGATACCTTCTTTTTCAATTTATTTTTAAGACTGTGTGTTGCTTTGTAATCATACAGCATTTTCCATTGTTGTAAACCTTTAATCAAGCCCAGCCTACAATGTAATGGCAAAGTGCTGGCTAGATATGGTAACAAAGCAAAGTTTGGTTGCTTTTGTCTTAATCATCAACCCACCTTTCAGTCCCACTCAAGCAGTTGTGAATGAACTAAAGGATACAGAAGGTTCGCTTGCAAGACATTTGGCCAGCACTGCTTTCTTTTGGAAAATTAATTTTGCTTGTTGTGTGTGCCAGTCTCCTGCTCCAGGACCCATCTCCACGAGGAAATCTTTTAATTACCTCTTCCCCCCCAAATGACAGCTTTCACCACTGGAGTTGAGTTCTTGGACATTAGCAATTGAATAGGAAGCCTTCATACTGTATATCATTTTAATCTTTCATGTTTAAGTAAGCCAGATGGCTTATTATTGCAAGCTCTGTTTCAAAAAAGCATAAACTTTCTATCAGAGGATTTGTAAGATGATAGTAAAAAAGGGAGATTTTGCATCACACAAAATAGCCTGAATTTTAATTGCACATCATAGTTTGGCAGTAATTTTCCCGTAATTACCATTCCTGCTAAATGAATAGGTGGATTAAATGGATAACTAAAATGGCATTGAAACTTCCTGGAATGGAGATTTGTCTTTAATATATGGAATAGCTAAGTAAAGTTGTCAGTTGTTTGTATGTAATTCACACAGCTTTAACATGCTTTATTTGGTTGGGTGGAGTTTTTTAGCTATTTGTGTTTTATTCCAGCATCTTAGACATGCCAAATGTTATTTAGCATGTTACATTCGGAAGCTTTTGATTGATGACACATACAAAATGAAGGCTGTTTTATTTAAGCCTTGGCTAGACTCTTTCCTGCTATTTACAGAATACCATTCCCAGTTCTCCGTACTCTGGGTCTAATCATGCAAACATTTATGCTTGTAACATTACTTATACATATAGTCATACATATAGTCACACTAAAGTCAATGGGACTACTCAGATGTGTTAGATTTCTCACGTGCATAAGTATCAGCGGTACTGGACCCTCTGATCTGTAAACAGGTACAGACATACACTAATGTTGCCACCTCATATTAGGAACAATTAAAGTATTATTGAAGTTCCAGAGACTACAGGCTATATTCTGGCTTAAATGCATGTGGATATTTGTATCTCTTTGTTCACTGAAATGACACTAAAGCTTGAATTCATGGAACAACATCATCTCTATTAGAACTGATCAGGTATTTTTTGTTGAATAATAAATGTTGCCATTATTCAACCAGCGCTAATCCCTATGTAACAATATCTATGACCAATCCTTCCACCATTGAAATGAATGCTAAAATTCTCAGGGTCTGATTCTCATTTACACAAAAACCACTTTACACCATTTTGGTAGTGCATAGGGGCCTTAATTATAATTTACACCCACTGTAAGGCTCCTTTACCCTACCAGAATGGTGTAAAGGGGCCTTAGTATAACTCTCTCACTGATTTCAATAGCAGCAAGATCAGGCTTTTTTCCTGGGCCATAAATTCTTTAAAATAGGGGACAGGTGGCAACCCTAACGCATATACATACATGAAGCATCCATCTTAATCCTGGCATCCTACATTCAATTAATATCAGGTGTGCTATTTTAGTTTTCAGATGGAATGAAGTCCTGTGCTCTGCCTAGGTCTATCTACATATACTCTACACCAGTGGTTCTCTTCGAAGAAGGCTGGGTGGTACGCGAGCTGTACCGCGCCGCCGAATCCGCCGCCAGAAGTCCCCCTCCCCCCAGCCGCCGCCGCAAAACTCTGCCGCCGCCTAAAGTCCCCCCCCCTTTTTTTCCCGAGTGGTACTCAGGAAAAAAAGGTTGAGAACCGCTGCTCTACACTCAAATACACATCCTTCTCTGTGCCCAAAGTTAATGCCCAATATACAAATGGGACAGCTAACTGATCAGCCACCATTTTGCACTGGCCATCAACCTTTTGCACTACAAAGATTGAAAGTTAAAAAAGTACTCCAAAACATTCTGCAATTATTGAAACATCTATTGTACTATCTTTTACAAAACATATTAAAAATGTTGATCAGTATGCTTCATTTTGCATTCATTTAAAGAGATCCTGAATAATGGTTGTAAATAGATTTTGCTTTGATTTAGAAACCAATGATAGACCCTAAATCATGACTGCAGGCCAGATATTTCGGTTAATTTTTTTTATCATAAGTATTTAGGACTGTTTAATTAAGAAGTCATCACTGAACTTTAAGATACAGTATGGTCATAATTGAGAGGCATGATGGCGCAGCATTTAACACAATAGCCTAGCACTTGAGCAACCTGGGTTCAAGACCCTGCTTTACTATAGACTTCCTGTGGGACCTAGGACAAATAAATTAGCCTGCCTGGGCTCCCAATCTGTAAAAGGGGAATAATAGTACCTTTCTCACATGGGTATAGAGGATAAACACAGTGAAGCTTGTGAGGTGCTCAGGCTATGGTAAAGGGGACCATATAAGTCTATTAAATTGATGCTATTATGATCCATTTTCTGACCCATTGCAAATGTTTTCTGACTAAAAGTGAGGCCCCAATCCTGCACGCTGCTCCACCTGGACCAGCCCCATTGAAGTGAGGGGTTCCATGCAGATGCCTGGGTCTACCTATGCAGAGTAGCCTGCAGAATTAGATCCATAGTCAATGTCCTGTAGGGCAAAATGCAAATTGTTTTGTACAGCAACATTTGCTGTGATTTTTTTTTTAACCTTTGGGTTTATGCTTGTCATTCTAAATGTGTGCCCATAAATCTTAATACTACACCATACACTATCATGCATTCACCCTTTCTGTACTTAAATAACCTTCATTTGGGATTACATCAGCACGACTGACTAAGGATATCATTTGAAGAGAATGTGGTTGCAGATGTAGCTCTGCAGCTGGAACTTGGAATTGGGCAGAACACTGATGTTCATAATGTTCCCAAAGTAAAGTCTTCATTTTGTGTTTCATAGAACACTGAGCAGGTTTTTGGTGTCACATCAATAAAAATAGCAATGAGTGGTTCTGGTGTTCAAAACTGTGGGAGTGAAAGAGGGAATTTGTAAAATGTGACCCGGCGTAGCTGAACTGCTTTAGTGGATCCATGAACTAATGAGTGTGAATTTGTATTTAAAGAAACTGGCAGTTGTGCCACAGAGACTCAGACACTGTACCTGGATGGACAGTTGTTGCAAGTCAGCTGCAAAGAATCCAGCATGCGGAGGTTGGTGTTCAGATTAAGGAGCAATAGAAAAATCAAAAGAAAATTGGCTGTGTTCCTTTACCTTTGCAAGACACTTCTATATAACCGCTAATATTACTGGGCCATCAGTGCCAGTTTTTCCAATTACAAACAGCTACGAGTGCGGCATGTCATATCTGATGCTAGTAAATTGCCTGAGCTGCTGATTTCAGGAGACTGTCGTCGTTTATCAGTTTTTAGTTGTCGCCTCCCAGGAATGCATTCTGGCTGAAAAATAGTTGATCACAGAAATGGCTAAACAGTCAAAAGCTTTGTTAAAAGTAAATTCTAGCAAGCTGTCCTAATATTAAAGCAAAAAATGTCTATGAGTGTGTTTGAAATTGTTATTGTTCCATGCTTTCAGCTGCCTCCAGCCTTATTGTCTTCAAGGTTTAAGTGGATGGAATCACTGGCCGCGCAGTCTATTATCCTTATTAACAAAGAGTTTATATCACTCGTAGAGACAGTGCTTACTGAGTGAGATATGGCACTATAAAGTGAAGCTTATTACTGTACCTTAGGGAACAATGACACTATCACAGATTTCAGCTCCAGTTCTCTGTTATTTCAAGACAGGAGCACAAGGGTTTTACACAATCATCTCATTGAAGAGGCAAAGCTCTCTTAAGCTAACAAATCTGGGACCAGCAGCTTTCTACTGCTATCTAGCTCTGTCATTCTGCAATAAGAAGGAGAGTAGATTAACCACTCACTCCATCAGAATACTGCCTTTTCTGTTGTGTTGTCCATTTTCTGTGTGACTGAGATGTTGCACCCACCCTGAGTTGTTATTCAGGTGAACAGTTTGGATAAGTTTTAATTTTGTTACTTTAATTTCAGGCACTATCAAAGGGACTCTGACAGGTTACATTTTCTCTAAAATTTTGACCAGATCCTCTCATCTTACAAGTCCATTTGGACCCCAGTCCTGCAAGCTGATCTGCATGGGTGGACCACCACTTTTGCCTGTGTGGAACCCCATTTGAAGTCAGTGGGACTTTGCGCAGATGCAGTGGTCCACCCCATCCATGTGGATTAATTTGCAAGGTCAGGGCCTAAGAACTTTTCTACATGCAGTTTTTATACTGTTCAAAAACTGATATGGTTAAATCAGTGTAACAGCCCTTCAGTTATGGACTCAGTTACCAGCATAAAGGTGCTGGTGTAGCTTATTTCTTTAATGTTAGTAATAATGAGATGTTGAATTAAAAAGGCTACTTGAAAGAGACAATCATCAGTAGAATTTGGCCCTTTAGACTTTATAAATATAAGATCTCACAGTCTTAATATTAATAGAATTGTTTCCATGATTTTTTAAAATATCAATTAAAACAATGCAGTTAACTAAATATTCCCTTGCAGTGTTTGCAGCCCAAACATCTGTCTATTTGTCTGTCTAAGGGTTTATCCAGCCACCCATCAAGATAGAATCTGAGCATCTTCTGCTTAAAATCAATAGCCGTTAGAGCACTCTGTCAGTGTATGGGAACCAGGAAGTGAATTTAACTTGCAGGGACCATTAACAAAATGAATTTGACCAGTCTGTAATATTTTCATTGCTCCAGCTGGAGAGAAATTAAATTACACTCAGACATATAAATGAGGAGAAGTAAATCTGATTTTTAAAACTCCTTCACTTCTAATAGTCAAAGGTGTTAATATTAGTAACATAGGGAAGGGAATGTATTTCTAAAAAGTTCCTTTAAGCTGACAATGTTTCTTTTATCAAAAAATGTTATCACCCTAATTATCTATTTTTTCCTCGATAACTATATATCCATCGCTTCCTATAAGTGCTGAGAGAATACAAACTGGTATAAAAGCAAGAACTCTCTTAATTGAAGTTATTATCATTCCATGTCACTGTACTCTGTATAACATATTGGTAGGCCAAAATAAGATATTCTAACTAAGGGTATGTCTATACTGACTGCAGCAAAGTCGCCGCCGCCAGATCGATCTTTCAGGATCAATCGAGTGGTCAGTGTAGACCCGCTCAATCGATCAGGAAGTCGACTGAGTAAATCCACCCCCTCAAGTAACGTAGCGCTGCGTCGATGGGAACGTGGTTCCCCTCACTGCAGTGCAGTGAAGATACCGCGCAGAAGGGAAGCACAGCAGTCGACAGAAGTTACGCAAACTACTCTGCACATCTTGCGTAACTCCCGTCAACTGCCACCGAATCGCCGGGTAAGTGTAGACCAGGGCTCACTCTATAAAAATGCGTACATGTACATGTGTGAAGCATACACATACGCCCTTATATGTTTGGAATATATTCAACGTCATCCGTTTCTACCTACATTTTTCTCTGAACCACAAAAAATAATATCTTGAACAGATTCCAAATGACTCAAGATGACAAGAAATTGCTTTTACAGGTAACTTTTACAATTCTCAAGAAATAGGACGGTAACAGCTCAAATCCTAGGTACTGACAGAGTCTGTTATTCTTAGTCATTTGTCCCCAAGTGGTGGATCTACTTGGGGTTTTTAATGTGTTTTTTTATGTCTCACTTGTGTATGTGGATAAGAGGTTGACATAAGGCCCAATACAAACAGAGAGTACTTAGAAACTGCACACTTAGTGTTGCCCGCATAAGCTTTGTAACTACAATACAAAAAGAGAAACAAAACCCTCAATCTTCTGGTTACAAAAGGAAGCCAGATTTGCGAAGTATTGTAAGCTACCAGCTCTTGAAACATGCCCACTGATGAGCTTTGCAGTTAGCAGTGTGCATTTCATGTATCGAAGGCTGGATAGCTTACAATCACAGCAAAATAACCCTGCTTTGTGAGTTGTAGAATATGACAGAAAAAAAATGAATTATTTCTTCGAAAATCAGTATTGCCAGGCCCAGTAAGGGAAGGCTTAAATAAATCTTTAATGCACACTGCTGAAGTTACTTTTTTGTCAACCCCTGTTGTGGAAATCCCACACAAAAACCTATCTATCATGATAATGTGGGCATCTGTAGTAGAAGGCAGTTTAGTGCACAACAACTGGCTGCTGAAGGGTGAAAAAAAACTAATAAAAATAAAGGAGGCTTTAGGGAAAAGAAATCATTTTCAAACATCATAATAGTTAAATCATTTTAACCTTACATCCATTACTTGCAAACAAATGTGATATGATGAATCAACTGTAGTTATGTTATTAATAGACTTTATTAATACCAAGGAAAAATAATATACATAGTATCCTCAATGGGTGTATAACTATCATCTCAAATGGTGTTTCCTGATATTTTAAATTAACAGTGCGGTTTACTTTGGCAGCAGTATCACATAACTAATGTTTCATATTACACACAAAAATGAATTTTGTTCCATTCTTCAAATGAAACATTTCATTTCAATAAAGGCTTGTAATTGCAACACTTAAATACTATCATTAATGGCAAAAAGAAAGTTCTCCCTGCAACACATAAAAAAGAGTAAACTTCCCTGCTCATTCCGCTATTACAGCCAATGTCTTTTTATTGTCTGTTTTCATCTCCATTTTACTTTATCTGCCAAACTATTTTGCATTTCAAGACATTTCCACTCACCTTGAGTTCTTGGTTCAAAAAGAAACAATAAAGTTTAATCTTTTCACTTGACAATGATGTATGGGTCTGTTGAAAAACACTTTTCAGGTATTATCATTAAAAAGTCCTCTTTTATTTTTTTATTTATTTAGTTTCTCCTCCATTCTTGTACAGAGAAATTTAAGATGTCATGCAAGCGAGGGCTTTTATCGAAGCTTCTAATAATGCCATTTAATTAGAAACCAAAGACTGCTAAATGTTCCTTCTGAGAGCTCTTCAGCATAGTCTTTCCCTAGGTTTAGTCATTCCCCTTTACCTAAACATTGTCTAATGACTTTATTAGTGATTTCAAAAGCCAGGGAAGGCTACCACTCTGCTTCTTTCTTTTCAGATTACATCTTGCTGGTCAGGGAATTTGCTGAGCTGTAGCATCAAGCAACTGGTTTGAATTAGGAATTTTTCCCCCCTCTCTTGCAGTTAGCTACTTATTAGCATTTGTCAAAACAAAGGGAAAATGCAGCCTTCGAATGTTTAATATTGTTTAGCAATTCTCTGAGAAACACTGTCAGATAGGGAAGATATAACAATTGTTCCCTTCTCTGGAATATACAGGGCTGCTGTGAGGTTACTTACAGCAAATGCCTTACCTTAATTAGATTGAGTGCATCAATGTGTTAAAGTTTTTTTAACATTTTATATTTTTTTTAAAGCTCAGGAAAGAATTTTTAAAGAGTATGGTTTGTTATTCAAGAGCCATGCACAAACCAGCAGCCAATGCAACTAGCTCACGAAATAAATGAAAACTTCCCAACTGATGATAAAAAGTCTGGGCGGTATTTTTTGTTGGAAGACTGGTGTCTAAATATATAACGTTATCAATTCAATTTCCAGATGTTTATCAAGCCTGGTAAATGCTATATCAGTTGAAGGCTCTCAAACTTTTCCCTAGTTATTCAAAGTTACGTAGCTGAAGTATGAGAAATTGATATCTGAAGTGGATTAATTTCCTTGAGTAGATAAAAACAATTGCTCTAATTCAGCCTGCTTATGTTGCTCCCAAGTCTGAAATTGTTCCCTTCACCTTCCTTTTTGGGGGGATGGTAATAGGATGTTGGGGTGGGGATAGGTACCAGGGAAAGATGATACGTTAATTACTTTAAAACACACATTTTATTTTCAAAATATCTCTGGAATGAGCTGTGAATTTATCATTTCATCTACATGCTACATTCCATTCTAAAGTCAGAGCTAAATTCTCCCTCTCTTTCTCTCTCACTGTTCAGAAACACTTTAGAAATTATTTCCACATGTCCAGGAGTCACTCATGATGATGACCACTAATACCATTCCTCTTGTTACAGTATTAACTCAAAATATACCACTGTTGTCTTTGATTAGCACAAGCAAAAGCTAAGAACAAAGACATACCACTGACATAATGACAGTTTTATGGCTCCCGTCTGGAAAAAAAATTATGCTCATTAGCATTCAAAATATAAAACATTCTCTTCAGTAGTTCAGTACAAAACTGTGCAATCTTCTTTTTGCTTCAAAACCTCAAAACCACTGACAAGTTACCTATTTCCTGCAATGCACATCTGGGGTACTTGCTACATATAAAAATAAAAACATCAGGTGTATGGGTCAAACGGAAAATCATCCCAGATCTTTCCTTGTGGTCTCAGAATTAACCCCTTTTTATGGATTGGTGTTCACTAGCAGAAGATAATTGCACAAAGATATTAATGCTGCCAGTCACACACATACTCTTTGTGAATACAACCACACTTTGTCCACTGTGAAGCAAAAACATATTCTGATTTGTTTTTAAGTCGCATTATATGATCATACCCTTTAGATTAACTTCTGAAAAGAAATCCACTCCCTTCCCCAAACCTTAGGAAGCAGCCTTAGAGATTTCAACCCTAGGAGCTATCCACTCAAAATCAATAACGATTTTATAATCCCTTTGCCTTTCCTCATGGCTTCATTACTTATTAATTTGTTCTCCAGTTTATAAATTGCACTTATCCAGCAAACTGCAAGCACATGTGCGCCAGTTAAAAATACCACACACCTCATTAATATTACTTAACTAAATGGACTCCCCCCCAATGATAGCTAGTTCCATTTTCTTATGCTTAATGAAAAGATGGACCAGTAAGGTGATCAAATCACAGAGCCAAAGGCCCTCCACCAAGAACATTTCACATCTGGTCCCCAGATGATGAAATCCAGGGCACCCTCTCCCCTCACTGTTTCATGCAGACATCTCCCATTGAAGTCAAAGGGAGTAGTGTGCATACCGTAGCTACTCTGGTCAGGGTCCAGGGACTGTTGGTGAAAGTACTTTCACTGAACTCAATTGCCACAGTGGTTCATAAGCCCCCAAACCACATAGAGCTTTAAGAATCAAAGCGAATAGCTTGAGTAGCATGTAGAAACAAACAGGAAGTCCATGAAGCCTCTAGAGAGGAGATGTTGTATGTTCCTATGGTTAACACCACTAAGCAAATTAACCGTCTTTTGCACTCACTGAAGCTTTCAAGTGGTCTTCAAGTAGATGTCCCATATACAGCATATTGCTTTAATGTAGGGGTTCTCAAACTGGGAGCCGGGACCCCTCAAGGAATCGCGAGGTTATTATGGGGGGGTTGCGAGCTGTCATCACCCATGCATGCCGTGACTGCGGCTGTCAGCCCCATGCATGGTTGACAGACAGAGCCTTTCAGAGCTGGGTGGCCAGAGAGCAGCGGCTGCTGGCCGGGTGCTCTGAAGGCAGCGCTGCCATCAGCAGCAACACAAAAGTAAGGGTGACATGTCATGGGGGGGGTCATCACAGCCTGAAATATTTTCAAAGGGGGGTCCCAGGAAAAAAGTTTGAGAACCCCCATTGTAATGCATGGATGACTATGGCAAGGTCCACATGGGAGAGAAATAGCCATAATGGTATAGCTAAGCACAGATGCAAAAAGATATTTCTCCACACTGTTACCAGAACATCCATTGTGAACATCCTTGAACCAAGAACAGGCAGATCTCAGCAATAACAAGGGCAGAAACCATCCTAGCATAGTTTCCAATAGTTTCTCTCTGCCTCCTATCATTTCCATCCTCCCTGGGTGACCCTCAGTTTAATCTCAGCACAATTTTTGCCAGGTGCTGGGAAAACAAAAAACCTGCATTTTCTAGTTTTGGGAAAGTAAGGTTATGAAAAGCTATGTCATATACTCACACTCTCTGGCAATCTTCCTTAGTAGCTTCACATGCACTTTGAACAAGGGAGACGGGTGACACAGTAGAAACTCACATGAAAGGGAGTCCTCAGAGAATGATGGTCATTCCACCCACCTGGAATCTCCATTAGGTGAAAGAACAGAACAAGTGTCTCTTCCCACAAGCTTTTGAGAAGGGGAAAGGGCATGCAAAGCATTATGTGGTGGGGAGCTATTAATAGTCCAGCTGGTATTGTTAGCCTGGAGAACTGACTAATTTAAACTTTAAAGCTAATTTTGTTAATAAATTATTTTCTGTTTTTAATATTTGTGTTTTGTTGTACATACATTCAAAGTCTTGATAAGCATGTTAAAGAAGACCTAAATACATTAAAAATTAAAATTAAAAATAAATAGTAACACTCTCATTTCCAGCCAGGGTCCACAGTGTGGTGAACACCAACTCATGGGCAGTCATATCAAAGGGTGATGACAGATTTAAAAGAATCAGCATGGACACTCAAGCTCTCTGACAGACATAGGCCACAAGTCAGATTGAAAGGGGCCAAAGAAATCAGAAGTCTCCTGATGATATCAAAGTTGTCTCACCCCAACCTCATCCTAAAAAGGAAAGTTAGAGACAGGACAATAGCTGGAAAGGACTATTCATGCCAAGAGATAGGTTTTTCAGAATGGCCTAACAACTAGCCACTCGAAGAAAGCTGTCTCCCTGCCCACCCTTAGAGAAAGCATTGATAATATCCACCAGAAACAGATGCAATACTTCTGTACTATGTGGGTAATGGGTCCAATTGAAAAATTGCAGGTTGAAGATGAAATCCCTCTGCACACCCAGAACCTCTGCAAATGAAACTGTCTGATTCTTAAACAGAGAAGACCTCTCCTGTCAATTGCCTTATCACAAATAGCTCATCTCCTATGGACCACATTGCTCTTATCAGTGCAATAAGCAACACCGCACAAGAGTAGTTTATTCTGCCTTCCGGTGAAGGACTTCCGGTTTGAATAGGCTGCTTACTACCCCAAACAGGATATAAATGGACTATACACTCAGAAATACGATTTTTAAGAAGACAATCCAGGACTAATCTAGGAATGTGGTGGCACTGGCATAGTGGGCTGTCACACAGAATGCTTGGGATGAGAAAAAACCTTGGAACGTCTGCTACCTGGGCTTTTGAGGAGTATGAATATTGTGGAGCTGCTTCCTTCTGCCCTTCTCAAAAAACAAATGTGATTCCATACAAAAGCAGCATACTTGATATCTGTTTAAGCATTGTTTGCGGTGACCTTGATGCAGGGCACATCTCACCTTGTCAGTGAGCGAATGCATGCAGCAAAGGTGGCAGCGTCTAAAGAGAGAGATTGTGATGAACATGGGTTTGTGTGAAGGGGAAACCTGATAGAGCAGACTAGGTTCCAAGGAGACTTCCACTTGCAGAGGAAAAGAAAGAAAACAGACAGAGATGCAAACATAAAGCATAAGGGGAAAGAAATACTGAATGTGTCTAGCTAATCTATCTTTTTTAGGGTTTTCTATAGCACCCATCACTATAGAGTAGAAATTCTTCCTCCCCTAGTAAACTAGGTTCTTTTCCTGGTTCTAGGAAGTGATGCTCGGGGTATGTATTCATAATAATTCTAAACCTTAATATTCAGATTATGAATAAAAATAGAGATTCATCCATAGTCAGAGGAATCAATAATCAAATCAGTAATTAGTGCTAGTTAATGAATTATTAGTTCAAGATACCCATGAATGTTCAAATTAGGTAATGCCACTCATGAGAATACCAAGGCAGCACTCTGTTAAAACAAAATACCATGTGTACTCTTCCCCATGATTTGAGCTTTCATTACCACAGGCTGCAATTTTTCTTCCAAACAGAAAAGGCACTAATGAATGGTACCCAAACCGTGCATGAGAAAAAACATCACTTTTTATTCATCAAGATGTGTGTGTGTGTGCGTGAGGGAGACAGAGAGAGAGAGAGAGACTTAACCAAGATTTAAAAGAGAAATTACATTCTGTTGTGAATCTAGAGTCACTCATTGACTTCCATTGTGTTGATTTCAATTAGTCAACTTATATTAATGTAACTGAGCATGATTTGGCCCAAATTCTAAAAGTAGTGAGGGGAAAAAAAGATTAAGGGCAATTTTTCAGTAACTGCCTGTGGGCCTGCAAGTATCAATGTCTGCAATTTTGCAGATGCAAGTTTAAAGGCGTACAAGTTTTCACTTGTGGAAAAGTTTAGATTTGATTGCACAAAAGGCAAATTTGCATGCTCGGATTCAGTATGTAGACATCTAGCTATCAAATTTACTCTGACAAATTGTTCATTTTGAGACACACAAAAACTTAGGTGGCCAAAACTGCTAGAGAAAATTCAGGGATGGTGAGGAGGGCTCTTTGAAAATTAGTCCCTAAGTCTGTATCACAGAAAAAATTAAAGACGAGACAAAGAAAGGAAATGTGATTACAAATGAGATATCTAAAAGTAAATCAAGAGCAAAAAAAACCCCAGGAATGTCAAAATAGTCAAGACTTAAACCAAACTAGGAAGTTCAAAATGGTCATTGGCACTTATATAGAAATAATACATACCGGACAAGAGTCTTAGTTAAATTATGGCTTCCAGAGTCTGGGGTTGAGTCTACACTGGAGCCAGCACTAATAGGATTGGATAGGATGTATATGGTGCTTAGATTCCACAGCGATGGACACCCTGAAATGATTAGATTCGTTTGCATTAGATTAGATCTCTTCTTCTTTTGAATTTCTTCTCCATATTTAATACAATTAAGCATTTTGTTCAGGCAATCCAGGTGTCAACATCACAAGTCAATACATACAAAGTAAATATCCTTAAATCAAACTCTAAGAAGTTCTCCAGCAGCATTTTTCTTACTTTGCCTATCTGTACATTTTTACTGCAGATGGAAATATTTTTTCATCAGTTTGTGCATGTAAGGCGAAATCACCTTTTCCAGACATTTACTGACAAAAAATCTAATTAAGGGTCATTTTCCTTCTTCTGTAATCATAGGGAAGCTAAGAAGATGAAGAAATTGATTTTTTAAAATTTTTGGCTCTAAATCTCTGTATAAATAGGCCACGTATCAAAATCATTTTAATGTAAGTTAGTGTGGTGTATGGGAAAATCTTGGATCCAGGCTACAACTTTAGTGAATAGGCTGTGCACTGGGGAGCTCTGCAAAGGCTGGAGGGACCAATTATTTAGTTACAGTAGACCCGTCTATGTTCCAGGGGATTTCCAAACACTCGAGAAGGATGGTCCCTGCTCCAAGGAATCTCTTTCTCCAGGCCATAGAATACCAGAAGAGCGGTTGTCTTCCCCTTGTGCAGGAGAATGCCTAGTGGATATAACTAATTACAGCTCCACCGCCCCTGCCACCTGACAGTCTCTAACCCGTCCCCTATCCCTCTGCATACTGGGGTGCAAAGAACCTCAAAGCAGAACAGCTCTGCTACATGCTGTGTCTGCACTCCCTGCAAAGACTCCCCAAATCCTGCCTCCAAATCTTTACAGTGAAACCACATTGGTATCACACCGCCTTCAGGGTCCTCTGAGCCAGCAGACAGGGAGCAGGATTTGCCTCTAAAGGCATCTCTGAGTAGAAAAGGAATGATGCTTCACTGCTTGGTGATCTGTCTATCCATCTATGTAGTCCCCATCACCAGGGTATCTGAGCTTCTGTTGTCAGGGGATTATGCCCGATTCCTCATCATCTCTAGCTCTCTCTCTCTATAGGTCTGGTAGTGCTCCTTTTCTAATTTGGTTTCCTGTAACTAGCACAACACAAGTTTGTTGACAACCACGGTGGCATTTTAAAATGCAGATTCTTGGACTCAGACTCCTTTTTCCTTTACAACATGATTTTTTAGACCCAAACATAGATATAATGCACAGACACATAAAAAAGGAATATATCTAAACAGGCCACTGGTGCACATCACAAAATAGTTGAAGAAATGTACTTAGTGTGCAGCACAGTTGCCACCTTTTTCCATAAAATTACTAGATCATTTGACCCCTTCCTCCTGCCCCCTACAACCTGCCCCCCACTAGCTTCAAAATACCAGAAGCTATTAGAGCACAGTATGGATTAATCACTTGCTAAATTTTAGAAAGTCAAAGACAATTGTGAATTATCACAAGCAAAAAAAGAGTACCTTAATTGCTGTAAAGTTTATGGCAGTTATCTGGTCCTAGCTGCCAGATTTCAGGAGGATAATTACTATTATAAAGCAGAGCAGCAATATAGCAAGGCACGGCACCTAAAACTTCTCAAGTGGGATGTGAAAAGAAATGGATTTTTCCAACAGTTGAAATAAAGAATATGATGCTATACTACATTTATAATGATTGGTAAATCAAACTATGCATTTAACTCTCTGAGTAGATTTCAGGTGGGCACAGAAACTCACTTCAGGTTATTCTCCTCTTCCCTCCAAATGAATTAACAGCCTGAGGGGAAATCCTCTACCTGTCTGACACTAATGCACACTTTCCTAACTAATACTTTTCACCTATGACAGTCACAGGTCAATCCCACTGCCTGGCACCTGGTGTGGATTTGGAGTAAACCAGCATTTTCAAGGTGAGAGAATAAATAAGTCTGTTGCCATGATCACCCTGCAGATTTTGCATGGGAGAAGAATTTTCCCTACCCAGACATTGGCTAAAGGCCCTGTGAGGTAAATAAAAAATGTTGTCTTCTTTATGCAGCACTAAATGATGGTGGTGACTTTTGGTACCATATCTAACGCCAAGTCTCAGGTGAATTTTAATCCTTCATTATTCAGGACATACTGTTTTTTCCCTTTTCCTCTAAAATGACAGTCATGCTGTTAAGCATAATAATTGTTCATGAGCGAGCATTGCATATTGTCCCTCTTGATTTTGCCTCTAAGGCAGGCTTCTTACTCAGCAGAGGTCAAGGGTCATCTGCTAAATCATGCATACCCACAATCCCTTGTGAATTAGGCAGTTGACAAACTGCCGCTAATGATTAGTACAACCTGCATTAAAACCCTGGCACTAAATTGATATTACTTGAGTGATGGATTACACCTCTAATGAGCGGATTATTGCCACAAGTGACCTTGTCAGCTGAAAGAGTGTTTCAATATAACTAACATCTCTCACATTCTCATGTCACAGCAGTGCTAAAAAATATTCTTTTTCCTTTTTGATTTTTATTCCTGTGTTGGTTTCTCTTCTTTCAGCCAACCAGTTAATGGGTAAACAGCATCTCTAATGGGATTAGTCATCAGAACTGCACCCCAATTAGTATATCTTAATATCTCTGAAACATAAAGTGCTCAGAGAGTAATTTTTTCTGATGAAAAGTGTCATTTTTATTTTGCTCCCTATTCTTGAGAGCGTTGAAGTTCACCTATCAGCAGCTGGCTTGTCTGCAGAAGGAGTCACATGATCACATAGATAAAAATGGATTTGCTGCCATTTTCTGATAAAAAGATTAACCGATGACTGTGAACTTCAGCGCTCTTTTAAAGGAAGCCATCATTGCTTAATCATATAGATGGGACTGAACATGTTAAAAGAGACTTCTTCCTCAAAACACTGAATGGGAATTTATTACCTGCACAGCTATATTTTACTAAATGAAACTGTAAACTCATTGGATTAGGGATTGTGTTTTTATATGGGCTTGTTAAGCACCACATAAAGGTTTGATTGCACTATATAAATGTTTTGTAACCATAAGATTCAGAGGGCAATGCTGTGGTTTACCCATATCCTAACTGCAGTTAATTGAGAGAGAGGGAAGTGGCATTTACTAATCATTTCACCAAACAAGAAAACCTCCTTCAAGGGTCCTGTCTCAGCTGAAGTTGCACTCTGTCTTTAAAGTTAATAGACCCCTCATGCAACCCACTCAAGTCTTTGTCTATACGCAGCTAGGGGTATATTCATGGCTGCCTGTCATGCTACAGTAGCGCAGATGGGGCTGGGGGGAACTGTATATTGATGGAATTAATTGAGTATAAGCCTTGCTGACTGGTAAGAAAAATCACACAAGAGAAACGAAACAAAACACACGTGCCAGATGTGTAATTTGGCCTACCAATGAATGAGCGACTACAAACAAAGAAAAAAAAATCATGAGCAGAGGATGTTGATATGAGTTCTTTATTATCAGTGACATTTAATTCTCTGAGGTCCTGTGACATCAGTGTGAATCAGAAGTCCACTGAAGTCAAGAGTTACACACAAGCAAAACTGGTTTATTAGAATCAGCCCCAATAATATCTCCTGTGGTAATCTCTTAAAGGATCAGATTTAATCTTGTGATCTTTACTGCTCCATTCCAGTTTGGCCCTCTGCAAATGCTACCTAATATATTTGATGTTCTCCACAATGAGGAAAACTAGCATTATGGGTATAACGAGACTGTCTTCTGAGGATGACTATTCATTAATCCTTAAGGACCTTCTTGTGCCAGTGCCCTGATGCAACACTTACAAATTAGCTGGAATTCTTTTCCTGTCCATTCCCGGGGCGAAGTTCGAGGAAGAGATGATAGGATGCAAGGCATTGTGGTGGTTAGCTCCCAGCTCTCGGCTCCCTTCCTCTCACCGTGCACCAGATCTCTAGTCTGGTGGCTTGCAAGGTTCATTTATTTAACAAGGCATTTGATCTGAATGAGTATGATGGCTAGGGATATTTATTCTTTCCTGTTGGCAGGAGCTGGTAGAGAAAGGTCTGATCAGTTTTACTGAGATGTTACAATTAGCATCAAGGCAAGCAGAAGACGCAATAGACATGACATCAAGCCCAGAAATAGCGAAAAACAGCTCAGGCAGCAGGAATTTATGAGGTATAGAATGAGCCTCCTCTTCTCTCAGTTCCATGGGAGCTGACGTCATAGACAGGTCCTGCATTCTTATAAGGAGACCTTTGCTTTTTAATATTTCCAGCTTATATGTAGTGTTTTGGGACAGCTCCGTGAAGCATTATAATTTGAAACTGACAAATTCATCATGTTTTTCCGAGCAAGAACTTTGTGAAAAAATCATCAAAAGCAACTGCAGCAAAGAAATGACTGTTTTGTTTTTTATCAGTTTTGGAAGGGGTTAATCAAGAAAAAAAAGAGAAAATGGTCACTTTTTTTTTTTGGTAGCTATTATAGCGTATAAGAAAGTTAAAGTGTTTAAGGATATAGCAATAGCCAGAAAGTGGCTATCACATGCTTCAAATACCTAATAGCATAATCAACCTTTCGGCACTTACAGGAAGTGTTGGGCTGCAGTGTCTGGAATAATTCAACAATATATTGGCTCGTGCATTTTGGAAAGAGGCATTAGAAAAGCCTGCCTTTGACTGGCCAATACCTGTGATGATATCCTGGCAAAATGTGAGTCAGATCTACTTGTTTACTGAGCTATATCCCCTGTCTCTTGTAATTTTGACCCTAAAAATAGCCCATTTCCAGGATCTGGAGACAGGGAGGGACAGTGCTGAGGAGACAGCTGGCCTCTCTTCTGTGTACGATATCAGTGTGAGGAGGGCCCACTCTATATCTCTGAGGTTCTTGTAGGATCCCCGTTGGTATGGAGTCAAAGCACCTCTCAAAATTATAAAGTGAACATAAAGATCTTCTTTCTCCCTTTCTTTCTCTCTTTCTCCTTTCCATTCAGAGTCTGGATTTTGTTTATTTGCTTATCTTTGTGGTGTATTGTGGGATGCCTCACTCAAAGAAATGTGTTTTAGCTTTTGCCGTGAATGTGCTGATGTTCCTAGTCATCTTGATCTTTTCCTGTATACGCTCCAGACTTGTGGACCAAAAGGTCTGGCTCTGCCATACATGAGCTTCAGTCTTGAGACTTACAGTTCATTTTTCTGGTGGAAGATAGCTATCATGGAGGATCATGGTTATGCATGGTGGGGTAGCCACTCCAATTATCTGGGCCACTCCTACGGTGGGCTTTGTTTGGAGATGAGGACAAGAACCTTGAATGTGGAGAAACTGACAGAATATTGAGTTTTTGACTAAATGAAATTTTAAAGCCTCAGCCCCTGGAGTCATGTGAATACAGGAACTTATCGGTTTTCTTTAAAAAAAAAAAAAAAGAAGTTTCTATCCCTGATGGCTGTGGATAAAAGCTTGAAAATATGACCTGAGTGCTCCCTAGAGGTTCAAAAACCAGAAGGGAAATAAAGAGAACCCAGAATTTATTGTTTTTATAAAACCTCAAGATTGGTTTGAATCATAATTTGTGGGGACCAGACTCATGATTTCTGCATATTTAGTGTGGTAGAAAGAGAGATAACTAGAAGGGATTAGGTGAAGTTAAAAAAGCTAACATTTAACCTGAATGTGAAGCGAAGTTTCCTGACAATAAAATGTATTTATTTTACTTCCTAGAGTAAATTTAGGAAACACCAGTGCATGAGGCACTTTGAACTAAGTCTAGAGAATAGCAATAATCAATCCAGGAGGTCACAGAAGCATGAATCATTGTGGCTAAATTCAAATTCAACATGCTGGCGCACAGGGTTTTTTTACAAGCTGTACAGATTGTACTAGATTCAGACTATTCTAGAAAATATACATTAGGGAACAATCCTTCACTGACAGAGAAATTGACTACAGACTTGGTCTTTCCCATCTATAATGTCTCTGGTTCCAGAATTCTGTTACTTTTATTACTGCAAATTATTTCATGAATCCATTTCCCTCAATGTAAACATGATAGCCCAGCTCATTATACTCCCTGTTCAGTCTTATTACTTGTATAGACTACAGTTTACTCTTCCCCTTTTGGAGGAATTGAGTAAAATGCCAGTGTAGAGAGAACCTTCTATTTTTCTGAGCTGACAGCAGATTGAGCTGTTCTTTATCTCGTAAAAAAGGAACACCTCAGCTATACAAAGAAAATCTATAGAAAATCTATCTTAATATAAATCCTACAAATCTCAGCCAAGAACACTAACCACAAGTGGTTATGATAACCTTATAGACAATTAATACTAATTTACTCCAAGTGAAATCCCATCAAAGCCAGTAATGTTATTTGTGAAATAAGGTCTTGCCAAATGAAAGGGTACCACAATCTGGCTATTTGCTAGCAATCGTAAACACGGAGTGCTACAGGGTAAGTCCTCCAGGAAGTGTAGAGATGGCACATTCTCTGTACAATCTTCATGCAGTCTTTGGGGTTTCCTTTGAGACACACTTCATGATGAGAACAGAAACAAAGATTCCTAGGACTGGGCAGTCACAGGCTGCAGTTACACAGAGTGGTAGGAAGTTTGTTACCTCATTGCTGTATATAGTTTTGGTCTCTGAGTATCAGTAAGATACTACATGGTACCGGCAGTGGAAGTCACAGCATGCTGAAAAACCCAGGGAGAGGGACCACTGAAATGGCTGCTATAGAAGCTGTGCCACTATAAGTAACTTCCCCACCAGCTCTGACAATTAGAGGAAATATGCCTGGTTATGGGTGAAACAGCAATTTGAGCTGTATATGAAAGCCACAGGGACAAATAAACTGAAGGATGACCAGAAGATTTCTCTGCTTTTAACAGTGGCAGGAATAGAAGCCCTAGATGTATACAAAGCCTTCCATACAGATAGTAGTGGGGAAGAGAGAGGAAAGCTTTGCAGAAATAATGAAAATATTTGAGGATCATTGTGTGCCTAGAAAAAAAAAATATTACTTGTGAAAGATACATGTTCAGGATGAGAACACAGAATGAAGGGGAAACAATAGAGGAGTTTGCCAGACTTAAAACTAAAAAGTCATTCCTGTGAATATGGACTATTAAAGGACTTTCTCATCAAAGAACAGGGGTGTTAACAATAAAAAAGTCCTTGACCAGTTACTACAGGAGATGGATCTGACACTAGAAAGGGCAATATGTATATGCCAAGCAGCCGAGCAAACACAAAAAGCCTAGAGTAAGGCACAGAGCAGATGACTGTGAGTACCATAGCTAAACCAGTGAGAGAAAAGTGCACAGAAATTAAATTGGCCAGGGACATAAAAATGGAAACAATGCCAGCAATGTGGCAACCAGCATGAGTATAGGACTTGCCCAGCATTCAGGCAAATATGTAGAAACTGTAATAAGCCCAACCATTATGCTAAAATATGCAGAAAAAGCAGGAAAAGGCATGTATTAAATGCGAAAATGGATTCCTCAAGTGAAAAGAAAGATCTGATCTTAAGCACTGAAAATAGAGGAGACTGAACACTCAAAAGACTGGCTAATTAAAATGTGCAAAAAAACATGGCACTTATGTGACATGCAAGATAGACACCGGGGCACATGTAAATGTAATATCAGAAACTGAAATCGAGAGATGTAAGGAGCACATAGAAGTGGATGAGTCAGAAGTGTCTGTGAAAGACTATAATGGAGAAACAATTCCAGTGCTGGCAGAGTGTACATGGACACTTAAATACAAAGTGAAAATGATAAAACAAGAGTTGTGGTAGTACATGAGGCAAACAACCAATCTTGGGCCTACACATGAAGTACTTGGACTCATTAAGAGGATGTATGCCATAGACAGACAGAAAGACATCCAAGAACCAGATATGAGTATTAATATCATATGAAGATATATTCACAGGAAATGGGTGCCTCCCGGTAACATACAAGATATGGTTATAAGAAGACACAAAACCTGTGGTATATGCTACATGAAAGTTCCATAAAGAAACTTAAGAAAGAGGCTAGTAAAGTAGCTGCAAAACATGACAACAAAGGTATCATTTGGAGAACAGAAGAACCATGACATTGAGTTTACTCCTTATCAATTGCAGAGAAAAAAGGAAGGGGACTAAAATGAGTATGGTCCCTAAAGAGCTGAACACAATCATAAAAAGAGAACACGCCCACTTGCTCACAAAAAGTGACCTGCTGTCTGAGATAGCAGAAGCCAAGTTCTTCAGCAAATTAGAGGCATCAGCTGAATTTTGGCAGATCCCTTTGGACACTGAAAGTTCAAAGATTGGCACTTTCAACACACCATTTGATAGATACTGCTTCTTAAGACTGCCTTTCAGAATATATTTGGCTCCAGAAGTATTTCCCCATACAGTGAGCCAGGAGCTAAGGGGTCTAACAGCATGAAAATATACTTTGATGACATAAGCATTTGGGGGCAGTACTGCCATTAGCATCAGGAAAAACTGAGGAGCGTACTGGACATTGCGAGAGCTAACGACCATAAACTAAATACGGCCAAATGTCAATTTCAAACAATGAAAATAACCTACTTGGGAAAGAGATTGACTTCAAACAAAATCTTGCTCAATGAATCAAAGATTCAGACAATACTGAATGTGCCAAGACCTGAAGATAAAAAGAGAATGCAAAGGCTGCTTGGCATGTTGAATTATGTCAGCAAATTCATACCTAACAATACAGGTCACACAAGTAACCTAAAACATATCCTCCACAAGGTCACTGACTAGGCATGGATAGTACAGCAGGAAAGAAAGTTCTGTGCTTTAAAGTACATTCTGACATTAGCTCCTGGGCTGCAGTATTTTGACTCATTGAAAGACATCAAACTCTCCACAGATGCCTCAAAAGGAGGTCTGGGAGCAGTACTATTAGTGTCATGACACTGATTGATTGCTGGTCTCAGATGCACCTAGTGCTAAGACAGCTGCAGAGAAGATGTACGCAGAAATTGAAAAAGAGACACTAGGTCTGGTGTATGGATGTACAAGATTACATGACTTTCTCTATGGTCATAGTTTCAAAGCAGAAACTGGTCATAAACCTCTGATGTCAATACATTAAAAGAGACAAAGAAAAGCACCGTCAAGGATACAGTGACTATTTTAAAAATACAGTAATATGTTGTGATCCTGGAGTTCCCTCCTGTAGGCTACTTAGTAATGGCAGACACGCTCAAGAATGTATGATCCATCTGACAATATGCAACCTGGAACAAGCAGCGTTCCATACATATGAACATGACAAAAGCATTACATGCTGTATCTCCAGGCATGTGGGATGAATTAGAGACAAATGACTAAAAGATGAAATGCTGCAAATATTGATATAAGAAATAAGTAAGGGGTTGGGGGGGCAAATCAACACTTTCCACCTGCATATTCCCACTACAAAAATGAGCTGTCAGTGATCTCAGGAGTGCTCTTGAAGGGGACCCAGATTGCAATTTCCACCGTGGTGAGAAGGAAAATATTGGAATGAATACATGAAGGACACCTGGGATTCAGCAAATCAAAGAGGAGATCTTATATTGTATTCAAATTACAGATTGTATTACAGATGAATAGTGACATTGAAGAAATGGTGGGCAGGTGTGGAATGTGTCAGAAATATAGAGATTCCCAGCAGAAAGAGCCAATGACACAACGCAAGCTACTTGCAATTCCATGGGATAAAGTTGTAATTGACGTGTTTACCTTGGGAAGACGTGAGCACCTGGTTATAATGGACTATTTTACCAATTTCCCAGAAGTAGTCACACTTGATGATACAAGAGTAACAGCAGTTGTGAGGCATAGGCTAGGCTGTTCTCGGTGGTGGCAGATGACAGAACAAGGAGCAACGGTCTCAAGTTGCAGGGAGGGAGGTCTAGGTTGGACATTAGGAAAAAGTTTTTTACTAGGAGGGTGGTGAAGCACTGGAATGGGTTACCTAGGGAGGTGGTGGAATCTCCATCCTTAGAGGTTTTTAAGCTGCGGCTTGACAAAGCCCTGGTTGGGATGATATAGCAGAGGTTAGTCCTGCTTTGAGCAGGGGGTTGAACTAGATGACCTCCTGAGGTCCCTTCCAACTCTAATATTCTATGATTCTATGATATTAAGTCTTTATGTGTACATCATGGAATTCCAAGAACAATAATAACTCACAATAGTTTACGCATAGGGAATTCCTAGACCTTGCTAAAATGTCTGACTTTCATCATGAGACATCTAGTCTCAGAGATCCCAGAGCCAATGGATCGACTGAACATGAAATACATATAGTGAAGAACTTGTTCAAAAAAGCAATGGATGCAAAAGAAGATCCATATTTAGCACTACTCAACTACAGAGTTTTGCTGAACTCCTCTACAACAGATGTATAAATACTTGATTACCAGATACAGGACAAAAACAAAGGATAACTAAAGAGTCAGTAGTGGTGCACAAAAAAGTGGGAAAGTACAGTCAGACAAAATATTACCATAGAAGATCAAGACTTCTTCCACAGTTAAAAAGTAAAGATTTGATAAGAATTTAGTATGATTGGCACTGGCCAGTCAAAACTATAGTGATCATAAAGGAACTACCTCACTCATACCCAGTGACTACAGATGAAGGCAAAATCTTATGAAGAAATTATAAGCATCTGCTTAAGATTCCTGACCACTTGGCCAAGAACCGTGAAAGTGAGAGCAGACATACTAGTTGAAAACAATGCACAAACTGACCCTATTATTGACGATGAGACTGACTGATAAGGACTCATCTAAAGATCATTTGAAATACAGCAGATCAGGAAGATTACTGAAACACGATAAGAGACGTATAGAGTCATGGTAAATTTGTGTTAAAGCAATCTGAAGGGTTGTTAAGTCAGTTACTGTATTTGTTATAGTTTGTTAGTTTTATTTAATAGGGTTTTAGTTCAGTCAATAATTTAGAAATGGATCTAAAAAAGGGAAGATGTGCTCTAGAGTAAACCCTCCAGGAAGTGCAGAGATCTCACACTTCCTGGGCACTCTTCCTGGCATCTTTGTATTTCCTGGAATGCTGCCTGCTAGGGGAGAAACAAAACAGCCCAGGACAGAGCAATAGGACTGTACATGGAGTAACTGCACAATTCACACAATCCCCTGACACCTGTCCTTTCTGAGGCGAGAGGGAGACCCTGGCAAACATCTATGTAGGGTGTGTCCTGTGTGTTCCTGCTGCTCCAGTATTTCTTATTGGGGTTCTGGCTGTATGTTCCCCCCACATACTTCCTCATTCATTCACATCCTTTCTGTGGTCCCACAAAGTCACAAGACCACCTCACCAACTTCCTCCTGGTGCTGGCCAAGGTGGCCATCCATCACACAAGAAGGAGAAAGCTGGATTAGGGCTGAGTGCTCTATGACTGTGCAGCTATTGCCGGTCCCTCATCCGATCATGCCTCCAGGCATGAGTTCCCCTGGGCATTATCCATGGAATCCTTACAACTTTTGTGTAGTGACTGGTACTGTTGGGAGTTCTCTAGTCAATGTCCCCTTCTGGATCCCTTGTTACCTTCACTCCAATTCCTGATTTTTTATTTGTTATGCCCCGGGCTCTGTTCAGTGGCTCCTCTCTTTTGGTCGAGAGGGTGGGCTTTTAGATTTGGGAGGGGCTAAGCCCGCTCATCCCAGTACCTGCAATAGGTACACAAAGTAGTAGGAAGTTTGTTACCTCATTGCTGCACACAATTCTGTTCATAATCAAAGTTTTATCTTGACACTGGCCAGCTCACCAGTAAGATAGTACAGGAGCAAGAGCTGTTACTTTGCTGTATAAAGTATTTAAGCCCAGTCTTTCAAATTCTTACATCCAGAAACAGCTCTGTCTTATGTGAGTAGTTTCATTGTCTTTAGTAGGGCTATTCACATGAGTAAGTTTGTAGGACCAAGCCATGGTATAATGGCCAAATTAACACAAGCTGTCACAGGCCAAAGGTAAGAAAAAGTAAAATGAATTCACAGAACTAAAATACAAGCAAGTCCTTTTACACAGCCTTAGGAAAGAGTAATAGATATTACTGCAGTATACTGGTATAGAATACGAAAGTACCAGTATGCCAAAAAAAATTGCAAGCAAAATGTGCATTATACTCCAAATTTTGAAGTGCCATGCTCTGTATTAATGAGTCTCACAAAAGCAAACCCACTTCTCCAGCTTAAGCAGGTGATCCAGAACAATTGAACTGCTAGACCATAACGATGCTCTCCCCTGCCAGTAACAGTGCGGACAGCAGTGTCTTTCCTTTTTCAAAACACTTCCATTTCTTTTCTTTTTTTTTTAAAGTTTCTTTATGCTGTGCAGCTCAGAACGTAATTACTTTTCACTGTAAGCCCCAAAAGTCACTAAGCAGCTGATAAAAGGCAAAGGAATCAGTGCTATTTTCTAGCTGAAAAAAGGGCTTTTCTTATTGGAACTGATAACTCTCACCAAGGGCTCCAGGCTTTTGTTACATCAATATGAGGAACTCATAATCTCTGCATTATGACTGTTCAACCAGGATATTTCCTGCTGTAGTGCATCGTGCACCTTCAATATCGCAGCTCCTGTTGTCATCGTTGGCTAAACAACTTTTGACATGTTTTCAATTTGATTACATTAGAACAAGTGGCTCATGATTGATAAGCTAATATTCAGCCCATGCAAATTATCAATCACTGGAAGTATATTAATTATTCAATGTAACCATCTAATGCAAGAATCAATGTTGGAAATGAAGAAAAGAAACTCACAGCTCCCAACAGAATCTACACTAGATAATAATAATAAAAAAAGGAATACTAAATAATGTGAGCCCATAATAATCTGTTTAATAAAATCCATTTATTTAGCTGTCAAAAACATGGTACAATTATTTAAAAAAACAGGATAATGAAAAATATTATTTTTCCTGCAGAAAAGAGACTTTCGTGCTGTTAAGCAGTGATTAAATGTGAGATTTTTTAAAATAAAAACTTGTAACCGATGAGACTAGCGGAGACATTGTGAAGGAGTTCACGCACCACTGGCGCTGCCTGGCAATCAGGTGGGGCAATGGCATGCTCTCTCCTTTCTGGACACCCTATGTTGACAGCCATTCCAGTCCTGCAGTGGTCTGTCCCTTCTGGGATTCAGCCCTTCCGCCAGATCGTTTGCTTGTGCCTGGCCCTTTTTGGGGGACATAATGAGTCCAGCAATGGGGTAGCCTCCTGGGTTAGGTGAGGGGCTCCAGGCTTCCCCTTGGTTCAGGGTCTTATGGTCCAGACCCTTTTGTCTTCAGGGTCTTACTCAATTAGATTCCCCACACCAGGGTAGACTTCTATCTTCAGCACACCCTAGGGTTAGTTAGGGGAACCTAGGCTCAACTTCTCCACTGGTTTCCAATCTAGGGCCCAGTGGTAAGCAGCTCAGTCCTGCACCCCAAATTGCTATACTGCTGCCTCCCTGGATAAGTTCCTACAGTCCCCTCTCTGTAGTCCCTGCAGGCACCTGTTGTCCTTACCTCACCATCAGTAGGGACCCCTATGGCTTTGCAGAGTAGCCAGCCCTGCTTCACACAGCCTATAGCACCTGGCACATGGGAATAACTGTGAACTAAGGCTGATATTTTCAGCATTAATTTAGACTGGATTCTCTGCATTGATTTCTATGCTGTTCTCAGAGCATGGATCCCACATACTTTGCCTTGTCTCCATTCCCTTTCTTTCTGGCCATTCCCAGATTTTACTACATCTCTTCACTCCATGGACAATATCCCCCCTTTCTATTTCTGCATAAACCATACTTTTAGCCCCATCATATGATGCCCCTGAAACAACTACCCTGCATTTAGCTGCTTTTAACGCTTCCATCCAAATTGCAACCCCTTTTCCATACCATAGCTATGATAGTGCTATGATTTGATCATTAGATTTGCATATTTTTTCCAGTCTCTGGTCTTTTTCCAGTCTCTGGTCTTCTGTCACATGAAAATCATTCCTGATTGGTTCCGGCACCTGCAGAAGCTGAAAGCTTCATGAAAACTGCATAAAGCCATAACTTCTTCTATAGTACGAGGAAGACCTCAGAAGGAAAAGCTATTCAACTGCCTCTGAAATTATAAAGCAACCCCACACTTGACTTCAAGTTAATCGCTTGCACTATTTGATATGTGCATTGCACAGCAAAATGCCAAACAATGCACTTCAAGCACAAGGCTGCAGGACTTTGAAAGGAGTTCACCAAAAGGAAATGTTGAGCATCACTTTTTCATATTATGTAATATTAGCAACAGCATACAAGTCCATCAAAGGAAGAAAGGGAAACTGATGACACCATTCAGCCCTCAACATTATTCAGTGACACATCTCAAAGGCACTTCAATCACACACACATACACCCCGCCAAGGGAATGGACATTCTGTAACCAAAAATACATCACTTTTCCATGTCCTTGGAGGTCAGATGCAACCAGTAGATGAGGAAGATGATGCAGATGTTCTCTCTCCACAAGAAACTCCAGAACTGTAATGCCAATGATTCCTATGAAGGTGTACCCCAAAAGAGATAACAGTAGACATCTGCAGTGTCTGATCAATGAGATATGGTCAGTGATTCTGCCAGACAGTGATATGGACCTTCCAGCTTGTCCTACTGTTAGAAAACAATTAAAAAGTTTGAATGTTCATTGCCTGCCTTAGTTTAAACAGGGAAGGGTAGTTAGCATCTCATTCCGTGATTACTTAAGCCAGGCCGGGACTCAGAAATGACTACACTGTCTGCTCTTGAGTGAAAGAGACAAAGGGAGGAAGTATGAGGTGGGGGTCCCTGGAAAGGTTCATGTATATTGTGGGATAGGACATATGCCATGGCAGATACAGTATGAGGGGATCAAGTATGCATGAAGGAAGTATGGGCTCTAGGGGAAGTGTGCATGGGGAGGACTGTATGTCTTGGTATCCTGAGTGGAAAATCATGTCAGAGATGACTGTCTAGGACATAAAGTTTGGGGAAAATTAATATGGGTGGTCTAATGATTGATGGGGAAGGATATTCCAAGGGTTAGGACATCATCTTTGGATTTGGGTGACAGGTTCAATTCATTGCCCCAAAACAGATTTCCTGTGACCTTAGGTAAATGATTTAGTCTCTCTGTGCCTCAGTTCATCATTTATAAGATAAGGATAATAGCAGTTCCCTCCTCACAGGAATGTTGAGAAGATAAATAAATTAAAGATTGTGAGGGGCTCAGGTACTGTTGTAATGGGGGGCAATATAAGACCCTTTCGTAGAAGGGGAATAGTGGGTGTCTCCTATGTGGGGAAGCGCATGAGAGGCATCACATGGGGAAGAAGTGCAAAACTCCCTTTAGGGAGTAAATGGGACACCCACTTGTTCCTAGTGCAGAGGGTGGAGGAGGGAAAATAACCACAAACAGCCTCTTCCCTAAAATAGAACCTATTGGCATGTGCTACCTCTTATGCCTCCCCATTGAATTTGTCATCAGCCTTTCAACAGCTAATCTGCTGTCAACATTTTTTTCTGTTGTTGAATTTGCTTATTTATTATTACTGTTGGATTAAATATATCTGTGTTTAAAGAGTCTAAAATTCTAAACAAGCTCACTAATTGAAAATTTCTTTCACTACAAAATTGCCTTTTAATTTTTGTAAATGTTAATGAAAATCTTCAAGTCTAGTTTCTAAGAGGACAGAACAAAATTAGCAAATTAAATGTTGAGCTAAAGCTTTAAATATTGAATGAGTTCCCAAATGAAGATAGGATGAACCTGACAAGAGAGCACAGGCAGCTGCATTATTGGAAATTGAAGTTGTCTGTGTTCAGTTCTTTCCAGTCAGTCTGCAACAGGGATCAAAAAATCAAAGAGAGAAGTAGGTTTTAAATAAGAAACTGTTTTACTAGGCAATGTGTCAGAAAAATGAGAGCAGCAGTGTTGGCGGATATGAAAAAAAATCAAATAAAAGGAAGAAGCAAATCAATTCACCTTTCTTATACAGGTTAAAAAATCTTAGACGGTAGGGATGTGCACAAATACAAATAATGAATATCAAATAGGATGAACATTGTGATATGTGGAACTCTGTACTCAAGTACCAACTTATTTATGCTTATCCATCCCCTCTTCCATGACCTCCGAAGTGGCTTCTTTTTCCCCATGCGCCCCCGCAGTGTATTGTTGCTATAGGTTTTGTAGGGAAGAGTATTGTGTTCACTGAGGAGTGCTGCTGGGAGAAGTTACAAAACAGCTTTCCGGTATAGCATGGAGATCCACTTAAAGAAGCTACTAAACAACCTCTCAGATCACTTATTCAAGTGCTTGAAGTTCCCATTTCAGGACAAGTGAAACGATAACACTGAGCAACGGAATTGAAACCAAAGTCAGAGCAGTTTGATCACTAAAAAGATGGTTTAAGCCTTACTGATTCTTGCCACCTCTTCTTAGTGCATTCAAGCCTCTCCTTTAAAATAGTTTTTTAGAATATCTTTCATGATTAGTTCTAAAATGCATTGTATTTACCCAAGAGATCAGACCAAGCTTCCGCCTCTAAAGCTCTTAGGCAGATTTTAAAATATATATATTTGTACAAGAGATCAAAACTCTTCTTCATAGCCTTGCAGGCAATTACATATTTAGGCAGGTTTTTTTTAAAGTTATTCTTATGCACCCAGTTGGTCAGTTGGTTAAACACTTATTTGATACACTATTTTAACATAGATTGTATTGTTTAGCTAATAAACCAGAACAGTTCTGTTGGCAGCTAATGGCCTCTCACATACAGTAGAAAAAAATAGATGATTCACACATTCTATGCTGAGACAGTCAGTGAGAACAGAGTATACTTGTGAGAGTTGAATTTGGCCCTTCATTTGTATATTGAAATTACTTACTGCACTGTGTTTTAAATATCAAAGCAATTAAGAATATATTAGATGCCAGGCTTCAAGCTTAAGTTATTTTGAAATATAAATTATACAGAGATTCTTACCTAAACAAAGATTTAAACTCATATCTCCAGAGGTAGAATTGTCTGGCATTTATCCTCTCATATCCCAAACCTGCATTGTGCAGAAAACCTCTTGCACTGGAATGAAGGCCCTCAGCTTTCACTGCAGTTAGTGGGATGTGAGAGCCCTCTGCACTGCACAAGAAAGTGCAGAATTGGGTCCTCAAAGTTTTCCGTTATGCTAGCATCCATTTTCATAGTATCATCATATTAGAACTCACAGTGTTATTACCCCTTAATGCTGTGTGCTGGTGTCCTATCTCTATGTTAACTCTAGGGAGTGTGTGACAGAACGTTGGGCGCAAACACCTATGGAGTTCTGGGAGTGGGTGGCTGCAAGCCCACCCACATCTGAAGGTCCCTTCCCCAGCCCCAGGGGAGGAGCTACTGAACCCGGGGCTCAAATAATTTTGGGGACATGAAGTGACAAAACAGGAGTGAAAGTTACAAGTGCAAAAGCAGAGATTCAAGAGGGGACACCAAGCAGAGAACCTCAGACAGCGCCCAGTGCTCCTCGAAGGTGTCTAAGGAGCCAACGGACGTGGCCCAGAGGAACTCTGTCCAGATGAGTGATTGAAGGGAGGAACAGAAATAGGCCGCACAGTTGCAGTTCATCCAGCATCATCTTCCTGGTTTTATAGATGGTTTTATACATTGGCCAGTGCCAGGAGGAGGTTGACAAGAAAGTCTCGCAACTTCATGGGCAGTGGATACAGAAGTGCAGGGAAAAGTGTAGCCAGAACCTTAGGAGAAGGTTCTGGAGGAGCCAGAAAAGGGGCTGCAACCTGGCACACTCAACGTAGATGTGCAACAGGGTCTCCCTGATGTCACAAAAGGGTCAGATGTTGGGGACAGGGGTAAACCACACCAGGTACACATCCATGCTCACAGCTCCATGAAGGAGCCGTCAACTGATGTCCCTAGTGGGATTTGGGACCAAGGTAGAATACAGATTGGCCCACCAGGGTCCCTCACCCTCCACAGGTGAAAAAAGGTTCCACCACTTCTCAGGTGTGAAGGCGGGACACGAAGATGAGGAAATTTAATGTGTGGCACATGAGCACGTACAGTTGTGTCCTTGGCACAGTTCGAAAATGAACCTGCTGCAGGTCACCGAGCTTACTTGGATTATGAAAGCCGGGGGGAAGGGAAGAGGAGGGGGGCTCGCAGGGCAGGGTCCCGATAACAAAATCCAGAGGGCCAGGAGTGAGGGGCAGGCAGGAAGCACCCTCCTGCAGGACTCACTCAAGGAAAAGCTGAGTAGTGGGTGATAAGGCTACCTTCACCTTCTGGAGTATGTGCCAGGGGGAACCTGAGAGGTGGAGAGCCCCATGCAACGGCCAAGTTCCAGGGGATCTACTCAGTCCCCCCCAGTTGTAGTCCAGAAGATCTCCAATTCTGGCGGTTCCTGCCAGGACCAATCTCTGGCACATCGAGGGGGACTCTGCCACCTGTACCCCGAGTTGGGGATTGTGTAGCAGGGGATCCATGAGGAGATCTGCCCCTCTGTGGCCACAACAGACCTGGTCGCTGAAACCAGCTTCCAGGTCCAGAGGAGGTCCTGGTAGAAGACCAGCATCTCAGAGAGGTCTTGCAGAAAATCTCTTGGATGGAGATAAAAGAGCTGCCGGTCGTAACAGAGCCCTTGGAGTCATCAGAAGAAGGTGTGCGCCAACATGCTCCATGCTGGACTACCTGCACCGTAAAGGAGTCTCTGCAGGGCCTGGAGATGGGAGACATGGACTTGACTGTGGAAGCAGAACAGTCCCTGTCCTCCCTCCTCCAGGGAAAGATTCAGAACCCCACAGAGACCCAGCGCATTCATGGCCAAAATGACTCCAGACATAACCTCTGGAGGTTGGCAAGGATACCCAGGACCAGGATCAGGGTGTTGAGCTTGTGCCAGAGCATGGACAGTTCCATCTGGTTGAGCACCAGCATCCTCGTCCTCAGGAAAGGCACCAGACCAGTCCTGTCCATTTCCACAGCCACTCAGCTACTCTGCCCTCCAAATCCTGCCAGTTTTCCAGCAGGGAAGGATGGGTGGCGGAAAGGTAAATGCCCAGAGGGAGCAGTAGACCTGTGCTCCACCAAATGGCCTGAAGTGCAGGTGGGAGGGAGTTTGCCTTCCACCTGTCCCTGACCATCAGACCAGAGCTCTTGACCTAGTTGACCTGGGAAGAGGTCGACAAATAGACAGACTGGCAGGCCTCCACCCACGCCAGGTTGCCTGGGTCTTGTACCATGAGGAGTACATCATCGACATATACTGACAGGACCACCCACAACTTTGGCTCATGGAGCACCAACCCCATCAGCCTCCTATAGAGGAGATGGAGGAAGGGCTTGATGGCCAGAATGCATGGCTGGCCTGACAGCGGAGAGCCTTGACACACCCCTTGCCCGAAGCTGACAGATTTAGTCAAGGTCCAGTTGTGTTTGACCAAACTCTCTGCAGAAGCATACAGCGCCTGGAGAAAACCGAGAAACGGGGCCCAAAGCCAAATGCTTACAGAGTGCCCAGGAGGTAACCTGTCAAACTCCTTCTCCTGGTCCCGGGACAGGAAAGCGAATGACAGACCCTAAACCCAACCCTAAACCCAAGCTCAAGAAGGTCCTGGAACAGATAACGGTTATCGAAGATGGTACTGCCCGGGATGGTGTAGGTTTGGTTGAGGTGGACCACGTCCAACAGCACAGGCCCCAGCCATAGTGAGAATACCTTTGCTATGACCTTGTAGTCCGTGCTGAGGAGCGAGATGGACACCAGTTCCAAAGGTTGCTGATGTTTCTCTTCTTTGGTGGCAAGGTAAGCACAGCTTGCCTGCATGATAGGGGGAGCATGCCACTCCCTAATGACTTGGCCTAGACAGCAGCAAGGTCCTGGTCAAGGACGTTCCAGAACATGCGGTAGAACTGTATGCTCAGCCTGTCCGTGCCCGGAGATTTATTAGAGGACATCAGATGGAGGGCTTCTGAGAATTCAACCAGCATAACAGGCAGCTCCAGCCAGTCCTGGTTATCCTCGCTGACCTTCGAGAGTCTGTCCTAGAGCATCCCACAGGCAACGGCATTGTTCAGATATGGGGAGAAGAGGTTGGCATAGAAGACCCTGGCCCTCCCATGCATCTCCAGTGGATCCATGAGGGGGTGCCATCATCTGCCAGAAGGCAGGTGATGTGTTTCTTGGCCCCCCTCTTTTTCTCCAGGGGGTAGAAGAAGCGGGAGCTGTGATCCAGCTCCTGAAGGAGATGGATGAGGAATCAAATGAAGATGCCCTAAGCCCATGGTCTTTGAGGGCCCAGAGCTCCTCCCACTTCTCCTCCCACATTCCAAAGAAGGATGGATCTTTGGGGCTGGCAGTCAGATGCCTCTCTATCTCCAAAACCTCCCACCCCAGCTGTTCTAACACCACATTTCTCCTCCAGCTATCCTCCCTGGTGTAGTCATGGTGGAAGAGCTGGGCGTGAACCTTCCTCACATCCCACCACTCTTGCACTGAGATGCACCTGTGCCCTCTCCAGGACATCCAGAACTCCCTGAAGGATGCCATGAAGCCCACATCCTCCAGCAAGCTATTATTAAAATGCCAATAGGCTGGGTGCAGCCTCTCTGAGGTGAGAGAGACTGTCACAGCCACCAAATCATGGCTGGATGCCAAAGAAATGGGCCCATGAAAGATGGAAACAAGATAAATAAATGTGGTCCAACCAAAAGTGGTGCGACCGATTGACCTCCAGCCAGACATAAGTGAAGATGAAGACCTCATCCGGGTGGTAGCCATGCCAGATGTCCACGAGGGAGTAATGGTCCACAGTCTCCCTGAGGCCATCCACAGCAGCCAGACACCTCTTGGTCCCTGAGAAGTTCTGATCTTTGAGGGTGCTATTCAAATGCCCACCCAGGACCAGGCACGCATGAGGATCCAAGGACCCGGTGTCGGGGCATAGACGTTGATGAGGTTCAATGTCAGCCCCTCCACACAGGACTGGAGGTGCAGCAGGTGACCCAGCATGACCTCAGCAACCCCCAACATTCTCAGCCTTAAGTCAGAAGAGAAGAGGGGGCCACCCCATCCGAATGAATGGCGAGGTGGCTAAAGTACACCTTGTATCCCCACTCCAGCCGCCAGCTGCCTTCAGTGGTTGGGTCTGTGTGGGTCTCTTGCAGGAAAATCTCAGAGTACCCCCATCCCGAAGGAAAGCTATCAATGAGTCACAGGAGCTCCAGGCCCACTGGTAGGCTATGGCATCCTGCCTCCTGATCCCCCTACCATCCCCCAAAATAGCCCTCACAGCCAGGAGGATGAGATGGAAGTCCTCCCGGCACTGGAGAGTGAGCTGCACCTTATCCTTAGAACCATTGGTATTCATCAGGAACCAGCGCAACTTGTCCTGCGGTGCTTTGAGGGGATTGGGGTTAAAAACTCCCAGTCATCCTTTGGCTGTGTCCCCAAAACAGCCCCATTAACTACTGAGGCAGACAAATGGGGGGACTGACTCCTGGCACAGCACCTGTACTGCTGGGGTTGCTTGGCCCGTCTCAGTCCTTGGCACAAGGAGTGGCAGCGGAGGAAAAACAGCAGCAGGTGGACTGGGAGAGGGAAACACGAAAACCATTTCCTGGGGGCTGTCAAGCAAAAAGGGGAATGAGGCAACCCGTGGGGTGCAGCAATGTGGGAAGTGGATGGGGGGGGAAAGGGAGTGGCAACAAGGACGGGAACAGGATCAAGACCAGGGGTACAAACAGGAGCAGAGGCAGGAGCAAGGCTGAGATAAGGGGTCACAGTAGCTAGGCCACTGGGGTGCAGCTCCACTTGATTGGGCATGGAAGTCAAGGGGACAGGTGTGGGAGGAGGGCCCGCTACAATGCCGAGCCCAGGCGCCATGATGGACTTGGTACCTGCAGCCACAGGCAACGAGGGGTGCCCAAGAGGCAAGAGCGGGGACAGCAGCCTGGGGAAGGGCAGGGGACATCATGATTAAATCATCGCCCAGACCTATGCCCTCTGATAGGGGATCATCCTCCCCCTGGGTGACTGGGGTCAGATCCAGGGTCTTGCTCTCCTTGAAAATGGAGGTAAAGTCCCCACAGGCCAAGATGGAGTCCTCCCCGGCAGCAGCTGAGGCGGTGTTCACCTTGGTGCCGATGGGGGGTACAGATGACAAAGGGATGGAGGGGAATCCTTCTGAGGCCTCCTCAGGGAGGGACTCTGAGAGAGGGCAGTACCGCTCCCCCCCCTCTGCTGCCATGGTCTCTGCAGCCAGCTCCACCCACCTGGGGAGCATGGCGGAAGGCTTGGCAGAGACAGCCCCCCTCATGGTCTTACAGGGGGCCTCCTCCCTCTTCATGCCAAGGGGGAGGTGTTGGGCCCTCCCCTTCCGCTTACTGCGCTTCCTCAGAACAAGCACCCAGCCCTCCCAGGTGGTAGTGGTAGTGGAGGGCCAGTCAGCTGGGGTGGGTCCCAGAGAGCAAGGGCGATGGTTTTGGGGGCTGGGGAGGCAAGAGTGGGACAACAGGGGGGAAGGGCAACCTTCCCCTGGGTCAGGGCAACCTTCCCCCGGGTCAGGCCGTCTCCCCGGCCTGGAAGCAGCTCAGCCGCCCTCTCCTCTGTGGGCCCCACCCGACTAAGCACAGCAGTGGTGGAGCCTGCCTGCTCATCTGGGCATGATGGGGAAGCCATCCCCAGGCCCCAGCAGAGGCGGTGGCAGGCAAAGGAGAAGGAGGGGCAGCAACAGGGACTGTGTAGATAAGGTTGCTGGCAGTGGCAAGGCCAGCACTCTCCCATGTCTTGGGGGTCCCAGGCGCCCCTCCATGCCAAGCAAGGGGCAATTCCTCCAGACATGCCCCATCACCCGTCAGAGTAAACACCGGGCCTCCCACAAGGAATAATAGACCCGGGACTGGGCCCCTTGATGCAGGGCAGGCAAACAAAGTGTGACAAGAGGGCTAGGACAGGGCAACAGAAACAAATAAGTAACAAGGCGGATAAGGCAGGCAAACTACATCAAAGGCCAGTAGGTGGGCAGAGGGGAGGAACAAGTCAAGAGGAGGGAGGAGGACACATGCACCCACGTGCGCTGGCAAACAAAGGTCTCTACAGGCAAGGTCTCTACGCTGCTACAGGCAAGGTCCCAGATGGAGCAAGTGTAAGGGATTGTTGGCCCCTTATTGAAACTTAGTGGGTTTTTTGGTTGGCCTTTTCCCAGCACCAAAAGAAAGGGGACAGGCCGATGAGAAATCAAGACTCTCAGACTAACAGTCGCCAGGGCCAACGGGGAGAGGCCAACGCTCCAGGACAGTCTGATTGACAGGGCAGGCAGGCCAAGGAGAGAGTCAGGGTCCCGGGGTCCCATCCTTGGTGTGAGCTGGAGCTGCCTGGGCAGAGCAGGGCTGAGCTAAGGAGAAAGCCGCACCTAGAGCCACAGCAGCCAGAACCAAAGAAAACCAGGGGAGCAGCCCCGGGAGCAGAGCTGTGCTAGGAGCAGAACAGCAGCAGCTAGTACCAGAGGGGCCAGCGGAGCAGCCCAGAGAGCTGAGCTGGAGGCAAAGCAGCAGCATCGCTGAGGCAGGATGAGGCTGGGTCTAGAGCAAGCCAGAGCTGGTGTGGTGAGCAGCTGGGGCAAGCAAGGGGCACTCTGGGCAGAGGGTCCAGCCCAGGGAGATGCCCTCAGACAAGAGGTTTTGCAAGCTGGAGTTGAAGGGGAATCGTAACCCCGATGAGGGGGGCAACGCCAGGGAGAGGGGCAACCACCTAGACCCTGAGGGCATGTGACCACTACCAAAGCAAGTGTCCGACCCAATGCATCCCTGCAGTGCAGCCAGGGCCTGAGAAGGAGGCCTGGGAATTATGAGGAACAGACTGTGTGAACTTCCATTACACCCCAGAGACACTGTTTGTGGTGTCCCTGTGCCCACGGGGCGGCATTAGGAGTCTTCCTTTAACCTTTCCCATTTTTTCCTTATCTTTTTAATTGGTGGCTGTTTAATAAATTGTATTTGCTTTGAACTATATGCAATGGTCAGTGGGTCAGGGAAGCACCCAGTGTGGAGAGAGTAACCTGGAGTGGGGACACCTTGCCCCTATCCTAATGACCATGAGAAGATTGGGGGTTGAGTCACCCAGGAGTCCCGGGCCCAGCCTTGTTGGGGTTATGAGGACTCCACCAAACAGAAGAGTGAAAGGGGTGTTCTCGAGGTTGGGCAGGCCTCTGGGTAAAGGGAAGGGGAGCAAGGACTCAGATCTTTTTGCTAGCCATTTCCACCAGGGTAGTGTATTAGCCAGGAAAGTTCCCCACAATAGCGGGACCATTCCCCCGCTTACACAAGTAAGGCAAACAGCTAAGCCAAGGAAGAGAGGTAGTCCCAGATGGCAAACAAGACTGGCGGAGGGGGTGGCGGTAGTAGTGATGGGGGAGTGGATAGATTAGGGGGAGGGCATCATGCCGCTTCCCTTTCCCCCTGCAGCAACAACAGCTGCAACTGCCCCTCGAGCAGAGATGACAAAGTTATTCAGTCTAGCAACAACAGAACCCCCCGCCACAGAGTCCATCAGCGGTAGTTCCACACTCTCCAGCAGCAGCTCCTCCTCCTCCTTGACAGCAGCAGCAAGGCACCCAATCAGCATCAGTCTGTCATACTGCTACTGAGGGAACACAAGGGCTGCAACTATCCAGAACAGATGTGGGAATAGATGGAGTCATGGCAGGACCTGTGGTAGCTGTCAGCTATCAGAACTGGCTGACCATGTAGGGCTGGGAAGGCTGGTCTAGTGGTTAGAAGCTAGCCTGGGACTTGGGAAATTGAGTTTCAGTGCCCTGCTCTCCCTCTTACTCACAATTGGAAGTGAATTAAGATAAATCAAATGAAGGCCACTTTAATGCTGAATAAGAGCATCCACACAGGGCTTCAATGCAGTTTAACTAATCCACTTTAAATTCACACCTTTAGTCAATTCGGAGTGTTTTTCTCAGTGACCTGTGTGGTCTTTCTGTGCCTGAGTTCCCCATCTGTAAAATGGGGATTATAGCACTTCTCTGCCTCACAGGGTGTTGCGAGGATAAATACATTAAAGCTTGTAAGGTAAAGCGTTCAGATACTATGATAATGGTGGCCATATAAGTACCTAAGATACATAGATGCTGCTTCCCATAAATGGGTGTTGCAAATCACACCCACACACAACAGGGAGCTCCCAGAAACAGTCTTCCCCTGGATGGTGAGTCCCTATACTGCCCCCAACAAGGGCTGTCTGTTGGGGACAATTTAACCTTTACTGGCTGAGCTCCAGCTTTACACTTTGTAATACAGTGTGCACCGCTGACTGATTTTACCATAGATTAGAGCCATATGTAGGCCATCAGCGGACATACCATTATCATACATTCGATACATTATACTTATGGAGTAAGTTACTCACTGTCTACTTCTGTTCCTGCCTTAAGCTATCTGTATGGTGGAGGAAAGCAGATCTGCTACCCTCCATTCACAGGACAGTCTTCTGTTGCCTTGTCCGTCAAGGAAATTGTACAGCGTTCCAGAGAAATGTTCAGAAATGTTAGTAGGCATTTGTTGCATGCAAATAGCTGCCGAATAAATCGTATATTGCAGCACAACCCCTGAGGGGGTTTGTACCTATGGAACTTGGTACTGTCACTCCACTTCCACATATACCTTAATCATGTTATTCATTCAGTGAGAAGTATGAACGTTACAGCATGAGACTTTAATCCCTCACTGCTGATGATCTGACTCTGAGAGACAGAGAGGGAGAGAGCAGGAAACCCAGGGAAAAGACTTTAGGTAGGATTCAAATGCCATTATTTCTATGCACTAGATATAGGCAAGGACCTCATTATCAGAACAAATTCCTAAGATATTTCAGAGAAAGAAATGTGTGCCAGTATGTGTAAACACAGGGACTAAATATCACTTTTAGGACATTGTATTTCCTGAGCTTTAGGATAGCTGGAAATATCTTACCTGCTACCTATCATGGGGCAATGCCACAAAAATGCTTTCTATACCCCCTAGCCCTCTGGATCCTTTTCCTTAAAGAATATAAAAATGACAAAGAAAGAAAATATCATTATAATTAAACAGCATTCTAACAGGGGGCTTTTTTTTAAAGTGGACTTAGTGCATATTAAATTTACTTGCCTATTTAAGATCCCTGGGGCAGTGATCCTATTAGCAACAGAACAGGGGTAGTGCAAGTTGCTACATGCTGTCATGCCAGTGGTCCTTAAACTTGACCTAAAGGGGAGCACCTTTATGCTGATTCAAGCCCTTACCTTTCTGCTGAGACTGCCAGCAAAGATGTTAATTATCGCTGCCTGCAATGCAGACAAATCCACTGGAAACTAGACTGACACCACCAACTCGGATCCCAGAACAGCCATCGCATAGCATGGATACATATAGATATTCCTGATTACTCCTGTCACGGAATGGACATGGACATGGACTGGGAGATGTAAGACTATCTAGTCCATTGCTAACTAATCACCCAAACCAGCCAGACTTTCTGGTTTTAAAACAAGTTCAACTAAGAAAGCTAAAGAAATAGATTGACTAGCACAGCTTTGCATATTTTCCAAGTATTGTGCTTATTAAACAATTTTATACTAAAGAAAAGGCCAGACAAATAAATAAAAGGACACTAGACAAGCTATAATCCATTTTAAAGGTTACAAAAAGCATAGAGAACAGCACATTTCAAACTGCTTTCCAATGCCTGAGGAATACTTACATTCATAAACAACATGAACAAGGGAGGAGAGATCAAAGAATGCCCCAAACTATCTCACAGCTGAAACCCCTTTCATCGAGGTCATGCGTGCGATTAAGCCAAGGTTCCATGGGCCAGATCCGTGAAAATAAGTCAGCTGACACCGACTTGGGATGTTCCTCTTCGCCACATTTTTTTCTCCAGCCTGTGGTTCCACTAGGAACACTGCACCGCAGGTTGACAAACAGTAGTTTCCTCTAGCTTCATTTTGGCGTGAGGGGTCCCTGGGCCATTTGATTGTCTTGCTTCTTGACTGTACGCCGGGCCTTCTGTCCATCACACGGGGACACAAAGAGAAGCAGTGCCTTCACCTGATACCCCAAAAGCCCTGTCTGCCAGGTAGGGGAGGCAGCAGCGAGGGAAGGGTCATGAATTTTTGTTAAGGTGGATATGACAGCGCACGTGCTCTGGTTCTCTAGTAACTAGTAACTATACGTAATAATAAATTATAATGATAAGCAATGCTATGTTAAACAACATATATTAGATCCCGACAGCGCCAATGAGGACTAAAGACTGGAAAAAAAATCACTTGCTTATACCGACAATGGGAATTAAATTACAAACCTATTGTTATCAAACTCCCTGACTGGCTACAAAGAAGCTCTAAATGAAGATTTGGTCCTTGGTGGCATATTAGCACATTTGAGGACAGGGCCTGTCTGTTATGAGTTTGATCAGGGATTCATTTTTAATACTTCCATTGCCATTATTCCATTCATACTATATTCCAATGTAAACAGGACTTTTCCCAGACTTTGAAGAAATTGTAATACACTGGCTCGTGTATTTGTGTATCATTGCCTTCTACTAAATGGAGTCATGCTAGATGTGCCTCAGAGGTCTTATACCATTTCACAGGTACTGTGTTTCCCCCTTAGCTAAAGTGGTAGGAGCCTGTGCACTGAAGGCCATCTCTGATATTGCCATAAAATTCTAAGTGGTCATGATATGCAGCCTAATGACAACCCGGATGTTCCTCAGTTACTTTGGAGATGTCGCAATTGTTTAATGGCTAAACTACCAGGATGACTAATAGAAATGGTGACATAAAGACCTTCATTATTTCTCCCAGGGTTGGGAGGAATAAAACTTTATGGAAGATCTTTGCATATTCTTGCTATGTAATATTAATCATGCCATGTCAATGAATGAAAGTACAATTGATAGAATAATGGATTAACAATTTCTGCAGTCTAATGTGTAAACAAGGGATTATGTATTTTTTAATCCTTAGGTTTAAGTTTTTCATGCATGTGAATGGGGTGGGATACAGTGGGATGCAGTATGTTGCAGGCAGACTGATATCAGTGGTACCCAAAATTACAGCTCTACCCCTCTCCTTTTACTATTTTGGACAGGTTTTTGAGTCCTGCACCACATATCTTCTAGTCACATCAAACACTGGGGAATGGAGATTTATAGGAGAAAATGTACCATTTAAACCATGCACAAGACATCCTGGGGAACATATCTCAACATAAGAACGAGCTAGGGGAGGGAGAACAATTTTTAAAATCAATGCTCTTCATATTATTTTTATAAAATCAGATGAAACAACAGATTTCAACATTTTATCATTTAATATCACCTATAAAGGAAGATAGAAAGCATTACATTATGGGAGGTGTGTATTGATTTTATACCACTGGTATTTTATTCGCAGTAATTCCCAGAGATACATACACACAGCCCAGTATTCAGGCTTTGTTTCAGGAACGCCTCAGTAATCGTGAGGGATGGAATCCACCATGCCAAGCAGCTCTGAGCAGCTGGTCCATAGCCGCTATTCTATCATACGGGCAGGAATAGCAGCCTCGACTGCTCCATGTTCTACATGAGAGGTTTAGACCATTGAATCTCATTAAATGTAGTCTCTTTCCAGTCTGTCCCCAGCCCACTTCAGTAGTCCCTACAGTACCAGCCTATTTAGGATATGTGTGAAGAGCCACGTCACCTCTTTGCAGCTGCTCAGCCATGCCACTCCCATCATCTCAGAGGCCTTGCATATGCTATCCAGACCTGTGTGACTTTCAGATATATTGTAGAAGTAGATGGAAAATCACTGAGAATTTGTGTGCTAATTAGTTGAATGAAACCTCAGTAGTATGGACATTTCAAAGCAGTTATTAATTTCAAACACAACAGGTGTCCACCCTATAGTGGATAGTCAATAGTTTAGAAAAATATACCCAGCCCTTCCAAAGACTGTAAATCTATGCAATATGAATTCAATCCAAACATTCAATGCTGAACAGTTTGCTTTGGTTTCAGGCATTAGTTTCAAGTAATGTGTTCAAGAAATAACTTTTTCATTATATGTCGTTAGCTAGGCTGTTATTCTGGAAAATACTAATTTAAAGGTGCCAGTATGTGCTGTTGCAAATTAATGACAGTTACATTCCCAAAGACAAAGATATTTTACTGGAAAAAGATTTCTTATATAATTCCCACTTTTCTACGATTACATTGTTTGGATTCAGTCCTAAATTTAGGACTGAAATCCAGACATAAACACTTATGCAATCTTAACCCCTTCGTGTCACCCTGGATATAAAAGCTATTAGCATTTTTCTCTTTATGATGTTTCTGCTGTGCAGTGGATATCGGTATTTTTTTTTCAAACATGTTCAACATTTTATGGGCGCAGGGGGGATTTTTACGATCATCTGTAGAAAATATTGCATTACACTTTGGATGCACTTGAAATAAATACTCGTGCAATTTTTATTGTTATTTTTTCTCCTTCTAGTGACTACGTTTTTCATAGTTCACTGACCAGCATCAGCGAACAACAAAAAAAAAACCAAAAACCCTAGTATTCTGACAGGCCATTTCATTATTATATACATAGAGAGATATAGATATATAAAGTGACATATAATATTATAGACCAAATAAGAAGACAAGGGCCCTGTTCCAATGAACTTGCAATCTAAAACGTTTTATTCATATTTTTCCTTCTGTGGGAATAACTGATATTCCTTCACACTGCCTGAATAAATCAGTCAGGCACTAGGCAACTCCACAGGGCCTCCTTTGGAAGATTTCTCCCACAAAACCATGGAGCTGTTCTATAGCTCTAGCCTAAGTACTGGAATAGACTCTGGCTCTTTTGTCCCCTCCATCCCCTGCATGCTAGTGGAGGGACAGAAGTCCTCACTGTGTTGGATTTTAAACAGTCTTGCCACTAGGATGACCAGATAGCAAGTCTAAAAATAGTGATGGGAGGTTGGGGGTCACAGGCGCCTATATAAGACAAAGTCCTGAATATTGGGACTGTCCCTATAAAATGGGGACATCTGGTCACCATACTTGCCATCACATTATCTTGGGCTAGCCCCAGGCCTCAAAGTACCATTCTGTATAATAGCTGGAGCACAGTGCAGCACTGCACATGAGATGCAGCCCTCATGCACAAGCTCCTTGGTGTGGCAAAATATGGAACTACAGCCATTCCACCTCATTAAGGGTCCTCTGCACCCACAGGGGAGGAAGTGTAGCAAACTCAGCAATCCTACCCAGCATGCACACGTACACACACGTGCCCCAAACCAGCTCCTTATCTTTATTATTCTACATGTTCAATAAACCAAAATAAAAGTTATGGTTCCACATTCTTACTACAGAAAATGTCAGTGTCAGTCCTCAGCTGCTGTTCTGATCGCTTGTGTACTAGCTGGAAAATTGTCCGAAGGAAGCACCTGCGATTTCCACCAACATAGAGGAATCCTTGGGTGGCTTAAAGCCAGCACAGCTAGAGCTATGTCACCAGTTGTTGCCATGCCCCACATAGGGCATGTGTCCAGGGCAGAGAAGAGAGGGTCAGATCCTGTCTCTGGCAGTAGGTAATTCCAGGTGCTTCAGGAGAAAATGCTAGAATTGTTGCAATATATCATTATGGAAGGACTTCATAATAAGGGAAGTTTCTACTTAAACCCTGTAAATTACTGGGTGGTTTATACCTGGAAGCACGAGAGTTTATAATTACATTTTTATCTTATATAATATTACCATAGATGTTCCCACCATATAAATGTCTAATCCCTTTTTTAATCCTGCAAATCATGAAATCCTGAAATCATGTGGCAAATCCTGCAAATCCTGAAATCATGTGGCAATGAGTTCCACAAGTTAGTTATGCAACTGTGTGTAATGCCATGCCTCTGGGTGGATTGCACTTTAATAAAGCTGAAATCACTGTAGCTGGGTTAGATAATGGAGTCTCAGGACAGCACCAGGCAGCATTTACCAAGGGACTGGAGACAGGCCTGCTCTAATACACCTCAAGAAATTGGGACTATGATAATCATTGACACCCAACATTCAGTGGGGTTTAGCAGTAGGAGAAAGAGAAAATGACATAGTAAAGGAGCTATTGGACGTTCACACCAGTGGGTAGGGAACTGTTAATGAACTACTGCCAAAGCTACCATCAGGGGTGGTTTTTTATCACTCATATAGATATATTGTTGCTGTGTTTTCCCAAGATGATGTTATGTTCCCTTTTCTCCTAATAAAGATTTCCTTGTTTCATACATTGACTCAATGATTGTGAATGTGGAAGAATTGCCTAGTGAGGGAGCTCATGTAACGTATTTAGAGATCCTAGAAGTTGTGAATGGGTGTTCAATAGAAAGGTTACATGTGTAAAATATTCCCTTTTATTGGTTTTACATTTGTTGCCCTTTAATTTCATTCCATGGCCTCTTGTTTTCATATATTATAAGAAAAGATAAATAAGAGTTCATGGTTTATCTAATCTATACCTTTCATCATTTTATATACAAACATCATGTCCTCTCTTAATTGTCTTCTCTCCTACCATATTCTTTTAATTTTCTGTAGATATGGAAACCTCTCAATGCCTTAATAATTTCATTACCTGTCTCTGACTCCTTCTACTGCTGCTATATTTTGTTTTGAGATAGTGTGACGTGCACTGAACACAGTTATACCATTTTTTATATAACACCATTGCAATATTTTCAGTATTTTCTATTCCAGTCTTCTGACATTTGGCTTGCTTTTTTTTTTTTTTACCATTGCTGCACACTGAGCTGAGGTTTTCACTGATTTTTTTCCAGTTACAGCCAAGCTTTTTGCTTGGGTGGCTGCAGTTATAACGGGCATGAGTAGATCAGATTATTTCTTCCAATATGCATTGTTTTATATTTGTCGCAGGAAATTTCATCTGACATCATGCTTCCCAATCATCTAGCTTTGTTAGGTCCCTCTGGAGTTCCCTGCAGTCTTATCTAGTCACAACTAACCTAAAAACTTTGTATCATATGCAGATTTTGCTACTTCACTCTTCACACCCTTTTCCAGACCATTAACGAATATGTTAAATACCTGGGATTGTGAGAGGTACTCCATGTTGAAAATTGACCATTTATTCCTGCTCTTTGTGTTTTCCCCTCAGCTAATGCTGGTCAGTCACAGAACTTTGCCTCTCACCCCGTGACTATTGTGTATTATTAATCGGATTTTGTCAGTGGCTTTTTGAAAGTCAAAAATTCTATGTATTAGTTCTCAGAATTTAGGGATGAATACCATCTAATCCTGATGATTTATTGCTATTAAATGTATCAATTTGTTTGAATGCCTCCTCTTTTGACACCTAAGTCTCTGCTTGTGCCTCATTTTTATTACCTGAAAAGAGTAGGTCTAGGATACATTTCTCTCGAACATCCTTTGAGGTGAAGACAAATGCAAATAAATCATTAAGACCAAAGTGTTCAAAAGCAGCTGATTTTGGATGCCACAATTTAGTTTAGCATCATCTCTGAATTTAATTAACTTCCTACTAACTTTCACCTTCAAATCTTTAATGAAGATGGTAAAATAAGATGAATCTTGTCTTAGCAGACCCTATATGCCATTAGTCAGTTCTCCCTTATCATCAGAATGCTGCACCCTTTGTTCATGGTCCTTCTTCCAGTTCTGTGTCCACATGACAGTGTCTGCACACAAGCCTATTTCAATTAATTTTGAGAAAAAGAAGCTGCAAGATGGATCACATGTTTCCCGTGTTCTCAGCATCTACTAGTTTTTTTTTAAAGAGCAATCAAGCGTGTCTAACAATTTTTATACCCTTCTTGCTTATGGTCATATTCCATATACTCTACATATTTAGTGGTTTTTTTCTCCTAGCATGTATTCCACTATTTTATTAGAGATAGATGTTAGACTGACAGAATGGTAAGTCCTAAGTTCACTCCTCTCTCTCTGTTTTTGAAAATCACTAGTAGAACATTTACCACTATTTAACGCTATGTTTACATTTGGTGCTATTTAAATATCGCTACAGAATTAACACCGGGATTCCCCTGGATATTCCCAATGAATAAGTGGTAATGTAACATGCATGTCATCAACTACAGCTGAAGAAACTGGGTGTGATGCAGTTACTTAACAAAGTTTGCATTACACTGCATGGATTTGCTCTTCATACCAAGGCAGAGAACGGAGTCTTTTGACACTAGGAAAATGATTTCAGAATGAATATTTGGGGAATAATCCTCCTTTGGGCCCATTACTCTCTGCCAATTTTTCAGAAATATGTGAGGTTTAATGTAATGGTGCTTAAATGCAGTACTTTTGGCAAGCGGTCTGGAGTCTGGACCACCCAAGTGAAAGTCCACTGGAGTTCATGAGTAATCTTTCTCTAAATGCCTGGGAATGTCCCCCTCCAACATTTGTTTTTGGGGGGATAGGGGGCTTAGCCTCCTTTCAAATTCTGCATATGTTGCAAAAATCCACTTGCCTTCCAGGGACAGGGGGAGGCCTTTGAACTAATAAAATAAAATATAGACCACAAAGATTTAACTCATTTATTGTTCCCAGGAGGCCACCCCCAGACCCCAAAAATGTAGCTTTACAGGAAAGATAAAAAGAAAGGCAGGTTAAGGCCATGGCTCTGGGGCTCTTTATCATTTTGTATTAACATGTAGCCTTGAGATGCCATGTTCTACCCACAAATCACATGTTCAGCAACCAATCCACCCGGCCACAGCTATCCAGTAATTGTTTGCTGCACAAACTCTGTAACACTTCATTAGTTCTGCCACACATCTACTTCCACTGAAAGTAAGTTTCCAAATCGACAAAGCACAGGGCAACATTACAGCTTCAATCTATTTTTAGGGCAACTTTAAAAAATACAGGAAATGCAACTGAGGAAAAGGGTGCTTGCACCATAGTTTACAAATTTTTTTTTTAAAAAAAAAGGTCTGTTATTTTTTCTGTCAATCTTACATTGCTCCAATGAGACTATGAGAAATGTGAAAAGTTATGTGATCATTTCTGACAGTTCCTGGCAGCTGGGCAGGCAAGCATTGGAAAGGATATCTCTCTCCCCATCCAAGATTAAATTTGGACTGAAACACAGGGCTCATTTAGGCAGCAATTAAAGGACCTTATAGACTGAGGGAGAATGAAATGATAAATGCAAAGAGGCTTATTTAATGGGGATATTAAGTAAACTGCTGGTAAAAATGCCCATTTATCATCCACTGAATCCTAATTGGTTTCCTGTTCCTGCCTGCATGTGGCATTTTCAGAAGGAATTACCTTCCTTTAGTGCGACCGTTGCAAATGCAATAAATCAAGCCCATAGATTTTAGCTAATTTAGATGGAGGCTAAATGGGAGCCAAAGCATGCAAGAGTGCTTGCAATTAATGTTCATTACAACTTTTAGCTTCAAAAACAGGAAGGATAATTTTAATGCACCACTCCCAACCAAGGCTACCATTCCAAGACTAGGCCACCCTTTGTATGCCCAGCAGAAGTTATACACCTTTGTAAGCAAAGCATCCTACCAGAAAGCTCATGGGAACTGATCCTGATTTCTAGTTTCCCTTTAGACACCCTTATCCTAATAAGATTATTTTCTGTGCCGTTCCTTTTACTTCCACCTACACTACTCAGTTCTCATTGTTTTCTTGTAATGTCCAAACTCTTCTCAGGCTAATAAATAAATAAATAAATCCTTATTGACTTCAACTGGCATTTAGCCATTTAAAGTTTATTTTCCCCATGTAATGTTAGGAAGTAAAAAAAATCCACTTCAAAACTCAGCAAACCAAATTGCAGTTTTGCAAGCAGTGATTTCCATATGCTACATTTGGTGGGCGTATGGGTCTTTCAGCATATCCATCCGTGAAAAATTTGTCTTTGCAAAAGGAATAAAAAAGCACTGGATAAAATGGAAAGTACCTTGTTTTGTGAGGCCACAAGCTTCTATGAAAACAGACAGTAATTCACATAGGCTGTTTTGGGATGGACTCTATTTCTGACCACTGTCTCTTCAGCAAGCTACAAGGAGAAAGACTCAGTGAGCCAGTTCTCCTCACATTTTCACTAACTAAAATCTTGAGCAACTCTGAATGTAAATACAATTGCTCCAAATGTACACAGTGTAGGTGTGAGCAGAATTTGGAGCAATGTTAGTTATTTCAAACAAGACACTAGAACTAAAATCTCCCACCTTCTAAATATATTGACGTTACTGGGAGTCACTTATATTTAGTGGTAAAATAACTAGGCTTACTGGACCATAATCTCAAGAAAAGTCTTTGTACATTTGGTGAGACTTTCACAGTTACTGTTATTCGCTGAAGAAAGGACTTCCTTTTGCTCTCAAAAGTACACCTGACCCAATCTAGCCACCCTGTGTCAGTCAAGTGAGATAGTTTTAGACACACCCTTCATCTTTATTTTTGGTACTTTAAGACATGAGACATCCCAGAGTTTTCACTCAGACTTGAACCCAGCTTTTAACACTAATGTCAGCCTTTTTGTTCTGTCATCTACCATGACACTCTCCTTTTATTCTTTGTTTTCTATTTGGGTCACTTATCATTCCCCTGATTAACCAGACGCTGAGTTAATGAGAGCATCAAGGACCCAGAGTTAAAAGTCTTCATAGCTGGAAGGTATGTTACAAATGATCAGCTGTGAACTGGATAAGTTGAAACCCAAGGGATAAAAAAGAAAGCCATTAACCTACTAATATACAAATCTTCCATCCTTCTCTTTAATATACCAATGAATGGTTATAGGAGGTGATCTTGGGAAGAGGGTGGTTACACTGACTCTGCCATCCACACACAAATAAATATTGAATTAACCAGAATAGATTAGAACCAGAAAAGAATTGGACACATAAAAACATATGTAGTTTTACTAACACCAATATTAACAGACAGCACAGTTCATTGGGGAAAGCGCAAGACTGAGAGTCAGGACACCTGGGCTCTATTTCCAGCTTTGCCCCTGACTTACCATGTGACCCTTGGCAAATCACTTAACCTCCCAGTGACTCATTGTTCCTCTTTCTAAAAAGGAGGTAGTGATACTTACCCACTTTTGTAAGGTGATTTGATATCCTCAGTTAGAATCTGCTGTATAAACATCAAGTGTTTCTATTTATTTTAACTTAAACGCAGCTTTAAGCACTGTACCTGAAATGCCAACAGTGTAGGAATTCGTGCAAGGCTCTGGAATTTTATGTTACAAGAAGGGAGGCATAGCCATTTCAAAACTTGCTTAGTCTGTCTGGTCACACTTGGGTGCTCATTTCAGTTCTTGTCTCTGAACAGGTCTAAAAGTAAAACTTCAGGATCATCTCTCTATAGCCTTTAAAACAAAAATCCAATACAATGGACAGAGAAGATAGGGAAAAACTTACATTTGCAACTATCCTAATCCCCCTGATGACTCCAGTTGGCAATCATTACAGTTGATTGATGGTGGCTGCTCTGTCTCTAGGTAATGGTGATTCCTATTTAATTTAAACCGTAGCTTAAAACTATAAAACTTAAATCTTATAAACAATTTCCTTTCTCTCACTTTCTCTTTTCCTGTTAATCTAATAGCCTCCTAGCACTGGGCCATATGTCAGGGGCCTTACACAGAGCCTGATTGTTCCTCCTCTCCTCCCTCACCCTCCCTCATTCACACTGAAAGGGAGGTCAGCTATCTCCACAGAACCAGCCCTCCCTTCATCAGGGCCTAAAGTGAGTTCAGGATCCATGTGTGTGTGTGGAGAGGAAAGAACTGGGGTTGTCCCCTCTTTACCTCAGCTCCAGTTGTGGGGGCCACAATCTGTAACATTCCATGTGCCTGATGGGAGCTCTGCTGTCTTTCAGACAACCCAGATGGTAAAACTCCTTCCCAGTTTCTCTTCTGATTATTAAGAGACCCAGATGCAGATTTTCCCAGGAGACCATAAAAAGCTGGTGGGGCCTGGTGCACTGGGACATTATACTTCAAAAAGGCAGAGACTGTGGAACTTCTAACTTCCAAATAATTGGCCTGATTCTGATCTCGCAGGTTTTACACTGCTGTAACTCCATTGACTTCAGTGGAGCTCCTTCTGATTTTACACCAATGTGAGTGACATCAGAATCAGGCCCTAAAACCCTGACTAGATAGCACTTCTCACCTAATTAGTTTGACAACTCTTTGAAAGCCATTTCATTTCACCACTCAGAAGGCCTCACAATCTTCCATAAGGAAGAGGCTGGGGTTTTCCTTAAACCAGATGCAGCCTCTCTGCCAAACATTTAGTCCAATTAAGTCCCAATTTTATATTATTTTTCAGCCACATGTTACAACAAACAACAGAGTAGAAACTCACATATGGTTCTTGAGACAAGAATAATGAAACTCAAAGAAAGAAAGAATTGAATTTCCTGTGGATCTTTTAAAAATATAAAATGTGTAATATTTTAATGGACTAATATCAGTACACATGGACTGTTATGTGATCCCTGGTGAATACAAGATTGCACATTAATGGAAAAGTTCTGCTGATGTAAACGAAGAGTTAGAACATTGCTCTAAACAACTGGGAATTTATTACTCAACCAAAGTCATGTACAGTGGTGGCACAAGTCAAATGCACAGATACACGGAGAAAATGTGCTGGTGTTAATGTGAGTAGCCTTCTAATGGCCAGTTTCCAATGGAGTTACAGGACCTAATTCTGATCTCAGACTGGTGTAAATAAGAAGTAATTCCACTGTTGACATTGGGCTTACATTAGTGTAAAACTTGTTTAAGTGTGCTCCAAATCAGGCCACAGTCATTACCATGAAATAATGTGCAAACATAGATAGTAACTCTGCAGTTAAAGGGACACTCTCAACTTTATTTCACTGTTTTTAAATGAAGTATATTTATAATCCCTCTTCCATGAATAACCTTTCTGTCCATATTTTCCTATTGTTGTTTTGCTCTGAAATGTATGACTTTGGTAAGTAAGCATCAGACTGATGTTTTAAAGACCCTTATAAACAAAAGCCTGAGAAAGTGTATAACCCACTGGTGAGTCTGTATTTGAACCACAAAGGCACTGAGTCTGGTACAGTACTTTCCTATGGATCTTTAGTGCAAGCTGTAAAAGCTTATGCTTTGAGCACTGAGATTCTCAGTTCTATCCCCAGCATCAGCCAAGATGGAAGCTGTCACATGTGTACCTGGGGCCAGATTCAGCATTCACTAGAGTTGATGGGCAGACTCCTACTGACTTCAGGGGGCATTGGGTCATGTTCACAGAGTACAGCTTTCAAGCCTGGGCTGCTGCCACCAAGACATGAAGTACAAAGAAAAGTTTAAATGTAAAGTTCTTCTCTCCTGTGATGGGAGGGTGAGGGAAGAATAGCTGGACCAACACCCTTTTCATGGGTCAGGGAAAGAAGTGAAAAAGCATGGTAAACTGTTGGGTCCTCCGCAAAAACACTGGTCTCTGACAAGAGTACTACTGCAATTTTCTTCCTACCCACCACCCCCTCCAGCCAATGCAGAGTTCCCCAGAAAATGATGCTGAAGTCAGTGACAGTTTTGCCTGGGTAAAAGACTAAGTAAAGACTAAGTAAAGCCATCATGATTAAGCCCATTGAGGGGAGACGTCATTCACAGTTTATGGGACGTAGATGGAAGACTACTGTGGTGGGTGTGAAACAGGCTCAGGAAAGATTATCAGATATCAGGCAACTACAAAACACAATGGGTTACAAACAAGAAGAGTTCATTTCAAAATTAACTATAAGTTTCTACAGTGGAGAATTAATCTCATCCATATTACCAAGTCAGGTAAAATAGTAGTAGTTATATACTAATTTATATGGAATCACAAAGGAAATCCTATTTCATTAGATAAACGAAGTATTCATGTATTACCCTTTCCATTTTTATTCTTCACTTTATAAAATGCCTTACAGGAGGTCAAATTAAGAGACCAAATTACAATTTTAAGAAATTAGAGTAAATGTTACACCACAGTGATTCTAACTACACTATTCTTTATCGTCCTGGTATGAAAGCTTGTTTTAGCCTGGGTGTTAGAAATTAATAACTGTTATTTCCACAGAGGCCCATGTTTCCTGAATGTAGATCATTCAGTAAAGTCAGGGAGAAGAAACAAAAGCATTACTCATTTCTTAAAAAGGTGTAAGCAGAACGGGAAGAAAGCAAGCAGAAAATTCAATGAGTCCATGGTGCTAAATCAGTTCCACTTTCTCCCAGAGTGAGCTATATGAAGGAAGCCTCACAAATCTCAACTTGTGTTTATGACAGAAACCAACAGCGTCTTTGGCTTTCACTGATTATCCTGAGTCAATAAATCACACTTGAAAACCAGCTATACAATTTTAGAAGCCTTCCTTTAATTACCAATAATTCAGAATGATGCAACATGACCACCATCCACGCAAAAACACACACATAGCATTATACATGATTACACACATGCACACTTTACCAGAATCAGATCCAAGCCAAAATATTTTGTTTTCATGTTTTTTATACCACAGGCATTGCATTATTAACACAGTTTTCATTTGGTTCCTTGCTATTGATAATTTACATTATCCTCAACTAACATTTAAAGTCTAGCACTCCAATTTTTTTAGATCTATTTTCTGAGAAGTTTCTATTTTATTTTTGAAATGGTGTTTACATGTCAAATACGTGTCAAGTTTGAGGGCATTAAGAGTTTAATAGCTTGGCGTAACTGGTGGAGTCACATCTGGAAAACAGCATTTGTTGGAATCTGAATACTAAATTGATATAATCATTATGTCAAACAGGAAAGATTTCTGTATGAAAATTTATAACTTCTAAATAATAGTCTTTAGTGCTACAGTCTTCAGAAATAGAAGGGCCAGGATGTAGTTCAGCAGTGCTATTTAAATAGCAGTAACATTCAAAAGAAATACAAAACAGGTCTTCTCATTCTCCTTTTTCATAATGAGCTTTAATTTGAAATGCTTTGATGAACAAGTACAATTGATTTTCCACACTGGTTGGAAAGAGAGGAGAAGGTGAGGATAAAACACAAATTCAGATTGACCCTGCCTCCTAGAAAGAGCTTAGATGTGAGCCGTGTCTCCCACAATCCTTTTGCCCAACCAAGCAATCCACATTCTCCATATCTTTACCCTGATGGCTACCCTTTCCTTCTCTGCTCCTTTTACAAACACACCCTGTTTTCCACTGGTGACTCCCTCCTCCTCCAATGGCTTCACCACACATATTTCTCTTGATGGCTGATCCTCCTCCTCAAAACTCCCTTTCTTCTCCTGGGAGTTCACCCTTCCTCTTCCTCATATCCTTTTTGTTCCTTGCAAACTTCCTATATTGCTAACTGAGTTATTGTTAGCTCCATGAAAGGAAGAGGCAGCCAAGTGGACAACTTTGCAAAGTTGACCCAAATGGATGCTCTTCAACAAAGGAGATTGTTAGGCTGATGCCTGCCTAGATAAGCTGGTCTGATAGCTGGCTGCATGAAAGAGTACAATGGGAAGGGGACGACAGACAGATAATCTGGTTGGGGGACTGTCAAGGAGTTGCCAGCCACTCAGGTTATGTCTACACGAGGACAAAAAAAAAAAAAAAAACAGCTGGCCCAGGTCAGCTGACACTGGCTCACGGGGCTCAGATTCCAGGGTTGAGAAATTGCTGGGTAGACGTTTGGGCTTGCACTTCTGCCCAAGCTCTGGGACCTTGTGAAAACCTAAGCCCTAACATCTACACAACTTTTAGCCCCGCAGCCTGAGCTCCACGAGCCGGAGTCAGCTGACCTGAGCCAGCCACAGCCATGTTGTAGGGCTCTTATCCCCATGTAGACACCCTCAGTATCAGTCCTGCAGATGTACAAACTCAGCAGCTGAAAAGCTGAGCCTGCGAGTAGCAACAATAAAGTTCATTTTGCTTTTATAAAAAGAAAGAAGACAGAAGAGATGAGGGTGATGGGAGCCTCACAGCAACAAGCTTGGAATGAAGGGGAGGTCTTCTATCTCTCTCTATACAGATATACAGTACAGGTTTCCCTTGGGCTAGAAGTTTATTTTCAAATTAAATCATCACTGACAACACATGTGGAGTTTAAAATATGAAATTTTTTGCAAATTCAGACTACTTTTGACAATCCAAACACTAGTTTGCCGGCTTCACAAAAACTTGAACTCCTCAAGTTTCACACACCCTTTAACTGCAAATGGATTCCATCTCGACAGATTATGCCTCACACAGTACACAGGAATTCCAGAAATAAAAGAGAGCAAGCATGTATGAAGTCCCTTCTCTTCTTGTTCACCATCAGGTGATTGTCAAAGGCGCTATCCAGACATAAGACAAATTAAATATACATTTGAACTTGTCATTTTAAAATATTTTGAATAATGTTTGTCAACTGCCATTTCACTGCTGATTCTTGTCAAGATCATAAACTAAATAGAGCTAGTCCTGACCTGGTTAGTACAAGGGAGACCTCTAAGGAAAGCCTCTGTAGTGCTGGTGATTCTGTAGCTATTATACTTTCTTTTACATTAATATGGAATCAGTGCCTTTCAGATGAGATTCAAAGCAGGTACCCTAACCATTTTAGAAATCTCATGGCAACTTTTGCAAGAGTAGCAGTGTTAGCTCTGCTGCTCTGACTGAATTGTGGCTGGGTGTATTCTGCCTACCTTTTGTTGCTCAGTGTTCATCCCAGAGAAGGGTGTATTTCATTATTTAATGAGCAAAGCAGTCCCTCTGTAGATGTTTTGATTAAATTAGTGATCAATCAGTTTATAAACTTGTCAAGATTTTGAGATCTCTGGATGCTTGGTGTTCCATAAAAGTCACAGTTATTATTTAGTGTGACATCAGTTGAGGGAAGTGCAATGGAGGGAAATCTTATTCAGGGAAGTGCAACGGAGCGGATGAATAAACATCTAGTCATGGCTCAGAGGCCATGGGTAAATTAAATAGCATTTCATGTAGAGATGTGAAAATAGTCACATTATACTTTATGCTAGTCCAACCAGTCCCAGCCAAAGAGTTGCAAAGGCATAAGAAAGAGAATAAGGCCTGGTCTACACTTACCTGGCGATTCAGCGGCAGTCAACGGGAGTTACGCAAGCTACTCCCATCGACTGTTGTGCTTCCCTTCTGCGCGGCATCTTCACTGCACTGCGCCAATGGGAACTGAGTTCTCAGCGACGCAGCGCTACGCCACTTGACGGGGTGGTTTTACTGCGTCGACTTCTGGATTGATTGAGCAGGTCTTCACTGACCATTCACCGTCAGTATAGACATATCCTAAGATTTTCAATCAATAAATTTCCAGAGGGGTATCTGTGTTAGTCCGTATACAGCAAAAACAATGAGAGTCTTGTAGCACTTTAAAGACTAAATTTAAAGACAGAAATTTGTTAGTCTTTAAAGTGCTACAAGACTCATGTTGTTTTTGCAATAAATTTCCAGGTTTTTTTATTACACATTGTTCAGCCTATAGGAGAATACAATAGTTAGAAAACAAAGAGAAGCAATACACTGGGGACAATAATCACCAAAGACAGACCAAAGAGGACATATTCTGGTGCTGCACCATCTCATCAGCCACGTTCTAGTTTTGCATAGCACAAATATACAAGACATGTAGAAAGAAAGAAAACCGGGCATGATTTGGATGCAGGTTCTATTTTATTTGGGAATAGCAAAGTTAAGGGTGGGTATTTTCAATGGAAGGTGCCCATTTCTTTGTAAGGACTGATCCTGCTTTCACTGTAAGCAATGGCAAGTCTCCCATCAAGTTGAAAGGAAAGTGAGATTGTATCCTCTGTAGCTTCAGAGATGCAGGAGCTCTGGCTAGACCAACAGGGGAAAGAAGGCTGTGGTTTGTTTCAGGACCTCCCACATGCTTCCCCTTGCCCCTCTTTGGGCAAGTTTAGCTTCCTCATGGGTTTGGGAAGAGGGAGGCATCATCCTTGTTAATTGGCTAGTCTGAGGGGCAAAACGGAAGCCTGTTGGCTCCCATGCACCCAATAGGAGGGCATATAAGTCTTTTCTCTCTGGCCAGGGTACCAGCATGGACCAGGTGTGGAGGGATGCAGGTCTGATGGCAGCCCTCCAACAGGTAGATTATGGAAGGGAGGATGATCTGCACTATACAAGTTATTGCTGGATAATTCCCAGATTAATTAATAAAGTTGCAGCCTAATTAAACCTTTTCCCTTGTATCTTGCCTTTCCTCCTGCATGTCTAGGACAAAGCATCATTGTCATGTGTCTAAGCTGAGCGTCTGTCGCACACCATGCCTAAATTCTGCAGCAAGGACTCAGCAGGGTAGCAGTGAATTCTGCAGCAATTCTATGATAGTGATGATTGGTCACAGTTCTTAAACTGCTCTAAATTATGTCATCTGCAGCCAGGCACCACGCCATCTGAATATCTGATAGAATGCCATGCTTTCAGCCCCCTTGCACGCATGGCATGCCCTCTCTCAGACACACCTACATTTTTAATAGTGAGAGTAATTAGTTAAGGGTCTTGGTAGAGTCTCCATCACTGACAATTTTTAAATCAAGATGGGATGTTTTTCTAAAAGACACGCTCTAGGACTTATTTTCAGGAAGTTCTATGGTCTGTGTTATACAGGAGGTCAGACTAGAGGATCACAATGGTCCCTCCGGGCCTTAGAATCTCTGAACCTTCTATCTGGAGGAGATAGGGACAGCTGGTATAGAACCAGCTCTGCCAACTTTGCATCACCCAAGGATTTTCCTGCATCAGGAAGCTGTAGGAAAATCTTCCCTTTCTTCCCCTTTAGGGCAGCTTTCCAGTTGCTTTGCACTGCTGAGATTCTGTTACTATTCTCTAAGCACTACAACACCCCCTAGTGCACAGTAACTCAGACATTCCCCACTCAAGCCACACTCAGAAAAACCTCAGTAAATAGGCCACACTATTTTTTTTTTAATAAGACCGTGTGCTGCCCAGTTGTGAAGAAAATATTTGTTATGCTCTCTACTATTAATTTTTTTGTTTGTTTTTTGGACAAGGCTCTTGATTCACTGGCTGACCCTCTCACTACACTCTGTGGTGTCCTGTGATACAAAAAATTCATCAACATCTCCAGGAACATCAGTGAAGAGTGCAGTTGGGTGTTGAGGAACTAGCCACCTGGCGGCTCAGTAATGCAGACTTGATCTAGATCTGTATTTTGCATGTTACTGTGTATTCAGAGCTGGTTAAGACTCTGAGGAATAAATTCCAAAAGAATAAAAATAAAAATGCCATGTGTTTTGAAATAGAACCAGTGACTAGAGCTGTGCAAATAACTTTTGTAGCAAACCTCAAACCATGCAGAAGCCTCCTGGCTTTGATAAAAAAACACAACCCTTTAAAGTTCATGCAAAGCTCTCTGAGGATTATATTGAGCCTCCATCCTCTGCAACACCCCCATTTCTCCTACCAAGCTCCTGTTACCTCCATCTGCAGGGGAGAGTCAGTGGCCTGCAATCCCCATCCATATACACACTCCAGGATCATAAGGGATATCTGACTTTAGGATTGCACCCTGTCCAGGTTTTCCCAGGATCATTCCTTTTTTAAGTTAGCTGTCCCAGGAAATCTGTAAGGGCACTTAGTGCACATGCCCAGCTGTCCATTTTCATGGGCTCCAATTCATCTTGGATGTCCTGGTTTTTTATATCTCAGAGGTGGTATTCCTATATGACTTCTCTGCTGACCCAGAGAGCTCTTTGGGAGTCCAGCAAGGAAGCTAGTTGCCCCTTTAATTACATGGAAAGGTCATCCTTTGGGGCAGGGTGCCAATCTACTCTTCAGTTTAGCAGTAGCCGGGCAGCACAGACCACAGCTTCCCACTGAACCCATACCTAGGAAAAGTCAGAGAAACAGGCTCACTTCTTGGGGCACTTTTTCTGAGCAATGAAACTAGACATCTGCACATATGGAAAATCTGCAGACCCCATGGAATGAAGGTCTTCCTGCTGATTTTGCTGTCTTTTCCAAAATCTTTCTTTTCATTTTAAAAACAATGACATTTACACCTCCTTTTAATGCCTTCACTATGTCAACCAGCTGAATCTGCGGCCAAACAGACTGAAGTAATAGTGCTGTTCATTGAATAGGATGTTAGCTTTGAAGTTTAATTATCCGAGATAGTGACTCTCCACATTCAAAGAAATGCAGACTGAAGAGTGGAATCCCAATTGGCTGAATGTCATTTTTATTCCATGTCAGTGCAAGAAGGAATGTCTGTTGTGTGCCTGGACACGTGAAATCAGAACAGGAGGCTCTTCCTGGCCCTTCATAGAATCCCAACACCCCATCTGGTCCCTTTAGTCCTTGTTAATTCCACTGCACATACCCCAACTGTGATGTATGGGAAAGAAGAACAAGACTTTTTTTTTTTTAATCTTATGGCTGGTTGTGGCATCCCTTGTAGCACCTGCGTATTTAGAATTTCAGCTATTGCAGCTTTCACATTGACATACATTACCATGCCAAAATCCTGAGATTGTAGAAGTGATCCTGAGAAATCTCCCAAAACACTGATGGGCCATTCTCAACTGCTCTGCCCTTTGTGCATCATTTAAACCAGTGGAAAATGGGTGGAGAACACTAACCTTCTGAATTAGTAACATTTTACACCAACTTTGTATTAATGTAAAGACTATCCAGGGGGTAGAACAACAGTGAGACGGGCCATGTTTTCAACCCAAAAACCTGAAGTGAGACAGATCTGCTCAAGATCATTCCTGATTTTCAGGATTTGTGGCTTAATGAATGTAGATGTAATTTTAAAATATTACTGCACCTGCTCACTGTGACATTTTCAAATTCTCCAAATTTTGTGAAATTCAAAGCAATCTTTTCCAAACTAAGCAAAGACCCTAGACCTAACTGATGACTGTGCCCATGCCCCGTTTAAAGTTTCAAACATTAGCCATTTTTGTTACCACGTGATTCTCAAAATATGGTTAGAATTTTTGTTTGTTTGTTTAGTAGAAAAAAGTGAATATTTTCCTGTCCTGCATAGTTCAAAAAAGACAAGGAATTTTGTTCTGATTTTCCAAAAATAAGAAGTCATCCATCAAACACATGTAATTTCACTAGAGTGCCAATACAACCAACTAGCAAAAAATAAAAATAAAACCCACAATTTATAATCATTTTAGGCAGAAGATTTTTGAAAGCCAGTTTTACATAAGTGAACAATCCACTTCATTACATGTATAAAAAATTGCATTTCTATATTTTCTATAATTGTTTTTTATTGGCCTAGAATTGTATGTACCATAAGTAGCATTCTCATGACACAGTTTGAGGAATACAATAGATAAACAAATAGTTGGTGGAGAGAGAGAAATTCAGGACATATGCATTTGATAGTTGCACAGTGAGTATTGTTGGGAATTATGATACACTGATTTCCCCACTGATAGAACAATAAGCTCATATACAATAAACTGCACACATTTCATTCTAATCAATCATTTCCCAGCTTCTCCCCCCACCACCCATATTAAAAAGCCAGGTACAAAAATAAATATTTCCTATCTGAAAGTCTCACTTTTGACAGATAAATCCCCTTAAGCTTACTTTTAAAAAGTTAGAATGTAATAATCAGTGTGAGTTATCCAATATGCAAAGCAGCTACCATGGATTGCTCTGGAGGTGCTGAAGGTGCAGGTTCATTCAGCAGCAGTGGATTTCCTAACAAAAACAGAGGGTAGGGAAATGTGGAGATAACAAATAGAAAGAATAGAACATGCCCTTTCAGTGAACATCTAGCTGACATGTAGCTTGCTAAAAAATATGTAAATGACTTTTAAAAAGGCTAAGCAGAAATGTACATCAAGTGCCATTATTTTACCATCAGCTTTTATCACACACTACTGCTCAGAATGGCTTGGTGTGTTTGTTGTTACAGAAGAGATTTCTATACCGTTATTAGTACCTCTGAACAAATGTGCTGAGAAAAAAGAGAGAGAAATGTAGCAGTGGCTAAAGCATAGTTTAATAACTCCAATCTCAGTCACTTTTTTCATATGTATTGTATGTGCAAGTCCATAGTACAGCATAATGTGTCATAATTTGGCCTCCAATTCTGACAGCACTGCTTGACTTGGGCATTAAATCATTGCCCCGAGGAATTCACATTCTGGCAATTCCTGATGGTAGGACTGTCATCTCCTCCCACACATTACCTATCACTTTTGACATGAGTGAATCAAAATTAGTCAGTACATTTAGATGTAAATTAGAGACATCCAAGAATAATAATGAGCACAAAAATATAGCACTGTGTAATTGACACGGCAACAGCTTAGTACAGTCTTCCACAGTGTCCTGGAAATTATTAGCATCATGATAACAAAAGTAGCATATCAAAAAAAGTGAAAAAAAGTTTTTTGGGGGTTTTTTGAGGGACATATTTAACTAAGCCTTAAATCACAAAGAAGCCTATAAATGTTATCTCATCCTGTGCTTATATTAACCAAATGGTCCCAAACAGAAAGAAACATAACTGGCCATTTGCATAGTATGCAACAGCATCTTGCCTGTGTTCATATATCATAGTTCTAGCTTTTCCATTATTTTTCTATTCATTTATACACAGGATTCCCAGCCAAGCAACAGGGAAGCAGTGCCCTGTTGCCAATGCCAGAAAGTCATTGTCAGATCATTTCTGATATAGCAAAGATCATTCTCATAACTTGTGTTTTCCAAGAAGGGGGAGAGTTCCTGGTGTACATGGGTTTCATAGCACAGTCCCCAAGAGGGACACGAGAAGTTGGGTTCAAACATTATTTCCATTATAAGCCTCTCTTTGTGAAAAGTCTATATTTATTTTCACAGCAGATAGGAATTTCAAAGGAATTGTGAAACTGCATATCTGCCACCAAGAACAAGAAATCTTAGTGAGAAACACGAAATTCACATTTTCCACTTTTCTTTCTAGTAGTCAAACATGCTCAGAAGCCTAATAAATGAGATATAAATATAAAATCAGTAACGTGTGGGAAAGCAGGAGGCAAATGGTCAATTGGCTGAAGCACGATGGGCCTGTTCTTAGGCTCTGTCAGACCATAATGGCAGCCCCAGCCTCTAAGGGCTTGTCTACACAGTGCTTTAGTCTGTACCAGAGGGGTGTAAATTTTAGTCTGCACTAGCATGTTGCACGCTAGCTGGCTTGTGTGGACCCTGCTGGCGTGCACTAAAAGTTCCCTCATGCACGTTAATGTAGTCCTGTTTCAAACAGTACTATAATAACATGCACAAGGATACTTTTAATGTGAGGGTCCACACAGGCAAGTTAGCATGTGACATGCTGGTGCAGATTAAAGCACTGTGTAAACAAGCCCTACAAGTAGAAAAGAAAATACTGGAGCAGAAAAGGAAGGAGACCTGATGCACTCCTGAAGAATAATCTGGGGAAGGACCAAATTCCCTTTATCCTAAGCATCTGTGTTTTCCCTCCTCCCCTGCTAATTTCAATAGCCTAGTCTGCAGGGCATGCTCCCAGGTCAATTGCTTGAAAGGAATTCTACAGAAATGGGGAGAGAGAACAAATACCCAATACGGTGTATGGAAAACTGTATTTAAATTGTAGAGCAATCACTTTAAATGCTATGGTTTTCCTGGTCCTGCTTGCAGGTTATGGGGCGCTGTAGGAAAGCGTGCAAGTTGTGTCAGTCAGAACACAAGTGGATAGACTATTGTAAAGTGGGGTAAGCTGTGTCTCTCACTTTTAGGAAGCAGCCTGTTTTCTTCTCTCTCTTTCTGCGCTCCTGTGTTATCAATCTGAATTCTAAGAAATAAAGTGGGTTACCCTGCAGCCTTACAACAGGAGTATTTATGTTTTTGGAGCTAACTCCACTCTGTGTGTGCTGTGAAACACAACACTCAAGAACTTAAGAAAAAGGAGACCCTAACTCTAGACAAAACAATCCTATTCATCAATAAACAATAGTACCGTTTTTTCAGATGGGGAAGGAGGAGAGAAGTTCTTGATTCTTTTTTCATTTCCACCATTTTTGAATGGTTTAGGCCTTATTCAGAGCAACAGAGTTGTCATCAGGCCAGTTTTCACCTGGCCTGACCAGTTTTTGTACTGCCTTCTCCGCTGAAAGATTTAATGTGCCAGAGGAGGGGTTCACTTTGGACACATTACAGTGTTCTACAATTCAGACCCCCCCATAGTCTGGACTGTGGTGCCGTTTTAGGATAAGTTTAGAAAAATGATAAAGTAACATAAAAATACACATATTGCGGGTAGACTGGTTGTGTGTGTGTAAAATGGTTCTCTAATATATTTTAGGAATAATTAGCTAGAGTTGGCACTGGGGCCCTTAATGGTGCAGGCATGGTCTGTGGCTGGATTTTCTGCATCTCAGAAGTGGCAACCCTACTGATGGCAAATAGGCTCAGTCTACTTTGGCCTAGAAAGTGACAGACTTTAAAGCCAGAGTTATTGCACATGCAATATTGGGTCCAACAAACACACATTCTACATTAGGAAACATTTCTGCCAAATTTCAGTTTGTGCAATATAAAATAGCAATATTCTGTATTTCTGGTGGCATTATAGTTTGCACCATGTGCAATATTTCAGTTACCATAGAAGAAATGATATATGTGATCACCATCTAGAAGCCCTAACACATACTGAGAGAAAGGGAAAGCTTGAGTCTGCTGTAACCTGCTCTGCGGCAAAACAGGTGACTGAAAAGAATTGTTTAGGACAAAAACAATTCAATAAAAAAAGTAGTTTTTTTAATATGGTTGAAGCATCTACATCTGATAATGTGTCACTCAGTGATCTGGATAACCCAATGCTGTATTACTACCTTGAAGCAAACCTAAAATCTCCTGGGGTCATGCCAATATCTCAATGGTTGCATACTGAGTATCTCTCTAAAGTCTTTGATTACCATGTTGCCGGGGGAAAAAAAGAAATTAGCTGGAACAATTTCTGTGTCAGTTGCTTGGGAAGAAAGAGCCAATGCCCAAGATTGCTATGTCCTCAATGTACTTGCCATACCTTCGCTCAACAAAGATGTTAATAGGCTGAGCAGCCAAGTGAAGTGAGTGTCAAAGCTATTTTATTGGAATATGCTTTTCTGGAAGCCACAAATTATAAAACCATTTCTGAAGCAATATTAAAAACACTACAACAAGTTTGATGTTCCCCGTTCAAAGGATTTGTGGCCAGCTATATTGTGTATATGAGTAAGAGCTGGTAAAAATGCTTGAGACACATGCAACTTGACTTTCAAAGGTGATATCTGAAGCTCCCATTGAACACAATGTGATTTTCAGGTGCCCAGCACTTCTGAAAAACCAGATTAATGCTGTTTAAAGGAGTGCGTGTAACTTGTAAGCCTCACCTACTAAGTTTGTTGGGTGAAGAACTTTATTAGTATAAATGACCTTGATGTAGCTGTTAAAACAAACTTATTCACAACTATTCCTGTAAATAGAAAAACCGGATACAAGCTATGCTTGCATGCTCAAGGCAAATCCTCAGCACTGCAGCCTTTGTCAGAAGGAGAAACAATTGATTTCTGTGTTGGAAGATGAAACATTTGATTTTTTTATGTTTTCTACAATGGAGAATACTGGATAGCTACTTCCCTTTGAGGCTGTCTCAGCCCCTGTGGTGTACCAAAGTCTCATGTCCCAGATCTTTGGTAAACTGGATAGAATGGGAGTCATTGTTGATGATCTGCAATTTTGGGAATGAAAATGATCCACAACACAATGAGAGAGCATGACAAAGAATAGAATCTTAAATTAACCAGTAACTTGTGCCAAATTCAGCTGCAAAAGATTAATTATTCAAAGACTTGGAAAGATTAGATGTTTATAAGTAAATGTCAGCAAACATTGATTTCAACAATCATATACAATCCAATGAAAAACTATTTCCATCAATAATAATAAAAAATGTATAGCTAGGCAAAGTGAGAAACATGCTGCTCAAGAACTTAGAGTTTGATTTAAAGATATTTACTTAGTATATTTTTACATGTGATGTTGACAATTTGTGTTTTAATGGTTATAAAGCTTTAACTTTTTGAATCTCAATATCTACTGTCATTAAATAATTATTGTCTGACTTCTTGTTGTCTGACCACACATCCCATAATTTCCTACAACTGTGAAAATTTAAATCAATTAAAATAAAAAATACATCAAATAAATATTGATATTATCTGTCAAAATAATAGAAAAAAATAAAAATTGAATTCTGCTATGCCTAACTCTGCAGGACCCATATTCAATCACAGTGGAATTGAATTGGACCCAAGCAACATGCGGGGAGTTATACTAATGGAAAGACTTGAAAACAATGGACCTGACAAAGACTCATGGCCTTGTTAACATATATACATAAGTGCTGGAACTAAGAGTGTGGGGGGTGCTGCAACACCCCCTGGCTTGAAGTGGTTTCCCTCATATTCAAAGTTTACAGTTTGGGTCAATGGCTCGCATCACCCCCACTATGCAAATTGTTCAAGCACCCCTGCATAAATATACAAAGCTGAAATCACAACATGGAAATCTAGGGTGAGACCTTCCCCCAACATTTAAAATAATCAGGACAAAGACCTGAAATACAAATATATTTTTATTTTTATATCTATGCCATTTTTTCTTTTTACCCTAACAGTTCCAAGAAAATTAAATGTGAAAACACAAAACAAAGCTACTAAATACTACATCATAGGAGATAGTGTAAAGAACCTTAACACAGCTGACAAGCCAGTCTTCAGGGGGAAACAGTACAAATAATAATTCTCCTACAAACTTTTTCCCATGGTCTTTTGAAACATCTCTTCTGAAATTCAAGCAAATCCCACTTCAATTCAACATGCAACTGTAATAAAGGGCAAGCATGATATACAAAATCTTTGACTGATAAACAGATTTACCAGGCTACTTTAAATTAGGTAATTTACACTTACTTAACTTGTCAGACATGTTTAGGGTAGCAACCTGTTACATGAATGGGTAATTAAAAACACACAATCTCCTCTGTTTCTTTCCTGTATAAAGAATACCAGTATATAAAGTATATGGTTTCTAAAATACATTTTGAAGAACAGGGTAAAGGCAAAATATGCAGCTGTAGTTAATATGATTGCTGGTACATTGTATCAATGACTGGTCTAACTAGGACAAGGTGAAAACCCGCCTCCAGCTCTGTAGAGGCAGGAAGGCAGAGTGTATGTTTATTGTCACTGTCGTGAACAGCTATTCACAAGCAAAATAAGCATACGTTGTTATAAATAGGGCAATTCAAAAATCCATCTGCAATGAGGAGAAATATTCTACATTGTCCAAAATTGCTTTGGCAAAATAAACTGGGACCAAATGAAAACAAATTATTTCGTGTTTTAAACCTTTACCTTTATTTAGCAACTACAGCTTTTTATTCCTGTATATTCCCACTCCAGCAGGTAGGAAACATTTCTAATAATCTGAAATATTTGCATATAATGGGCTTCATCATAACAAAAAAAGAAGGTTACATAACAGTGAGCTACAAAGGTAACTTGAAAACTGAATTAAAGCCAGGCTTAGGTTCTGACTTTCCTAAATAACCACGTTTGTTAGGTGGGAAGAAGTATTCTGCAGAGAATGTTTCATCTGGTTTTTAAAAATTCTTCCTCACCCAGTTCCCTTTGAAATTGCTGGCATTTCCTGGTTCACTGAAGGGATCCCAGAATGCATCATTCTATAACATGAGAAATCCTTTGCAATCCCTAGCATTTGTGATGTCACAGAAAGAGACATTCAAGGCTACCTTTAGCAAATTAGAAAATGTCAGGAGGGTTTTAATGAGGAAAAAGATATTTTAAGAATTTAGTTATAATATATTCTGTGTTGAATACCCCCAAGAACCAGGTTAGTGGAGGCATTCAACACATAATTCTAAGATTAAGTCAAATGTTCATGTTAGCATTGTACTTTATATTTAAATTAGTAGATAAAAAAGTGAATATTGTTTTCATATGACAAGACATATCTAATTGTTGCTATACAAAAGGTGTACAGAGGCTAGTTTCACAGGTGGGATGTAGGCACCTAACTGCCACTTTAGGTGCCTAAATCCAACATTTAGGCCTCACTGGCATTCACAAAACACTTACTCAGCTACCAGCTAGCCTTGTATGGGTGTAAAGTCCCAAGGCACCTAAGTTTCCACTAGTAAAGTCCCGGAGGTGCCTCAATTTTTGCTGCTAGCCATGCATAAAACCACTGCAGTCCTGACACCTTCAAGCATCTCAGTTCCTAACTCATGCCTACGTTGTGGTGGAATTCATAAACTAGGTGGGGGAATACCTATCTCACCTGTGGGACCTGATACAGTATTCATGCCCAGAGGCTGCCTAAAAGCACACCTATCTAATTGGGCCACACACAAAACACACTTGAGGAGGTTGTGATGCCAGTACAGGAACCAGAATCTGGGTCTTCCAGCAGAGTGTGCTAACCAGTAGGCTATAGAGTCAATTTCTCTCTCTGGTCCAGCTGACAAGTTAAGTATTTCATACAAAGTGGAAAAATTTCAACAGGAGACACTGAAAAAGACACACCCTAAGCTAACCTGTAGCTGAGTGTTTAGGGCCTCACCCAGCCTGTAGAAGAGCTGGGTTCAAGTCCTTACCCTGAAAAGATAGAGAAGGAACTTGAACCCAGCTCTTGGGGAGTGTGCTAACCACTGGTCTATTGAGAAAGCAGTAAGCTAGTTTAGGGACCTAACTCCGGAGAGGTAATAGCTGTGAGTCCTGAGCAGCACTACATGCCTCACTCCACCCCACAGTTAGGTACCTAACTTTTTTTTGGAATGGCAGGACTTAGGCCTTTCCTCAGCATTTCCTTGTAGCTAGTTTAGATGGCTCCCTGCTCAGTGTGCTGGCTTCTGTGACTCCTTTCTTAGGTGCCTAACTCTCCCCAGGCATTGTATAGGGAGCCTTGGAGCCTAATTCAGGATTGTGATTTCCACTAGACAGCCGGACACCTAAAAGCTAGGTACTGCTACACTTAAGTCTTGTAAATCTAGCCCACAAAGGTATATTTCACCTTTATTCATTCCAGGTGTACCAGTATTACATTGTAATGCACTGACACCAATCTATTTCTCCAAGGCTGAAGATTTTTTGGTAGCACAGATATATTCTTTTTTCATTAAGCAAATGCTCACAAGGAATGCTGTGTTTAAAAAAAGTTGTTGGATAATTAAGATTTGAAAGACAAAGTAATCAGTAAAGTTGCAATGTTCCAAATCAAAATATTTTATTTTGGACAGCACTAGTTCTTGTAGAGATTTCATAAACTCCCCTGTTTCACTCACAAAATTTTCAATCTGAGTGTCAGGACAGGATCAACTCTTAGGCCATGTCTACACCAGCATGTATGATGGCAAAATTTTTGTCGCTCAGAGGTCTGAAAAAACACACCCATGAAAGACATAAATTTTGCTGGCATAAGCGCTCATGTGCACAATGCTATGTTGGCAGGAGACCCTCTCCTGCCAACATAGCTACTGCTGCTTATTGAGCTGGTTTTATTATGTCAATGGGAGAGCTCTCTGTATCAGTATAGCTGTGCCGCTATAATCTTGTAAGTGGAGACATGGCTTAGATTCCCTGAGGTCATATCAGAACATGTTGTTTTAATTGCCAGATTCTTAAGCGTTTCCTCTGTTCTTTTTACAGACATTGTGTGTCTGGGTCTAGAATCTCTTAGTTCCTGAATACTGCACCTGCGCTTAGCCTCACACTCTGAACTGTTTTATAACACTCGTAGGCAAAAAATGGCTACTCAGCTCGTTGTTTTGATTGACTGCTGACGAGTTGTCTTGCAAGTCCTGTTTCTCAGTTCATGCTGTGTTTATTTCGTCAGCAAATTGGATGAAGATACTCTGTAGCTCACTTTTGCTTGTTATACACATTTGTTAACAAATGGAGAAAGCACAAACTTATCTCAGTCCATTTTAGGTAACATAAACATACAATGTACAACGCATTTTATTGTAGCCTTAAATTATTACAAAATGTTATATTTTCACAAACCCTAAAACAACACTGCTATCTTGTTACAACGAGGCTATGCCTAAACTACAGTTTATGTCGGCATAACCTAGGTCGCTCAGGGGGGTGAATACAAAAAGCTATTTCCGCTTGCCAGAGCTGGAGTGGTTAAACTGATGAGAAAGCTCTCTCCCGTCAACTTATAGTGGCTACATTAGAGAACTTACAGCAGCACAGCTGCACCTTTTCAATCACATGCTAGAGCTGTGAACTCCCTAGTGTAGCCGTGCCCTGGAAGATGCACAGCAGGATCACGTTCCAGTGCTTTGCACAGTGACTGTTACAATATCACTACATATATAGGGTACACAGTACACAGTGGGGGAGAAAGTAGTGACTCCACCCAAAAGCCAAGCTCTATCCATTTGAGAGAGCGGTTTACAGTAGAATATGCAGCTCTTTATATCATCATCCATCTTCTTTCTGAGTGTTTTTCAGGCAGTGACCCTTGCTGATCATTTTGCCTGTCATTTCTTGCATGTTTTGCTCAGCAGTGAAATAGATCACATGTTGATGTTTAGATTATCATCATTAGATTTCAGAGTCAACAAGTGGTTGCAGTGAATGGGGTAGTTCAGGCCTCTCCAAGAAGTTATTTCAAGTTGTCTGCTGAAGCTGGTACATTACATTACATCAATTTGTTTTTAGTTCATACCAGGAAGGTAATTTTTCAATCATGAGCTAGCGGCATTTTTTTAAATGAAGAATTAGATTTTGTACCACCATATGACAGCCTCTGAAAATGAAGAGGCTGGTTGATCTGCCACAAAGCAGCCTCATTCAACCTTTGATCATGACCCTGATTTTCAGAGCACTTGTTGATTTCAATGAGAATACTGACATGTTTAAACTTCAGCACGTGCTTAAGAGTTCTATTGGAGGAAGGCCTTAATCTACCTCATATTGCATGTTCTTGTTACAAAGACATTATGCAGTAATGTACTAAGATGACGTTTCTTTCAAAAACAGCATTGTTTAAAAGAAAAACCAACCCACTAACATAAAAATGCGAGCAGGAAACCCTCACATGGGATAGAACATAGTTGGAAATATGCAGATTACTGACCCTCTGTACTGAATCCAACGTTGGTGTTATTTACTGCTAAGAAATATAGTACACTCCCTCTGCAATTCTTTATTTTAGAAGGTATTCTGTTTTCTAAGGATTCTGGCTTCCAAAACCACTAAGTCTCTTACTATATAATTAATTTGCCCCATTAAAGCATATTACAAATTCCTTGGCTGAAAAGAACAGCCTTATTGAGTGAGAGAGCTGGAGTCACAGCTGCCAACCCGTAAGCTTAGTGGAGTAACAAAATTAAAATGGGCTTAAACTGTCATTTTTGGAACAGAAATGTTTTCCTTAGTGTTTTGGCTCATCACAACACAGACTGTTGACATGCCCAAAAATGTAATGCAACATGGTGAGTCAAATTATTTGGCTGGTGTCACTCTGCAGAAGTCTGTCACTGTGCTAATACCCAGATTTGATAGATTTTGGAAAGATGTCACTGTATGTCCAGTTTTCAAGCTCTATATGCAGGGAGTGTAATGAAAATTAACTATCTGAGATTTCATTTGACATAGAACTCTACACAGAATTACCCTGAAGTTACAAGATCAATACGTACCATGCGATTACAGAAAATGACATAGAAATGTCTGTAAATAAATTCAAATATGAAAACTACAGTGTTCTCTGCAACTCCGTATGAGCACCCAGTGTAATGCAGTGGCAAAAAGAGCTAATGGGATCACTGGTTGTATAAACAGGGAAGTACTGAGTAGGAGAAGGAAGGTGATTTTACCTCTGTATATGGCATTCGTGATTTTGATATTAGAATGCTGCACCCAGTTCTAGCATCCACATTTTGTAAAGGTTGCAATAAAATGGCAAAGGATGCAGAGAAGAACCACTGAATGTTTTTAGGACTGGAGAAAATGCTCTATAATAAGAGAGATTTAAATAGCTCAGTCTGTTTAGTTTAGCAAAAAGAAGATTGAGGTGTGACTTGAATACAGTGTATAAGAACCTTAACAGGGAGAAAATACTGGATTTGAAAGGTTCTTTAACCTAGAGGAGAAAGACAGAACAAGAACCAATGGCTGGAATCTGAAGCCAGACAAATCCAAATTAGAAATAACACACAAATTTTTACCAATTAGGGTTATTAACCATTGGAATAGACTACCAAGGGACGTGGTGGATCCTCCATCTCTTGATGTCTTCAAATCAAGATTGGATGCCTTTCAGGAAGATATGCTTTAGTCAAACACAGCTATTGGGCTCAATACAGGGGTAATTGGGTGAAAAATAATGGCCTATGACATACAGGAGATCAGACTAATGGTCCATTCTGGCCTTAAACTCTGCGAATCTCTGACAATGAGCAGATCCAGTATGCCACAAAAAGATTTTCTCTCATCACTAAATGATTCAAAACTCCCTCCACCCAACTCTTCAAATACAACCCCCACTCTATGTAAAGTCTAAACTCACTCATTTCCTGGAGTTTGGCTTTATTGACAAAGAACACAACAGCATGAGGCTGTGATTGCATTATATCTGCTAAGCAGCCTCAGACCAGTTTAGTACTTGGGCTGGAAACTTTCAGAGAAAACCCAGCTGGTGTGCAAGGAATGCTGCTGATGGTTCAGTATATGACACTCTTCCCTCTGAGTCACTCTGATGCAGAGCCAATGCCCACAGGGTGGCATTGGGGACCCTGTTCTGTTGGAGATGCTGTTTACTAAAACTGAGACGTTGCTGTAGATGTTAACTAGTGGCCTGATCACCCCTATCCAAGGAATTACTCACAGGAAGTAACTTTTAGGGAAAGGGAAAATCCTCCAGAATCCCCTTACAGAATTTTCTTTGGATCAATAACCCTGTGGAATAGGCAGCGGTTCAGCCCACAGATGTCCTGAAATCTGTGCTGAGGTCAAGGCAGCCCCGTGTCTTTGTTCCAGAACATTCTGTCCCTCTTATAGCTCGCTGGCTCTCTTGGAATCTCACCACCAGGCACTTCTGAGCCAGTAAATTCCCCCCAGACGCCCACTGAAGGTGGAGTTTCCACGTGAGGAAGGGGATGAGAGCTTGGGAAAGTTAATGCAGCCTGCGGTTGCACTAATTTCCTGCTCCTCCCAAGGCATAATGGACATCCCCACCATGTCTCTAACCTAACTCCCCTTCCTAGACACAGATCTCTGACCACACAGAGGGCTCTCTCTGAGATGGCAGGGAGTGGAGAGGACATGGCTGTACAGAGGAGGCAGATTACCAGCTCTCCACACTGAAGAGAACCACACAGAGGGCCCCACCACACTGATAATGTGGCAGAAACAATCAGAGCCTAGAGCTGTGGGAAACCTGCCTGTTTGAGTTCACTTGGTCCTCGTAAATCGCAAATGAGCAGATTCATTACCAGAATTCACACATCTTTGGACTTTCACATGAACCTGGAAATGCCAAGTAAATGCCAACAAAGCTCACCATTTTCATAAGCTTCTGAGTTTAGCCACCCATTTCCTGCATGCAGCTCTTCTCTTCTGATGGTTCTCTTTCCTTACTGGTTGTGTGCCATCTCCTGATTAGGAAGGTAGCAGCATCTCTTCCTTTCTCAGTGCCATGACAGTGCAGATAAGTTGGATATCTCTTTCTTGAAGATATTCAAAGGGCACCTGGCTGGCCTGCTTCAGTCATCCTAAATCTTCAGAGGGCCAATGATGGAAATGTGCTTCCCTTCCATATGGACAGGAAGATTTTTCATGTGATGGGGTGGCCTGTCTTCTCCATCTCCCAATCCCATTCAGCAGCAGTTGGACTAGGAAAGGCTCCCCTGGTCCCTCTGTTCATACTTAAATCCCCTTCATCTTTTTCCAGAGCCTGTGTTCTTCAGAATGCAACACTAATAGGGAATTCCCCACTCTGGTGACTGACCTGACCAGAATGCAAAGCAGTATACAAGGTGTGGCCTTGTCAAGGCACAGAGAGGAACTATTACCCATCTTATCCATGATATAGTCTGCATATTCCGCCCAAGAATCATAGATCTTCCAATGAAGAGCTTTTCTTTCCTTAATTCTTCAGTTAACCAGTTGCTGGTTACATATTACAAGCCCAGATAAATAAAAGCAGCTCATTTTGCATAATAATGGGGCCAAATTCTACTTTTAGAGACACCATTGTCATCAGTCAAGAATAACTTTAATAAATTCAATGGAATTACTTTGGATGTGTGCTAATGTAGCTGAGAGAAGAATTTGGGCTACTTTTCTTAACAGCTAAAACATTTTTTTTTAAATCCAAACAAACTCATATGCATTTTTTCTGTCATTTTTCTGTCTTTAAAAAAGTGTAAACAGCTTTGTATTAGTCATAAGAGACCTTTTGTAACGGATTGACTGCACTAAATTATCTCAGGAAAAATGTATAAAATGGTGAATGAAATACCAATGTAATTTTCCCTTTATTTATTATACTGTGATAGGACACTTTCTGGGTGAAATACCTTTTACCCAAGTGAGACATGTAAGGGGCTGACATATCAGTTTAGAACAATTTGAAATGAAAAGATAGTACCATGCAATTTTATTACAACTGAGTTTTAAAATATATAAATACTTTCTAAATTTTCAGAGAAGCAATATTTTAGGAAGTGGAAGAATTATGGAGTGATACTATAGTATCTTTAATTCTTTCAGCCTTGAGCTCTGATCCTCCATCATTAATATCAATGGACAGAGTCTGAGGCCCTTTATGTGAAGATAAGGTTACATGGACAATACCAAGATGGGAAGGGTTGCAAGCTCTTGGGAGGACAGGATTAGAATTCAAAATGATCTTGACAAACTGGAGAAATGCTCTGAAATAAATAGGATGAAATTCAATAAAAACAAATGCAAAATACTACACTTAGGATAGAATAATCAACGGCACAAATATAAAATGGAAAATGACTGCCTAGGATGGAGTACTACAGAAAAGGATCTGTGGTTATAGTGGATCACAACCTAACTATGAATCAACAAAGTAATACAGATGCAAAAATAGTGATCAAATTGAAATGTATTAAGCAGGAGTGGTGTAAGAAAGACACACGAAGTAATTCTTCCACTCCACTCAGCCCTGATAAGGTCTCACCTAGAATTCTGTGTCCAGTCTGGGCACCACACTTCAGGAAAGATGTAGACAAATTGGAGAAAGTCCAGAGGAGAGTAACTAAAATGATTAAAGGTTTAGAAAACATGACCTACAAGAAAAGATTGAAAAAAAATGGATTTGTGTAGTCTAGAGAAGAGATGACTGAGAGGGGGACATGATAATAGGCTTCAAGTACGTAAAAGGCTGCTTTAAAGAGGAGGATGATAAATTGTTCTTATCCACTGAGGTCAGAACAAGAATTAATGGGCTTAAATTTGGAGCAAGGGAGATTTAGGTTAGATATTAAGAAAAACTTCCTAATTGTAAGAGTAGTTAAACACGGAACCAAATTACCTAAGGAGGTTGTGAATTGGAGGTTTTTAAGAACAGATTAGACGATCGCCAGTTAGGTATGTTCTAGATAATACTCAGTCCTACCTTAGTGCAGGGGGCTGGACTACTGAGATCCCTTCCAGTCCTATATTTCTATTTATTGGAAGCAGTATTGACATGGATACAGCAGAAAAACCAAGATCAACATGATGATCAAATCACCTTCATTTTATGTGACTGGTCCAACTTCACTGGGATTGCCCATGTGACTCATTCAGGTAAAATTTAATTCAGTTAAAACCTGTGTAAAAATACTAAGCTCCATAATTATTACACACCACCTGACTGTTTTGTTATTGTTAAATAATGTAATTGGTTATAGCAAACTAACCAGCACTAGGAGCTATGGACTCGTTGCCTCTCTGGGCCAAAAAAGGAAAGTACAAAAATGTAAATGACTTACAGTTTTCTATATATTTCCAAGTAGTGCATGAGTCTCCAGTAGAATTATGATATTATGTTATTTTACAACTTTACAATTTTACAACAAATTGCAAGACCTGATAATACAAAACCAGATAGTATTACATAGACATAACAAGTTAGGTTGGGGGTAACAGTAATGAAATAGGAGAAGACGTACATAAATAGGGAGATGAGGGAAAGGTGGGGCTAGGTGAAATAGAGGTCTGGCATTTTTGGAGCAGAGTCAACATTTTTATTCAAATGTATCCAGAAATGGGGTCCATATTTCTTTAAATTCATATAATTGCTCTCTATGGCAGTGGTTCCCAACCGCTGGGCTGCAGCACACTGCTGTGCCATCAGGCCTGAGCAGGCGTGCCATGGAATTTTTTGAAAAATTACTTGAAGAGTTCTGGACTGGCTCATGAATATTCATGAGTTCATTTGGCGACTATATGGTGGTGTGCCTCAAAATAATTAAAGGTATCAAGGTGTGTCACAGCAGAGAAAAGGTTGGGAATCACTGACCTATGGTGATAAGATAGTCTTTCTTTGGCTGCTAATTCAGACAGGTCAGAACACCACTGCTCCACTCTGAACATAAGCTCTACCCTTCCATTTTTGTAAAATCACACGCTACCTCCTCCTATTACCTTGTGGTGATATGGCTAAAGGAGATAATTAAATAAAGAGGACTGACTGACTAGAGGTCAAACCTTGCTCGCCTGACATGGAGGCCCATTGAAGCAAATGAGACTATTCACGTGAGCAGAGTCAGCGGGATTTGTCCCAATGCATAATAGGCAAACTGAAATTATTACTGCACTAGTTAGCCTGCTTCACTTTAGTTTTGATGCTCATTTCATAATCAGATACCACTGAACTAAACTCACTATGAAACATCAGATACACTAAAATAAAGCTAATATAGTTTTGAGTTATATAAGGCCAAGATTTTTCCAGAGTGACTAGTGATTTTAGGGACCTCCATTTCTGGGTGTCTAACTGGAGACACCTTACAGGGGACTGATTTTCAAAGAGTGGATGCTCCTCACTTTCTGAAAGTCAGGCCCCCTTTGAACTGTCTCCAGTTGGGCATCCAAATTGTAAAGCACCTAAAATCACTAGTCACTTTTGATAATCACAGACGAACAATATATCAGAATGCAAGAGACTGATTTGGTTGTTTGAAATGAAAATCTAATAGCTGCCCTTATTAGGCCAAAAAGCACTGCTTCCCTTCTCTGGTAAAGTGTTCTCCAAAAGGAGCTCCTTGCACTGATGGGATATTAAAACAGGGCAAAGAGGATCACAACAGACTATGACCTTTCTCCTACATTAATATTTCATCAGGTACTTGACCTCACTGGATTACAAATTAACAGTAATTGGGACTCAAAAGGTTTCCTCTCCTTAACAGTTTTTTCCCACTTAAAACATGTTATCAAAGTGATTTAACTATTTTTTTAAATAGAAGGGAATTTGCTACTTTAAAAAATATTGAGGTGCCTTAGGAAGCATAGTGTAAGCCTATCATCCCTGCTTTTACTAAGTTTTTTTCTTAGTCACTGCTTTCCCCTTCCTCCTCCAAAATAAACTTCACTTAGCCTCAGCCATCCCTGGAGTTTTTCATAGGAATTCAGCACTACTCTGTTTGTCCTGAACCCTGGCTCCTAAAGCAGTAGCTGGGAAGTTGAGCCTGGTAACCTCCACGGCTGCCCCTTCTTACTTACAGACATACAAAATAGAAAACACACTTCCCCGGGAAACTTCCTCCCCAGTTACAAAGAACTATACAAGCTGCAGAAGTGTGTATCAGGATCTGAAATTCCTCAAGACATGGGGTGTTCATGTCTGGGGATTTGATTCATGGCCATCTCCAGTAAATAATGAACACATAGCATATAAATAGGATGGACAGCTCCCTCTGCACACAAAGCTAAGGGGCACTATTGGACCCAGGGTCTTTACTCAGGCTACTCTCCCACTGAAGCCCTCAATGGGAATCTGACCTGAGAAAGGACTTCAAGATTTGGCCACATGTTTCTCTCCTATGGCACAAGTCCCCCTCTCTCTCTTCTCCCCAATCCTGATTCACTATTATACCAGTTTCTGCTACTGATCTTACATTTTTATAGCATTTCAGTTGTTAAATCCCCTTTTTTCAAAGGCTGATAAATCATTTGGGGAAAAATATTGATCTGAGAAGAAACAGAGCATGCTGGTTTTCAACCTGGGGGTGGACATTTTTTTTAACTAGCTGTGAAATAATTTTGTTCAGCCATCTGTAAATTAAGAAGGTAAAAACAAACAAACAAATACTGCAATTTTGTGGGATCCACCCATAACTCTAGAACAACTTTGAATTAAAACTTGGAATCAGGTCAGAGGCTTGCTATTATTTGTTAGGTCCCAACAGTGTGATTAGCACTGTAGCAAAAAGAGGAAAACTCTGACCCACACAGCTCCAGGGATCTTACAGTCTGATTAAGGCCTGACCCTAAGAGGTGCCAAGTATCTGCAATAATGGAAATTGTGGGTGGTCAGCTCCTCTCATGATCAGGCCCTTAAAGACATGACCAAACATTACAAATACAAACTGCCTTGGCTGACCCTAGCTTGAGCTTGATGTGGAAAGTGAAAGGAAGCCAGGAGTGGGACAGAGAGTAGAGTGACATGAGTACAAGCTATGGCTACCGGGGATGGTTTTAGCTGTGGCACTGAAGATGGACCCGGGGGGGGGGGAGTGAGGTGGGATGCTACAGTAGCGGAGGTGAGAGTCAGTCCTGGCCAGGATAAAAACTATAAGCCACAGAAATGTAAGGTAGGAAATAGGCCTTTAGGGCCAATTTATCTCTTCTCCTAATCTGAGCTCTGCACAAGGATCAGTATGAAGATGCAAAAGTGGCTTTGCACCTTCACTATCCTAGGGCTTGCCAGAGGCCAGTTCTTCCCTTAGTGCAGGTTAAAGCAGCCTCTGGACTGCCCCAATTTGTGCCCTGTTTCCAGTGGCTGCTATGGGCAATTCTGTTAGCTGGGAATTGCTGAAGAGTAGAAACACCCAGGCCATGCCTATTCCCTCATCCAACATCCACCTAACACATCTCCTGCACCAGGGGCTCCTGCAGGGGTTGGCACAGGGCTGGCAACAGCAGGGGAATTCCCCAGGGCTGCAGCATGGTGACCTTGTGGCAAAGCAATCTTAAAGGGGCCACAATGTACCAGCAAATCTGGCCCTTAATCCCTCCTATGAGCTTGCAGCTATGAATAGTCCAACCAAAAAAAAAAAAGTGGCGTGAAGTTTGACGTGGAGGTACAAAGGTAGCTGTGCATCTCCTCTGTCCTAGTGCTAGCCCAAGGCTAACCAAAAGTTTCTGTGCATGCACAATAACAACTGTATCAGTTATGAAGAGAATTCCTTTGTGCACTGTTGTCACTTTCTGTAATTCCTGAATGGGAATGAGATGACATTTCTTTAATTTTGTTTGGTAGCAGCCTTCTTGCCACACTCTAACCAAATCTTTGTTTTTCAATTGTGGCACAAGTCTGTTATAGCTTTATGTCTATTTTGGTTTGTCTAGTCTCTTTGTCAAGATCAGAGTTATTAGTCATCCATTGGTTAAGTCTCATATCTGGTAACTGAGTAAGGTACACAGAGGTTCTGATGGTGATTTTCTGCCTTGCACTGTAGCAGAATAGTGCTAAATATGCATCTTCTCATGCATCAGTTGGAGCAAATTCTCCCCTGTGCAGACTGCACATTCTACTATTCTGATTGTGGGTATCTAAGGGTTTGTCCACATGGAGACTTAGTGCATGGCAAACCAGGGTGTGGATCTGTAGTTCACTATGGAACTTTTCATGCACAGTTGCAGGGTTCACATGGTGACTTAGTAATGCAGCAAACTAGGGCATTGTAGATTTACGCCCCAGCTTGCCACAAACTAAATCTCTAAAACTGGATGCCTTATTTGCATACATCTGAGCAAAATCCAGGAATTCAGAATGACTGAACAGTGGAGCATTGTCTATCGTTATAATTGAAGAAATTCTATGTTATACAAATATGGATTTAACATGCCTGATCACAACTGAACCTGTGGTATCTTCAATTGTCTTTATTTCTTGAAAGTTGCTAAACTAGTCCATTATCATAGAAGCATAGAATATTAGAGTTGGAAGGGATCTCAGGAGGTCATCTAGTCCAACCCCCTGCTCAAAGCAGGACTAACCTCAGCTACATGATCTGGTGGTCATGTTTTTCCAGCCCAAACAAATCAGTTCTGACTTTGTGTCATGGAACTCCATCCAGGTTGTTCATATGATAGCATAGGCTCTTTTCACTGTGCATCTCTGTATATCAACAGATATCACACCTGGTCATCATTCCATCAGCAGCACTGTTCATCTGTGACTCAAATATAATTTCTCTAACATTTTTTTTCTATTTAGTCATTTCAAGGTACCTGTCACAGGAAGGCACTGGCCCTTGAAGAAGAAAAAGACCAGTGGATCTCTGGTTAGCTGATCCCCAGTTGGGTTTAAAAGATGGCACCTGGGCCCTAGATGGAGGAATTTGGCAGGTGAGAGTTGTCTGAGGCCAGAGAGTCACACACTGTGAGGAGTTAGAGACAGGATACAGCAGGAAAGAGCTAGCAGGAATTGCTTGGGAGAGAGCTGAATTTGAAAGGACAGCAGTAATTGTGAGCTGCTGGTGAGGAATTTGGAGGAAAGTTGTTGGTGAGAACTGACCAAAACTGGGGACTTCTGAGGAGTGGAAGGTTCTGGCAGTAGCCCCTAGGAAAAGAGCAAGCTTAGTTAGTGGAAGCCGAGCCCAGAAGCAAGAGTGTTCTTACGGGATGATGGATCACCTTGAGCAGGAGTAGGACTCCCAGGCAGGGAGCCTTGGAGCACTGGAATACTTCAGGAGGGGAAGCTCTTGGGACAAAGACCTGAGTGAAAGGACTTGGAAAGACTGGTCACTCTCAGGAAGGGAGGCCAAAAGGAGTGGGGCCCTGGATCAGGGGCAAAAGGAACTGGGAACACAGTGCTGCTATTGAATCATAGGTGGGCAAGTTGCAGATGACGTCTATGCAAAGCAAAATGGGGGAAAAAAAAGTTTGCATTATCTGTTTTTTGTGGGAAATGGTTTTATTACAAGGCTGTTGGTGTTACTGCACTGGTGTATGAGAATAAATTATGCCCATAGATGGGCATGTATCAGACACTGTAAGATTATGTGCTTTCATGGGCAAATAAAAGGGGAAACTGAGGCAGGTACACTTGTCGCGCTGTGGCCTGACACAAGAGGAGCCCCAGGAAAGAGCCACCTTGTTACAGTACCCTTGGCGTATTCTTTCCACCAGTTTCTTTCTCATCACTGTGATAATTACTAGTGTAGTACCTTTTCTGAGTATTCCCCAAATCACAAAAGTTCATTTTTATATTAGGAATATGCATGTGAGAAGTGTTGGGGTTTTTCCCTTTCATTGCCTATATCTTATATGACAGCTTGCAGTGTTTCATCCTTCGTTCTTTCTCTATCCCGCTCATCCCATATCCACGGTGAATACAACGCCTGATGCTTTTATAGTGTCCACATGTTCCTTTACTGCTCATTCCAAATCACTTGGTTGTATGTCATCAAGTAGAGCATATGCTCCTGACCGCATGTCTGCAATTATTAGGTAATGTCCTGGCTGAAATTCCAGAGTCATTGCATCCTTTTTGTTATTTCACAAGGAATTTCTGTATCCGTGGTGATGTTTCTCCAAGTCCTTTATCGTGTTTTGCAATCAGTGATTTATGGTTAGTTTCAGCTTTGAAGTTCTGACTCTAGAGAAAATCGTGAAATTTTGTGAGGCCATATGCAAGGCCTACTTTGTATCTCTTTTTCAGTTTGCACTTACATGTTCTCTGTCACTGTCATAGGTATCGTGAAAAGCAACAGTCCCAAACCACCAGTACTACTCTCAGACTTCCTTTTCCTCTTCCAAAGGAGAGTCTGATCTCTTCCAATGGGTTAAAGAATCACAGCAGTGGTCCTAATATCAATAAAGCCTTCAAATCCTTGAACAGTCTATCATGCTCTGGCATCCATTGCCCATTCTGTATCTCTGTGCAGGATTGGTTATGAACTTTCTGACATCATTCAACATGCCTTTCAGTCACTGAAATCCCTTTGGGTCTCTGCATATATCACTTGAATCTTAGAATTCCTTTTGTGGTCAATTTCTCTCATAAGCTCGTAGGTGATTTCAGTTGCTTGAGATTGACGTTTAGCCTTGTTCAATTTAAAATTGTTTCTTCTTGCAGTTTTCAGTATTCTCCACCATCAGACCTGATGTTCAATAGCAGGGCTGCCCCATTCTATTACTTTCATTCCTGTGAGACCTTCTAGTGCTTGGGACACTGCGCTGTGAATATTTTTGCTGCCGAACAAACTCCAAAAGGCAATCTCAAGAAGCAGTATCCGCCAAATGGTGATTTGAAAGTGCAAATCCTGAAGTATTCTGTATCCAGGGGAATCTGCCAAAACCCAGCCTTCGCATCTGATCTGCTGAAGAATTTGGCTCCTGCCATCTTGGCAAACATTTCATTCCTTCAGAGCAAATGGAAATGTTTGTGTTTTTTTAATGCTCTTATTCAGCTCCTGCTGGTCAATGCAAAGTCTGAGACCATTCCTTTTTTTCTCTATAGTTAATAAGGAGTGAGTCCAGTCCATTGATTCATCTCTTCTATGAATAAAGGTGTCCACAGTCGTGTTTTGCAGCTCTTTTATTAGTGCCACATATAGCAGGTTCCGCATCCTTTCATAATGGTATCTTGAATGTCACCGGGTGACATCTCTTTCCTGTGAGCACATCTCCCCATAATGCGAGTAGCACATCTGTGTCTGGTTCAGGGTTGATACCAGAGTTATGAATCTAGCTCACTGTGCTTATACCCCTAGTCACCAGTCCAAGCAACTCACCTGGGTATAAGCCCTAGACTAGTGACTATCCTTAGAGTATTACCACAAATTCTTGTTTACTACTTTTGAATTTGAATGTCAGTGAGAGTTCACATTTGTCCAGTGCCAGAATGTGTCCCCCTCTAGGATTTCAGTCTCACCTTTCACTTTTCAAACTATATATTTTCTTTAATTCTATAATTCCATTTGCTTGTGCTCCTAAGTCTAATATGTAAGTCACATGAAAGTCATTTGTGCATATTTTTATCAGCCATTCTTTTGAATTTGCAGCATCTTTCTTTCTTGTGTCTCTGAAGAGCTCTTCCCTTGCACATGAGGAATCTTTACATTCTAACTTTAACCCATGAGATTTCCTGCTTAATTTGAACATTTTTTGCAATCTTCTTGGGCTTATTACAGTTTCTCCATATTTGCCCAAATGTTGGACATTTTCTATATTTACACCAGCTGCCACATCCTTTTCTATCATTGTTTAAATCTTTTTTAGATTTCTATAACTCATTTGAGGGAACTAAGCGTGTTTAGTCTACAGAAGAGAAGAATGAGGGGGGATTTGATAGCAGCCTTTAACTACCTGAAACGGAGTTCCAGGGAGGATGGAGCTAGGCTGTTCTCAGTGATGGTAGATGACAGAACAAGGAGCAATAGTCTCAAGTTGCAGTGGGGGAGGTCTAGGTTGGATATTAGGAAAGACTTTTTCACTGGGAGCATGGTGAAGCACTGGAATGGGTTACCTAGGGAGGTGGTGGAATCTCCGTCCTTAGAGGTTTTTAAGGTGCAGCTTGACAAAGCCTTATCTGGGATGATTTAGTGGGGTTGATCCTGCTTTGAGCAGGTGGTTGGACTAGATGACCTCCTGAGGTCCCTTCCATCCTTAATCTTCTATGATTCTATGATTAAACTGGTGTCTAGAGTTGTGTGCTCTGAACCTTGATGTAGGGTCTTGCTTTTTTGTTTAATTTGCTTCTTGTGATATCAGTATTGCCTTTTTAGGTGTCAGCTCCCTATGCAGCCTTCACAGAACTTTTTAATGATGCATCACAAAACTACATAATCTAATAAGGAGGCTTTAGATGCCCCAAATTCATAAAGACTTGTTTCTTAATGACAAAATTCCTTTATTATTTCCTCCTCTTTTTCTGAGTCTTTATCTGGAAAATACATTTTTCATGGGTAGCATTTTTCCTAGGGGACACCATGATCCTCAATATTTTTAACTTACTCTTCAGGGTTTTTTCTTTTCTCCTTCTCAGTGTGAAGTACACTGTACTCATGAAATGCTTCTGCACCCAGCCCCATTAAAACAGTGATACTTTTTTGCTCCTGATCCATATTACTAGCCCCTATGGCTTCCATATAGAGTTCAAATTTGTGTTTGAGTCTTCTCCAGGTCTCCTCAGCTTTCACCATCATTTTTAAAGCTAGTGGGGAATTTATACATTGTAGGCACAGACTCTGCCACTTTTTAAAAAATAAACTTCTGCTCCTGTGCCCAGGAAACAGCCCCAGCTGGGCTCTACTTGCATTTTCCTGGCCACTGAAATAGATCCTATTGGTGGCACAGTGAAGAAATCTAGAATCTTGTGTCTTTGTGTATGAAAGAAGCATCTCCCATCTATATCTCAGTGGCAGCTCTATGACCTATTATTTGAGTGATCACTACATTTCCAACCCTTACAATTCTTCAGGCAGTCACAGAAGATTTGCAGACCTGCCAGCTCTACATCAGTGAAAGTTAGTCCTATTGAGGGCAGGAAAATGTCATACCAGATTACACTTGCCCATACTTTTCCCTCTTCTGCCTGCCACTTATTCTGAGTCATGGACTTTTAGCACATAGTTTGCAACACATTGCTCAGGCAAACTTTCAAACTGGTGCACGAGCAAGGTGAGCAACAAAATCTGGAGCAGTTGATGGTATGAAGATGTTATGTAATAGGCGCAGTGTGCAATGTTGAATCTTTAGCAATGCATTTTCAGGGAAATTTGTTGGGTCACTTTACGAATGTAACAAAAACAACCATTAAAAACTATGAAGCAGCATGACAGACGATTTAAAAGACAGGATGGGATTCTGGCTCCATTTGGAAAGTAACTTTGCCCAGACTAATGTAGCTGTCTCTTTCGTTCACTGAAGATACTTTTCTGACCTAGTCTTTCTGGTTTCTTTGGGGGATACCTTTTCCAGCAACAGGCCTTGCTCTTCCCTCAGCACTAAGAACAATTGCACTGAGTCTCTACTTGTCCTCTCATTGAATTGTTTCTGGGTCTCACTGAACCATTTTGGAATCCTCTGTTAATTTCTCTGATAGGCTTCATTATTTTTACCTAACTTCCCTTGTCCACATATATTATTGTGTTTAGTACTGGATATCATTGATCTTACTCTTTGGAAGTCAATGTCAATACTGACTAGAAGTGATCTGAGCAGTTTTTTTTATATGGTAAGAAGTTATGAGGATATAATAGACATTGAATTCTTCATCAGTTTGGTATAAGGTACGTGGGGTTGCTTGTGGGCCAGATCCTCAACTGGTCTAAATTGACATAGCCCCACTGAAGGCAATGGAGCTACACAGGTTTACACCAGCTGAGGATCTGCCCATGTAGCTTTATTATAACTATCATTAGATTATTAAATAATGTAACAAGAGAATGGGGTTAAAATGGTGGACTGAAAAGGTCTCTGATGTGTGCACTGAGGGTGCTAGTACCATAAAACCTCAATTTCTATAAAAAAGAAATCACACAACAAAAGTGATGTTGAAGGACAAGTCAACATTCCTCATATTCCAATGCCTTCGGTGTGTTGGAAATCACTTTGTGGTGAGTTGAAGGACAAGAAGAAAGCAATGCAGTGCCCCAGCTTGCAACTTATGGACCATACCTACTATAATTTTGAGATGTTCAACTTAATGAACTTGGTTTTATGAACCCCCCAGCCTCCAGTTAGTTCTATTTTATTCCTGAAATGAAAGTGATTGTGTTGGAGAGGTTATTAGTGGTGTGGAATGTTGTGGTAGTAGAGAACTAATGTTTGGAAATTGGTATTATGTTGAGGGAGAATGTTGTTTTGATTTGGGATTTTCTTGATTTTTTAGCATGTGCATTATTGTGAAGAAATACATTTCTGCATTCTTAATTTTACCAATTTTTTTTGTATGGGATAAAGAAAAGCACTACAATATTCTTACAATAATGTTCAATGATGCTAATTCTGGAGTATTGTAGTTCCCAGTGAGTTGCTTGCTTACTTGCTTGTTTTTAAAAGAAAGAAACAAAATTACCACTACTGTGCTGGCTGCCTATTCTCTTTCAGCTTTTATTCTGAAATCATCAATACAAGGCCACCAGTCTGCCCCTGGCAATCAAAATATTTGTACTCAAGGAAAAGTATTGTTCTCAAACTGGCCAAATTGTACATTGGATACTATTTTCTAAAGTGCCAAAGTGAGTTAGGAGCCTAAGTCTGAGGGGGTAAAGCTTTTCAAAAACACATGTTTAATAGGAGGCCTCAAATTTAGGTTTTCAAAGAAAAATATTTTATGAAATCTAATTTTAATTTAAATGTTTTCAAAAATCTTCTTTCAGCGTATCTGTGAAAAACTGGTTTGGGCTGGATTTAAACGTTTAGTTGCAGTCCTTGTTATCAGACATTGCTGCATAAAAACCACGCAGTGAATAATGAGATACTGATTGGTGAGACCAGCTGGTCTATATGCGTTGTCCAATGCAGATAAAATGCTACGCATAAAATAAAAAAATAGCATAAATAGTGAAAAGTATTTTTTTTCATTCTTTGAGTCTTTAGTGCCATTAGTAAGGAGGAAAAAACAAATAATTTTTAAAATGTTGTATATGATTTTTATCTTTGACAATGTCTCTTTAATAAACAATAGTTTTTATTGAATTGGTGGACAAGGCCCTTAACACTGAAAAAATATGGTTGTTTCCATGTGCCTCTCGTCACTTAAAGTAGATATATATTACTGACATATAATCAAGGCTATCCCTTGTGCATGTCACTTGTGCATTGAGTGTTCTCTGTGAATAAGAAAAAAAATCCACAACATCTTAGCATACAAACAAATGTGTTTCTTTTAAAGTATAAACCCAAGTTAAGGCTCAGAATAGGCAGATTTTAAACATAATTGGTAAATATATGCTTAAAGAGAGTATTATAATAATTATATGTATTGTATCCTCTACAATCCATTGGGTTAAAAGCAAAAACACATACATAAAACAAGCATGGCATAAAAGTGTCATTAAGCTATTTGAGAAAAGAAAAAACACGGGTCTCTGAAAATTTCATAACAATTGACTTTTTTATTTCTTATTGAGTATCCAGGACAAACTTTTATTTGACAACCATTTGTCCTTTAAAAGAGATCCATAACTCATCAAATAACCCAGATTGTGTTCTCTCTCTCTCTCATTCTCCCTCAATCTCTCTCTGTCTCCCATTTTAATGCCCACATCTCCACTATCAGGAACAAATATGATTTCTGATTGAACATCACTTTATTTGCCAGTTCTGTGGTCTTTTCTTATCTTGTTCCACACTTCTCAGGCTTTGTGGTTAAATTATGTATTAAGGTCAATGTCAAAACACGGAAGATCTGTAATCTACAGGGAGCTCCCTTTTATTCGTTATTACAGTGAAGGCTGAGCGCAACTGTCAGGGAGCTTGGGATGTGCTCAGCATGGAGGCTTGCTACACAGCAGGGCTCTACAAAGCCTCTCTCCTTGTTCTCCCAGGACGAACCCTTGATAGATTTACCCAGATAACCCATCTCACTTTAAAGCTCTCTTGTCTCTGCTTCAATCTGAAAGCTGTCAAGTGCACCTATATAGTAATGTCATAAATCAAACGTAAAATGTGTACACTGGAGACACTGCGAGTGTCATGTATTCACTTGTACTTTGAGATCTTCTAAAGTAAAATGGTGTCAGAATAAGGAAGGCTGGGAGGAATGTTTTTTTCCTTAAAAAAAGACAGAATATTTGAAAAGGTTGGCTGTAAACTTCTTTTTTTAAAATTTTTTTGTTGTTATAAAGCCAAATTCTGGTTTATCCTAAATTAATCAGGGACAGCTATTTAGTAAACAAAAAGAGAGACTGCAAGATATCTATCTGTAAACAATGTGATTTAATGCAAGACTGTGTATTGATTTTGTTTCTTTGGTTTTCTTCTTGACAAGCATTTGTCAACATGGATTTGTATTAGTTCCCAGGTTTGTTTATTAAAGACGCATCATTCTTTCCCTGAACTAGAAACAATTCTCTTGCAACAGAAGTACAACATCAAAGAGGGATCTTAAAACAAGATGCCAAGCATGACAAAAAAGACAAGAAGCCCTTTTTGGGGGATGTACCATCACAGAACTTAATTCTTTTCTGACCCTCAAATAAAGAGAACTTTCACTTGCCATTGTGAGAAAAGTTATCTCTTCATTAGGTGATGTTAGATTTTTTTAAATGTTGCTTTTATAATATCTACTTTGCCTCACGATTAAATACATCTCATCAAGAGTTTGCAGTTCAAACTCTCTAAATGTTCTAGCATACTTTGAGGACAGCATGTACATCTTGTTTAATGAAGGGTAGCTGTCAGCTGTATCACAAATGCAGGTTACTGATGTAAGCAGGGTCTGAATGAGCGTTCCCCTGCTGAGCTAGCTGGGGGGAGTAGGAGGGGAAAGGTTTCAGAACCAGACCCTGCTGCATGACCCTGGATTGCATGAGCACACCCACCCCACCTAAGCGCTCAGCATGATGGGACTGCTTTGCCCAAATGATCATTTTGGCTGGCGTTGGGTTAAAATCACTTTAGTATTAATTGCAGGGGAATTAATTGTATGAATAAAAAGCAGCAGAACTGTGCTTAACCTGTTCTGATGGAGGAATAACACTCAGCTGAACAGAATTACTCAGATGCCAGAGCCCTGTGAAGGTTGATAGGGAGTTGGGGCAGGTATTCTTGCCTGGATTTATGGGCTCTGCCTGTGTCCCAGGTGTAGTTTAAACTCCCCCTCTCACTGTTGAAAGGTAGAGCTAATTAAGATTGTGTTAGGAGTCTTTTGTTTTGTTAAGTGCTCACTAGAGCTGACCTCATCTACTGTGGGACAGCGCTCCTGCCCAGTGTCAGCATCAAGGTTCATCCAATAAGAACTGACAATCACTGAGAGCTGAGAATCACTGAAAGCTGGGTGGAACTTCGAGAGACCAAACCCCAGAGGTCATAGTAGAAGCAGGTAGTAGCAGAAGGTAACGGTGTGCAGCAGGGTTGCTAGCGGAGCAGCCAGAATAGTGGCTGGTGGCGTGGTGAATAGTGCAGCGATGACGGCCAGCAGGGCAAGCAAGGTGCCTTCCCCCCCAGCATGGTGGGAGGTGAACTCACTCAGATGCACTTTCAATCTTTAGGTCATCACTGACCAAAGAAAGAAGGGAGAGGCAAAGGACATTGCCCAACATGCTCTGGGGTAGGGGTTTTGCTCATGGTTTTTATGTGTATGAATCCTGCTTGCACTGTTTTTCCAAATTAATGCTGAGTTACTTTCTTCCTTTTATTAAAAGGTCTTCTTTCTACACTCAGGCATGCAAGAGGGGAATCACCTTTTGGAGGTGCTCAGGGGGTGGCGTGTCATTTCCCAGGTGACTGGGTGTGGGCTTGAGATGGTTCTGTTGCATTGTTGAAAAAGAACCCCCTACATATTGAACCTTGCCCTGATTGCTGCTAACTCCACCTGGCAGAAGGGTTACACTACTATATGTATTCCATATTCATTTCCAAACAAGGCTGAGAATTCACAGCATTAATCCATAAAGGTCACTGAAACAGGTTTAAAAAAAATCTCATCAATAAGGTCAGTAAGATACTACCATCTCCCATTTTAAAATTATATGGAATCTAAAATTATATATCCATACAACCTCATTTGTTATATGCAGTGTGCTCTCTCTCTGGAGGTTTTTAACTATGAAATGGTCATCCCTTTATATTCTATGTAGTGCAGCTTAACATTTCTAAGGACTCTGCTGTCTGCAGAGACAGAAGCAATTTTGTGTTCACTCAGTGGAGACACGTGAACTCTGTGGTCTCGCTTGGATTACTTTTATTCGTTCTTGCACTATCCTTTTTATCTCTCTCTTTCTCTCTTTTTGTTCTCTTAATCTAAAATAAATGTCATTCTGCCTGCAAGTATCTGTTTGCTCTTTAAGTATGGAAAAGCACATCATGCTCCCTATGTTTGAAGATCTCAGTATAAATTGTATGTTGCTGGGAGAAAGGGACTGGAAGGGAGGAGCAGTCTGTCTATATTCAATTGGGTCATATGCTGGTTGGATTTGTCTGGAGAGTTTCCTTAGTCAGCTAGGGTTGTGCTGGAGTTTGACCTGTGACGGTAAGTCTTGGCTCTATGGATTGCAGTTCCTAAATATAAAAGGATTACTACTGTTATTTGGACATCTGCTATTCTGAATATCTCCTGCTGACGAGATCCATTCCTATAGCTGCATAGTGCACAGTAATTAGAAATGTGCAATGTAAGCAAATGTGTGTCAGCCTACGCCATAAGGCACTCCGCATTACTACACCCCAGTGCAGAGAATGTGCTATGTAGCACATTGCAGCTGCCTTCTGAAGTGGGGCACGAGCGAATAAGTGGGTAGAAAATGTAAATGTGGATGTTGGGAGAGTGGGTTTGACATATGTTGCACTATCCCTGCTGGTTAGGCCTGCTTTGAAAACAGGTTTACACAGTCATTCCTACCCCCCCCCCCCCCCCCCCACTCCACTGGACGAGGACAATACCTGTGATGTTGATGTTTGCCACTGGGGCTTTGACTCACGGTCAGCAAGGGATGGTTCTCATTATAAACCACTGATGTGATCGAAATATTTTCATCTCAACATTTTTTACGACTAGGCTCTGTAGAGCTCCCTCCTGGCAAGCAAGAGAAAAGACTTAGTGAGAGCAAGATGGGCCTGGGACTTTCTCCATGGTGCCCCAGGGAAATGGCACAGGACAGCTATCCAGAGTAGTGGCTTGGCCTGGAGAAGGCCAACAACAGAGGGATCCAGGTGGATGGCGGTGACTGAGAAAGTCCTTCAGGAGCAAGGGGCTGGAGAGAGATGGACAATGGATCCCCAGCTGAGAGGAAACAAGGAAGGAGCTTAGTAGGAGCTTGAGAGAGGACTGTTTGTTTGAAAACAAGGAGCGGGACGGCATACTCCAAGTAGCAAGTGGCCCTTGGAATAATGGAGCAGGGCAGTCCTGGGCCTGGGGCAGACAGCTGTGCACAATTTAAGATTCCAGAACTGGACTTTGTAGTAGAGAGAGAGATCACAGATTCCACTGAGAGCAGCATGTGGAGAGGTGATGTGGAAACCCCTGCACCATGGGGGCTGAATGGGTTGTTGATCCTGAGGAGGGACAAGGGGTAACATTTTCAAAAGTGCCTAAGTGACTTAGGAACCCAATCTGCAATTTTCAAAAGTGATTTAGGCATTTAATAGCCTAAGCCTTACCATAAGTCAATGGCACTTGGGCGCTTTTGACCCAAGATTTGATATTTACTCCTGCAGACAAGTGGAGGGAACCAGAGCTGGAAAACACCTGCCATCCAGGGGGGAGCTGTTTGATCCCAAGATAGTGTAGAAGGACTTTTCTGTTATCATTTGGATTCTTCTGTATATCTCCCGAAGAGAAAAACTTTCTGTGCAGCAGGATTCCTTAAAATGTATCGGTATTTAAATGTACAGCCTTTCATATGCCTGTGTTATGCAGGACTTCAGATCTGATTATCATAATTGTCCCTTCTGGCCATAAAATTCACTTATTCTCTAGTTTCCTATTGCTAATTGTTGAAGCTGGGGAAAAGTCTAAATAAAAGCTTTCTTCCCTACCAGTCAGATCCCCCTCATGTGTAATCCTAAAGTAAAGTCAACGTCCTGTATGTCTGACATCCTAGTGTATTCCCACAAAGATGACTATAACATCCCAAATAGAGCTGGTCAAAAAAAAAATGGACAAAACAGTTTTCTATTGAAAGTGAAATGTTTCACAGCAATGTTTCGGTTTTGATGAAAATATTGTCAGAAACATGACAAGAAATATTGTCTTGGGTCGAGAGAGAAAGAGAGAACCACAAAAGCCCGGCACTGGAACAACAGAACACATTTGGGTTCTTGCAACCTAACAGAATCATCCTAACAGCAGAAACTACCTTCCCAGAGCGGGAGAGATCAGGCACCAGCATCACATTGTGAAGGAAGGGGGAGAACATTGGAAAAAAACTGCTTTTGTAGCTGGAGTAAACAAGGGAAAAACTTGATCAAAAGACTCCTTGACCAGAGTCACTCCTTTACCAAAGGATTCACAAACTGTTCCTGGACCAGGAAAGTCATTATAGATTCACTCATTCAAGAGGCAGATTTTATATTAGCACAGCCAGTAAACTCACTCGGCAACACATCCCACACAGTGCAGGAGACAGCAGACATATGCCAAACCTCATGCTTGTGAGTCAAACCACTACTAAACCCATCTGAAGTGAATCCCATGGAGAAAACCCAGCCACTCACCCCCAAGGAAAAAGGGGGGAACCAACAATACCCTAAAACAAAGAAACAGCAAGTAACAAAAACAAAAAACCCAAGCCAGCAGACTATCAGAAACACAGCTAGTGCACACAGATACCGAACACACCCTCACTCTCAGAGACTCTCCCAATCCCAGGCGAGATCATGCTGTCCACAAAACAGCCATAAACCGAGTACAATCACCGGAGATCCAGGTTTAAGTCCTTCCTCTGCCTAGTTTAGAGCTGGGGATTAAACCTTCCTCACTCATAACCATTGGGCTAGGTGAGTGTCACAGCCATTGTGAGGGGTTCACAAAAATATTTTAAAAGGTCTCATTTTTCACTCTGCATTGGAATGAAAACAAGTTTAACATTTTAAAACCTTGACCTTAGTCACAGATCATATCTATGCCAGAGGATAAAACCCAGAAGGGAAAGTGATGGGCTGTGAGAATGAAAATTTCTCAGATAGGGGCTTGAATTTAAAAACCCTTACATAAGCAGTTTTGATTCACCTGAGTAAGTCCCACTGAAGTCAGTTTCAGTTCCTATTACAAGTGGGTAAGAGTTTGTATGTTCAGGATCATGATTTGCAAAAGTGTCAAGGGAAATAATGAAGTGCATGGAAGGCAAATATCACTATGTATTTAAATACAAATACAGTTTAAAGTTTTCCCCAGGAAATGCGTATTTAGGTAGAGCTGATCATTTGCATGGGAAAGGCTTCTCTTTTTTTCAATAGCACTCAGAAAAACATTCAGTCTTTATTCAGTCCTTCACAAGGAAGTTTCTGCAGCTTCTCAAAAGCACCTCTGTGGCCAACTATATCTTCAACTTGTCTCTTTAGTAAAGTAGTACAGAATGATTTTTTCTTGTAAGACACTAGTAGATTTGTTGTTCCATTTCTTTGTTTTTCTTTCATTTTCTAACAATCAGAAGGGTACATCTTTAAAAGCCCTTGGTCACATTTTTATCAGCAATGTCTCATCTGGAGAGAAATGAATGTTAAGAAACTCAGGTCACATTGTCACCCATCACCCTTAAGGTGCTTCTGAACATCAACATTCTTAAGTGGCAGAAACAATGAAGAAAAGCCTCTGAAACCACTACGGATTTTCGAACAGATCATTCCAGACAGTGAATTTCGGGCTTTCTCTAGGTGCACATTTTTATATTCTCAAGATGACGGGGTATCAGGCTCACCTTTTCTCCACTTTGCATATGTGCTTTCCACTTTAGAAGCAAAAGCCATGACAAATCCAAAGCAAACTCCATTTGAAGAGCCACAAAAACAACTACTGACTGCATGGCCTAATTAATGCCTTCACACTGACCTCTACATACAGCCCATATCAAAAATGTTACAGCTGAGCTGATTCAACATGAACTCAAGATCAGGCAAGACCTGGTACTAATGAATACTAATGAACAGTAATTACTGGAACTCTGCCACTGAAACCCACTGCAGAGACATATGCTAATAGGCTTTACACAGCCACGCACAGGGCTTCAGACCCACTAAGAAACTTCTACCAGACACTGAACAGAAAGAACTGCAACTCATGCAGAAACCAACTTGCATTTATTTTCTCTCTGCTGCCTCCCACCTAACTCTAGGCGAGTGGATTCCGAATGCTTGTTACAAGCACTGCTGGCCTCCTCATCAGTGTGGCTTCAGTGGTATGAGTCTGCTGAGTGGTTTCACACCTACTCTTGACCATCTCTGTTGGCACACAGACAAAACATCAAGTTGCAGTCAAAAATGGTTTTAGAAGGAGTCACCTTTGTCTTCAGGGAAGAGCAGGAAGAACATTTGTCCATTTAGTGTAAAGTACAACATCACACAGTTGGTCACTGGGATTAAGGAAAGGGGTCTTGGAACACGGAATCTGGGCCTTCTCTGCTATGAATCATGGAAAATCACCATGTATCAGTAACATGTGGAACCGCTTGTAGATATTTTAAGGCAAGTCTTTTGGCCACATTCCCCCTTTTGTAATGCTCATGATGGCCGTTGAATGTGTGTCATTGCATTTATATGTAAGCTACCACAGACACTGGGCTGAATTTGTCTCACTAGTTTTCCATCTGTGATTGGATCCACTGATTTCAATGGAATTGCTCCTGTTTTACACAATGTGAGGAGCTCAGGCCCACAGGTCATTTTTTTACTTTTTTTTAAACCTGTAGATCCAGCTTCTAACCCTTAGTCCATCTGTCTTGTCTATTTTGATGATAAACTCTTATTGTGTTGGGCCCTGTTCTTTGCTGGGGCCTATTGGCACTAATTAATACATATATAATAAAATATGATAATGACAATAATTAATAATGGTGCCAGGACATCTAAAGTTCCATTGTGCTTGGTATTAGGGATTTTTGTTTGTTTGTTTGTTTCAGGAAGCCCTTATGTAGTAGGGACCAGATCCATTGTTCAAATGACTGAAACTTCCTTGGCTATAGGATGGCTGGAGATATGTCCTAGTAAAGGAGGAGGTCCCTCGTTTAGAAGGCATGTGCCTGTTAGCGGGATGTCAGATGATAAGCCAGCATTATGACAAACATTATAAGTTTTGAGCATTATTATTCTATGTCATGGTTTCCAGGTCTCCGCTAGAGGGGATCACTGTTACTGTTTCTTCCTTAGTCAGATTCTAAATCAAAGACAAAATTCCTTTTCATTTTTCAGTTTGTAACATCCGATAGTCCCTTTTCACCCCTTTTGGGTGTGGACAAAAGGTTATAAACCTTACCCAAGTAGATGCTAAAGGCTCAGGAAAAAGAAGGCAATTAAAATAACCCAAAATATCTTTTTGTTTTAAATCACATGATATTTGAGGCAATCTCATGCTTTTCAGGGTCCTGACTCATCATGTTTGAATGCTTGCAGTTGGCAACAAGTGTGCAAGGCTGCAGCCTGGGTGGGGCTATGACCACAGCTTCCTCCCTGCAGCCTTTTGGGTGACGTGCACTCACCTGAGCACAGGAATAGTGACTTGTGTATGCCTGACCCTTGTGTATGGTGCATCAGGTGAAGGGGCATTTCCTCCTCACATCTTCTATGCCTCGGCCCTAGATAAGACACAATCTGACTCTTAGTGTGCTTACTTAAGTTAGTGTCAGACACATTCTGGGGGACTCTGAATTCCATTTTTAATTAATTTTCAAAGGCTGTGGGTCAGGGTAGAAACGTCAGAATACGACGCTACCATCAACCTACCATCTATCAGTGACGTCGATGAAAGGTTGGCACAAGAGGTGAATATAGCCCATATGCAGTAAATGGTTATTATAATTGTGACAGAGCACTCAGTCCCTTTAAGGCAGGGGTGGGCAATAATTTTCACAGAGGGACCACTCTACAAATTGTGGCAAGTTGTTGCGGGCCTGGGCCACTTGCGGCTTTCGGTCACGTGACCGGAAGCAGGACGTTCAGGAAATGTCCATCCGAGAAACTAAGCTGCCCTACATTCCAGTTGCCAAGGTAACTGGAGCGTCGGGTAGCTTAGTGATTCTTGGCTGGTCGCTTCCTGAATGTCCTGCTTCTGGCCACGTGACCAGAAGCTGAAAGTTTGGGTAGCAACCAGCCAAAAGCTGCCTGATGCTCCAGGGTAGCTTAAGCAGAGCGTCAGCAGCAGAAGCAATGAATTGGGTGGGTCTGCTTTCACCCCTTTGTGGTGGGCTGGACAGAAATGTTAGATGAGCCGGACCCAGCCCCCAGGCCGTATTTTGCCCACCTCTGTTTTAAAGGCAGGTCCAGATCCATCCAACCCTGTTCAAAGGTTTGGCCCCTTTAAGGACAGGCATTCTATAACTTGGGGACAGGACTATAGAAGGCAAACCCTGTGGGTGGTCTGGGAGAGACTAGAGGTTTCCAACCTGGACCCAGGGAAGAGCAGCTCTTTGGCAGAGAACTGCATGACAGAAGTTGGGTGATGTAGTAAGTGATCGTGGGAAGAGGAAAGCGAGGCTGGGAGTTTGAGTGCACACAGCTGCCCATGATATAGACTCCCAGGCCAGGGCCTAGATCAGAGGGATTGCTTGGACTTAATTGTGGTACCAACTGGTATGGAAATTCATGCAAAAGAAAAGGAAGGAGTGGGAAAGAAAGCTGTGACTCAGGGAAAGTGAACTGCTCTTTGCCCCTGGAGGAGGAGAAAATGGATAGGCTTACCGGGAGGGCTGTAACCCTGTAGAGAGACTGAGTAGAAAATGTGGGGATTTTTTCATATTGGCTGACCTTTTATTTGGATTTTGTTCCCTCAAAAGTGAAGGACTTTGCTTTGTGCTGCGGCCAGAGAACCAAAACACACTGGAATCACCAACTCACTGAAGCAGCCACATTCAGAGGAGAAGAAAACAGAGCCCCCAACATGACAGGACTACTCAGACCTTGTCTACACTACAGAGTTTTGTTGACAAAAGTAATCTTTCATCGACAAAACAGTGGAGGTGTACACACTACAGTGCTCCTTCCATGGACAAAACTCTCCTGCTTTGCCGACAAAATAAACCACCTCAATGAGCAGCATAGAGCTTTCTGTGGCAAAGTTAGCTTGACAAAGTGTAAGTGTAGACACAGCGTTGGTTCTGTTGGTGTAAATGGCCTCAAGGAGGTGTCCCACAATGCACAACTGGTCATCAGTTCGAACGCTGCTGCTCTGCAGCCAGGAACACAGGCATCTGCCCCTCTCCCTCTAAACACCCAGGAATTTTTGAAATTCCACTTCCTGTTTGCTCGTTGTGAAGAGCTCACATCACATCTTCCCAGTTGACCATGGCGGCTCCATGCAACAAATGCTTTCCCTCTTGGAACACACTTGAGTTGTTGGATTTGCTGGCTCTGTGGGGAGAGGAGGCTGTGCAATCCCAACTCCACTCCAGCTATAAGAATTTTGATACCTATTGTCAGATTTCACGTAGCATGTTGGATAAGGGCTACTAATGGGACATGCATCAGTGCTGTGCAAAGATAAAGGAGTTGAGGTAGGCATATAAGAAGGCAAGGGAGTCAAACCATTGCTCTGGTACTTTGCCAAAGACCTTCCACTTCTAGAAGGAGTTGGGCACCATCCTCGGCGGCAACTCCACCTCCACCACCAAGAGTCCCATGAATACTTCGGGGGGGCTGGCAACAGTGGACAACAGAATCAACCTGAGGACAAAGTAATGGATGAGTAGGTCAAGTTGGAGGACAAGATGGAACAGGTGTCAGGGTCATCCGGTACCATGGGGAGCCAGGACCTCTTCTTGACCCAACAGGGTTCAAGTCAGTCCCAGCACTCAGTTTCTGGCATGAATTATGCAGGAGAGCGGAGACCTGGTAAGTGATCACTTTGAGTTGATGTTGCTCAGTTACATGAGGTAGAGTCCTTTGCTTTGTTATATGCTAGAAGTGGGCTAAGAGATAGAAATGTACCAGACTAGCTTTGTTTGCATGTGCTTCCCATTCCCCTGTGAAGCTATGCAGTTGGGCAGAATAGTGTGTTCATGCATACCGAGATGTCACAGGAATCCTCCAGAGAGATCTCTAGGAAACTTTCCTGGATGTACTCACTGATCCTCTGCTGAAGGTTCCTTGGCAAAGCTGCTTTGTCCTTTCCCCATTGTAGGAAACTTTCCCACACCAATCAACAATTACTTGTGCTTGGATCAAAGCAGCACACAGGCAAGCAGCATAGGGACCTGGTCTGAAACTGCACGCATGCAGGAGATGCCCCTTTGCATCCTTGCTTACCCTCAGGAGTGAGATATTGGCTTGAATGACCCCTACCTGTGGAAAATGGTGGCAGAATTTACAATTTTGTCCTAAACTACTTGCAGTGATCCCCTTAGAAAACCACCAAGACCTTTTTCCCCATCTTGAGCACACACACCCTCTCCCGTGGGCCAAACTCATCATGTTTGATGAAGCCCATGGGATGATGCGCTGCATTAGTAGGAGCATTGCCAGCAGATCAAGAGAAGTAATTATTCTCCTCTATTCAGCACTGGTGAGGCCACATTTGGAGTATTGTGTCCTGTTTTTGGGCCCCTCACTACAGAAAAGATGTGGACAAATTGGAGCGAGTCCAGCAGAGGACAACAAAAATGATTAGGGGGCTGGAGCACATGACTTCTGAGGAAAGGCTGAGGGAAGCAGGCTTGTTTAGTCTGCAAAAGAGAAGAATGAGGGGGGATTTGATAGCAGCCTTTAACTACCTGAAAGGGGGTTCCAGGGAGGATAGGGCTAGGCTGTTCTCAGTGATGGTAGATGACAGAACAAGGGGCAATGGTCTCAAGTTGCAGTGGGGGAGGTCTAGGTTGGATATTAGGAAAGACTTTTTCACTGGGATCATGGTGAAGCGATGGAATAGGTTACCTAGGGAGGTGGTGGAATCTCCATCCTTAGAGGTTTTTAAGGTGCGGCTTGACAAAGCCCTATCTGGGATGATTTAGTTGGGGTTGATCCTGCTTTGATCAGGGGGTTGGACTAGATGACCTCCTGAAGTCCCATCCAACCCTAATTTTCTATGATTCTATGTTTAGGACATTCGCCGAGATGTGTGCTTGCCAGGGGACAATGAGAAACAGGTATATTTTACTATAATGATCCAATGCTGTGGGTGCACTAACAATCATGCTTTTGTTTATTATTTCTTGTGATTCTGCAGATGTTGCCTTCAGGAGAATCCCCTACACATCAGCGGAGCTCCTCCACCAGATAAGGAAGTGACCAAGAAGGAGCAAAGAGAACATGTTTTGAGAGGTGCTCCAATTCTCAAACACAGGAAAAACAAGAACACAGGGCGTGTAGACTGTAAATGAATATTTCAAAATAGATAGGCAGGAGAAGAAGGAGAACCAGGAGCAAATTTTGTTGGGGCAAGAGTGGATGATAAAGGTGATGGAGGAGCAAATGGAGATGTTGCATAATCAATCAATCAATCAATCATAATAATAATCATGCTGCAGGCAGAAAACATGTGTACCCACCTTTCCACACCCACAGCCCATACAGAACTGCTTTCCATTGACTCCCCACACTTCTCCCACACATGCTTTGCATCTTCCTGGCCTGTCACAGTAACCTATTCACTCTACTCCTTCGGACAGCTTCCAAAATAGTAGCTGGAGTTACACACAGCTATGACTGCCCTTCACTGCTATCTCCCTCTCCATCATCTTTTTTGTGTGTTGTTAATTGGATTTAATAAAAACAAACACTCTGAAAGATAATCATCTTTGTCTCCTACACATGGTGGTTGCTGCTGCAATTAATACAGAGTAGCAACTGGAACATTTGCAGACTACAAATCATGGTCAGGAAGCAATCATCCAAATTTTCATGCAAGACAACAAGTAAATGAAGCATGGAGGAGTGCTCTATAGAGAGGCAGGTTACAGTTACTCATTGTCAAAATGTACCTCAAAGCCTCCCTGATTCAAATAGCCTCCAGTTGTGCCCCTCTAATAGCGCTGGTATCTGGCTGCTCAATAACAGCCACCAGGTGATGCACCTCTGCCCTCCACCTGTTGGGAAACTTTTCACCCTGAGCCTCACAAATATTATGCAGCGCACAGCAGGCTGCTATGATGATGGGAATATTTTCCTCATTTAGGTCTAACCTGCCATGAAGGCAGCAACAGCAAGCTTTTAATCTGTCAAATGCACATTCAACAGTCATTCTGCACCTGCTCAACCTATTATTGAAGCACTTCTTGCTTCTAGCCAGGTTTCCCATGTAAGGTTTCATGAGCCATGGGAGTAGGGTACGCTGGGTCTCCCAAGTTAACTACAGACATTTTGATATCCCCCACTGGAATCTTCTGGTCTGGAAAGAAAGTACCTGCTTGCAGCTTTCTGTACAGGCCAGTGTTCCTGAAGAGCTGGCATCATGTACCTTCCCTGACCACCCCACATTGATGTCAGTGAAATGATCACAGTGATCCAGAAGCATAGAAAAATTCCCCTTTCTATTGATGTACTCTGTCGCAAAATGGCCTGGGGCCAAATTTGGGATATGTATGCCATCTATCACCCCGCTGCAATTACGGAATCTCATTGCCACAAAAACATTCACTATTTCATGCACATTTCCAAAAGTCACAGTCCTTTGTAGCAGGATGCAATTAATGGCCCTGCATACTTGCGTTAATGCAACCCCCATGGTGGACATCCCAACTCCAAACTGATTTGTGTCTGACCAGTAGCAGTCTGGAATTGCCAGCTTCCACACAGCAATTGCCACTGAGAGGGCAGCTTTCATTTTGCTGTCCTTGTTCCACAGTGCTGGAGCAAACTCTGCACAGTCCCAGGAAGGTGTCTTTGTGCATCCAAAAGTTCTGTAACCACTGCTCGTCATCCCATAACAACGCGGTCCCACCACCAAGTGCTTGTTTCCCAAGCCTAATAGCGATGGTCCACTGTGTGCAGCTGCTCTGTGAATGCCAAAAGTAATCTGGCAAAGTTTTTTCAATGGCACATAGCAGGTCAGGCACCTCGGATTCCTGTTTAGATTCAGAGCTCATGATATACTGTATGATTAGCTGCACTGAGTTTGTAACACTGACCACAACAGTAGAGAGCAGTGCAGGATCCATCCTTTCAGGCAGAGATGGTGGGTGCACAGTAAACAGGACCATTGAAAATGGTGTGAAACGGGGTCGGAAGCCTATGGAATGATGGGACAGAAAAAAACTACATCATGGGGCATTGAGTCCGCAGCCATGATGCACTGCTATCCACTTTGCCTTCTCATAACTCCTAGCTGCAGAAGGTGGCAAGTAGTACAGTAGGATAGCTACCCACAATGCACTGCTCTCACTGAGCACCAGCTATGGATGTGCTCCGCTCACAGAGGGAGCACTGTGTAAACATGCACAAGTGACGAACTTATAGCGGTTTTTAATCATCAGTGAAACTTGCATTGACCATACTCTGTAGTCTAGAAAAGGCCTAAGGCATGCATGAGCTGATCTTGGGCCAGGTAAATTGGGGCTATGTCTTTGGCTATTTGTTTATTGTCTTATTGTCACACTAAGCAACACTTGGCAAAAAATATGCTCAGTTTTAGTAGAAACACTACTTCTGCCCTTTGAAATTCTTTCTTTTCTATCCTCCTATCTCAGCTACTCTCTGTCTTTGTTTCTCCCTCTGCATTTTCCTCCCAGTATCATTTCTCTATTTCAGTCTCTCCCCCTCACTCAGCCCATCTGCTAAAATGATAAGCAATTCAATAGTTAATGCTTGCATTAAAAGTACCCTCACTAAGCTTTAAAGTTTAATATCCCAGTGAGACAAATGGGGGACAGAGGAGCTGACATCATTCTGACATCAGACAGTGAGCAGACTCAGAAAGAGAACGCTGCATTAGTTTACATTTGTAAGTTTCTGGCCCTCATGACTGTAAAGGGGATATTCCTTCTTAAAAAATGAAAGCTTAGGTTCTGCAGAGTCTGAACATACCATATGGTCCACAGAAATGCATCAAACAGGAAAGACGCAACCCACGGGTTAAGTGTTTGACACCCCTGCTTGGGGAACTTTTCAATATCACATTACTCCTATACTTTCCCTTCTTCTCTCCATTGCATTCGCTCCTTCATCCCTACTGTATTTGTGTCTTACTAACTGAATTTAAACTAACAGGATGTACCAGTCACAATCAGCAAAACATGAGGAGCATTTTCCAGCTGGTAACTGGTTATGAAATACAACTGCCAACTGAAAAATCTCAACAGACTTGACCTTCAGTTCTAAAACAGCCAGCAACAGGGTTGTTTTTACTAGTACCCAATTGGTTCTTGAAAATTCATGTCCGTTCATCTCTAGGAAAACAGCTGAAGTATCCCTTTTCTGTAAGGTAAGGGATACCACTCTTCCCTTACTGCTGGATTCTCTTGCCCCGCATTTGTCTGCCTAACCCAGTGGGATGTTTCTTGCTCATTCAAGTACTTACTGGAATTCTACTGGCTGCAGTGTTTACAGAAACAGGTTTTCATTTTTCTTTTTGAACAGAATTTTAATCAGTTTTTTTCCCTTTTCTGTTGTCCAAAAGTAATTAAGCAATCTATTCAATTACAGGGGCCCAGACCTGACTGAGGCTATTTCTGGAAAACCTCTCCAGTTTCTTTAATCAGCTACTGCAAGCTGAAAGAAACAAATGTAGTTTTCTCTGCACTCTGGCCATGCAGACATTACCCTTGATTCTTTTGGGAGGACAAAAGCTTTCACCCACACAATAATGAAGCCATTAAATCAGAATAGGGCAATTCAAAATTAGTTTTCCTTGATCAGGCAAGTACTTCTATAACCAGTACACTTTCAGAATTTAACTCATTAGACTCACTGAAGAATAAAGGCTTCCCTTGATCCAGTTAAAAAATGCATACCTTTCCCCATGTTTGAAATAAAGGATTATCACATACTCACCAAATTCAATTCAATTTTTATTTTTTGTGGGACTGCATATTTTGTGCCATAAATTACGTACTTGGATCTGAGTGAAACATTTCTATTTAAGTGTTTGCCATTAAACCCCACATCCACTGATCAATATTTTTCAGTCAAACTCTTTGACAGGAACTACTATAGAGTTAGTGGGCCAAATACTGTTCCCCCTGAAGTCAATGGTCCTACTCACTTCAGAGGGACCAGGATTTGGTTCAGTGACAAAGAGTTCAAGTTAATAGTCTGAAAACTGAAACTGGGGCTGAATGAACTGACCCACTTGTTGAGCAGAGTATCTTGTTGTGAACACATTGGGGCTTTGTGATCAGCGCTGGCAGTGTGAGGGTTTCCAGGCAGAGTTTATGGTGTTCACTTTGAAACTTTTGACCTATAAAATCCTAAACAGCTTAGGGTCTAAACTTTGTAACAGTGACCCATTTCTTCTAGTGGAGGTGTACTCAGTTTGGAAAAAGCTGTAGCACCAGCACAATCAACTCTGATGCCACTTTACGTCCCTGTCTAGCCATCATAAAATGGTATTTCTTGGCATATTGGAAAAAAGTGCCTGCCACTTTGTCACTACATCTGCTTTAGCATCAGCGATGGCCTTGACTTGTGCATCCATCATACCTTCCTCTCTCTTGAAGAAATATTTTGGGACTTTTAAGAATAAGTGCAGTGCTCTTGTAGTTTATCATGTCATAAGAGGACAGCAATACAAAGCTGTTTGGGTATTTTGACAAAGTTCTATTATCCTTACTTTTCTTTTCTTTTTTTTTTAAATATACTGTATAATGCTGAAGAGGCACAAATATCAGAATCAAACACTTTGCATGCTCAGATTAGCAACACTGCAGTGGCCGGAAGCAGGAAGACACAGATTAACATCCCGGAGCAACAAGCTTTTCCAGGAAGATTCCACTGCCATATTATTTGCTTGTTACCATAATGTGCAGAAAATGTGCCACTTTTCTAATGGCACAAAGGTTCTTTGTGGAGCAGCATGCTAAACCTGGAAGGATTTTTAAAAGAAAGCCATTTTCAAAAGCTAACTTGCTAGTTCAAGATGAGCTCCAGCAAATATATGAGTAAAGTCTATACCATTCTAAGGTCTTGCTCTTGAATGTGGGAAGACACTACCAACATTTTTGTGGCACGATTCTGGATCTCCAGCTCACTTTAAATAGCTGCTGCTTCATTGTAACAAAAAACTTCTCTAAATGATTAATAACCAATTATGTTCATGACAACTCTGAGCATGTGGGCAAGACTCACCAGCCAGACACCAAAGAAAGAATTATCTGTAGTAACTTAGACCCCACCCCATCAATGTCCCATCACAGGCCATTGGCATATTTACCACCAGTAGTCAAAGATCAGTTATTTGCCAAATTAGGCTGTCCCATCATACCATACACTCCATAAATTTATTAAGCTCAGTTTTGAAGCCAGCTAGGTTTTTTGCCCTCACTGCTCCCCTTGGAAGGCTATTCCAAAACTTCATTCCTCTGATGGTTAGAAAACAATGTCTAATTTCAAATCTAAACTTCCTGATGCCCAGTTTCAAATTTAAACTTCCTGATGCCCAGTTTATATCCATTTGTTCTTGAATCCACATTGGCATGGACTTAAATAATTCCTCTGCCTCCCTGGTATTTATCCCTCTAATGTATTTATAGAGAGCAATCATATCACCCATCAACCTTCTTTTGGTTAGGCTAAACAAGCAAAGCTCTTTGAGTCTCCTTTCATAAGGCAGGTTTTCCATTCCGCAGATCATCCTAGTAGCCCTTCTCTGCACTGTTCCAGTTTGAATTCATCTTTCTTAAACATGGGGGACCAGAACTGCACACAATATTTCATATGAGGTCTCATCAGTGCCTTGTATAACGGTACTAGCATTCCCTATCTCTACTGGAAATACCTCGTCTGATGCATCCTACGACCACATTAGCTTTTTTCCTGGCCACATAACATTGGCGGCTCATAGTCATCCTGTGATCAACCAATACTACCAATTCCTTCTCCTCTTCTGTCACTTCCAACTGATGCGTCCCCAACTTATAGCAAAAATTCTTGTTATTAATACCTAAATGCATGACCTTGCACTTTCCACTATTAAATTTCATCCTATTTCTATTACTCCAATTTACAAGGTCATCCAGATTTTCTTGTATGATATCCCGATCATTCTCTGTAGTGGCAATACCTCCCAACTAGTTTGCTGTTGTCAATAAAGGCTTGAAACAGCCCTGTCCTCCTGAGAAAACTTGGCCCTAAAGATCAGGAATATGAAGTAATTCAGGAAATCATATTTAGCAAGAAGGGCCTGATAGTTTGAGAATCAAAACAGCAGGCTGGTAGATATAAATATTTTCCTTTCCATAAGGTCAAGATGCTTGGCCTCCTTATGTGCAGAGGTGGCCCTTGGATGTGGTTGTCCGGATCTTCCTGTGGCCACCGGGACCACCAAGGAATTCCTTTAGGAAAGGGTGGATGAACAAGAACTCCCCTCCCTTAGCAAGGACAAAGTACCACTTCTCTGCCCTCTTACAGGTAGAGGCACTGGTAGTTAATTGCACTTCATTTTCCAGAATTGCAACCCAACTGGAGCCCATAAGCTGCAGGATGTCTGGGAGTTTATATTGAGGGTCCTGGACCTCCTCTAAGGAGGTCTGTAGCTCTCTTCCCACTCTTTGTAACAGCTCTTGTAACTGTCTATGGTTGTCCAGGGAAGATAGAAATGCTGGAGCTACCACTTCATCAGGTGACAAGGATGATATCCCTTCAGAACCAGTAGTAACAGCAGATCCAGCTAATCTTTGCCTTCTTCTCTGGGCTCGGGGGATTCAGACTGACTCCTGGGAGGAGAGGGGTGATAAGATTCCCTCTTGGAGAGGACAGATTTTGGATAATGTGCATAAGGTTTCCAAGGGCCCCCATATAGCCAATATGAGGGGTCGAAGGTGGGTTGTGGGGGACCCCAAGGCATTGGGTCCCACTAGTCTTGAAGAGGAAGATCACGTCTGTGTGGCTGACACTGGTTCCAGGAGATTCTCATCTCCCTGTCTGGGTTGAATTCCCTGAGTGGAGGAGAAGGTAGTTTCACTAGTACATGCAACTCTCCTGAAAATGAAAAGGTCAAATCTCCAGTGCTATCGGCAGTTCTGTCGGATCCATTGAGAGGAAAATGTGGCTAGCAGGTGGGGACAGGGATAGACTTCTCCCAGAGTCCTGGACTCCTACGGGCATTTTTATCTCCCTGGTGAGGATTGGTACTGATAACAAGGGAGTATGTGGGTCCAGGAAGATGAAGATATCATCCAGAGAAGTATAAGTCACCAGCAACTTTGCAGGTTGCATCTTGTCACTCCGTGACACTGAAGTAGGTGTAGATGGCAGTTCCTTATGGGGCTGTGATGGTACCACCAGTGAATGAATATCTGACCTCACAGATTGTGATGGTACCACTGGTTCCTAGTCCTTCATGTCCCAGTATTTCATTTTAGGTGGCACCACCATTGGTGTCAAAGTCAATGTGGAGGCTGGTACCAAAGGAGCTTTGCTCCTATGAGTCTTTTGAACATGCCCATATGGCTTGGGGGGTCTAAGTCCCTATGGCTTTGTCACAAAGGCTCATCTGACTTGGACAGGGTCAGGGAGGGCCTTCTCTTAAAGGGCCTAGAAAGGGATCTGCTTTTAAGTTTGTAAGAATGCCCCTTATTCTCATGAGAGGGTTGAGCCAAAGGTTCCTTCCCTCTACACCTCTCCACTCTGGAGTCAGACTTGTACTATGGGATTCTGGCCAATGTACAAAAGGGGTCTGCCCAGCCTGGGTCTGAATGGGGCATCATTGCCTGCTCCATAATGCACTTCTGAAGCCAAAGTTCTCACACCTGCTGCATTTGATTGGGAAAAGGGTAGTAGATACCGCACTTAGAGATGGGCTTTCCCAACGCAGTAGAGGCAGCACTGGTTTAGAAGCTTTTGGTAGTGTTGCTTCCATTGCTCTTTAATGGATTCATTGTCTTTAAGAAGGATACTACCGTCTTCAGATCTCAGCAATGTGAGGCTACATGAGCTTGCTCTGTACAGAGTCTTAGTCTCATGGGAAAAGCTCCGCATATCATGTCTGTCAGCATATGCTTGGATTTCTTTTGCTTTGTCCTTTCACCATGTGTTTTTGATTTCTCAGATCCTCCTTTCAACTTCAGCTTTAAGCTGATGGAAAAAGCTCTGCTTCTGACTGGATAATGGATGGTTTTGTCAGTTGCAGAAATCTTTTCTCTTCTGATCCAAAAGGGCTGTGATCTTAGTATTGTTGTCATTAAACCAGTCCTGATGGTGGCAGGTAGCAAGGCCAAAGGATTCCTCAAAGCCTTATGGATAGTCTGTTTTAGGGCTTTCCAATGTCCTTCAACACTTGTGTTGTCATTTCCAGTGTGCACATGGTCAGTTTTCCACTTAAGTGTATTTGGAAGTTCTCTTGGTGCACTGATGATTGAAGTCTTTGGCTATTATATTGCCATCTGAGTGATCTGGATTGCTTTCTATGTCTTGGTGCAATCCTGATGGACATGGCTGATCTCACCAAACAGTGGTCATTCCAGCAATCATCGGCTTCTGTCATGACATGGGTGATTTGGACTTCCCTTAAATCCTGTGTTTTTACAATGACATAGCCCAGCTGGTGCCATTGTTTTGAACTGGGGTGTTGCCAAGTTGTTTTATACTTGATGCTTTGTCTGAGATAGTGTCTGTGATCAGAAGGCCATGCTCTGCGCATTTGCTGAGTAGAAGGATACTGTTGGAATTGGTCTTACTCGTTCCTTCCTTCCCAATAGTGCCACTCCATATGTTAGAGTTTCAGCCAACTCTTGCGTTAAAGTCCCCTATGAGAATTATCTTGTCTGTTTTTGGAATGGATGACAGAATTCTGTCAAGGTCAGTGTAGAAGGATTCTTTCTTTTCTTCGGCATCAAGTATTGGTGCATATGCACTGATGATGGTGGCAAATGACTTCTAAACCGAGACTCAACTGTGACTGACGATATCATCGACTCCATCCCTCAACACCCAATCTGGGAAACTCTTGTCAACCCACCAACATGGGTGGGATTGTGGCATTGATTTGCCACAAATCAATGATATGGCATTGATTTTACATACTGGGAGACAGTAGCCCAAAATAGGCTAACTGGTGAAGACTTGTCAGAGAAAGAATGACCACTTCTAAGGAAAATCGCCCACCTTGATCACAGAAATATGCCAGAAAAGAAAGGACAGACAACTGTCATGCAGTAATCATGGCCCAAGCCTGCCTTCTGAAATCACCTGCAACGTTTGCCAACAAATCTGTGGCTCAAGAATTGCACTATTCAGTCACCAAAGGACCCATATAAAATAAAACCTGTGAAAGAGATCATCCTTGACTCACGGAATTGCTGATGATGACAAAAGGCAGCATTTGTAATTGTCACTGACTGAAAAAAAGTGGGGGCATGACACATAGTTTTAGAAGCCTGGTATTCTAGGCATAATCTAAGTCCCATGTGAAGAGACCAGGAGGGTGCCGGAGGGTGGGGATTCTAACAGTAACTAACTAGGGAACTATAAAATACTAATTAACAATAAAAAACTGAGAATAATATAACTGAATATTTACAGAAGAAGAGAAGGGTCAGTTCTGGACACTGGAGAAGTCCTTTTAAGGCCATGTAATGGCAAGAAGAAACTGGAGAGGCCCCCTTATACTTTTGGTGCAGAACACATGGAGGGCAAGTGTGCAAGGTACCCCCACAATGGAATACACATAGGGACCACCACTTGAGGAAAAATGTGCAGTGCTGTCTCAATTCTGATCCTGAGCATCTAAGCACTTTGCATTCTTCAAACAGATGTACAAATATTAACTAATCCTACAGGCCCCCATAATGGTAAGAAGCACTACACCCATTTTACAGATGGTGAAACTCACAGAGCTTAAACAATTTAAGCCATACACTAAGTCAATACCAGGGCCTGGATTTGAATTTGGGAGTTCCTGGCTCCTACTTCCATTGTCAGTCCAATAGATCATTGAAAACCTGTAAATATATGACAAGCATAAACATATTTAGAATTTTTGTTTCCAGTGGAACAGGTGTTGGAGACTTATATCCTCATTAAGGTGGATTTTGTGCAAGGTGTTAATCATAAAGCATTTGAGCAATTTGGATTTTTAACTAGGGATCACTAAAAGCTGTGTGACAACATCAGGTACTTGCATATTGCTAAAAGGGTCCAACTTTATCAAAGGCAGAGGTCAAGCTGAAGTGGAAAACTATGGCATTTTAGGGTAAGTCAGAGTTGTGTATGTCTGCCATCCAAGTTCCAAAGGAGTACAGAATTTTAAGCATGCAATACATTTTTTATTTTAAAAAGCTAAGCAAAGCAATGAGACTGTAAGCCTTCAGATGACATCAGTCCAAAACTAGTAGGCTCCAAAGAGTTGGTTATAGAAGTGTTAAGCTGCCAACAGTCATTATATCAGCAAGAAGATGTTGCTTTAATATACTTTCAGAATTACACATGCCCCCAAAATATTGCAAAGAGAAATGACAGAACCACTCTGAGGAGCCAGCAGAGTTGTAAGATATATATCTGAGTGGAATTCTAGTATTGCCTCATTCATGGAAGGGCAGGATAGGTTCTTAAATGATGTACTGAAATCACTGAACCCTCTGGGCTGGAGCTGAAGCAAAAGAAGTGACAAGTGAGTCATGCAAATGAATTGCATGCATCTTCCAGGCCACGTTGTAGATAACAATGTGGAAGATCCAGTCTTGGTCATCAAAATGTAAAATGTTCCATGTTTCCACGCACTTAGTGAATGATAGGGATGGGTGCTCACCTTGGAGACTACCTGGAGGGTATCATTACCAACAACCCATCTCCTAAATGAGTCTTTCCATTGACTTCAGTGGGCCTGAATCAAGCCCTGAGGAACTAAAGTCTAATTTAATTCAAGACAGATATGTGCGTCCTTGAGTAAAGCTTTAAAGAAATGCTCTCTCAGATTCAACTCTCCCATCTCTTTTTATTCAATCACCACAACATTTGATAGTACTGTGTCACATTACTTTTGACAGTAAAATGCTTTGGGGAAGGGCTGCTCCAGACAAAGCCTCCAAACTCATGTACAGTTAGGATTCATAATCTATAGAAAAATTCATCTCTCCCTTTGTCTCTCTTAATCCTCTCATCCTTCAACTCATTTCACTCTGAATCTGCTGCAGTTTAAGCTCACCTTGAGAGACCAGTTCATAGTATTTGCACTCCTAACATGTTTTATCTCCTGGATAGGATTTTTTTTATACCAGAGCGTATTTTCCTAAGGCTGTTATCTCTGCTGACATACTCTCATTGTTGGGGCATTCCCCCAGCAGATCTCACTCAGTAAAAGTGGCACCTTTGCTGCATTTAGGAGATAACAGCAGTGCAGCCAGGTATATTCTCTGCCTGTCTCCTCTGGAAGAGGAAGGGATAGACTGTGTCAGAAAACCTTGGAATTCCAAGCCACTTTTCTGCACAGGGCAGGAGGAAACCAGCAGGGCCAGCAAACAGCTCATTATTGGCCCCACACAGAATCCTGCCCTGGAACTCAGGTTTTCTGACATAGTTGCTATTCTACCCCTCTCAGCCAGTGCTTAATTTGTAATGAAAGAGGTGCTGAGGCTCAAGCAATTTTTTTTCTTCCCTAACTGATGCAGCAAGCCCAGAGCTGGCATGGCTATGAACTCCCAAGCCTAGAGCTGCCAAGTCTCAGCCCTGGCACAAATTAAGCACTGTTCTCTGCACCTTGACGGATAGTATTTGCCCTGGCAAGTGGAACATGAACAGTCTTCAAGGGAAGATCATCCTTTTATCAAAATTTTCTCTCCTGCATGAGGCCCCATTCATTGCTGAAAACTATTAGTCGTGTTCTTGTCCTATCCAGGAAAGGCATTTGTTAATATTGACAATAGCCCAGGTTTGTCCTCATTTATACATGTGCACTGAAATTAATGGGGGGGGGGGGGTCAGAGGTAAGGCAGAATTTGATTCAAGCTGGGAACATATATAAGCTAACATGACGTGTGTGTGTGTGTGTGTGTGTGCGTGCGTGCGCGCGCATAATGGTGTGTGTGGGTAGTGTAATTTTAAAAATGTTCTTACTTTCTGTTGTAATTTACATAGTCCTGCTGTGGTACTACTTTTCATTCCTCAGTCTCTCCAGCTTCAGGGGGCATTATAACTAACATGTGGGCAGTCCACGTTTTCTAGCAAACCAAAGAGCCCTGCCTTTGCCCCTTCTGGTACCCTCATGGAATATTGGTGAGGTGAATGACCTCAGCATAGTGAATGACACCTGCAACACTGTACTATACCTGCTGATGGGAGGGAGGGAGATACCTCTTTAACATTTGTGACACAACTGTTACAAATATGAAGATAGAGAATTCCCTTTACAATTGTCTTCTGTTTCCCCCTGGAGTTTAAGATATTGCACAGTTCTTGAAATAGGTTTTTGCCTAATGAGTCCTCCTGTGTTCTCCACCAAAGTGCTCCTTAACCTTGGGAATGAGCACAGATCTATTTTTTACTTGTGGTAACTAAAGGAGAGCACGTACATGGCTTGCCAGAGGGTACACAGGAAGGTTGTGCTAGAACCAGGACTTGTCTGGATATCAAAGGTGACAGAGGTATGTGATATCCTCTAAACTGGTACTACTCAAGCCTTGGGATCAGAAAAGGGCACCAGATGGATTGCACTGTACCATCTCTGAAGATAAAGTTCGGCAGAATCCTGGATTTGCCAGGACCTGAAGGTCAGCAAGGAAAAAAAACTTGCTCCCTCCACATTTGTCCAGCTACTGCTAATGCTGCTTCATGTCTGCTCCATCCTTGCCTACCCCAAAATTCACTGATTATATAAATGTCAATAGTTGTGATATGCTACAGTGAAATATATATCATCCTACTTTGACATTTGTCTTGTCATGCCCCTTTGTCACCACTTTTGATGATCCTCTGAGTGGGTGCAGTTCCACCTTAGTAGAGAGGTATTGCTATGTTTTGGATAAGCTAGAGAAGCAAAATGTGCATTAAAGGGAAGGCTTCCAAAAGTGCCCAAGGGATTTAGGAGAACATGTCCTAGCACTGAAAGTCAATGGGACTTATTCTTTCACACAACTGAAAATATATTTCCCCAGTGCCCCTTGAGATCTGATTGTGACTCTTTGGCCACAGAGGAGATTAGTGAATAACTGGAAGCCCTCTTCTGTTTAAGCCATATTCTTCAATAAACTATAATTTTTTTTCCAATTTTTGTGTCAACTTTTTTAACCTTTAATTAAGGTATCTTTGTTTCTCTGCTTCTTTTCTGAGCTAAGGTATCCAAGCCCATTAAACAGTATTCCATATCTGGCATTTATCCATAAGAATCTTGCTGGTTAGAATGTGTACTGTTTCATTTCTTCTGTCCGATACCTAGTGTCTTCTCACCCAGTTGGAACTTGAAAAGGAGGTTTAGTTGATCAAAAGTTCTGACAACACACTATCCCTGGCTTCAAAGGACCCTATATTTGTCACCTGTTTAATCTATCAGGGCATGAGAATGTGATCCAACACCCACTGAAGTCAATAGAAAGACTCCCTTTGAATTCAGAAGAGCTAAATCAGGCCTTAGATGAAGACCTAAAGCTGGTGGAGAAGACCAAGGTCCAGGGGGAGTTGTTATTCTGACAAATGAAGGACTTCAGTCTTCAGGGATGTCAATTTAGTGCCTCTCATATATATAAAGTTCACTTTTAATTTAAAAAGTTTGCGCGTGAGCTCAATATACATGATATATAGTAATAAATCAGAGGGTTCTTAATCTTGATCACTGGATATTGTCTCATGCCACCTGCAAGAAAAAATATAATTCAGATATCCTATTTCGCGATCAGCATCTCCCTAGTGGCTTAGCAGATTTCTAATGAATATCAGCTTAAAATAAGCAGTTCTCCTTAGAGATCTGCCTCTGCAGAAGTAATATTCTCAAAGCAAACCAGTTACTGGTAAATAACCTCGTGTAATATTTTTATGGCATTGGTCTCTTAGCCTAAGAAATAGCTACATTTTGTATAGTCCTTATTTTTAAAAAATCACATTTTTTCTGGTAGGTTTTATAGAAATATCTTGATTTTTTTAATGTAGAACTGATACGCATTCCTGGTTGTAAAAAAATGACATACCATGGTGAAAGTGACATCCTATAGAACAGAATTCTAAGAACAGTAGAAAGAAGTAAGATACTTAAACTAATATTTATGAAAAATTATAAAGATCTACTAACATGGTACAAATCTTTCAAAATGTTGTGCGTTAAAATAAGTGAATAGTGCGTGTATTTTTGGTATATGAGTATTATGTACTATATGAGACAATCATGTTAGTTTTAGGATCTAGTTTTTTTACGCCTAGTGAAAAGTATTAGAAAGTTTCTTGCTACTGCATGATACGGTAACTGATGCTAAATGAAGCAAATGAAATGAAAATCCATTATTCTACTTACTACACCTTCCTAACAGCTATGCTCCAGTAATGGGAAGCTTTTCAACAACCTGCCTGTATCTAGTATAATTACCATTTTTAAGCTTTAGTTTTGACATATTTGTTACTTACCTCATTATCCCCCATAAACCTAGATCATTGCAATTTAATGGTATTTCAAAAATCCCTCATCTGTGTTGAAAAGTTTCAAACAACACACTTTCTCATGCTCTTTCAGTATCTGTGGATTCTGTTGTTTGATTAGTGAATGCCCTGTCCTCGTTTAAATATGCTAAAATACTCACCTCTTCTGATTAGCACAGTCTGCCATGCAAAGCCTTTGTGTTGTACTTGCTACTGATTTGTACTGCATTGCACTTAGATCCAAGTATGTGTCTGCTCTTTTCTATTGAACTCATTTATCTTTGGCGGTCAGCTTCACATGTGCAGTCAGTGTCAAGTGCTGGAGAAAGAGCAGCCACAGAAATATCTCTTCTCCATACTCTTAATTTTTGCACTGAAGAGATTGTGGATTCAATGCCTGACAACTACCTTTCAAGTCAGGAACAGAACCACAGATAATTACCAGAGTCTGGGTTTGAAAACACTGTGCCAGACAATAGAGTTCTTCACAAGGCTGACTTTAGATGACAAGAAAACCTAGAAGGAAGAAAAGCAGCATGGCCTTGTACAATGACCTACCATCGTACACAACCAGCTCCTGGGTCAAGTTCCTACAACAGCTCCATAGTATCACTGTCACCAGTGGGTGTCCAGACCAGGGGACGTATTGAGTGAGTACTCACTGGCTTGCTCTACCAGGACATCTACGGTGGGACAGCCAGTTCTACAAAATTTGAGTTTCCAAAAAGTTAAGGGACTGCTTCTCCTCATTTACACTAGTTTTACACAGAGTTTCTCAGGTAAGTGAAAGACCCAGGCTCTAGTCAACAGCTACCGTTCCCCCCAGTAAAAGCAGCTTAAAACCTGGCTTAATGAGCTGTGAATGATTCCCTGCCAAGGCGGAATCCTCCAGTGGCTTAGCACTGATGTAAGTCTTCCAGTGAGGGGATGCTCTCAGTGGAAAGAGATATAGCCAAAGTATCCCTGTGCCCTGGCAGTCTTTTGTTGATAAAAACAAGCCTTTGAGGTATGACCAGCAGGTGTAAAGTGGCAGCTGTACATTGTTCTATAGCGCTCTACATTGTTCTCTACAACATTTTGGTGAGCAATGCTTGGCCCAGAAAGGCTAGCTCCAAGGTTCTTAGCCCACATCTGCATCTCTTTTGGGAGTGATAAAAATCCTCTGAATGTGACCCAAACTGTCAGCAGGTGAGCTGAAACAATAAGTCAGAAAACAGCCAAAATCCCTGAGTTGTTAACTCTGAAATCTTATAATGACAATTTAAATGTCAACACTGTTAACTCTTTAAACAGTAATCATTTTTGCAAAACCAACCAGCTACTCTGAATTGGTGGGCTGAACTTCAGTATAAATACTACTACTTTTTCCTCTAGCAACCAGGCCTTGGCCTGGATGGGCACCATCCAGAAAGGGCCCAAACACAGCAAATCATCCTCAAAATAGGCACACACGTTATGTGTAATATTGAACTCGTTTTCACTGATATAAATCAGAAGTCTCTGTTGAACTCAGAGGAGTTACGCTGATGCAAGTGAGATCAGAACTGGGCACACAGGCTGCAAAAGCAGTATTGATGTGCATCCATATTCTAGATCTAAGTGACCTCATGCAAGTGTGTGTGTGTTGGGGGGCGGGGGTTGCAATGGTTTGCAATCAGAGTTCAAACCATTAAAATATGACTCAGTCTCCTCAATCTCCAGACCCCACCTCAAAAGTTCCTATGGTGGAAGGCTGAGAAGCAGTCTCTCTTTGGGCTTAATAGGGAATCCAGGCTGTGTTTGTTACTTCCTCCAATGCCTGTGGTTCTCCAGGCATAACCTGAGTGTGCCTCTTACCAGAATTTGGCACAAAATCTTTCAAAATTAGCATGTTCTAATATTTATGATCTCTTTCAAGTTTCTTAATTTCTTCAGTCTTTCTAAAGTTCTTGGGCCACATCCTCTAGTCCATTAAGACTATCTGGCATAGCCCCAAAGCATATCCCACCACTCAAGTGTCCCCTTGCATAGGGGACTCTTCAGGTGGTTTAGAGCCTCTGTAAGAGACTATCACACACCTTCTTTCAGACCCCAATATTGGTGTGGCCAGTGCACCCTTATACCTCAGTAATCTCCAGCAGCCTCTTGGACCATGGGCAGACAGCACGAATTATAGCAGCCTTGAATCTGCTCTACTGCATGACAGCTAGATGGCCCAGGATTCACAGGATGCAAAGATGGTTTAAAGCCATCTTTGCACACACTCCTCCTGAGGTGCAGCCATGCACAAGATCTGGGCCTTCACGTTATCTTGCCAAGAGTTTATTTTTGTTTCTTTGTCTCGTCCTCCTTTTATTAAATAAAAGCAGGTAATAGTCTTAATAGAAAGTCTTCTAAAGGCAATTAGTAAGAATAAAAAAGTACATTCTGTTCATTCCCCTAACTAATTTAAAATCTATCACAAATGCTCGGTGTGCTAACAAATTACCCTCTGAAGATAAACCTGAGATCCCTTGGGGATGAAAAGTGGCCTTTTTGGTGAGAAAATGCTGGCAACCCTAGAACCCACATCCTTTCCCTCTTTGATGAAGGTTGTCTTTCTGGTATACCAAAGCATCAGATTTCAAGGTGCAAAAACAATGAAAAAAGAGAAGAAGAAAAGAAAACACTTTTCTCCCATTAAGAAAGTCTGATGAAAACTGCTCTTTCATCTGGCATTTGATACTCACATGCACTTTCACATTCACAGTTGGATGGAGTTTTTTTTCCAAGTTCTGCCCTAATTTATTTATCTTAAAATAGGCAATGTACTGTAATTTTACAATAAAGGACTCCGAATCAAAGCTTACCTTATCCAGAGGTAATTAATACAAAGATTGTTGAATTAAAGATGTGAGTCTTGACACTTTGGCAGGGGGGTAAGGGACATGGTCTCAAAGGCCCAAATTATGCCTGAAACAGACCAATTAACACCATGTATCTTCTTTTATGTTAACTTCAATTAAGGTTTCTTAAAATTTTTAAAGTTATTTTCTTCTTTACAATCTCAGAATGTCAGAAATGTACATCAAAGAAAAACGATTCAGTGTGAACACCATAGGTAACGCTCATTTGCACAAAAATCTGCATATTGCAAAGGAGTTCAGAGCCCATTTTGCATGAATTATTGCAGGCTGTGAGTCAATGAATTAAAAAGCTTAACAATAATAACCATCCAAATGATGATAAGCTGCACCTACTCATGTTGACATAATGAATTTCCAAAAAGCAAGTCAGAATTTGACTTCTGGTAGGGAGAAGTAAGGAAATGATCTAAAATGTGATGCTATGCAGCTGTGTGTGTTTTAAACCACTTTTCAAATTCACTTTGCTCATTTTTAGAGAGCATTATTCAACACTCCTGTAGTGGAAGAGGATATTCTTTTCTACTTGGTGAAACAGCAATGAATGGATTTTCACACTCTTTTCTCTTTTGGTTTTGACAGTAAATCTATTCGCTCCTTTTTCAGAACTGCATACAATATGTTATTGGAGTAGCTTTCATTCTGTAATCATTTGTATATAGCATCAGTTTGTCCTTATACAATTCGTTTTGCAAGGTATCATTCCTCAGTTTGTCACTGATTTGTTTAGTCCCCATAGCTATTTTCCTCAATCAAGGGCAAGAAATATGTTCTTCAAAATGCCAGTGCAAAGAGGAGTTTGGCAGTAAATCACCAAGCTGACTAGCATTAATTTTTACTGAGAGCTAATAAGCAGCACCAAATAAAGAGCACATATCCAAAGTCTTTCAGAGCAAAGGCATCTTGTTCAGGGCCAAATTCTGTCTTGGGATATCTGCATGTGGCTCTTATCAATTCTAAGTCTCTCCTAATAAGAGCAAGTCTAATTATTTATTGCAAATAATGTCTTCCTCTGCTGTGCTGCACCGCTGCTTTTCTCCCTCTTTTCAAACTATCCATAAACAGAGCAAGTTTTTCCAGAATTTGTCCATTATTTGTAATTGTTCAGATAATAGTTTTTATTCATATATTTGGGCCTGTGACTTTTCTACAAACTCATCATAGTGAGTGTCCTCAGCATATTCAACTAGTTAGAATTCAGTATCCTTCAGGCTGTGTAATTGGTCACTTCTGTCACATGACATGGTTTCTGTTGCCTAATTAGATGACATCCCTTTATAAACAGGGGTAGTATCTTCAGAGATCATAGGGACAGTAAATCTCTCAGGGAGAGTGATTGCTTTAAAGAGAAAGGGAGAGAGAACAATCTGATACGATGACTAGGGCATGGGCAGTCAGGCCTAGCAGTCAGAGACATGAGTCAAAACTGAAGACAACATCAGGTACCAAGTCAAGGACTGGAGCCAGAGTCAGGGCCAAGCTGAAGGTTGGAGTCAGAGACCACATCAGAGATAGGGCAGAGGAGCAAGGACTGGAGTAAGGCAAGAGAGCAGGAACTGGGAGAAGACACAATCCTGGGATAGGAGGACAGGAACTGGGAGCAAGCAGGAATGCAGTGCTCAGGAATCAGATAAGCAGAAAGGGGTCCATCATAGCAGCTAGCCAGAGATTGCTCTAGTTGTTCAGACAACTTCCTGTTGGTACATCCTGGTTTTATAGAGCCTCTCAGCCAATCAGAGGGCTGGATGCTTCCCCCAATCAGGAGCTTTTGGGCTGGAGCCCTCTGCAAGCTCATTCTTCTCTGGACCCTTCCCTGGTTACTCAGGTGAGCTGCTGGGTGGTGGTTGTGGCCTTGGGACCCATGAGGCCAGATTCAAGGTCTGTGATCCCTCACACCTTGTAGCTATTGCCGTGGCTTTTGCTATGCCCTTCTCCCCCTTCCTCCATGACTAATGCTGCTATCTGATAGGTCCCCATGTCTTCCTGACAACCGTGGTAGAATTGAGGACCCACTACCCTGTGAGCAGTTCTTCAGTATCATGTCAGTGGGCAACTATTTGGCCACAAGACCAAATAGATGTCCCTGTGCCCTGTGCGGATGTGGTTCCATAGAGCGGCTGCTCTAAGTTCCGACCCCCAAGTTTCCATATCTGGCCATGTTGCAGACACTTTGACAAGGGTGGATGTAGCCTCCTGATTTGAATGGGTGCACTATACTAAATTGCTGAGGGAGTATCGACCACCCACAGCAGCACCCTCCATCCCATGCAACAACCCTAATCCCACTCGGTGAGGAGAGACCTGGGGGGTGAGGGGGAGCTGGAAAGCAAACCTGCCCCATGCTTCCCCTGCAACAGCAACTGTTGTCCCAAAGGGCTGGACCCAGCTCCCCACTTGGGCATTGTGACCTGGTGCATGGGGTCACGGCATCACTCAGCTTTGGCCTGGCACTTTGCTCCATATTCTGGAGCTGGAACCTAGGAAAAGTGTCTCTGGCAGGGAATAGTCCTGCTCTTCAAGTTCTCCCTCCTGCCATGCCTTCTTTCCTCCCTTCTGCGCATACTGAGAGATCACTTGTGTTCTCTTCCTGCCTCCTAACTCCTACTCATGCATGGCTAGCTGGTAAGCTCTTTTGACATGAATGTGCTGTTTTTCCCTACATCTGCATTAATGAAAGATACTCTCCAACTATTCCTGTGTGGTGGGGGAAACAATTACCCAAATGTTAATGGTAAAACAAATGAGTGTAACATAGATTGATTAAACCATGAGTCAGATGCATCCAATATGTTCACATATACATTTTCACCCAGCTCCTCTAGTAGTTGGAGCAGCTACTACAATATTTCAAGTCAGCAGTAGCCAAATGTGCATATCCAAGAACAGAATCTGGATATTAATAATCTGGATTTGAAAACTGACATGTGGGCAGCAAACTACTATTTTTTGTTGTACTTTTCTACAATTTATAACATTTATTATAGTAATTATAGTTGCTTTTCTTTCAGAGAGCTGCAGGAGAAGTAGAGCATGACCCTGGCCTTCACTGCATTAAAAATGGCTTAGTCATTCTCAACAACTACTGGTACATGTTATGTTTAAGGTCAAACTCAGATTTTATATGTACCTCATTCTCTAAACAATAGCAGGAGTTTGCAAGCTGTAGTAACTTTTATACCTCTATTACCCCCAACTTCCTATTATAGTAAAAAAAAAAAATCACTAAATACACAATATAGGGCAAAAAATAGAAAACGAAGAAAAAAGCCAAGTCAGCTAAAACTGCAAAGGCTCAAATTCCATCTGTTTTAGCTCATTTTTTGAGATGTCAGTCCTTTTCTGAAAGACCAACTGTGATAAAACTGATCTTTGATCAACAATTCTGAAAACTTTGGCCCTTAGCCAGAGCTCATCTGTTTCTCAGTTTGGGCTCTATTCAAAAGTCTATACTGCCATGAAACTTCTAAAGAACTGCAAATGCCAGTGGAAGGACACTAGTCCCATCAGTGTTGCAGGGCAAACCTTATTATCCTTCCAGCTGAGCTAAGCAAAGATCGAAAATTACCACATGGGCCACATCCCTCTAACAAAGACAGCACCCTGGTGTCTTAAGTCTCACACATTTGGACATTAGAATCTATTTCACTGAGAAAATGTTTACCAGAACAAAGAAGATACCCTTTAATTGTAACCCTGACAGCCACCGGCAAAAGAGGGTCTCAGTTTAACACCTGATCTGAAAGATCTCGTCACCTTGCCTCTAGTTTTTTATTGCAATGACAACATTGAGCATGAGCCTACATCCTAGTATAGAACCTATAATCTTCTGACATAAAGGTGAGACTCACCAATATACTCACATCTTGATGACAGGTAGGGCTCCCACATGTGGGGGAGAAAAGGGTATACTTTACTGGGGCCCGGAGGCCCTGGCCCAGGCTGCAACCCCCATTACCATGAGGAAAAACATGTTCATGGCTCATGAGAATGTATGTATGGGATGAGGGATTGTGGTATGTGCGTAGGAGGGGGTCCGTGTTTGTACTGGGCCTGAAAGAATTATGCTTGGGCCCTGATGACAGCAACAGAACTATATAAAAGGAGAAAATGTTATGTACTACACACGCACTATTGCTCTGATGGTAGGGTAAGTAGGAATCTTACCCCCAGAGTCACCTGGAAGGAGGGGAGTGGAAGTAAGCCTCCTGAACTCACAAAGGACAAGCAGGAGAGCCCCAAGGCATGCTGGATTAGGGGAGGGGCCCACTAGTGAGTAGCAGTGGATGTTTAGTGAGACACTTGAATCAGTACACTCAGATCACAGTTAAGGCTTTGGTTTGCCGCCAATCCCTTGCAAACAGAATTACAGAGTTCAGTCTGTGAACACCATCATGAACCAAAGCCTGCAGAGTTCACACAGTGTTAGTAATTAGATTAAGTAATAGTCTCCAAGGGAAAGTGATGGAAGCACCATTGCTTGAGCTATTTAAACTACATTGGGTAATGCCTCAGAGAATATTCACAGTGGGGGGAAAAAAACCTATGTTAACATAGTTTGTTTGCTTGTTTTAGGCCTGTAAATAGTTAGAAATTAATTTAGTACAGCAGTGTCAGAATGTTAACGTTTTTTCTTTTTAAAAAAATCTGAAACTGGGAAAATGTATGGTTCCCACAGTATCCTCAGCTATTTCCATTACCTATGTCAGTTACAACATAGAATCATAGAAGATTAGGGTTGGAAGGGACCTCAGGGGGTCATCCAGTCCAACTCCCTGCTCCAAGCAGGGCCAAACCCAACTAAATCATCCCAGCCAGGGCTTTGTCAAGCTGGACCTTAAAAATCTCTAAGGCTCTAATGGGTCTTTCATTCTGTGATGCTATAACCTACACCTTTCCTCTCATCCTATATCAGATCCTGGGAGATTTCAACCGATTACTGTGAGCTGGTGTATGGTATTGGGATTGTACAATGTACGTGCTAGAGATTGATCTACGCTATATATGTATAGGGTGGGTCCCCTGACCACTACCGGGCAAATGAATGTGATACCCTGGGTCTGTACTCAAAGTGAGAAGGTGGGAAGGAGCAGAATACTGTGTGATCAGCATGTGGAATATATCCCCTGGCCTATGTCATGAGGAGAAGGTAAGGTTGAATCAACAGTCTATAAAACATAGTTAAGATTTCAGTCTGTGAGCTGCTGTATAGATTTTTCTCTTACATAGTGGTGATCTATAGTACATATTTTGTCTGAGTTAGGAGAGCAGGTCAGAGATAATAGCAGGGACACTTCGCTATTGAATGGTGCTTTATGTAGTCCTTTGCATCTATCTGAGTACAGAGTGGGTATAAAAAATGCTACCAACTCAGAAAGGTTTATTTTACACGTGTTTTGCACAAGGTGCAAGGGTATGGAGAATCAGGCCTGGCATCTCCTGAATTTTCAAGAAATCCTGTAAGTGTTTAAGCTACCCTGTGCTGGATAGGGTTGTCAATTTTGATTGGACGTATGCCTGGAGGTTTCATCACATGACAGAATCTTTAATTAAAGATTAATCTTTTATTCCTGGACACTCCAGGACAATCGTGGAGGATTGGCAACCCTACTGTTGGAGAATAGGTAAATTTGCTTTTTAAAGGTACTTACCTTTTTTTAAGGCCACATCTGTATCTTTTCAGTTCGACCAGAATGTAGCTTCTGGAAGGCACTTCATACTTTGCTGGAATTCTAATTCTGACCTGTAGCATAGTTGCAGGCACCAACATCCAGTATACTGTTTGTCATTAAAAAACATTTTTTCTTGTACATGATGCTTTCTTCAAATGGGGTTTATGTGCCTGTCAACATACGCAAGAGCAGTATGTGCGCGCACCTCTGAGATCCGCAAGTTTCATTCTAAATTCACCGAGAAAATGGGACATGACATCCGGCACTATGGGATATTCAATCATTTCTGACCCACTTGCACACTTGGCTTGTCAAGACCATGTGACTGTGGCCTCAACAAGCTTTTCACATTACTGCAAACAGTACTTAAAATGAGAGATTGTATTGTGTAGGTTTAAAAAGAAAACAGATGAAAATGTTTCATGGGCACATGCAGTAGGGCTGGGCAAACTGGGTCAGATAAAAATAAGAACATTGCCATGCTCTCTGACTCTCTCATAAACACACACAAACAAATATTCTGAGTATGATTTATGGAAGGCTTAACTTCCGTCCCTCTCCCTTCCATCTTTCTGGGGATGTCCCCTTCCCCCTCTCATTTCTCTGAGGGGTTAGCTTGGAAATCTCCTCAGGCAGCTATCTTCTATAGTTGCAAAGTACCAAGCAAACCAGTGTTCATATGATAATAAATACTAATAGCACAGTTGCTCTTGCCAGGAATATTGAAGGGGACATCTTCATGGGAAAGTGCTTACTGACAAATTGGAGGATTGGGCGAAAAGAAATCTGATAAGGTTTAACAAGGATAAGTGCAGAATCCTGCATTTAGGACAGAAGAATCCCATGCACTGCTACAGACTGAGGACTAACTGGCTAGGCAGCAGTTTTGCAGAAAAGGACCTGAGTTACAGGGGACAAGAAGCTGGATATGACTCACCAGTGTGCCCTTATTGCCAAGAAGGCTAATGGCATATTGGGCTGCATTAGTAGGAGCATTGTCAGCAGACCGAGGGAAGTGATTATTTCCTTCTCTTCGGCACTGGTGAGGCCACATTTGGAGTATTGTGTCCAGGTTTGGGCCCCCCGCTACAGAAAAGATGTGGAGAAGTTGGAGAGAGTCCAGCCGAGGGCAACAAAAATGATTAGGGGGCTGAAGCGCAAGACTTACGAGGAGAGGCTGAGGAAACTAGGTTTGTTTATTCTGCAGAAGAGAAGAATGAGGGGGGATTTGATAGCAGCCTTTAACTACCTGAAAGGGGGTTCCAGGGAGGATGGAATTAGGCTGTTCTCAGTGGTGGCAGATGACAGAACTAGAAACAATGGTCTCAAGTTGCAGTGGAGGTGGTCTAGGCTGGATATCAGGAAAAAGTTTTTCACTAGGATGGTGGTGAAGCACTGGAATGGGTTACCTAGGAAGGTGGTGGAATCTCCATCCTTAGAGGTTTTGAAGGTGCAGCTTGACAAAGCCCTGGCTGGGATGATTTAGTTGAGGTTGGCCCTGCTTTGAGCAGGGGGTTGGACTAGATGACCTCCAGAGGTCCCTTCCAACCCTAATCTTCTATGGTCCTATGATTCTGTGAGTCTCTCTTCTCCATTTTTCTACCTTAGGTACGAGCTGCTTCCAACTGAACACTGGCCCTTTAACAGTTAAAAAATTTTGGACCTGTAACAGCTCAGAATGCAGCAGGCCAATCTGAAATCTCACTTCTCATGCAGTTTTTTCCCCCTTCTCTATAAGCTATGATATTTTATTGCCGACCCAGACAGAAGAAAAGCTATTTGTAGCCACACCCCTCTAGCTTTGTGATAAGTTTAAAATAGAGGTTCAGGGAACTAGGGCCACTGCCTTCCTTCCTGCCGCTGCTGTGTGTGGACTTCAAGCTTAAAAACTCTTCCCTTTTGTTATACTCACTCCTCCTGTTAAGCTAGAAACTGGCCTTTGCACCCAAGCTTTCTTTTAAATATCATCCTAGCATCCAGAATTAGAAAGATTTAGAGCACACGATGCTATGGAAATGGCCTCTGCCCCATTGCAAAAGCTTGCAGGAAATTGCAAGTAGAACTGCCAATGGCATCTCAACAGCAGGCCAGTTATAGCCACCTACAAAAAGGAAGCAAAGGAGTCACCTGATGGAAAAGAAATATGGAGCTTGGTTTTTTTTCCCTAATACGAAAAAAGGTTTGAAAGACAAAGACTTGTATTTGACTTCCCCTTAGCCTCATGTATTGTCAGAGTGCTCTCAGTAACTGTAACAGGCTTTAAGTTTAAGAATGCACAAACCTCTCTCCCTTTCGAGTGCATGCACAGCCTCCCTCCCCCCAAGACATTTTCCAAATCACTGCTGCTGAACCTGGTTTAAAATCAATACGAGACAAACAGCAGAACACAGGTCACAGTCACTGTCTGCATTAACAGTTTCCCTCTTAAAAGTGAATTAGCAAGAAGGCACTTGCAGATCAAGAGGGGATGAAGAATCGCTGAGACAAATTCTGAAATGTTGCATTCCTGTTCTGACCAATTCTGTTTCAAAGGACTTATTGAAAAACCCCTATGTTCAGCTCAATAAGAACAACCCTATGCAAGAAAAAGTAATTCAATGCAAATCAATGAACTAACACCCCCTTCTACCAGAGCAAAATCTAGTCCTATCCACTTATTTTGCCTGTTCACTCAATCATATGGCCTTTATTGAGTATTTCATATAGTTCTATCTACATAGGTTCGTAAGTGACATTGTTAGGGCTGGAGAGACACGGTGGGTAAGGTAATGTCTTTTATTGGACCAACTTCTGCTGATAAGAGAGCTGGTCCAATAAAAGATATGACCTTACCCACCTTGTCTCTCTAATATCTGTGACAGACACAGCTAAAACTACATTGTAGGGCTGTAATATTTTTTTCCGCAGGGCAGTATTTTAGAAGGAAAAAATCATCATAGGACTTCAATGGTAAAAATATCACTAATTGGCAAGGATCCTTTTGTACTCAAAGGAATGTTTATTTTTCAATTTTTGGTGTTTGTGCTGTGCTAGGAGTTTTGAACAAAGTATTCGCTATACAGGGAGACTACCTTTGTGAACTTAATGTGGCTCCAAAAATTAAAGCAAGGGTAGGCTCCCACACAGACAACTTTAGGGAATGAAAATGTTTCCTGAAAGTCAGCTGATCTGGTTGTTTGAATAGCTAACGATTATCCCCTTTCAGAGGACTGCTGGGGGGCAGAGATCAGCATTCACGTCACATTCCCCATCGGTGTCCAGCCCAAGCCAGGGAAGCTGATGTTCCAACCAGGAGGCCAAATTTGGTGATGAATCCTGGTCACATGCCACCCGAGGCACACTGCGCATACGCTCACAAAAGGACTGTGCAGCCCGGGCTTTAACTTTGCATCTCTCAAGTTTGTTTCACGCTTTACCATAATGCAGCCATCCACCCAATCATAAACCTGAAATTATAAATTGGCAAAAGTCTTGGGTTTGTTTGTTTATTAATTTTTCAATAAAATGAAAAACATGGTAGTTTCCAGTGACAATTTTGTAAATTCCAGTTGGACTGCAACACTTCACAGCAGTGAAAACCATAGACAGAAATTGTGGCTACAAACAAAGATTCATTTATTAAGGTGTGTTAGTCATGTAAGAGCCATTTGAAAAGATTAACACTTTTTTTTTTTTTTTGGAGATGTCTAGGACTACTAGACTTGTATCTGTCTTTGCTGAACTAACATATAGTTGACTATCCCAGCGGTAGGTGGTTAGTAGTCTGCTTAAGGAGGTTATTGATATCACACTTCTGTTGTATTTAGTGTGGTATGTATAGCTCTTTCACTACATTGCATTCATTACAATAAGTTTGAACTGAGTGTGCATTCACCAAGATAATACATTGCTAAAGCTGGAATTAAAAAAAAGAGACATTAAAATAAACTTTGTAAACAGTGAAAGAAGACCTCTACGAGCCCTCTTTTATGTTAAAGTTAATTTCTATGCACATCATTAGGCAGAAGAGGAGCCAGGTAGATTAATATAAAGAACATCATTACTTTTGTTTGCCAAACAATCTACAAGTTCACACTCAACATGTTATTTTTAAAACTTTCAAATTAAGTAATGAAAACATCAAAAGGAGTGGGAATATAATCAACAATTGAATTAGCTGACCTATCGTGTAAGAAATGTAGCGATGAATCCAATGGCCACTTACTCTAGGATGCTGACATTCTTATTTCTAATCAATTTAAAGAAATGGGCCCGATTCACCACATTTTTGCATCTTGTGAAGTCATTTACATATAGCTGTAAAATCACCACTGAGTCAGAAAGGTACCATTTTATGGCCACGCTGCACAGGTATAAATAACTACCTGAGCTGCAAGGCAGTGGGCAGCTAGACCTGTGGAGAGATTCTAATATCAGTGAGCCCCTCTTAAGTTAGAGACTATCTTTTGGAAGCTCCTCTGTCTGACACTAGTACAGAACTTGCTAGCAATATTTTCACCCTCACAGGTAATTCATGACTAGGGTTTTGGATTATTTTTTCCTCTGAAGTACAGTGGCCTCTGATGAAATGAAACTTGCAAACTACTAGTGCAGGGAACAATATAGTATTTTAATATATTGAAATGCTGACTTAGATACTGTATCAGTAGATTATACTGTCATCTAGTGGCAGCTAAACAAACTTGCAACTAAAAATACTTGAGTCTTATCTAATGCACTTAATACTGACATCAATACAGCACAGAAGAGATTTTCTGCTGGTCGACCATCTAAAACAACCAAATAATCAAGTATATGAAGTATACAGTGAGTACCACTAAACAAGTGAAGAATATATATGTGCCTAATGAATTCCATTGACCTGCAAAATTTGGAAATAAAATGTTGAGTAATACTCCAAAACTACTGAATAGCTCATCCTACTTGCTGAATAATGGAAATGTAAAAGTTGTGGGCCTAAATTCACAGAAAATCCAGAACTCTCAATTCCAGTAGCAGAGCACATGAGGAAGCATATTACATAATCTTTAGAATGGGCCATACACCTTATTAGCAGTTGGTTAACTGGATATTCCATACAGTTAAAGATCAAGTTGGATATAGTATAAGTGAGGAGGTAATAGGGACTTACTTCCAAATGCACTTTTCCAAAATACAGCTTTGGGGAATGCTGAACTTAAATATCAAGACATGAATGCCTTTTGTGTTTTTTCCCCTATGTTCTTATGGCCAAATTCTGCACTCAGCATTGTGTAGCTATAACTGTGGTTCACGTAGAAAACATCTGCATAAGACGCACTGAGAAATAAAAAAAGTTCTCTAACCTGATGCATATTGGAGGTCTTTCAAAAAGATTGCTGTTAGTTTTTTTAAAAGGCAGATGGCTATATTGTTTTTATATATTCTTTTCTATCCCATTCCTCATGCAGCCTAACATTTTGTTTTGCTCTCTTGGACTGCTATTGTGCAAAGCTTTCTTATATGCATAAGTTATCAAGAAAAGGCCTTTAGGTTAGATTTGTGCTAGTGTCCTATATGTGAAAACCTGTATACCCAATTATCCATCCCCGGGGCCAGGCTGTCCCCCCTCCCAGTGAATTGTTCTTTTTATGGCTTTAACAAATTTATTTTCTGCCTTTCACTATTCATGTGTAGACAGCCTTCCCTAATTTATTTATACTTATATTTTTGTAATTTGCAAAATGAAGTGTACAGGAAGGAATTCTCAGTAGTATAAATATGTGTTATCACAAAGAATGCACTTGTAACTGCATTAAAGAAAAGTCAAAACTAAAAAGCATTTTGATTGCAGCAGGCCATTTAATATGCATACTCTTTGCTTATATTAAGCTATATTAGCTAATAATTGAAGAAATAAGAGAACCAATATCTCAGTGTGAATTAACAATACTGGCTGTGGGAGATTGTTAATTTAAATCAGACACAGAGAGAATTACAAGCAAGAGACCACAAAATTAGGGATTAGCACATTCTGAAGTTTTATTGTAGTTTTTCTTACATAAATTGTTTTTCTATTGGTTAGAAAGATGACATAGAAAAATCATACATAAAGGAATTAAACATGATTCATCTGCCTGCAGTTATGCCTCAAACGTAGTTGACTATATAAATAGATATGGGAGAGTAAGAAAGAGATGGAGGGACAATTATTTTAACTTATTGCTTCTAAATCTGTATACCATCTTAAAACCACTTACTAATTTTTTCAGTACTCTGCCCTTTCAAAGAAACTTTGAACTTGAGAATCCCAAAGCTCTTTATAAATTGTGTGAGTATGTTGCCCCATTTTACAGATGGGGCAACAAAGTCACAGTGAGATTTCAGCCAACATTCTTCCAGAAGTGATCATCAGCTCTAGGTGTCTAACCCGAGACAGCTAGCCTCTGATTTTCAGAGGTGAAGATCTCATTGAAAATAATGATGCTCAGAAACTCTGAAAATCAGGGCCCAGCCATCTCAAAATGAGCACCTAAAACAGAGGCTTTCATAATTAACACTCACTCTTATAAATTTAGGCCACTCTCACTTATCCAAGATCACACATCAGTTCAACAGCAGAGTAGAGATGAAAGTTCAAATCTCCTGATTCCCAATCCTTTGCTTTAACCAATATACCATGCTAGCTTCATAGCCATGTCACAATCCATCATACTGTCAATGCATTATGTCTAAACACATTGCTAAATAGATTAAAATTTCAAACACAGCAAAGGAATCATTATTATATTTCCTTAGCCGTATTCTACTGTTCCTGCTGTCCAGTCTAATAATTGATATTTCATTCTTTGGTTATCTTTTCAATTCAGTTCTATGTGTTTACATTTGTAACAAGGTCTGGTGCTGTTCTAACAAAAAATTCCAGAAGCACTACCGTTTACATGGGTCTGTAGCTGTAGCAAAAGAAAGAGTTAAAGCCTGATCTTGGTCTGTTAGGGTCATCCAGTCTTTCAGGATATAGGGGCTCTCAAATTGTAATTAGTGAAGTTGGAAAACATAAGGCCGGTACCTAATACTTTTCAGACATTTGAGCAGACCATAGATCTCTCTCCACCACTAGGAGGTGGAAGCTAATGGAAAGCAGCTGCTGCACTTCACATGCACACTATACTTCCTTCCAAATGCTCTTGCTGATTGGAATTTGTTTCAGGTCAGCAGCCCCGTAAAGCAGCCATTTTTAGCTCCCTTTTACAAAATCAAGATGTATTTTAATCCCTCAGAATTCACAAAGAAAAACTGCTCTTCTCCCATTGTTAGTAGGCAACAATGGATCACTACATCAATAATCCACTATCAAAGGATGTTTTAAAGAGTGCTTTCAAGTACGAGATAAATTAGAGAGATTGGTTATTCAGATGTATCTGTAAGGGGTTCTGAATATACCAAAATAATCTTTCCAGGACCTCATCTTCTGCTGATTTCTCTTCTTTCCCAAGGTGAACTATTGCTCTGATCCCCTTTTCTGATGCTCTGACACCTTCCCTTAGTTTCTCTTCCGCTGTTTGTGCCAGCACATTCTCTCTGCTGCTTTGTGAAAAAGACACTGGCTTAATCCTTACTCTTTAACCTTTACTATTTATATAAAATTCTTAATTACATTTCATTATTTGTATTACAGTAGTGCCCCTAGGCTTCAGCCAAGAGCACAATCCCATTGTGCAGGGTGCTGTATATACATATAGTAAGAGAGGGTCCCTGCTCAACAGAGCTTATAGTCTGAATAGATGAATAGTGGAAGCAGAGGCACAAAGAGTTGCCAAAGGTCACACAGCACGTCAGTGGCAAAGCCAGGATTAGATGTCAGCTCTCCTGAGCCCAAGTTAAGTAACCAATGCATTAGACAACAGTGCCATACACTTACACTTGAAATATAAGAGCAGTGCAAGAGAATACCATTGAAGCCCCATAACAGTTGTACTCCTTCCATTCAGATTGCAAATAGCAGTTGCTCTTACCTGCCAGTGCAGTCAGTTTTAGCTTAAAAAAAAAAAAAAAAAGCTGTAGAGATTTTTAACAGCTCCCCTGTGAAGCTCCTTAAACATTTAAAGAAAACAAGTTTGCAAATATCACATTATTAATAGAAAAAGATCCCCGCCTCCCCAAGAACAACATGTGCTCGTATTCTCAGGAGGCTGTACCGGTGCTGGCTGAGGGGAGGGAGGAGAAAAATGTGCCACGAGTCAGGTGAGTGCTGGAGAATTTAGACCTAAATGCCTCTGGCTGCCCTGCTGCAGAATGAAACTTTTTAAAATTATTTCTCTGATTTGTGAAGAAAGATTTTGTTTATTTAAACAGACAAGTAATTGAAGAGCAATATCTCCAGAATGCCAGATTTATTTCTTTGCACAGTGGTGGTGGTTGTGAAAGGAAAACTGGAAATTGCGTCTGTTATTGCAATTATTTAATTTTTTTTAGTATGGTACCAAAGGCCCCAAATAGTATTGTGGCCCTATCGCACTAGGTGCTGTACAAGGCAAATAGCAACAGACAATCCCAGTCCCAAAGATAATAGACAAGCCAGACAAAGGATTATTAACCCTGTTTTACAGATGGGGAACTGAGGCACAAAGAAACAATGTGATTTACTCAGATTTACACAGGAAGCTGGTGGCAGTCCAGTTTCTTAACCACAAAACCTCTGTCTCCTCCTTCCTCTGTCTACATTATGGTGACTAACTAGATTTATCTATATAGTAGAGGTCCATTCTAAGTGGCAATGTAAAAAAAAATGGATAAATTAGGCCCGATTTTTCTCTTTGTTACACCAATGTAAATCAGGAGTAACTCCACTGAAGTCAGTGGCATAGAACTGATGTGCTTGAGAATGTGTTTTGGAATGCAGAACTATCTGCAATTATACAATTTCTCTAACAAAAACAAATTGCTCTGAAAAAAAACTGGAAAACTTTTGTTATATGGAAATCACTAATGGCACAGATAAAATAGAGCCACAGATAATGACACTGATTAGAGGATCCCAGCAGACTGGAGTAAAAAGAAACTCATTATTTTATATAATTCCATCATTTATATGGTGAGTCTCAAAATGAGGTGTCTTGACTTTATCAAGAAAAGCAAAACTTGTTGAGTGCCCTCTTGAGCACTTTTTTAGCTAATGCAGGACTAAGGACCAGTTCACCCCAGGGAAAGCTGGTCATCAAATTATCATGTCTAGTTTGGCTTCTTCTGCTCATTTAATCTGTGTCTCCACTAACATTAGTATAAATTTTCCAGTGTTGCATTTTGAAATGGTACATGTTTTGGGACAAAGATTATCGTATATTCCAATTTTGTACATTCCTAGCACAATGGATCCTGATCCTTTATAGGGGCCACTAGGTGTGACAGACCCATAAAGGTAAATTAATATTATCGGTCATGTCATAAAGGCTCAGGTGTAGACAACATGGTGGTTAAAATGTCAGCTGCTGATAAACATTAGCACCCCTACCCTCTCTAATACAGATGGAGCTGCACCAGTGGCAGCGGAACGGCCTTAAAATGAATATGCCGCAGTTGTGTAGGGCATGAGTACAACCTATTTGTGAATGTAATTTGGATGTAGTATTTAAGTAGTTTCATTAAAAAAAAAAATACTATCACCAACACACCGCCATTTATTCACTCCATGTATCTCTCGGAAATAAAAATATTGGTTGCGATGGAGAACTGGAAAGTGCAGAATTTACCGAAGACCACATCCTCTCCAGCAATGTCCCTAAACCAACAGATAGACAATTTCTATATGCCCAAACTCTTTATATTATCACTTTGTATTCTAAAACAGGAATGCTACGGTGTGCTCAGATCATTAACAAATATGTAGCAATGACCTATCTATGGTACTTATATGGTCCCCATCACCGTAGTATCTGAGCACTCCCCCTCTTCAATTTATGTATCCTCAAAGCACGCCTGCAAGATAAGGAAGTCGTACTATCCCCCATTTTACTGTTTAGGATCTGGGCCTAAATGACTTGCTGAAGGTCATACAGGAAGTCTATGACAAATCAGGAAATCAAATCTAAGTCTCCCAAATCCCAGGCTTATGGCCTAAGCACTGGGCCTTCCTTCCTCTCTTATGCAGCATCAAGGTGTTCATGAAGGATATATTGAAAAGAGTTTATATGTGATGTGACATTCTTGTGTGCAGATGCACCATCAGTGTATTGTAGTTTGCAGTTACATGGATATGGCCATGTACCACATTTATACCATAGAGTCTCAGACTGCTTCAGTTTTTCAGAAATGAGAACTCTCCTACTGTACAAGGCAACGATTGATCCTTAAAAGCAAATATATTTAATTACTAGATCATGACTTCTGAAGGGGAATACTCTACAGAAACTCAACATTTCTCTCTAGTGGACAGATCTCCTGCAGAGAGATAAAGTGACTTCTTCACCAAGTTTTTGGTCTAACAAGTTTCCTGACTTTAGCTGACCTTGTGTGAAGGCTGATTCTCAACTACTTGGAAACTCCTAACTAAAGATGGGTCTGAGCTGTGAAGATCAGAAGCTGAATTTTTCCCAGGTTCTGGGGCATTCACATTTGCATTTGTAGTTCAGGGCCCAAACTGCAGAGTTTGGATCTGAACTTTCCTCATGTTGGGGAAGTTCTAGTTCAGGCTACTTTCAGCAAAACACACCTTTCCCAGCTACACAGCTCCTAACATTCATAGGAGAGAGAGTTTTCCCTGCAGAATAGCTCATCCACTTACGTATTTTCTGATAAATGGAGCCTCTCTTCTCGTTCATGAGCCAATCCTGAGTTCTTCTAATTTCTTTGTTATTCATAAATATTTTCCAAATAGTTTGGACAAATAACGTTCAGCCTGTGGGTTCTTCATGGATGGTTCCCTTCAAATACTTGCTGCTTCTTATTTAGAGTGTGTGATTGCTTACTTACATCAAATTGTGTTGTTTCTGCTCCTTGAGTGAATAACTAAAACTATATATAGAGGGGGAAAAACAATGCAAACAGCAAATAGTGAATTAAACACACCTTGTTTTGCGTTAGCCTGTTCATTTGTACACATGAAGCATTTCCCAATATTCATGTAAAAATAAACCTGGGAGGTTCACAAACAAACAATAAATGCAAAGGGCACAAACATTTAGTATATTGTTTGACATCAGTATGTCAAAATCATAGTAATTCATGTAAGATATCCATGTCAGGTACTGTCAGAAAGGCTATAATGTGCTAAGTAAGATGATGTTTATGTTCATGTGTTATATGTGAAATGGAAGTTATGGATATGGCTGATATATCTGTATTTCAAATTGTGCTGTCTAGGTAATGCCTCAGACAGGATGGTGGCAGAATAGCCTGCTTAATGGCCCATTGAGACATTCACAGGTGCAAGGGGCCCAGGGGAGAAGCCAGGAATACACCTGATGAGTCACCAGGACTTGCTCATGTGACTCTGGACTCCATTTTGGTTCTTGTAAAATTCCACAAGCAGCATGGCGAGGGCCAGAGGATATATAAGGCAAGAGCCTCGGAATCCATTTTGTCTTCAGTCAGGTTCAGCTTCAGCCACCTATCTACCTCTGGATCAAGTCATCTGCAACTGAAGCTGTGAAACAAAGGACTGAAACCCATCCAGGTATTGGATGTACACCAGAGGGACTATATAAGCTTGCAAATTCCACAATTCTTCTAGAAACCTGATGTATACGGACTTTCAAATTATTTGTATGCATCTGAATGCTCTAATCTTTTAACATTTCTCTTATCGTTTGTTCCTTTCTTTTATAATAAACCTTTAGTTTTAGTTACTAAAAGATTGGCTGGCAGCGTGGTATTTTGGGTAAGATCCAAAATTATATTAATCTGGTACTGTGGCTGACCCTTTGGGGTCAGGGGGAATCTTTTTAGTAAAGAGCATAGAGTTTAAATAACTGGTCTCTTTACTGGACCTAGTGGCTGATTGGGAGCCGGAGACTGAAATGCAGTAAAGGGGGCTGTGTGTATTTGTGTACTGGCTTCTTGATAACCAGTGTGGGGAATCAAAAGCACAGTTTGTGGCTGGTTGGGAAGCCTGACTTCAGTGTCATCCACCAGTGCTGGGAGAATCTGCTCTCCTTTTACAGCCTCTCCTGATCTTGGCATTTTCAGGTGGCTGCCCCAGACACAGAAGGGTCACAGAGAATATCAGGAAAGTGGGTAATATTAAAAAAGCTCTACTGTGTTTTCATTCCATCTCTTTGATCATCTTTGTCACTCACCTCTGGATACTTTCCAATTTCTCTACATCCTTTCTATACATTGGTGACCAAAACTGAACACAGTACTCCTGGACACAGTACTCCAGCTGAGGCATAACAAGCGTCAAATAGAGCAGTACTATCACTTCCCATGATTTGCATACTATGCTTCTGTTAATGCAACCTAAAACTACATTTGCTTTTTTGCAACAACATTGTATTGCTGACTCATGTTGAGGTGGTGATCTACCACAACTTCCAGATCCTTCTCAGCAGTTCTGCTACGAAGCTAGTTATCCCCCAGTCTGTATTTGTGCATTTGGTTTTTCTTCCCTAGTGTAGCACCTTACATTGTTGAATTTCATGTTGTTGTCTATAGTCCAGATCTCCAATTTATCAAGATCCCTCTGAATTTTAGCTGTATCCTCCAAAGTGTTGGCAATACCTTCTAGCTTTTGTGTCATCTTCAAACTTGATCAGTATGCTGACTATTCCTACATCATCATTAATAAAGATGTTAAACAGCACCAGACCCAGAAGAGATTTCTGTGGAACCCCACTTGAGACCTCTCTCCAATCTGACATGATTCCATTAATAGTTACTCTTTGTTTGCGGTTGTTTAACCAATTATGTATCCATTTCATGGTAGTTCTGCTGAGGCCACGTTTCTCCAGCTTACTTATCAGAATGTCATGTGGGACTGTGTCAAAAGCCTTGCTGAAATCCAGGTATATTATGTCCATCACATTACCCCAGCCACCAAACCAGTTACCCTGTGTCACAGGGTGAGTGTACCCAGTCCCCTTTTTGGTGAGGGGGCAGGACAGGTTTCGCCCATGCTTAAGTCTCCCTGGCCAGTCCCAGCACCAGGGTAGTGTGGTCTAGTGGCCAAAGTCAGTGGGTTCACTCTTAGCTGCAGGGCAGGGAAGGCCTCGTGGCCAGAGTCAGTATGGTGGCCCTGGTCCTAATAGCCAGGTGGGGTAGGCCACCACCTAAAAGTAGGTGGTGACCGGAATAGGCGGACCCAGCCCCTCCCTACTCTACCAGGTTCCAGCCCAGGGCCCTGACAGTGACAGGAGGTTCCACCACTGGGTCAGCAAAGATCCAGCTAAAACATGCTGATAACTTACAGGGTAATGCCTAAACATCCCCTACCCACTCCCAGACTCCTTCCTACCCTGACTCCTGAAGCTGCAGCCTGGGTGTCATTGGATCCCTCTGCAAGCATAGCACCCTGCAACTCTGGGCTCTGTCGAGCATCCGCAGGCTCTGGGGCAGTCTACAGAGTCCCAGCATCTCTGCCTCCGCCGCCAGGTTGGAACCTCTATTGCAGGTCCTTCCTTCTCAGCATCCACCCCCAACTGAGATGAGCTGCTCCCTCTTCTACTAGAGCACTTGGAGCATGCCCATTAGGGTTGAGGAGGCTTGGCTTCCTCAGCCCACAATGTGGTGTTAACGCTTCCCTATCCAATGTGGGGTGAGTGTACCACATCACACCCTGTCAAAGAAGAAAATCAAGCTGGTTTGGCATGATTTGTTCTTAGTAAATCCATGCTGGCTGCTAGTGATTACCCCATCATCCTCCAAGTATTTGCAAATTGGATGTTTTATACATTGCTCTAGTAGCCTCCCAGGTAACAAAGTCAGGCTGACTGGTCTATAGTTCCCCAGCTCCTCCTTTTTCCCCTTTTTAAAGATGGCACTATGTTAGCCCTTCTCCAGTCTTCCAGGACCTCTCCTGTTATCCATGAATTTGTAAATATTATTGCCAGTGGCTCTGAGACTTCTAATTCCAGCTAGTACCCTCAGGTGAATAGCATCCAGCCCCACTGATTTGAATTCATTCAAATTGGTCAGAAGATCTCTGATGTATTCTCTACTTATCCCAATCTGCATCCTTTCCTTTCATCAATGTCTTTGATCTTTCCTTTTTGTCTGACATATTTGAAGAATCCCTTCTTGTTGTCTCGAACATTACTTGCCAGCTGTAACACATTCTTTGCCTTGGCTTTCCTGATTTAGTCCCTACATGCTCACTTTATTCCCATGTATACTTCCTTGGTGACATGCCCTCCTTCCATTTCTTGTATGTATCCCTTTAGGTTTTTAGATAGCTAATTGGCCTCCTGTGGCTCTTCTTGTCTTTCCTCTGTGTCAGAATAGCTTGATGTTGAACCTCCAGTATTACATCTTTTAGGAACTGCCAGCTCCCTTCAACTCCTTTTCTTCCTAATTGGTCTTTTCATGGGACCTTGCCTACTATGTTTCCCTGAGTCAGTTGAAATCCACCTTTCTGAAGTTCAGTGTCCTTGTTTTGCTATTTTCATGTCCTCCTTTCCATAGGGTCTTTGAATTCTATCAGATCATGATCACTTCCTCCCAAGTTCTCGACCACCTTCACGTTCACTACTAGTTCATCCCTGTTGGTCAAAACCAGCTCCTTAGTTGTTTCCTCAACTTTCTGGATCAGAAAGTTGTCCCCTACACACACTACAAATTTGCAGGACGCATTATGTTTTGCTGTAATATGTTTTGCTTACTGGTGTTTGATTAGTGTGGAATGTATTTCTATATTACTGGGACATCAGGTGTTCTTCAAGTGTACTCACTACAGCATATATGTTTCTGAAGTGTTCCAGCTTACATCTGCTCCTAATCTTCAATGATATTTTATTCTTTTAAAAAGAATTTTACTGAACTTTTTAATATGCTAACGAAATGTCCTTATATTTCTGATGGGGCACATGATTTCCTTTCTAAGCAAGGAAGGCCAACCATGTCTCCTTCCTTTTTCTTTCCCCAAGAAGTGATATGAGATGCATTCCACAGCCAGGTCAATACCTGCATCTTGAGTACAACAGCACAATTCATTGTCAGCGACACAGTGACTCACACAGGGCATTTCCTCTATAGCATGGATAGACGCCTCGTGTTTGTGCCCTAATCTGTGCTACAGGGCTTTGTAGGAGTATTCCAATATCAATTAACCAACTCAAACTGTGAGAGAGATTTATCCACACAGCCGCCTTCTTAGCCTGTTCTCCAAGCACTTTTTATCTCTCAAACTAGGAGAGGCACTAGATGCCACTAGGAGGCACCCATTACCCGATGTGACTTGATATTCCCTTTTCTTAGAACAAATAAGTCTCCCCTGTCAAATAATTCACTAGAATGTAGTGCTCTTGGTGCTCAGGATTATTTATATGGATTGTAACTGTAGAATAATAAGAAAGTAATGGCACAGTTAACTCAAGCAATAGAGATGCTGTCTAGACTACCCAGACTTCCAGCCATGAGTGGGGATTAGAGCTGGTCAGAAAATTTCAAACACTGAAATCTTTTGGCAAAAAAGGGACAAATGTTCCCTCAAAATGTTTACCAAACATGTTCTTCTTTATTGACCAGCTCAAGTGGGGGTTATTCTTCCACACTGCAAATTACTTGAAACTATATTGCCCCCTTTTCTGAAGGGAACAGAAGTTTCCCAGTCTTGTATTTATAGTGCACAGTCTCCATCATATCATACATTAGAGGGGTGGGACTTGCCCCTAGGCCTGCAAAACTGGCAGGCAATTGGCTCAGAACCCCAGCGAATCCCAAAGATCCATGTTTTCAGTGGACTTGCTTGAAGCCAGCACCAGGCATGTAGACACCCTCTGTTTTCTCACTACCTACGGCCGTCACTAAACCACTGCATTACCTGCCCCGCAGGCACTCAAATCTCTCATCTCAGACTCCTCCCTCATTTCAACAAATCCTGAGCCCTGTGAGCACCTGCTTATGAAGGACTTCCATGAAATTAGGAAAAAGAAGAAAGATACACAGTAGAAGATAAGTAGACACTCCTACCTTTCATGGCCCCTACCTGGATCATCAGCTTTTATATATCACACAATATTAGAGAAGAACAAATCAGTCTCGGAGAGACCCAAATTGACCTAAACCATCACTACAGCTTGACCCAAGCCATATTTTTAAATAGCATTTTCATTATCTACTTCATCTACATATCTATCTAGATTCTCAAATAAAATCTGATGGTCCCTTCTGACCTTAACATCTATGAATCATATGCACATCCCCCAATCACGGTGGTATCTATGCACCTCACAAACACTAATGAATTTATTCTTGCAAGGGTCTGTGATGAAGAGAAATACTATTCCCATTTCACAGATGGGGAGCTGAGACACAAAGAGATCAAGTGACTTGTCCAAGGTCACACAGAGCGTCTGTGACAGCAAGGCATTGAACCCACATCTCTGCAATACGAGCCCCGTGCCTTTAACTACAAAACTATTCTTTAAAAACATTGGAGTTTCAATATTTTTCCTATAATTTCCCTTGGAAACAGAAAAGATCACAATACAATTTAATACTGAAAGGATTAGGGGGCAGATCCTCAGCTGGTTTGAAGTCAGTGAAGCTTTGACAATTAACACCAGCTGAGGATCTGCCCACAGGGCATAACAAGAAAAATAAAAGGAAAAATTCTGGTTAGCTGTGGAATCCACCCTCTGTTTGAAAAGAGAGAGGTGGCTCCTGGGGGATAAGATTTTACTAGCTGATTTTAGAGTTCAAGGATAGTTGTATTTACAGTTTTCCAACTCCTGGGTGTGTGCCGCAAACAAAGAAGATCACATCTTCCAAATGAAAGTATTCTGAAATATAAAGATGTATCCGTGGTATCTGCCAGGATATTATTTTTTTAGATAACACACACATACCTTTTTTTCCCCCTCAACAACACAATAAGAATGACAGCAATGTCAGAGATCTAAATTCTCTCAACAACAACTATAGCCATTAGAGGCCTGTATATTCTTTCCAGAAAACAATTTGTTGATTTTTGGTCCCTGGAAATGCAGTTTCTGTTATAAATTTCCTGAAGTTTGACTGAGAATAGAGTGGCCTCCATTCTCACATCCTTTAAATTTTGTTTCACATCTCTGAGCCCCAATTCAGCAAAACACTTAAGCATGTGCTTAATTTTTATGGGACTGCTCCATGTGCTTTAATGCTTTGCTGAATATGGGTAGACTTAAGCACATGTATATAAAGCTAAGTAGATACTTAGTTTCATGCATTTTTCCTGGGAAGGAGGTCCAGAAAAGCATACACATCCTGTTCATCCCCAAATTGCATATCTTTCTTATTCCTTCTGCTACTAAGACTAGCTCCCAATCTCTAAAGTCCTTACTGAAACAATCAGGGGCCGTTTTCTACCATCCTGCCTTCTTACAAAAATACAATATTTTTTGAGCTCATAAAAAAATAATCCTTAATATTAACACCCAGAAGTTCAGCCTGTTTTTGCTGCATATATACCCTGGGGCCTGACCTTTCTTTCACTGCAAGGACCCATCACATGTATTATTCTGGGAGCATGTCTAGGTTCTCAAGGATATCTATGCACCTTTTCAGCAGCGTGTTATTTTTTATTAATGCTTTGTTTTGTGAGGTGATACCCCTAATGTAGTCATTAAGGCTTAGCCTTAAGGCTAAGGATCCAGATCTCATGAAAATCAATGGCAAAACTCCCATTGGTTGATGCATGATCAGGACCCAAACCCTATACCTGAAGTCAGAGTGGTTAGCTTTCTGTTCAGCCATTTAATCCTGTGTTTAATCTCTTCCACTTTTTATTTCTGAGGATTTCATGGAGGATTGAACCTATCCTGTCACTATCTTTTCCAGTATCCCTCTAGCCATATGCTGGTAGTCTTTCTTCTAGCTTCTCAGACCCAGGACATGCTGGGGTTATACGTATATTTACTGGCTATTACTGTGATTTACCTTGTGTTGTTTTTTTCGCATCATAAGGACTCTTGATTATACCCAGAAATTGCCACAAAGTGTTTAGACTGTAATCCAATATTTTGTAATGTAGCCCCCATGACATATATAGTTAGAGGATTTGTTAATTTGAAACATGGAGCAGCCCTGACCTTCAGACATGCCCCCTCCTGTCTGTCTCCATCCCCCGGAACTAAACCTTTCCTGATTGGTTGGTTAAATTATTTCTCATTATTATTATTTTCCTCATGCCTCTGGACATTCAGGTTCTGGCTGGTTCAGAAGCAGACCTGGCAAAATAGTATAAGAGAGGCTGAGTTAACAATCTGTACAGGACTGTGAGAGCACTGGAAATAAGAAAACACCTCTGCAGAGCTAGCTTCTTTCCTAGCTAACCTTTATTACTTTAGTTGATAATTTTCTATCATCATATTGCCTCTTATTTTCTGGGAAGAACGTTTCTAGAACAATAAGGTTACGTATAAAGGTGTCAACTAGAGCTGACTGAAAATTGCCAATTATTTTTGTGAGAAATTCTAAATAGTTCATAGTTTAGGGATATCATGGCCTTAGTCAAAATACCTAACAACCAAGTTGAAGACTTTTCCCCCTTCTCTTTCAGGAAAACGTGATAGATTTTTCTACTGTTTACACCAGCTTCTGACACAATGTAGTAGCATTGCAATGAATAGATCAATAAACCAGGTGGTTGGCTTTGTGTGTATGTGATCAGGCAACAGCTCTGTTGATTTTAGTTTGTCTGTTCTCTCATTAGAGACTTTATAGAAGTAAATCTATCTTTTAATTATCCTAAAGATTATGGGATACTCTGGCTTGGTTTTGACTTTTTGAAAATCACTCCCATTTTCCTTCCTTCAATTCCCTATTGTTCAACTTCTTACTTTTTTTTTTGGTGGGGGGGGGGGGGGCGTTGGTTCCTTGTACTTCCACTTCTCCCTTCCTTTGGGCTGTGCCACTGAGTCCCTGGGAATTTTGCAAATGTCTTCACTGGTTCTAGGATTCATCCTCAAGTCAGTCGATAACATAAATGGCTGAACAAACCAGTTACACCACATCAAGCCAAGCAGCATCTGTGTCCAAGGGAAAAAGAATTTAACCCACATCTGTGACTAACTACAGTAAACCAATGTGAAAGTGTGCACTGCAATCAGGCTAACATTGTACAGAGTACTAGAGGATCACATCAGATGATCTCTCATTTTGAGGTTTTCTTTTGTGGGGATTTTCTGTGTATTATGGTCAGTTTCTCAAGCTGGACTCTTTGTTTAGCTTAGGTTAGCCATGTGGGTGCCTTTCAGCAGAACCAGGTATGTGTCTCCATTGATGAGGATCAAATTGGCCACTCTACCTGTGTTGGTTAATAAAACATGGAAGTCTATTTTTTAAATGACCACTATCGCAGGACGTCGCATGCAAGAAAGGGACACAGACTCAGAGAAGAGATTCTCTCAAACTCTCTCTCATCAGCTTTGCCATGATATATTCATTTTCTTATTGGCTTTGACGAAATATTATATAGTTAGCAATACCAAGTAATAGCGATGGGCAGGTATTTAAAATGCCTGCACATCTTTTCCATTATACCAAGATGAATTATTTAATTTAAAAAAAATACCAATACAGATCACAGAGTTCAATCCTGGAACCCCATTCACATGCTGGGACTACTTGTGTGAAGAAGGGTTTGCAAAATCTGACCCTCTGCTATACATTTAGGGCCTGAATCTATTCCCAGTGAAGTCAATGGCAAAACTCCCATTGACTTCAGCAATGCAACATAAGACCCTTGCAGAATAAACAGGGCACAATTTTATTTCCCACTGAATGTAAAAAGAAAAAAGCTAACTAAGTACTAAAGTCTTAGATCAAAAAGAAAATGAACACCTTTTGCAGGCTTTTTAATAACTTTTTTTCCCAATAAAAAGAGCAAGGTTTGTCTGAATTTATTACCTGTTTGAACAGAAATCACATTGTGTCCTAGGCAAGGCAATTATATCATTGTCTATGAACACAAAGATATAATATAAAGTAATAAAAAGGAAACACAATATAAAGTAAAATTCAGACCTATTAAACTGCTTAATGAAAATACAAAAGAAAAAGAGGTCAGGAAATGTGGTTTGCTTTATTGGAAAAAATTCCTTTTCAAATATTTAATCAATAATAAAATTCATATTTTCTGACTTAGGACTTGATTAAAACATTCTTCCCTCCTTGAAATAATTTTTGAGAAAATAATTAAATAGCTGTAATGAATACAGATGGTCATTTTTTCTACTGCATGGACTGACAGCATTCTGGATAGACTGTTCTCTGTTCAAGCCGTTCCCCCTTTGCAACTGACTGCTTAGATAGGTGCTCTTTGTCATTTTGTTTCAGGATCATTCTTTTCACTCGATTGTATAAATGCACAACAAACATTTCCAAATGCATTTGGAAAAAAGAAAGTCCTGCAGGATCACAATGCTGGTAATCTGGAGATGTATCATAGTGGCATGGAACACCCATTGTTGCTATTAACAACTTCTTTTATATTCCTGAACTACCTGCAAAGTAACCGGCTCTAATTACACCAAAAGTCAATCTTCATCATTTGTACAATGGAGACTCTAGGCCAAGATTCCCAGACCTTGATCCTAATTCACCTTCCAAAGGGTGTTAAATATTCAGATTCTGTAATTTGACAATAATCCCATATTATTATTGCAGAGTCTGAATTTACTGCAGTAGCACATACCTGTCCTCATATGTTAGCTATCTCACACCAATGACTAAGACAACTGAGCACACTCAAAGGAAGTGATAAGGCTAACCACAATATCTTTGTTCATTCACTTTTACCCAGGAACATAGCAGTTGCCACACTGCATCAGATCCAAGGTCCATCTAGTCCAGTATCCTGTCTCCAACAGTGGCCAGCACCAGATTACTTCAGATTCAGTCCTTCCCACTGCAAGGCGTAAAGTATCAGAATCACTGTGTGAAACAGATATAACCTTTGGAAAGTTGGTGAACCAGAGAAAGCTTCAGTACTGGCCAAATCAGCAGCAGGAATGTATTGTCAGGTAGTGGGTTCTAGAGAACAAAAACAGAAAATGTATCTAAATAATACTTCACTCTAGTGAAACAAACTGAATGAAGATGTGAAGGATCACAATGCAGGGGTATGGTCTATCCAATGCCTATGCTCACATATGCTTGCTCTATCCCCTTGTTTAACAAGTGTGAGAGTAGGGCTGCATCCTGTTTAATTATATACTTCTGGCCAGGGTTACACTTGACCCTGGTTTCATAGGGAACTAGAAATTGCCATAAAAAATAAGACCAGTTGTTGTTGTCTGGTATGCTGTCTTCAACACTGGCTAGTATCAGAAGCTGCTGAGGAAGATGCAAAACTCCCACAATACGCTCCATAGGGAACATTTTTTCAAAGCTCCCATCAATTACAGATTGGCAGATGCCCTGAAGCATGAGGGATTTTATCTCTTACAAAAAAATATTTCCTGCTTTTGAGTATCAAATCTGGTCGACTCCCAAGGCAGGAGTCATGTTATTGCTTTTGTTTCGTTTTGTTTTGGAAAAATATTATCCCCAACTTCCACATGGGGAACTAAGAGTAGAGTACGTAACTATATCAAAGTCACATTTGAAGCCTGGGACTGAACCAGGAATTGAGCCGTGTCTCCCAATTCCCAGTCTTCCCCCATTCATTCTGTGATAAGACGTGAGGTAATATGTTATATTTTTTACTCTGTTTACCAAGGTAATGTAGTCTTCCGTATTGAATAAACTGCAAACAGCCAAAGAGCAAGGTCTTGTTTCTCCTTAGTTCCCTACCCTTTGCCCATTGGTCATATACACACACTACTCTCCACCCTTGAACAATGTCCCAGCCACTGTGTTAATGCGCCTTCAGAGATATATTAGAAGTAAAATGGTAACAGATTTGTGGAAAAGCAAAATTTACTGATAATATCATTAGCTGTGTTTTCTAAGTGAGCAGTAGGAATGCGTTTTCAGTATGGAGTCCACTGTCCAGAGACTGCTGTCAACTGCACTGGGTGCTAAGTTGGACCATGGACAGCCCAAGAATTTGGGAAGAGCAAAGATGGCTCAGAGTCACCCACACACCTCTTGAATGCTGCAACGAACACAGCATGGGTACCCCCATGAATTGGTCCCAGTATGTTTGGGGTGGGGATACCTTTGGATGGTCTCTTTAGGAAGGTTAAGTAATGATGGAGGAGATGTGGACAGAGAGTGAGACAGAGATGATAGATTACACAGAGTCAATCAAATATGCGTAGCCTATTAAGGACTGTGATGCCAGCCAGAGTGATGACAGTTGATGATGTCGCACCAGGCATTGCGTGGTGAAGTTCCCAGATTTGGCTCAATCCTGCAAATCCATGAATTTCTGGGATGACCCTATGGGTGGCACCAGGTAGGCTCAGGGTGTGCACCCCTTTGCTTGTCAATGGAAAGTTTGAGAGCACAGTGTTGTAAGGTGTTTTTGTCCATCCTGGCAACATGGTTGAAGAACATGCAAAACCACTTTTGAATATAATGAGTGATTGAAGAAACGCCAGATCTTTGTGAGACTGTGACATTTTGCACAAAGTCAAACCATTTTATGCTCAGGATGTGGCACTGACAGCACATATGGAATATCTCTAGCTGCTCCAAGTCAGCCTACCAGAGGGTCCAGGCTTCTGACCCATATAGCAATACAGGTGGTACTCAGAATTGATAAATATTGGACTTTGTCCCAGTGCAAATATGTTTTTGCATCTATAATTACATACAATAATTACCCTTAAAAACTTACCAGTTGCCTTAAATAATCTTACCTCCGTATAGGGAATACTTTATAAGATTGAGGTAACCTTAGTTATTTATCTATGGTAAGTTTGTAATGGCATTCATTGTAGATGGATAGACAAACACATATGGCATTAAGAATGGAAATGAGAAAATGTTCCTGGTTCCACTCTGCCCGGTACCCTGAAAGGAATGTTATCTTTATCTTGTGCTTAAATTAGATCCACAAAAATCCAGCTGTTAAACATACTCATGACATCAAGGCACAAGTGATTTCAGTACATGTATGTACATATCATTTGAAACACCATACCCCACTAGATCATCAAGATGGATTATAAATAAAAACATAGTCGAGCAGGAAATTTGCCTGTCAAATAACAAAATGCTGACATCTCTAAATAACACCTTTTTGGGAAGATTTTTAAACTCACTAAAAATACAGCATTGGTTTTCCCAAAGAAAGTAGGATTATATTATTATTATTTTCATTTTCAACTCTCCCAACATAGGGTCTGAATAGTTTAGTTTTAGCACAGATTTCTTTAAACAGAGTGTCATGACAAACAACAACTCCATCTGGCATCTGCATAGCCACTCTGCTTAATTACCTGTGGAAAAATGTACATGCCAAATGCTCCAACTGTTTTTTAAACAGATTAAATATAAATAACTAATATGATTTGACCTAGATAACTGAATGTAACATATCACAGGATGTGAACATAAAAAATTAAATGTAAATACAGTGACGTATTTTACTGGAGGGGAAGAAAGCAGATAAAAATGGTGGAGGTTAAATGGGGGGGAGGGGGGCAGAGTTGTTTGTTACTTTGTTTTTGTTTGTTTTTTGTTTACGAACAACAATTTTAAAAAGAAATGCTTTCAAAACTGAAAAGTATGGATCATGAATACAAGACTTCAGGTTGCACTAGCACTCAGCAAATATTATTTTCCATGAACAGCACAGGTAAGCATGCAAAGTGTATGTATTTTTATAAATCTGATATTTCTCTAATCTACTGATTTATTTTTCCTCTAATGCATAATTTATTTTAAATTGTCCTTTTATAACACTCACTCTTTGCATCTGATTGAAGCCTAGACTTGATACATATAATTCTATATCTTTCTAGAGCCATAGTTATTAAGTAAGTGTATATAACAGGGCCGTTGTTATACACACCCATGCATAAGGAAACAATGTGAAGCCAAATGGAACTGTGACTAACTACCTGTCACTGATACAACTCTAATTTATGTGTAGATGTACCAGACTATTAGATTCCTAGAGCAGTCAGTACCATACCTGCCAATCTTGCTTTGCTCTATCCTGTTGGAACTGACGGATACAAACTAAAAATTTCACTTGGCACTGATGTCCAATTTGCACTTAATCTACAAATACCAACAATATATCCAGCTTTACATTTTATCCTTATAACTATGCCATACATTTCACACAATCTGCGTTTCCTAATAATTTCCCCAAGGAGCACTGTATTTTTGGCAGCTAGTTTTCAAAGAAGAAAATAGGATTTGAGTTTGAAAAATGATAAAGGAATGTTAGTCCAAGGCAATGCTGACTCAGGTTTTATTTTATATAGGACATCTATATATCAGACCAATTTTAAATGCATACATAACTTTATTTTTGTAGTACAGACAATAAAATAAGGCCCAGCATTTGGGCTCTGTGATCTTTATTAAGAGATTACTTTAAGGATGAAATATTGGATTCTATGATTCATTTCAACTTTATTCCCTGATTCATTTCAACTGGATTCAGTCTAATCCTCCTCATTCTGTAATCCGTTTTATTTCAGTTTCCCCACATCATTCCAATATCTCTGCAGCTTCCTCCTCACAGCACCTCTCCAAGTTTCACTCCTCACAGTACTAAATTCCTAAATATATCATTAGTTTTTCTCCATTTTCCTCCTTAAAATGCCACTCCAGTCTCCTTAGTGTCTTTCCTGTTTCCCAGATAACATCTAGAGATGTACAAAACTTGATGTACAAGACTTTCCCAGCTTTCAGCTATTCCTGCAGTCATTCTCTTTGATTTAAATCTGTGCAGGTTCACACTCCATGAGTCTTCTTTTGAAATTTGCGTTTAACTGTGCCCCAATCGTCAGAACAAAATGAAATCAAAGAGTTTATACCGATGAGTGAGCAAGCCACAGCTTTTGATGAAAAACCACAAAGTGGGCTATATTAAATTGAAAGGACCGTAATATTTTGGTGAACATGGTCTAAGTTTTCAGTCTGTCATAAAACCCCAAAACCAAATCATTTGGTTTGAGGTTGCATTGTGAGCCTTTCAAACAGCTCTAATCACATTAGCATCACCACTACCTTGCACCTTGCACCAGATAAACTACATTTTTTGGAGGGGAATCTGATGTGGAATCTGTTTCTTCTTTATATAAGGCCAAATTCTGTCATTCTTTAGCCAAGTGTTCTTGAGGTCAGGATTTGGCCTATAAAAACTGTTGTAGTCACTGTTTTGGTGCTTAGGGGAATGAGACCAATTCATGCTTGCAGAAATACAGCAATAAATAGGATTATAGGAGATATTACAAAAATTGGTTGTATTTTTTCCCCTGCGGAATGTTGTATAGTCTATTAAACATTTTCTCCTGTATTTCATGATAGCCCAAGTAAAAATGGAAAAGACAAGCACGGAAGTAACATGTGAGAGTACCTCCCAAGGTCACCCCAATAATTAACTATTGTAGGGCATGGAGTTTGGGCTGCAGCTGTTGCAAGGGAATTCCTCTCTCTAGAGTATCTCATGGCTACAGTTTCCAACAGAAAATCCATTAACTTTGAATATCAGGACTACCAGGTATGCACACTTCAATAGAGAAATGTGTGTTTCCTGGGCATTTCTGGTATGTCACTCAATCTTTTAAAATGTTATGGGTGTTTTTAAAGTATGTGTGTGTGTGTTTGTGTGTGTGTAAGAGAGAGAGTGAGAAAACTACCTACAAATGCAAGGGTCAAATAATCCCCTTTTAGAGGTTTGAAAAAGAATGTAGAAGAATAAAAAATAAACTCCAAAAATCCCTTAAAAACTGGAAACCGTAAATAGCACCCAACCATCTCATAAAATCCATGCAAATTTGCATTGTGATCAACAAGCAACAGATGTGATTTCTGGGAGGCTGGATTTTGCAGAATCCCAACCCCAGATATGGTGATCAGCTAAACCCTGAGCATGTGGGCAAGACTCACCAGCCAGACACCCAGAAAAGAAGTCTCTGTAGTAACTCAGAACCCACCCCATCTAACATCCCTTCACAGGCCTTTGGGCATATTTACCGCTAGTAGTCAAAGATCAATTAATTGCCAAATTAGACTGTCCCATCATACCATCCCTTCCATAAATTTATCACGCTCAGTCTTGAAGCCAGCTAGGTTTTTTGCCCCCATTGCTCCCCTTAGAAGGCTATTCCAGAACTTCACTCCTCTGATGGTTAGAAACCTGCATCTAATTTCAAGTCTAACTTCCTAATGTCCAGTTTATATCCATTTGTTCTTGTGTCCACATTGGTGCTGAACTTAAATAATTCCTCTCCACTGACCCACCTCCCAATTCATATAGTTTCCTCTTTGAGTATAACAGCAATTGTGACATGCTTATAACAAACGAGGCTTATATTATATTAATATATCTTCCAAGCATGCAAAATCTTCCAAGCATCCAAAATCTTCCAACAAACCCAAGCTGGCACCAATATTGCTTCAGTCTCATATGCACAATGGCAAAGGTGCAAGTTAAAGTGGCTTTAACTTGTTTCCTTTACTGTTTCTTTTTAATGCTGCTCTTGGAGAGAATCACTCTGAGTTACATTTGGCTCCGATAGCACCTTCTCTTTGCTAGGTCAAGGACACTTAGAGTATACTCCATGTTTTGCCTGAGAAGTGAGTGGGTCATGCACACTGCCTTATGCCTTCCTCTGCTTCCCAGGTCATAAGGCAACATCTTTTCTGATGTAACTTATACTTCTTTTTAGAGGATAATATGTAACTTGCTCTTATTTTTGTCAAATGCACGTCATATGCCAGGTGGGATGACTAGGCTCCGGATCATTTTAAATTTCCCAGATGGTGAGCCATTAGAATTATCCCAGTTACAACATATCATTTTCCATTCATTCCTTTATATTGTTCGGTACAGAAGTGAATCAGTTGTGCGGACCACACAGTGGTGGAAACCTCCTAAATATAACCAGATTAGGTGGTCTTCAGCTTTGCTCAGTTCACATTCCACTTTCCTGGGACAGATTCTGATATATTTGCACACATTAAATAGCATCTTACTTCACAAATAGTCCCACTGGAAAAAACAGTACTACTCACAGAGTAAGGAACGCTTCAAAGTGAGTAAAGATATCAGAATCTTGCTCTTAGTGTCATGATAACTCGATATCAATGACAGCCAACACTTAGAAATTTCCAAATCAGTGTAAAGCACGAAGGACTCTCTCCAAGAATCAGGCAGCACAGACAATACTGAAGAGGTTTATTCACGATACTGGGAAGTCTGATAAATCAGCTTCAACTTCATGGTGTTACAGTGGTCAATTATATACGCTTTCTTATCGATTACATAGTACGTTTTGAATTTTTTATCTATTCACTTACAGAAACAGACATTGTCCCATCCGGAGAGAACAACAGTGATAATGGTCATTACATACATGCAGAGACACTTTAATCACTCTACTTACATCAAGGATCCTAGAGCTACACTCAGGGCGGGGATAGGGTGAAGGAAGAAGGGGGGGGTCCTTACAGATAGGTGGCAGGTGAGACAGAAATTCTAAAAGCAAATGTGCTGTTCTCATTGGAATTAGAATCACTAAGAGGACATCTGGCTTCCTGAGCCATCGGATGCTTACACAAGCCATTGTCCTTGAGGATCAGGTATCCTCGTTAGCCATTTAAAATGAGTTTCGACCTACAACTTGTTAGCTGAAAACAACCTCAAGCCTTACATCAGTATACTCATCAGCAGAGCCTATGTGACTGTCATCGTAACATGTTTGTGTTCTGGATGTTGATGCTAGGTATCACACTCGCTGCTTCAGAGAACACTATACAGTCAATTAGAAACTATAGATTTATTTTCCTATGTCCCTGCAAAACAATGCCATGCTTTTTCTGTTTGTTTCCTTCAGCAGAGTTTTTGGTGTGCTACTCAGGAAACAATTTAACCAGACATACTCATTTGGAGTTCACTTGAGGAGAAAAGGAAAGTCTTGGTGATGTATTCTCTTGATATAATGTGTCCCCTCTCCTATCCTGCCCTGTACAGTTTTTGAGCTTGCATTTATGATCCTGTTCATACAGGTTTCAGTGAACTATTTCTCTGTCCTTCTCATCATCAGTGAGCCAATAAATAATAATAATATTGTATATGAGGAAGTGATATCCTTGCAATAAGTTGCAGAGAGAAAGATATGTGATATATTAGTTTATCATGTACCTTTGACTGCCTCTCCTGTTTCCTGCCCCTCTAATCAATCTCTTTCAGACTAATTTAAGATTCCAAGCCACTGCTTTAAATAGCACCCATTTCTTTTAGATCAACTGGTCAGATGTTTCCTCCTTCTCCCCCAAATATGGAATTTCTTCCCAAATTACACCTGCACAAGGTCCAGAACAGACAAGATTTAGTTCTTGGCAACTGATGGTTTCCAAACACCACTTCAATGTTCATCATCTTGAAACCTTGTGGAACTTGAAATGAGAGTTTTGCAATATGGAAAGGGGAGATTTCCAACCTCCCAATGGGATACACAGTAATTGCTCTGAGTCCTGGATGGGCTCAAGATACTAAACTTTAAAGGCATGATATTTGTAAGTACTGAAAGGCAACTTTGGGTCACCTTTAGATGCTTTTATGTCTACCTGAACCGTTAGACTCCTGGGGATGGATCACCCCTTTCTGGGATAAAACACATGCAAAGGGGCTGAAGATGAGGAAAATTGAAAAGGATCCTTTAGTGGAATTTCACACACATTGTTCCATCAGTACAGGCTATTAATAATAACAATAAGCTTGCCACACACAAACTCCCTGTGTCAACAAGCCCATAGTCTTGTCCTCTCTATAGACTCTATTGTCTGATCTATTTCCAAAGATAGGTTTATTGCTGTTAGCCAGAATAAACTACATGAAACTAACAAAATTGGAATGGACTATTTCCTTGAACCCATCAGTTTCCTCTCTTCATATTTCACAAATATTTGTTAACTCCTTGGCAGGTAACAGTAATGTCAGTTGTAAGTTCCCTATTAATAAAGCATTGGTTCTCTTTTCCATATAATATTCATTTAAAAAAATCGTCATTTGCCAAGAAAATACAGACATTTTCTATTATTTCCTCATGAAGGGCTTTATCCTGTTCCCATTGAAGTCAATGGCAAAACTCACAGTGACTCCTCTGGTACAGGATGAAATACTATCTTTAGATTAACATGTAAGTATATGCGAGGACAACAGTAGAGATTCATGCAGCAGACCCTTAAGCTTGCACCAGCAACAAAAAGCTGTACAGATTTACAAAGTTTCTCACAAATGCATCTTGGTTTAATTTTGCACTGTGATCTATTGAGAGGTTTTGTGTTTTACAGTAGTGGACTATAAATGTATAATATTATGAGAGAGAGTCATACTACAGGAGTTTTGTAAAGTTCCCTTTTATAGTTAAGTTATGAAACAGTGCAAAATGGAAAGAAAAAATGTTTCAGTGAGCCCCTAGATCAGTGTTGTATTTCAGGAGACAAAAAGTAGTACAGACCTCTATATGAGTGCATCATATTCAAAGATCTTTTCTCTGCACAATTCTGTTCTTCACTTTAGATATTCAGAACAAACCATACACCACTGTACGAGACATAGATGCCATTTTTCCAGTAGAAAAGGCTTTTATGAGTGCTTATACAAGACGGCTTTATGTGTGTCTGACACATCAGCTTGCTGATTTATCATAAAGGCATTGATTCTGCAGCCACTTCGAAAACATAAAACCCAAAGACATGGTAAATCATAGAATTATACATAAGCCTGGACTCCAAGAGGGGCAAACAGCTGAAGTCTGTGTAAGTCTTAAGAAACAAAGAGAGTAATAGACTGAAATGGCAAATTATATCTGAACCCAAGTCATCCCAGACTACACAAAAGCCCATCATCCTTCTGAAACCAGGGTTCTGAAAATGAACAGCACTGCAGATTTTTAAGTCAATAAAGAAAACAATAAGACATATATAAGTACCAGCAAGTCAAAGTAGCATATGCCTCCTTATGTTATGGGGATAGGAGGATTATTTGTTTTATTTCATTTTGTCAGGGGAACTGTTGATTTTGATGGGAGGAGGGTTCCTTTCTGTATTAAACATATAGCATGTTGATCTTCACATGTATTTTATTGCACCTCAGAGGGGTAAATCTGTTTACAAGTTTTTAACTGTACTTGCATAGCTTTGTTCTTTTGTATTTGATATCACTTACAAACTTCTGTACAGAAAGAGCAGGTCTAGTCTACAGCTGAATGTCCAGAGATTTTAAGAAGTGCTGAAGATGTAATTTATTATTCTAAACATACCACATAGTCATTTCAGTTGCATAATCCCAGGAGATAATTGCATGTGGTATGTACAGCCCATGTCCTAGGCAGGTGCACAAAGGTAAGAGAAGGGACAGGGATCATTCCCTCTCCCTCATTTTTTATATTTCAGGTTGTTTCTAGTTCTCAAAAAACTAGCAGACACCAGACTGAACCTAGAGTTCTCGCAAGTTCAAAATGTAAAGCCCAAATTTGACATTTTAGCAATATTTCCTGGGGACTTCCTGGCATCAATGAACAGCAAATCTACACAACTAAATTGCTGCCACCCCATGGAATGTCCTTTGCTTAGTGGTGGATCAGAACCACTTCCAGTACATGATCTTTCCCTTCAAGTTGCTATTGCCCAGAGGACCCTTGAGGAACCCCTGGTCTTTGTTGAATCAGCTCTGCCAAAGGAGGTTATCTGTATAATAAATTATTTAGACAAGCAGCTTATATTTCAGCAAAGCTCCCTCGCAGTTGAGAATGTCAGGAGCCTGGTGATAGACAGGTCAGAGTTCTCTTGTTCCCTCTCAAAAAATCACTAATTTGATAGACTCTTAGGGTACGTTTGGAGCCCATGGGAGCAAGACTCCCAGCCTGGGTTAACAGACCTGGATTAGTAGGGCCCACACTAGCACTCTAAAAATAGCTATTAAGAGAGTACTTTGAAGTTGCAGCTTGGGCTGGAGTTCGGGCTCTGAATCCAGGGAGGAGGTGAGCTTCAGAGCCCAAGCTCTAGCCTGAATCACAACTCTTAAGTGCTGTCTGTACAGCTATATTTAGCGCTCCTGCACAAGTGAGCCTGACGACCCAGGCTGGGAGGCTCAATTCTGTGGGCTTCAAAACGCTGTTTAGAAGTACCTATTGAGATTCAGGATGAGGACTAGTGTTTCCATCCATGCACAGAAACTGCAAGCTGGAACTACTCATTGAGCAGATCCAGTAGGTTGTTGAGCCTTCTAAGGCCAATGGTGTCCTGCGCTGTATCTAAGGTAGAAAGGAGAATTGGTACCGTTGTGACATGCATGCATCCTTGATGGCCTTCCTATTTAGAACAACCAGGTTTAGAAAATCCTCATTCATTCTCTGAGGGTAAGAAGCCAGGGGCTGCAGCTTCAAGACATGTGTTAGTTAAATTAATAAAACTATATCAGAAGCATACAAGCTTGGTGGGCCTTTCATGCCTTTCAATTAGATCCATTTCAGCCTTTGGGGATGAAATGGGGAGAGGTTTCAGCTGAGAAACTGTGCAAAGTTGACACTCGCAGTCCCTGCGTATGTTCTCTGAGCACTATCAACTCAACGATTCTTTCTTCAACAGACAAAGCCAATGGTGTGTGGCCCCCACGTGGTAATGAAGAGAGTTCCCCAGAGTTCAATAGGTCTTCCCCTTCCCCCCTTTCCACTACAGTCAAGAATTTGTCAGCGGAGCTGTTTATTTGCTGGGGGACCTTGTACGTAAGTTTGGTTCTTTCGTTTTTTCATACCCTCTGTCTATTTTATTTTATATTATCTCTGGGAGATGCTACATGAATCCTATTTGTCTTGTTCTCATATCATCTAGGTTTCAGAGAGTTTTTTACCTGGTGATTTTTTTCTTTTTCTTTTTTTTGTGCTCCAGCTCCCCCAGTACAGGAATTCACCCCCAACCCTCACTCAGGCAAAAATTGCAAGTTTGTGGTTATGTGTGTTGTATGTAATGTTGTTACTAATACAAGGTAGAGTTGCAGCTCTGAAAGTCATCCACCTTGGAAGAGAAAAGAGAGGCATGGCCTGAATGACTAGTGGGAACCACAACAGGAGATTCTTATTGATTGTTGATCTGCCTGACAAGTAGAGAAGGAGATACCCATTTCTCCTGGGTTGGTAAAACCAGGGCACAAAAATAAATTCTCCTTTATTTTAGTGAATTTTTTTTTCTAATACTTTTTGTGAAAGCTCATTCTCAGAAAGATTATAATATAAAGCTTATAGTAGTTACGTAACTGTGTTTATCTTTTTACAATTTATTTTTGCATTTTTTCACATTGCATGATTTAACTTGGGAATGAACACTCTAGGCCAAGCCCAGAAGTCCTTACTCAGCTTTCACATTAAGCCCTCTTGCTTGAGACATCAGAATTTGGCCAATTGCTTGCTGAAATATAAATGATGGCAGTAACTTTATAGCAACATGGGCCTGATCTAAAGGCCAATCAAAGTCAGCGGAAAAAGTCCCACTGGCTTCAGTGGTCTTTGACTCAGGCCTTAGATGTGGCTGCCAGCTCTGTATGTAAAGGGATCAGTCTGTGTCAATACTGAGGATGCCTAGATCCCTTCAGTCTTCATCCTCATAAAAATGTGTAGAGGAGAACAAGGTAATCAAAATCCTTCCTAAACCACAGTCCTTCCATTTCCCCCACTCAACTTGATTGACATACGTTCTGTGCAGACAGGTGTCATTGCTAGAAAAAGCTGCATAAGATCATGTGCCCTAGGTCTACAGATTCCCCAGCCAGACACACAGAGGCACACTGCTCAGATGCCCCTTTCCCTTCAAACAATGGCAATATCACACAAGGTCTGTGACACCTCACCCTGCATCCCCACCCACCCAACTCCCACTGTAAGGAACACAAAATATAGAGGATGATAGAATTTTAACATGGACTTTAATCTGAGGTGAAGAGGAAACATAACATTTAGAACAGCTGATCCCTAATTCCTCCATTCCCCTCACTGGCCCGACCTCTTTCTTTCATGTTAATTTTTTTTTTTTTTGAGGGTCAGGGAAAAAAGTCTAGGGGAGAGAGACATGCAGCCCAGCTATCCCTCCACCATGAACTCAAGTGGCTTTTTTCATGATTTAGCTCCCAGCTGCACTGGGCAGTGAAGGAAAACACAGAGGCCACAGTTTTCACATACCAATGTGAGATTCACATTAGCACAGATACTGATGGCTATAAAAGCTAAGGGCCCAAATTTGGCCCTTATAATTGCAAGCAGAGTTCCCATTATAATCAATGTGTTTATCAGACCACAGAAATTAACCCAAGACCTTTAGACAGGTCCATCTACATATGAAAAGGCAAGTACAGATGGGACAGAGGACAAGATGAAGTTGGGATGGTACTTGTAACAGCAAAGCACATTTTGTCCAAAATGATGGTCCCCAATGCTCAAAATTAGCAGATAGATGCAACTATTCTTACACATCATATGTCCAGAATTAAATTACCTGAATACATATATACACACACCATTATTCAATACGTTCCTAACAAAAAAACCCAATAAACCCTATTCTTTTAATTAGAAGTGCTTGAAAAGCATGAAAGTTGGCTTTCCCCCACTCTGCTCTCACCCAATAATCTCAATGTAACTTATTCTATTAAATGAAATTTCTAACTTTAAAGTTTAAATTACTTTAGAATTGATCGCTCATTTTTTGTTTACCTTTGCAATAATAGCTTTGAAGCTGTGAAAAGAAGAACTGGTTCACCATTATAAATAAGTAGTAACAAAGTCAAATATATGTTAAGATATTTTCTGCATAGTTTATTTGTCCAAAAGCTAATAATTTTGGAGCTACAAAAAGTGAGGAAGTATTGCCTTGTATATTAAAGATGTATATACTTGCACCGAGACTAAGATAGAAGTGGGAAGCAGACCTGTTGAAATCACTGGGTAATAATAATAGGGGTAAAAACAAGTTTGATGTCATTCTATGGACCACCTAACCAGGAAGAAGAGATGGATGAGGCTTTTTTTAAACAATTAACAAAATCATTCTCAACACAGGACTTGATGGTGATGGAGTACTTCAAATACCCAGACATCTGTTGGGAGAATAATACAGCAAGGCACAGATCATCCAACAAGTTCTTGGAATGCACTGGAGACAACTTTTTTATAACAGAAGGTGTAGAAAGTGACAAGAGGAGAGGCTCTTTTAGATTTGATTCTGACAAATAGGGAGGAACTGGTTAAGAATTTGAAGGTGGAAGGCAGCTTGGGGTGACGGTGATCATGAAATGACAGTTCATGATTCTAAGAAATGGTAGGAAGGAAAACAGCAGAATAAAGACAAGAGACTTCAAGAAGGCAGACTTTAGCAAACCCAGAGAATTAGTAAATAAGATCCTATGGGAAGCAAGTCTAAGTGAAAAAAGAGTTCAGGAGAGTTGGTAGTTTTTTAAAGAGACATTTTCAAGGGCACAAGAGCAAACTATCTCAGTGCATAGGAAAGATAAGTAGTACGGTATGAGACCACTCTGGCTTAACCAAGAGATCTTCAACAACCTGGAACTCAAAAAAGTCAAACAAAAAGTGGAAACTAAGTCAAATTACAAAGGATGAATATAAAAAAAATTAACACAAGCATGTAGGGACAAATGAGAAAGGCAAAGGCACAAAATGAGATTAAACTAGCTAGGAACATAAGGGGTAGCAAGAAAACATTTTACAAATACATTAGGAGGAAGAGGAAAATCAAGGGCAGAGTAGGCCCATTACCCACTGAGGAAAGAAAGACAATAACAGAAAACACAGCAATGGCCAACGTATTAGATGCGTTTTTTGTTTCACTTTCCACCAAAAAGATTAGCAGTGATCAGATGACTAACATAGTGAACATCAGTGTAAATGGGGTAGGATCTGCGGCTAAAATAGGGGGAAAAAAAGTTAAGAATTACTTAGACGAGTTAGACATCTTCAAGTCAGCAGAGCCTGATGGAATACATCTTAGAATAGTTAAGGAACTGGCTGAAAAGATCATTGAGCCATTAGTAATTAACTTTCAGAACTCGCGGAGGATAGGAGAGATCCCAGAGGACTGTAAAAAGGGCAAATATAGTACCTATCTATAAAAAGGGGAATAAGAATAACTGAAGGAAATATAGACCAGTCAGTTTAACTTCAGTACTCAGAAAGATAATGGAGCAAATAATCAAATCATCAATTTGTAAAGCACCAAGAAGATAATAAGGTGATAAGTAATAGTCAATATAGATTTGTCAGGAACAATCAATCTAATATCTTTCTCTGACAGGATAACAAGCCTTGTAGATGGGGGAAAGCAATAGATGTGATAAAGCTCAACTTTAGTAAGGCTTTTGATACTGTCTCACATGACCATCTCATAAGCAAACTAGGGAAGTATAGAGTAGTCAAGCCTATTATAAGGTGGGTATACGACTGGCTGGAAAACCCTACTCAGTGAGTAGGTATTAATGGTTCACAGTCAAACTAGATGGGAATATTGAGTGGAGTCCCACAGAGATATGTTCTGGGTCCTGTTCTTTTCAATATCTTCATACATGATTTGGATAATGGCATAGAGAGTTCATTTATAAAATGTGTGGACAATACCAAGCTGCGAGGGGTTGCAAGTACTTTGGAGGACAGGATTATATTTCAAAATGATCTTGACGAACTGGAGAAATGGTCTTAAACAAACAGAATGAAATTCAATAAGGACAAATGGAAACTACCACACTCAGGAAGGAATAACCAATTCCACAAATACGAAATGGGAAATGACTGCCTAGGAAGGAGTACTGCAGAAAAGGATCTGTGGGTCATAGTGGATAACAAATGAAATATGTATCCACAATGTAATATTGTTGCAAAAAAGTAAACATCATTCTGGGACGTATCAGCAGGAGTGTTGTAAGCAAGACATGAGAAGTCATTCTTCTACTTTACTCAGCATTGATTAGGCCTCAGCTGGAATACTGTGTCCAGTTCTGAGCACCACACTTCAGGAAAGATGTGGACAAATTGGAGAAAGTACAGAGGAGAACAATCAAAATGGTTAAAGTCTAGAAAACATGTCCTATGAGGAAAGATTGAAAACACTGGGTTTGTTTAGTCTGGAGAAGACTGAGAGGGGACCTGATAACGGTCTTTAAGTATGTCAAAGGTCGAAATAAACAGCTGGGTGATTAAATAGGTCTCCTTATCCACTGAGGATAGAAAAAGAAGTCATGGTCTTAAATTGTAGCAAGGGAGATTTATACTTCCTAAATTAATAAGACTTCTCAAAAGTCTTTCATTAAGTACATCAGCCTCTTTCTTTGAATACAGATTTCCTTCCCTTTCCTATAGGATAGCCATTATTCTATATTTTAAGCTGTACATTATCATCAAACCTATTTACCTAAGTTATACTACCATATACATGTGTTGCCCCTATATTTATTTACCTGTAGCTTTCCATTTAGTCATTTAGGCCTTGAAAATGCAGATACTGCCTGCCCTCAATTCCCATTGACCTTAGTGGTAGTTGAGGGTGCTCAGCATTACAACCCTGAAAATCTGCGGATATCCTCTTTATATCCACAGATGCAGATATCCATGAACAATATTTTGCGGATGGTGGATCGGAAGCGGATCTCAGAGGCAGGGAAGCAACTGTCTGCAGCTCATAGCCTTTGAGGCTGCTTTCCTGCCTTTGAGATTGAGGGGTGGGGGCTGACCACCAATCAGCTATTTGGTGTCTCCCCTCTCCCATCCCCCACCACCACCACCACAGGCCTCTGATCAGCTGTTCTGCAGACCTGTCAATCAGCTGTTCAGCAGCTGACTGGTGGGGCAGCGGAACAGCTAATCAGCAGCAGCAGTGGCGGAGGGCTGACCTCCAAAAAGCTGACTGGAGGCCCCAGGGCTGCAGGTGCCCTGCGGGTTTAGATGTGATAGCAAAGATAGACCGTGGATGGTGGATTGAATATAACTTAATTCTCAGATATGGATCCACATTTTTGTATCCATGCAGGGCTCTACTCAGCATCTTACAGAAAGTGCACAGCAGCTTGTAGGTATAGGCCCTTAGAGAACAAATCTTTCTTAAAGCATGAAGACCATTTTGTATATTACACTATTACCCTATTATGGTATTACTCACCTTACCTATTTCCCACTTCTTCTTGTTTGTTACCAACAGTTTCTGTCCCCGCTGTTCATAAACTGACTGAGGCAGCTCTACAGGTGAAGAGATATTCTGTTATTTATACTTCATTATAATACTGTTATATTTTACAGAACCTCAGTAGTCGATATCTGCCTCCTCCATTGAATTGCCACTTCTCCACTGCACTACTACTTACTCTATTCTATTTTGTGACTTGTTTATCCAGCAATACAGTCCATCCATTCCTTTATATAACATCCTCCAGTCCTTGAGTCAGAGCAGAAACTAAAATTCCTTCCCTACAGAGTTTGATTGTTTTGTTTTTTTTATTCCTTTCCTCAAGTCTTTGGATTTAATAGTCAAATTTATGGAGAAGCTCTGCCCCATAGAATTTTGCTTCCAAACACTGTGGCTTAGTGGGCGTTAGAAAGTGGGCGTTATTTTGATATTATTTCGTGGTATTTCTTTTAGATTTAGCAATCACTTGGTGTTATTTTTCTGAACTGTATATATTTTGTTCGTTCCCATTAGAGAAGCAGTGGTTTAATGCTTAGCTGTACATTTGCATCTGTTTGATCTCAGGTGTCTTGCTGCCTACAGAATTAATGGAGCTTTTGATAATATGTATTCAAAGATATATTGTTTTGAGGAACTCTTTTGACCTACTTGTTTCGATAATGTTTGAGGTTTCTATCAGTATTGCTTCCCTTTATCATTTTTCTTTTCTTCCCTTTACCAGAGGCTGACTTTCCTCTAACAACCTATTTCATTTCTGTTCAATAAAATTCTCTTTATATTTTAATTTTCATAGGTTATTGAAATCTCCACTTTCCAAAAACATTAATTTTACATTTTGTCAAATAAAAGAAAGTTTGGAAGACCAGAGCAGACCAAATAATCTTACCTATGTAATGTCCATTTTCCTTTGCTTTGAAAAATTCAGCAAGAAATTTTGTTTTTATGGAAGAATGAAAACAAAAATGAGTATTATTTCATTAGGTCTGGAATATAAAACTCATTGTCATTTAAAAAAAAAATGTATACATAAGGAGTAACACACAGATTCCTGCCCCATTTAGCAGGAGTTTGATTTTATAAGGACCTCAATCATTCAATCTGATTCACAAATGGACCCTTGCAACTCAACAGAATCCCATTGAAGTAACTTTGATTCAGATTTTCAAAAGTATTTAGGTGCCTAAAAATTCAGGTAGGTGCCCAGTGGGAAAATCAAAAGATTTGTCCACATAAGATTTGTCCCATTGATTTTAGTCCTTGGGCTCTGCACAAACACAAGGGTCTGTCCACGTGGATCAGGAATGCAGGATCAGGACCAAAAACTAACACATAACCTTGTTCCCCTTCAACATCCCACTGAAATCCTGTTCATGATCAATGCCAATTTTTTTTTAAGTTTTGTTTATACTTCTCAATACAGCTGGTCAAAAAAATTTTGAATGAACAGTTTTCCATTGGAAAATGCTGATTTGATTAAATTAAAGTGCTTTGCAGGAACATATCCATTTCACACAAATATTCAACAGGAAATTATTGAAATGTCTATAAAGTCAAAACATTTAATTTCTCCTATATTGTCAATAAGGTCAAAGTGAAACATATCGATTCAGTTAAAACAAAATATTTCAGACTATTTCACGTCAAAAAAATTCTGAGATTTTGATTTTTCATCATAATTCAGGATGAAACTAACTTTTGGATTTCCCACAAGACAGAAATTCCTTTTTTTAAAGAAGTCTAATATAGGTCCAATTTTTGAATGGATATCTAATTTCAACTCCCCTCACCTCAAAAGTTTCCTAAATAAGATGAACAGAGAACAGTTTGAGATTGGTTTGGAGTAGGCTCAAAGAGACTCAGTACTGAAAGTCCTGTTCTGGGTTTTATTAAAAACAGTCCACATCTAGCATCTGAATTTTCCTCTTCCTGTACACTCACAAATGTTGTGACTGGCAATTATCCCCCCATGTACCTAAAATACAGTGGCTGTGGACTCTCAGTATGGGAAAGGGCCGAATTTCACATCTCCACATTCAGGGTTCAAATTGAAGCTTCTTTGTCCAAAGAAAGCAGATTCCAATTATCCATTCCATTTTTGTAGGATGAGAATATTCTTGTTGATAGGGAGGATTATTTCAGACTGCTCATAACACATTTTTAATGATGATAGAGTATTACAAATGGACTAAACAGGCAATAATCAGATCCAGATTATTATGCTGAGGTGAAGGCTGAAGGTTTGTTTTCCAGGCTGTGTAAAGGATTAAATTGAATTTGGCTTCAACAAACAGCACCAACTCCTTGCAAATTACTTTTAGTATCAGATGGTGGAAATTTCACTAGATCTCAACTGGTTTCTGATCCAACAAAAATCCAAAACTCATATGTGAAATTGAATCTTGCCCACCTCAAAATTAAAAATTATTCTGATTTGCAATCCTCGTTTTGTTAATTCCATCTCTAATATATACTCTCCTGGATGGATAGATAGATGGAGTTTTTTAAGTTAAATGCCAATGTTCACACAAGCATAAATGGATATAAACTGGCCATCAACAGGTTTAGGCTTGAAGATTTTTACCTCTCAGAGGAGTGAAGCTCTGGAACAGCCTTCCAAAGGGAGCAGTGGGGGCAAAAAACCTAACTGGCTTCAAGATTGAGTTTAAGAAGTTTATGGAGGGAATGGTATAATAAGACTGCCTACAACGGCATATGGCCCATCTATAACTGCTAGTAGCAAATATCCTCAATGGAAGGAGATGGGACACTAGATAGGGAGGACTCTGAGTTACTACAAAGAATTATTTCCCAGGTTTCTGGCTGGTAGATCTTGCTGACATGTTCAGTGTCCAACTGACTGCCACATTTAGGGTTGGGAAGGAATTTTCCCCTGGGTCAGGACTGGCAGAGACCCTGCATATTTTTTGCCTTCCTTTACAGCATGGGGCACTGGCAGATTTAAACTAGAGAAAATGTAAGGCCCAACAGCTCTAGAACCCAGGCCTGGAGCACTATCAGGCATCTGGCAGCTCCAGGCTGCTACCCAGCAGCAGCTGTAATCAGCTTGCGCTCCACTTCCAGGACCCACTGTGGACATAGACCATGGGAAGTTCCACCTCAAGGGTTTGACAAACAGTAGCCTCATGGCTTCTGATTGGCTCCCTGCCCTACATAAGGGGCATTCCAGGAAGTGTCCAGGTAACAGCGTGGATTGCTGGTGGCTGCTACGACTATTCCTGTTACTGAATTCCTGACTTTGACCTCAGCTTGATCTGGACTTCGCCTCCTGACTCGGACTCTGACCCTGTGTACTGACCCTGGCCTGGAAACTGACTACTCCTCTGCTGTTCCCAGCCTCAGGTTCGCCCCCTATTCTGATCCTGGGCCCTGACTGCCCTTGTTGGGATCCTGACAGTAAATGGTGGATTTTCTGTAATTTGAAGTCTTTAAATCATGATTTGAGGACTTCAGTAATTCAGCCAGAGGTTATGGGTCTCTTACAGGAGTGGGAGGGTGAGTTTGTGTGGCCTGCAGCGTGCAGGTCAGACTAAATGATCATGATGGTCCCTTCTGACTTTAAAGTCTATGTCTATGAGCCCCTGTGCAAGTCCATTAGCATGTGTGTGCGTGTGCATGCACATGTACACGTACACACACACATACACAGACACACACACAGAGCTCACCATAAAAAGCCAAGCATGGGTGGTATCTGGGAATACCACAAGAATTTCCTCTTAGAAAGAAATGTTTGGGGATGAAATATTAATAGAAATCACATGTACAGAAAGGTATTTAAGGTACATTGATACCAATAAAGACTACTCATTTGATTAAAGCTAAACAGTACCTTGCTGAAGCAGGACCATTGTTTGTATACGAAACTTTTCAATGGTGACCACTGCAGAAAGATTGTGTCTTTTACAAATTTGTTGTTCCTACAGTAAAATGAATAAAGAGGAAATATTAATTTCTTCTTATGCAATGCACAAGTACTTGCACAATTATCTGTCATGTTAGCTCATTAAGGCTGAGTCTACACTAGGAACTTACATCGGCAGAGCTACGTCTCTCAAGGTTGTGAAAAATCCACATCCCTCAGAGACATACCTATATCAACCGAAGAATTTTTGCATTGACCTAGCTACCTCCTCTCAGGGAGATGGATTTCCTACATCGACGGGAGAGCCCCTCCTATCAGTGTCTATGCTGAAGTGCTCCAGCAGCGCAGCTGCAGCTGTGCCACTATATCATTTTAAGCGTAGCCATACCCTCAGACTTTGAAAGATCATCTGCTAATATTGACATTTTAAACTATCCTTGAAGAGCAATAAATTACAAAATTAGAATTAGTTCTTACTTAACCACTTTGCTTTATACAAGCAAATTGTCAGGCTTTTGTTAATTATCTCTCCTATGATTAATAACCTAATGCTTAAGTGGTAAAGACTATGTAGACTCAGAAGCTCTATTTCCATATGGACTTTCACCGTCTCTTTATAACTGACTGAAAATGTTTTCTGATTTATATTTTTAAAAGTTTAAACCACTTCACAAATATTTCATAGCACTCATATGGCACACTGCTGCCACTTGTTTGGCAAAATGAAAGGTAAGTTGAAAAATGCACCTTTTCCATTTTCATCTCTAATTGAATTCTCTCTTGACCCCCTTATTCCCCTTGGCTGTATTTCAGGTTTTGATGATAAGAAAAAGAATTTTGTATTTGGATAATACAATTTTCTCACTTGCCTTCGGCGACCTTCAGCTCAATTTCCTCTCCCTAGAGACACTGTATATTATAGAATTGAATCAAATTCCTTATTCATAGAAAAAAAGTTCCAATTTAATCTGAATATTCAGCATTTTACACTGGTCAGGGTGATGGATGGCATATTGAAATGGTTTTGGTTCAGGTAATCAAATGGTAGAATTCAGACTTGTATTGAAAAAAATAATGAAGTCTATTCAATATTCTCATAAGGTACAAAAATGCACATTACACAGTAGAACTAGGGCCTTTTCTTATTACCTTACCAATAACATCTCCATTGCAAAAAGTATAGTAAAAAATTAAGAATTTATGTAGATTAGAACACATGAAAAGCAGCAGCTGTTGAGAGCAAAAGGAGGTGGGTACTTGAGACTGCTCAAATGAACAAGTACTAAGGCTGGGGAAAAAACAGATCTGTTAGTAATATACAGCTGAAATGTTAAATATTGGTCTACCGGGGTGCTTAACATTTCCTTAAAAGGCATTTTAAGAAGTAAACAATAAAAAGGTTTATTTTTTTGAATATTTCAAGTAATTCAATTTTGTAAATTATTTTGATATTTTATTACCATGTCAAACAGTGTTATAAATTAACACATTCATACAATAATTACTTAGAGCAACCTAAGGCTGGCTGAAGCTTACTGAGGTACAGAACTTGGACAAAATATTACCAATGGAGCAAAAGCTAATGGTTTTGCATCCATATGATTTTGTTTTTATAGGTGGATAATGTGGAAGTTCCCTGTAATCCTGCTGAAAATCTGGGGATGACCTTGTTTTGTTTTTAATGTTTAATTTTATTTGGATATATAAAACAAGAGGGGCCTATCTTAAAGTCTAGGCACCTCTGACAATTGATTAAAGCACAATAAACAAATACAAACATCAAGGCACTATATTAAAAAAATTAATATTGGATAGTCTCTTACAATGATTTTACTATGCAGTGTGCATCAGGGGAAGACTAACCTTTCTCTATGTTTGCAGTCTCATGTTCAAGGTTCCTATATCACAGTCTCTATCCTTCCAGCTGAGAAAGATGAGATGAACTTCCTTCAGAGCCCACCAGTGCAACTCCATATCTGATTGATGGGAGGCAATAATCATATCCTGGAGTGGAGTATTCTCCCTCCACACCATTAACAACCCAGAGGGCAAGTTCTTAAACTCAGGTCTCCGGCATGGAAATGGAGAGCTTTAACATTACGCTGTGGATGCTTGATTTGTATCTTTACTTCTGTGAATAATCATGCCATTGTTACTAGCAATGCAAGTTCTACAACTGGACATTAGTTACCAATTCTGTTGATGAATGAGCTAGCCAGAGCAGAGTCCATCTCCATCTCCCAGAGCTGTGTTACCTCTGCAGGACTAACAGGTAAAATAAGTAGTAAAAATGTATTTTAGGAACAAGTGAGCAGATATAACCAAATACACACAGACAGTTTATCTGTTGAGTAAGAGTGTTTCTCTTTTTAAAAAAAAAAAAAACAATTAGTTTTCTGACAATGGCCCTGATTAGGGAAAGCATTCCTATTCAGAACAGGGCTTAAACGTGTGATTTCAATGAGATTTAAGCGTGTGCTTAAATGCTCTCTTGAATAGGGATAGACTTAAACACATACTTTAGTGATATCCTGAGTCAGGACCTATAACTGCACTTTAAGGCCAGAGGACGAGCACGCTAAGGCTCTGATCCTACATACACATGCATGTGTATCCTACATACACATGTGATCCTACACTTCATGCATGTGAGTAATCCATTAATGTCAATGGGACAGGTCATGGTCATACCTCTCAGATACAGTTTTGAGGGGATTTACTTATTTTAGCCTCACGGCTCCCTATATTCCACACAAATTTTATTGTTGAAATGTATTTATCAGTGCTTTTGAAAACTTTATCCTATGTTCAGATATAAATAGTGTATACATGTGGAAGTTACAGTATTGTACAATAGAGAATTACAAAAATGTTACAGTTCCATACAAAAAGTACTTTAAAGTCTTGACCCTGCAAGCTATTGAGCTTGCTCCTCACGGTGCAGTATTGCTCAGTGCCCTGCCAGAATGATCCTTAAAATAACATGAAGGTTACATGGGGAGCATCTAAAAGTCAGGAAATGCCAAAGTTAAGGTTCCACAAGCAGTATTAACTCTGTCCTCTTTTATATACACATTATGATATAGTCTTTAATTATATGATCAAATGCTAATTCTAATTCCCAAACTACAAAAACTTATCATATTTTCTACAACCCTACCTACACATGTGGAGCATTTTGTAATTTTTTATTTTTCACTTGCACTGTTTTCATTTCCATAATAGCTCAATATTCCTCTAATGATTTAGACTTATTATTATTATTATACAGATTAAAATTATTTTGCCATTTGCAGTCTGCAGTCACAACTGTTGGTCTCATGAGTCTCCGGTCCTTTCACATAATAATATTAGAGGATTAATACTAATTATAGGGAATATTTTTCTAAACTTCTGTCTGGAACAGAAGACAGTTACCAGCAATGCACTAAGCTTTAGCTGCTCCCCATAGCACACATTTGTTCTGACTATAGCCTGTACAACTTGTTTTTTTCTTAAAGCCACAGTACTTGATTCCTGAGTTCTGTACAGTATAGATGAAAAGGAGTGGAAAAAAGAATCTATTAACGGGAATGTCTCAGCTCAATGTGCCAGTCTGCTAATGTATCCCAAATGCCTATTTCAAAGAAAATCACAAAGTACTTTGTTGACCTGTACAAGATAGTGTGAGGAATTCAAGGATGTTTTCTTCTTTCTATGCATGTTTAACTCTAATGTAAATGGGAGTTTCATGAGCATATGGAAAAAAATACAGGTTCTCATGGTAGCTGGCACATCATGAATTAGTTGCTAGTGTGCTGTGTCGTGTTCACTCTGGATATAAACTAGCATGGGTAGCATTTTACTAAAGCAGCTCAAGTTAATGCCAGTTTTTGGCACCACATAACAGAGTTTGTTGTGGGGTCACATATATGCATCTAAGAGGTCACGTACTAGCAAATTTCAGGAAATCATAGACGTGCACATTATTAGATTGAATTGCTGACTGGCTCCAATATCTGAAATATGTAACCAACCCTTAACCCTAAACTTCAGCCCACTCAGATGCATTTAAATCACAAAAACATGCAATTCTTTGTGTCTTTACCTAAGTTACGGTGATAAAAAAGAGAATATTTGGAATGCAGGACAAAGTTCTGTACTGAAATACTTGAACAGATAGATCTATAGTACCAATTTTAGTGACACTATTGACACGGTATTGCAAATCCCAAGCATTCAAAACTCATGCATCAGGCCCCCCAAAAATCATGAGACTGACTTAAAAATCTTGAATTTTAAAAAACTGGGTTTCTTTTTATTTGCCTTCTGGTGTTTGAGTATTTTGGGTTCACGGTTTTAAGCTTCTCTGCAACCACAAGGGCTAGAAACTTACTCATTGTTATTGTTATACTTTCATAATCACAGGACTCCAGGAGCTGGGCCTTTAAGAAAAACACCAAATATTATGAGACTCATAATAAACTTGTGAGTGTTGTCAACACTGCACACGTATGCCTAAATAGTTGTATAGTGTTTTTACTCCTTTCAAAATTAATTGTTATAATTAAAAAGATGTTTATGAGAGCAAAGAAATGTGGTTCTCTATGCCCAGAATCTTCTGGAAATTTTAACTTTTCCCTAATAAAAATGGAAACAAATGTACTTATTCCTGAAGGCTTTTATGGATACTCGAACTGAACTGGCATTTTTCTAATGATGAAGGCATGAGTGAGCTCCTTACAAAAATAAGAAAAAACAGTAAATATAGTGGGCATTAGTGTTCTAACTAGCCCAGAGATTTAAAAATAATTAACCTTTTAGTTGCTGGATTAAAATATTGTGCAAAGCCCAGATCCAACAACCTAAAACTGGAGTAATGCAGTGGTGAATTAGGTCTCACTGAGCGTAAGTACTTGAGCCTGCACCATTGCAGTGACTAGAAAGATTGCTATTGGGAGTAAGAGTGAGCGCTAACTGTCGTTGTAAAATATTATTCAATCAATCGATTACAAACAAGCCAAAGTAAAATGCAGGGTATATATGTGAGTTGCTAGATGTGTATTTTGCACAACATCTTAATTTAACAACTAATTTGATTAATTATTGTTAAATTTATGGGATAATTAGAACACCACTAGCCACAATGATATTGTGTTTTACTTCACAGTTTCACGTGATACACTTATAACACATTACAGTATACAGCACAAACAAAACAAATTATTTCAGAACCAGTTAAGGCTGCTAAGTAACAAAAATATACTTGCCTGTCAATCCTTTGCAAAACCAGAGCACTGAAATTCAAGAAAATTAGTAGTTAAAGACATTATAATTTTTACACTGCTCACATAATAAATATAATATTCTTATCAAGTGAAAGAAATGCATATTCCATCACAACAACACAACCCCAACTCCAATTTCCTCTGCTGGATCCTGGCCATGTAGATGGAACTGCTGAGCCACCCTAGAGTGGCTCATGTGGTTTGGTAGCAGATGAAGTGATTGGCAGGCGTAGCCACTGCTGGCTGCTGTTGAATGCAATAGGTTAGATTCTCCTCTCATGTATAATAGTCACCCCGGTGTGAAAGAAGAATTTGGCTCAATGACACTCAAACTGGAGAATGGATAGATCCCCACTCCCACATCCCATAAGCATCCTCACACACACTTTGCTAAACACGACCTCTGAGATTGCGTTTTGAGGAGTTTTCCATATATTTCATATGACCTGGATTTTTAGGCAAAACCTTCACATACAGCATTAGAAAGAACTCTGTAAGCCTAGGATCAGAAGATAAGGGTGACAATGGGGAACCAGCCTCTTGCATTGGGATTGCTGTAAACATGGTCCACCCAAGGCCCTAAGGGAAACAATCACCTAAATATTAATTCAGTAAAATGTATAACTGCTCAATTTTCTTGCTCCAGAGTGATATAAAACAAATTGAGTTAACCTAAAATTGTAATGGCAAACAACACTCAACTGCTTTTCCTGTTTGGTGAATAGTTCATATGGTCTTATAGTAACTACATTTGATTTCCTTTTTTCCCCCCTTTCTGAAATGCAAATATTCCTGTAAAGCAGCAATCAGTAATGTAAAGAGACAGCCTGTGATGATGCCTCAGTCAATAAATACACAATGTGATAAAGAGGGAATAAAACATATTCATGGACAAAAAATATCTTTAAATAATGTCTAAATCCATGGCAGAAGTTGACAGGCAGCAAAGCAATTCATAATTAAATCCTGCGTGGTGCTGCAAGAATTGTTGATTTGCATGTGATTACCCAGACTATATTTTCTGCAATATCTAGTCACAAAGTGAAGGGATAAAGATAAATTTTGAGCCTTAACACTGAATTTCATGCTTTCTCTAGTTTGTAGCTGGCTGCAGAGCATGTGCACTAAGTCAGCATTGTTGACATTTTTTGTCGGCATATGATGCTACTTTTGGAGGCCATATGATATCTAGCTCACCATTCTAGCTCTATTTTTGGTAGGCAGCTGCAAAAAAGGCTGAAGTGGCATGGTTGGGTGGTGTGGATCTGTAGTGTAAGGGATTCCCAGCCTATTAACATTTTCTTAGCCTTTCCCCTCATAGGAGAGGATGCATGAAGCCCCAGTAGTCAGTGTTCTACATCCACAGAGAACATTATAGTACTAGATGGCTTTCAGCACTACCACTTCTTTTTTGTATAGCAGAAAGTTGGATTTTCTCCCATTGGTCAGATAGGAATCTTTACATTTTCCTTTCATTGTGTCATATGACTAAGTCATAAAAGCAACAGCAAGTCTGGAGACACAAATCAGATTAGCAGCTATTTTTTGACACTTAAATAAAAGTGACCTGATTGTTAGAGGTGCTGAGCACACCAACCTCCAACGAGGGTTGCCAATTTTGGTTGGATGTATTCCTGGAGATTTCATCATATGACAAAATATTTAATTAAAGATTAATCTTTAATTCCTGGAAACCCCAGGACAATCCTGGAAGGTTGGCAACCCTACCTCCAACTGATCGAACTGGGAGTTGCAAGTCATCAGCAATTTTTAAAATTAGGCCACTATTTATTTCTTAAGTGCTTAAATACAGGTTTTACCTCTTACTTTAGTTACATACATTTGAAAATTTTGGTCTGTCTCCGCAACAGCCACATCAGAAGCCTGACACAAAAGTAGCTCTTCTCTTTTAAAACTACATTCTAAGAAAATGTTATAGTTTTTCTCAACACATGATGTGCATTTTACAAGTACCAGTATAAGGATTCATAAAGATTTTGCACAGGGAGTTGCCTCTTGATCTAAAAAGTGGGTATTTCACCTCAGCATACATCCAATCTATGGCAAAATGACAGCTCAACATTCAGGAAAGAAAGATGAAAAACTAAATGTGAAAAGCTGTTTTAGAAGTGGTGCTACTATAGTCTATCACCTAACTATGAAATGCTTAGAATTTACTGAGACAAAACTCCCACTTAAGTTACTGGCAGTTTTGCCTGAGTACTCAAGACTGCATGATTTTGGGCTTGTACTATTCATTGTAAGTTTGTAGGTCCATATCTACTGAAAACATCCTATTACCTACCATTATAATTTAGGACTCACTGTATTTATGGCAATAATCTTCCCTGGCAGTCCACAGATGTTTCCTATGCTGACATACATGCATAAAGATATCAGAAAGGAAAAAAGTCCCCACTCATCTATTCTAACTGTTGATTGAGGACATTGACTTTACAGTGTAGATGGAGTTCTGGAAAGTGACACAGGAAAAGCTGAAAGCGTTTTAGGATGAAAATGTTATTTGGAGCTATTTTACATATATCAGATGTTCTATATACATACTCTGAAAATGATGTTATCAAGCAATATTGGTAAATTATACTCTATGGTTTTAAAAAGTAAAAATGAAATGCTAGCACCCTTTTTTTTTCTAATGCAGCTTCTTATTGTTAGATTTCGTTTTGGAGCCAAAGATTTAACAAAATGGTCCTTCTAAAATATTATATTTGAAGCTACAAATAAATCGTATATGAAAAGCATAAACATGTTAGTGCTGGACGGCAACCAAGTAGGGTAGGTCAGCCTCCTCTGCTTCATACTCTGTACAGACTGCAAATTCCAGGTGAAAATCTAGGTACTAACTACAACTCAGAAAGACCTGAATTGCCTAGGTCCCAGTTATCTTACACCTCTTATTAGCTGTTTTTAATGCAACAATCTCCCTTTTTGCCTCTTAACATGTAAAATATTCAGATTTTGTATACTCACTGAGTCCTATATTGTTGTAAGTTATTTTACTGTATCACCTACGTCCACCTAAACCAATTTTTTGATACTCACTCGTCCCTACATGTAACTTTCACCACCTTTTCCATCACTACTGAATATGAACATAAGAAGGGCCTTACAGGGTCATACCAATGGTCCATCTAGCCCAGTGTCCTGCCTTCCAACAGTGGCTAATGCCAGGTTGGCTTCAGGGGGAATGAATAGAACAAGTGTTCTATCCCGTTGCACTTTCCCAGCTTCTGGCAAACAAAGGCTAGGGACACTTCAGAACATGGTTTTGCATCCCTTCCCATTCTGTGTAATAACCATTGATGGACCTATCCTCCATGAACTTATCTAATTCCTTTTTGAACCTTGTTATAGTCTTGTCCTTCACAAACAACATCCTCTGGCAAAGAGTTCCACAGATTGACTGTGCGTTGTGTGAAGAAATACTTCCTTTTGTTCATTTTAAAAATGCTGCCTATTAATTTCATTTGGTGACCCCTAGTTCTTGTGTTAGGAGAAGACGTGAATAACACTTCCTTATTCACTTTTCTCCACACCTGTCATGATTTTATAGACCTCTATCATATCCCCCCTTAGTCATCAAGTGATCCATCCTGTTGCCCATTTCCAGGTCCTGCCAAACAGCAATCCCTGCCCATCTGGCGAATAGCCATTGATGGACCTATTCTCCGTGAATGTATCTAGTTCTTTTTTAACGCTGTTATACTCTTGGCCTTCACAACATCCTCTGGCAAGGAGTTCCACAGGTTGACTGTGGGTTATATTAAGAAATACCTCTTTGTGTTCATTTTAAACCTGCTGCTTATTAATTTCATTTGGTGACCCCTAGTTCTTGTGTTATGAGAAGCAGTAAATAACACTTCCTTATTTACTTTCCCCACACCAGTCATGATTTCATAGACTTCTATCATACCGCTCTTTAGTCGTCTCTTTTCCAAGATGAAAAGTCCTAGTCTTATTAATCTCTCCTCATATAGAAGCTTTTCCCTACCCCTCATCATTTTAGTTGCCCTTTTCTGTACCTTTTCCAATTCCAAAATATCTTTTTTGAGATTGGGCGACCAGATCTGCATGCAATATTCAAGATGTGGGCATACCATGGATTTATAAAGAGGCACTTTGACATTTTCTGTCTTATTTTCTATCCCTTTCCTAATGATTCCCAACTTTCTGTTAGCTTTTTTGACTGCCACTGCACATTGAGTGGATGTTTTCAGAGAACTATCCACCGTGACTCCAAGATCTCTTTCTTGAGTGGGAACAGCTAATTTAGACCCCATCTAAATCGGGAAAACATAATCCCAACTATAATGTGCGTTATTTTTCATTTATCAACATTGAATTTCATCTGCCATTTTATTGCCCAGTTTTGTGAGATCCTTTTGTAATTCTTCCCTGTCTGCTTTGGACTTAACTCTCTTGAGTAGTTTTGTATCATTTGCAAATTTTGCCACCTCACTGTTTACCCCTTTTTCCAGATCATTTATGAATACGTTCAACAGTACTGGTCCCAGTACAGACCCCTGGGGGACACCACTATTTACCTCTCTCCATTCTGAAAATGACCATTTATTCCTACCCTTTGTTTCTTATCTTTAACCAGTTACTAATCCAGGAGAGGACCTTTTGTTATCGCATAACAGCTTACTTTGCTTAAGAGCCTTTGGTGAGGGACCTTGCCAAAGGCTTTCTGAAAATCTAAGTACACTATATCCCTTGTCCACATGCTTGTTGACCCCCTCAAAGAATTCTAGTAGATTGGTGAGGCATGATTTCCCTTTACAAAAATCATGTTGACTCTTCACCCAACAAATCATGTTTATCTATGTGTCTGATAATTCTGTTCTTTATTATAGTTTCATCCAATTTACCTGATACTGAAGTTAGGCTTAGTGGCCTGTAACTGCCAGGACCATCTCTGGAGCCTTTTTAAAAAATTGGCATCACATTAGCTATCCTCCAATCATCTGGTACAGAAGCTGATTTCAATGATAGGTACATACCACGGCTAGTAGTTCTGCAATTTCACATTTGAATTCCTTCAGAACTCTTGGATGAATACCATCTGGTCCTAGTATGACCCCATTACTATAACTTTCAGACATTGGATAATGTCTCATCAGGCATGGGCTAATTTTTATTATTTATTATTCAAATGTACATTTTATAGCATCCATCACTGAGTGAATGAGTACCTTGTGCATAAATTGGAACAAACTGAGATATTTCTCTGTCAACCATACACTGAACCAGCTGAGACTTGGGAATACCAGCCAGAAGACATGTTTCTATAGGGAAGTCCAATGTCATCTCTTAGTTGAAAGACCTGAACAAAGAGGTGCATTTTACAGGTTTTTCTAAAATTGGACAAGTTGGGCTCAGACATTTGTAGCAGAAGCAAGTTCCAGGGACAGAGACATCCTATTGAAGGAGATCTGATGCTGCAAGATGCTGCCAATTCCTTCCAATTTGACAAAGTATTCCTGCCAATCACAGTACCGGCTGCTGATCTTGTCCCAAATGCTACCTGCTTCACTAAAGACAGAGAGTGATTGATTCCCATCTTAGCTAAAACAGTGTAAATCTTTATAAATTCTATTAAAGTCAATAGAGTTACTTTGAATTTACACCAGCATGCATAGACAACTCACTCAGCTCACTCTCTGATCCCTCTATTGCCACCTGTTTTCACTCTGTCAATCAACAGATGGATACATCATCACTAAGGAATGTTTCAAAGACATTCAAAATGTTTTAAAAGTCCTCTTTGTTCCATGTCTCTGACTCTTCCTTCACTCTACTTGACTCAGACATGTACTCCGAGGGCCAGAAAGCTTGTAATCTGTGACAATAAACTTTTTTGTCTTCTCTCATCTTTTGTATTTAAGTCTGTCCTTCATTGACCTCCAGAACATTCACAGATTTATCCTTACTTCAGCTCCTGCTTTGCATATCTTATGCTGAATGCCTTAATCATTTCCCATCTTGGATAATACAATTCAATACATTTTAGTCTTCCTAAAATCCTACTCTCCTAACTTTACAGTCCAATATGCAGGAGCCAGAGTACTATTCTTGCTCGAGAAAGTAAGGGCTCCCTCAATTTATCCATCAATTTACAGGCTTTCTTAACAGCTCTGAATCCAATTTTAAGAATTGCATAAAAATATGGAAGTATTTACAGTAATGGTTAAAAAAACTAAAAAACATGGTTTTGGGTAGTGGGCTAGTATTTTTAATACAGGAATTGCTTTCCAGGTTTGTTGGCTTCTGGATTTATACCAGATTATCTCACTACACTCATATGCACCTTCTTCTTTGCTCATCCAATATTAGCTTCCTCTTATCTAGTCCCTCTTTCCTTCACTCTTCACAGGTGGAGGAGCAAGCCCAGTTTTTCACTTCTCCTAGATTCACCTAATCTGAAACTCATGGTACGTCTGCAGTGCAATAAAACACCTGCAGCTGGCCTGTGTCAGCTAATTCAGGTTCAAAGGACTCAGGCTGCAGACCTATAAAATTGCAATATAGATGTCTGAGCTTGTGCTAGAGCCGGAGCTCTTGGATGCTTCCCACTCATGGGATCCCAGACCCCAGCCAAAACCCAGATATCTTCACTGCAATTTTATAGCCCTGCAGATTGAGTCAACTGACACAGGGCACCCACGGGTGTTTTATTGCAGTATAGACATGCTCTCTATTCCTTTCTTCTGAATCACTGAATCGTTCCATTCAATGTTCTTTGTGGCTGTTTCATGTAGATGATAAAGTGGGGAAAGAACATTTCCCAAGCTGCTGCTCCAGTCCTGGAACACTGCCATTTCAAGGACTGCCATTCCACCACAACACAGAAGATGCCAAAGGAAGCCAGCAGCAAATGGGTTAAACTTGCCTTAAATCCTTTCTTTCACTTCATTGTGACTCATGCATAATATATGATTGCACGACTTTATATATATATATAAGAAGATTGGTTGGGGGATCTGGGTAAAAATATAGGGGGCCTGCAGTTGTACTGAGTGGATGCCAATAGGTGAGTGAAAAATTGTGTGTGCAAGGGGATGAGGACATGTCCCTCTTAACCCCTTCCCCACACAAGCTTATACAGAAAATCCCAGAGATTTATTTGTGAAATTTATAGAAAGTATGCAACTACACAGGGATTTTGACACTGGAGAGCAAGATAAAGAGTGTATGTAGTGAACTATATGGCAGGGAGTGGTTCTCAAACTATGAGAACTTCTTAACAGAGAGATTGTCTTACACACCATCTACCTTTACATTCACCATTGCATGCCTTCAATCTCTCCTCCCATTTGTCATCATGTGAACCACCTTTCCTCCCATCTGCAACCCCACCAAAGCATTCCTATGGCAATTACAGCAATTGCTTACATAGAAATGCAATAGGAAAATATTTAATGTATTTTTAGTTCTCCTTTAATGGAATTTAACAGCTGGAAACAAGACCAGCCAGCATCAGGTGGCTAGTCAGCTCTCTTCAGAATACCAGCAAGTGCCCTGTGGACCATGAACCACAGACTGGCAACCATTGCCAAGAAAAGTTGCCATCCTTGGGGGTTTGGTGTGAGGGTGGGAAGAGGGCCTAGAGCAGCATAGGAATGTGGTGGCAAATGGCACTGACACACAGCTGCACCTTGCCTTGCACTACTTGGCTGAAGTGACAAGGCACGGCCCAGCCTGTGCACTATAAGATTGGGTGGGCATGTCCCCACCCCAAGGATCCCCCCCTCACCGGTGGTTTCTGTAGGCTCACAAGAGGGGTGCTAGGAGAGGTGAACTCCCTGCCAGCACCAAGGCTTTCTGGGAAGGGACTCGGGTGATGCTGGTGGCAGTGGCACGGGGGGGGGGGAAGGAGGGAACTGAAGGAAGCTGCCCCCCCTCCCCAGCCCTTGACCCACAGGAGTCAAGGGTGGGAGCCAGCAAGGCACAGCTGGGGAGTGTAGAGTCAGTGCACGTGACGCGCAGCAAGGAAGGGAGCGCCACACCGCAGAGGCTGCTGGGAAAGAGGAGGCGTGGTAAAGGGCAGAATGGGTGGGGACCAGCGAAGCGTGGGGAAGGCTGGGGGAGGGGGCGGGGTCACACCGCATAGGCTACTGGGAACTGGGAAGGCGTCTAGGCAACGGTGGGCGGTGACGTCACGACGCTGTGGCGCACGCCTTCCCGGCGTGCCCCGGCTGGACGGCCGTGTTTTCTTCCTGCCACGTGACCCTCCCGTTACCCCGGCAACCGGCCGCAGCTTCTCGCGGGGGAGACTCTCGCGATAACTGCGGCGGTATAGATGGGGCGGGGCGGGGCGGGCCGGAAGGAAGGAAAGAAGGCGGCGCGCCGGGCTTTTGAAGCCGGCGGCGGGAGCGGGAGGAGGCGCTTGAGGTGAGACGAGAAACCGCCGCCGCCTTCCCCCTTCCAGGGCGGTTCCCGAGGAGCGCGGGGCGGTCCGGGCTCGGGCCCGGGCTGGCTGCAGCCGGGCTTGCCCCGCAGCCGGGCGGAGGGGCAGGGGCGTGAAACAAGGACGGGGCTGGGCGCGGCAGGGGCCTGGCAGCGGCCCAGGGATTTGTCTGAGGCAGGTGCCCGGGGGCGGGGGAGTGGCCTAGCAAGGCTGGAGACCTTTAGGGCCGGAAGGACGGACGTAGCGCGTCAGGCCGATGGTCTGCACAGCCCAGTATCCCGCCTTCCCCCGCTGCTCGGGGCCAGGGGTCTCCGCGGGCATGAACGGACCCGGCCAAGTACCCAGTCATCCAGCCCCTGTTGTCCAGTTTCTGCCTCTGGCAGTCGGAGGCCTGGGACACCCGGAGGATGGGTTTGCATCTTGGGTCATCGTGGCCACTAGCAGGGTGACCAGACAGCAAGTGTGGAACATGAGGAGGGGGTGATAGTTGCCGATGTAAGACACAGCCCCTAATATGGGGATGTCTGGTCACTCTACTAATAGCCATTGTTGGCCCTATTCTACGTGAACATGTTTTTAATTCATTTTTGACCCAAGTTACAGGTCTGGCCTTAATAACCTCCCCTGGTGCTGAGTTCCAGAGGTTGACTGTGCCTTCTGTGAAGTACTTCCCTATATGTGCTTTAAATCTAGTGTCTATTATTTTCATGGTGCATGATCTGCACATGGGCATCCCTGTTCTCTATTCTCAAGGGACAGTGTCAGTTAGGTGACTGGCCTTAGGAGCAATCATCCCTTCTCTGAGCTGGGTGGGCTGGGACCTGAACAGGTTTCTTCCATGTCAAATCATTGCCATTCCATGAGCTGTGTGTTTTCGATTCCATGGATAACTTTGATTCTGCAAACACAATAACTGAAACTATGGTAACCACCATAAGGGGTGGGTTTGGGGGCAGAGATAGTTGATCATTTAACTATAGCTCTGCCTGCCTGGTTTTGTGTGCTTAATTGCAACCATTATCGTTGCATAGTGTATTTTGGCTGCCTTTTTCTCACATGCAGAAAATTCCTGCAAAATCACCATGAGCATTATGGAATCAAACATAACATCATTTAGGAAAAGCTGTATCTTTACTCTTCCCCTATGTGTTGACACCCTGAACTGTCGACTGTATAACATATTCTTGGGTGTTTTTAAGGAACCGAAGTGGTTTAATCATGTTTACTTTTAGTGTTACTTGTGCTCTAAATCACTTAGCTGAAAATCCCAACCTGTAAATATGTGGTGAAACATCTAATGTGTAGTGAATTCTAATACAATATTTAGTACTCTGTTTTGGTTTGAGTTAGTGTCAGATCTGCAAACAAGCCATATCTAAATAAAGTCTGAGCAAGTGATGTTATGGATGTTCAAGTGTTCCTGAGCTTGAGTTTGTCTATTGTGAAGCATGCTAGCTCGAAGGCTAGGTAAAGGCTGATTTTACTTCCTGATTTTAAAAGCATGTAAATTATGGTGCTAACAAAAACTTCAGATATTACTAAAGTGCCAGTTAAGGAAAAAGTATAACTATTCTGTATGTCTATAAAGCCTTTCACCTAAGGATAAGAGTTCTTTGCAAACATTAAGCCCCTTTGTGACAGTTTGTTTTGTTTGTTTTGTTTTTTTAAATAGATGGGGAGATGGAGACAGACAGCTGGGATAGAACCCAGGTTGCTGTGTTCTCAGTATTTTGCTTTAGCCCTTTGCTTCTTACTTTAAACTTTGAACTCAAGCATCCTCAATCTGGCGTTTTGGCACACAAGTGAGAATAATTCAAAGCTGAAAGGCCTTGCAGCCATCCCAACACTTTAAGCCATCATAGGTTTATGTTGGCTTTTAAAAAAAACTGTGTGTTCCATATACATTGTAAATGTTAATAACATTCTGATATTTTCAAAATTGGTTTGTTTTGTACTTCTGAGACATAAGAATCAAATAGTTGGAAGACAACACTGTACATTAACTGTATAAACTTCATAAGAAACTAAATTTAGGATTATACTGATAAATCATTTAAAGTGAGATGTCCAGATCATATCTTAAGGCATAGGCATAAAATGTGGAATCAAGGTTGAGCTTTCAACCTTAACGCTTCATTTCCAGACTCAAACGCTTGATCTCTCAATCTTGACATTTCCTTAAAACTAACTTCTTTTGCTTGGAATTTCATTACTTGTGTGTAATGGCTCCATAGTTCCAATGAGGTTCCTTCTAAGCCTTATTCAAGACCCACTATTTTAATTAAAACAAACAAACAAACAAACAAAAAAACCTTTGCATGTTTATGCTCCTAGAAAGGAAGGTTTTCTGGAAAATTGAAAAGAAATTTCTAATAGGTATTAGGACTTGTCTTCATGCACAGCGCTACAGCAGTGCAAGTTTTAGGGAAGCCACTCCTACACCAGTAGGAGAGCTTCTTCCATTGGTGTAGTTAATCCATCTCCCTGAGAGATGGTAGCTATGTAGAAGCTCTCCCATCAACATAGTGCTGCCTACTCAGGGATTTAGGTCAGTATAACTATGATGCTCAAGGATGTGGCTTTTTCACACCCGGAGTGACAGTTATACGGATGTAAGTATGTAGTGTAGATCTGACCTTTGATAAATTATCTCTTATGCGAAGTTGTACAGGATGGGGACTCATAGAGAAACAATTGTCACAGCCCAAATTAGTTTTAAAAGCCTTTTCATAGATGTGCTATTAATCCATAGTCAGTGGAACATGGTCAGATTCTCAGTTATTTGTATGTGTGTTTGTCATCAAGTCTTGTATCTGGGTTTGCACCATCTGGAATTAGTTAAGTCTTGACATCTTGTTGCAACTATAATATAAAGCAATAAAATCTTTTGTTTAACAGGCATCTTGGATTTCATGCAACAGAGGAAAAGGCAGTGGAATAAGCTCTGAAACTTTTTAATCTGGTTGACTTGAGTTCCCCTTTTGGAGCAAAGGTAAACTGGTAGAAGATGCCTGCTGGGAAAATTTTGCAACCTGTACTAAAAATGAAAGTGGATGAACTCTTTTTGTGTTGGCTGAGTCAGCCTACAACTCAGCTGATGTTAAAGGATTGCTTGAGAAGGATCAAGAATGACGAGAAGACTGAAATTGGTAGTGGAGATGCTGGGGACAGTGAACCTATCATTTTTACTAATAAAAACTCCAAGTCTAAGCAAAGCATGCTAGATAACCTGCTATCTCCTTTGGTGACACCTTCCAGTCCTCCTCATCTTTCCACAGCTCTCCCACTGGGAACTTCAACTAGCCCAAGAAACACATCTAATATTAGAGGAATACGTAGATCTACAAGAGTAGTAAGTTCCTTTATATTCTGAGATTTAAATTAAAATAATTCTGTAATAGATGAACATCAAGTGTGTGTGGGTGAGTTACAAAAACATTTTTGTTTCACCATTGTGTTCAATCAAAAAGTAAATTAGTGGTATAAATTATGAAACATAAAACTTTCACGTCATCACTAATCTTTGCTAATACTTTTCTAAACTCCCCAGAGACTGATAGTCTTATAGCTGATTGCTTGCAAGTTTCTTGTTTTGCTTTGATTGATCTTCATTTTGTTTTTCCCTCTTAAATTTCCAGTTCTTCAAAATCAACAATGGTGGTAATTAGTCATTCAGTACTGTGAAGTTTAAAGAAGTAATGTAAAAGGACACTAAACTGACAAATATAACACAATACAATAATATATTTTAAATCTGTGCTATGTAGTTCTATGTTGCAGCTCTTACTAGATGCTAAATGTACCAAAATGAATGCAACATGTGCAGAGAAATAATTTCTTGTTAGAGGATTAGAAATTGCAGAAAATTGTTGCTTTTAGTTTTAGAGTAGCTGTTTTAATAGACTTAGCATCTAAGTTCTTTTCCACTCGTGTGTGTTTATCTGAAAAAATCTACTATTGCACTTGTTGGATTTACAAGGTATACTGGTGTCTGAAATGGGTATTGGGCATTTAATTTGACTAAAGATGTGGAGTAGAGTTATAAACTGACATCTCTGCTTAGCTGGTTCGAACCTCTAGTTCGCTGATTATCCAAGGGCCACATGTCACTTTTCATGGCACTAATACAGTGCAGTGCACTTTACTAGACTTTGAAAAATTTACCAGACACACCTAACTCGATATAAAGGAACTGGTACTGTCTATCAATAAAAGGCTAATTCCTGGTGAGGAGCTTAGGCCCAATTTTTTAAAGGTATTTAGGTGTTGCTTTGCTTAGCATTGGAATACATAAGTCACTTTGAAAATGAGACTTAGGTTCCTAAGTCAGTTAAGCATTACAGTGCTGAATAGAGCAACATCTAAATCCCATTTAAAATCTAGGTCTTAGTGTTTTGTTATCCTTAAGTTTTGGGAAGGTTAACTAGTATTTTGCCCTTGTATTCTGGAGGATCATCATTTCTATCCTTGTCTACCTAGTAAATGTCAAAACTTGAAGTTTGATCAGTGTGGTGTAGAGGCTAAATGATTGTCCATTGCCTCATGTAAACTGACTTTATGGGTGTTTTTGGTTTTAAGTATGTGCCTTTTTTTCCACCAGTTCCATTTATGATGATGGACACAGATGCTTTCAACTTGAATTCTCAGTGGAAGACTGCTAGCTGTAGAATTTCTTATCCGGGAGATCAGAATGAGCCAGTCTTGCTTTTTCAATATCAGTAGCTGCAGAATGGTCTGAAAATTTCTCATTGAAAACATCCCCTAGAAATTGTTTATTGTGAAAGCATCATAAAATAGAGTGGAAGTGGAGAACTTAGTTGTGTAGACTAAATGCTCTTTTGTTATGTAGATACTATGACTGCATTACAAATGCATGAATTCATAGAAGTTGCATATTGGAGTAGTATTGGAGCCAGTTTGCTTTCTGTATTCCTTCCTAGTGCAGTAAGACTAGGTCTGTTATCGGGTTTTCCAGCACTTTCCTGACCGGAAAGGAAAAGCTAAGGGTTGGGGGTGGGAAATCTGGGTGGATCACTGATGAATTTATAGCGTATCATATTATATATAAAAAACCATGACCTGGTCATCCAGATTTTGTGCCCATTTTTCTGCATGAATCTGTCCAGGTCCAGACAGGAGTTCTGAATACAGTAAAACCATTTGTTTGGAAGCCCAGGGGTGAAAGCTAGCTTACTCTAGAAGCCAAATCTCAGACTCAGTAGCCATATAGGTGAAGTAGCACTGATTATTCAGTCATCCATAAAATAGTTAGCATGTGATATGATATATCTTCTGAATTAAAGAAAAGGTGAGCTTTATAAAAGACTAGGTCTGAAGGAAAGAAGTATTTTGCTGCTTGTTGTTAATTTTGTTTAACAGTTGTACAAATATTGTCTCTCTTTGTAGTGATAAGCTTACATATTTTATTCAGGACCTCAGACTTGATTTCACTTAAACAGAAAGTAATAGTTTTGTCAGTGAATGGTATGTTTTTAAGTTCTCTGTTCAGAAAGCTCCTGGCTCAGAGTAGTAGAAAATTAGGGATGGAAGGGACTTTTATTGAGGGCCTCAAGCATTGTGCAGTGTTGCAGAATTTGCTTCAGAATTGTTCTAAATTTCATCTTAAAAAAAAAAAAAAAAAATGCCCAAAAAATAGTCTTCACTGTTATGACATCCTAAAAGTGAGAACGGAGTGTAAGCTGATTCAGTGAGTCTTAAGACAGTCTGAAATGATCTCTGAGGGCTTGTCTAAACAGTGCAACAATGTGCATTCAAGAGCTGTGAATTATCAAGCACACCAACCTATTGCTCACTAACTGGTCCATGTAGACCTTGCTGGCATGTGCTAAAAGTTCCTAATGCCCATTAACATAGTCCTGTTTGCTATAATTTTCAGTACTACAGTACTACCAAAAATATCCAACTAATGTTATACCAAATTGCTTTCCATATATTTTTCAGGTCAGAAACACCACTAACCTAATCCAGTTGCCAAAACTTCCAGCTTCCCTCTCTTCCTCAACTGCTTCTGTGGTGCACTTGTGTTGTCACTGCAACATGTTTTAAACTGAAAATGACCACATAAAATTTAAACTGTTTAAATGTGGGGTCTAATTAATCACTGTTCTATGGACCTTTTTAAGTGCAAAGTGGTATAAGAACCCCCTGGATAGTAAGACTAGTGCAGCAGTGGCCCCTGCCAGGAATGGGGGCAGACTGCATGTGGGTCAGAGAAGGCATGGGGAAGGCAGGTCAGAGACAGGAGGCATTGGGGCAAATGAGATGTGAGAGAATCTGTGGCTGGGGCAAACCTGTGCCCCAGGAATTCTGGTGTCTGTGCAGTGGCCCATAGGCGTGCTTGCAATAAGACCGCAAATTAAGATATCCCTCAACACAAGGATACATCATCTGATCTATGGGATAGCTGTATTGGCTTTATAGTAGTGTGTTTATTTTCGCATCCAGTCCAGTAACCTGCAGTTTTGAACTTAAAATGAAGGTGCCACAGAATTCCATATAGAATAGAAGTGTGCTATAGAGTTTGTCTAGTTTCCTTGATTATAATAGTGCAGTAGCAATAGTTGCCTCTTCTTTGAGACCTGTAAAGAACTTATTAGGCATTTAATTATCTGTAGGCTTAGAGTTCCTGAAATAGCAAAGCAGATGGAAAATAAATGACTTGGTCTTCCATTACCAAATATAGATAAAACTACTGAAGTCATAACCACTCACATTTCACTGCAACAGGCAGTGGAATTTATCCTAATTTTCCTGTATTTTAGGGATAGCTTTATAAATATACTAAAATGAATAATTTAATGGTGATTTAACATCAAGGAATTACTCTTGCTTGAAGAGGCAAAAGAGAAAAAAGATAATGGTTTGGAGAGGGAAATTTTATGTTTCTAACAAGTGTAAAATGGGAGGAAAACTTGAAATCCATTTGAGATTTGGTTCTCTGATTGTCTATAGAAACCCTTTGAAGCATATTGGAAGTTTGTAGATTAAACAACTGTAATCTACTCCTCTCAGACAACACTGAAAAGGGGAAAGAAAATCTTTTGAAGCCAGTATTATTCAGTTTGCTTGGCAGTACGGTACTCTGCAAACTATGTACAGTAGCTAGCGCAATGCATCTTGCAATATACTACCACAAGTAAGTATAGCAGTTGCTAAAGAGAACTGGAAATGTTGAATACTCATAATGGCGAGTAGGAGAAATCATAAATGAGACTGGAATCTTCATTCAGTTGGTAGTGACTTTTATAATACTGTTCAGAAGTGACTCTTAATTGGCTCAGTTCCCCAAAATAATTTGGTTCTAAGATACAGAAAACTTGTATGAACTCTGTTCTAGTTTTACTATTATCTGAACTGAACCTTCATCTTAAAGGTTTCTTAAACATATACTGTGTTTTATAGAAGGGAAATAAAAGTTGCTTTAGAATAATACGCATTTGTTGTGTACCTCAGCCCTTAGAACAACACTTTGGCTATAATTGCTGATTCTTCTATAGCAGCTAATTTTCTTATAGATGTGTTCACAAATCATCCATTACAATGTTAAATATAATGCATCTGTTTGTGTATGTTCACTTAGTCATGCTTCCAAGCTAAGTTAAAACAGATTTACCTACAGCTAGTTTAAATTTAAGAGGAATTTGGATTCCTGATCTTCCATAAATGAAAAAAGTGTTTCTAATTGTAAAAAAGCTTGTAATGTAGCTCCAGTAATCCAGATTTAGGTTCTAAATAGGAATCATTAAACAGATGGTGGAAAAAAATTACTAAAATACCTTTTGGAGCACAGTCCCAAATGCTACAATATTGCGTTATAGGAGAAGGGTCCTGCATCTAATCAGGAATAGCAGAAAAATTAATAGAATTTCCTAGAGGTGTATAAAATTTCATTATAGCAACTTCTTTCAAAGACTCGGCTCTTTTTAAATGTAGAAGGGAACTTTGTGCTTTGCTGTAACTGAAGTATATATTTTCTTTTGGGCAGTCCTCCTGCACCTATCTTCAATATTCAACACATGACAATGTTATACTGCTGTATTGCTGAGGGAATAGTAGGGGGCCAGGGTAATGCACTAAAATGGTAGGAGTCTTTCCTGGAGGGATGCATCCAACAAGTAGTGATGGGAAACTGCACCTCCATCACTAGACCTCTCACTTGTAGAGTTCCACAAGGGCAGTTCTCCATCCAGTCCTCTTCAAGATCTGCATGCAACCACTAGGTGAACTGGTCAGACAACGTGGAATCAAATGCCAGTGGATTCTCAACTCCCTGGGGGAAGTAGTGCAGGGCTCTCTACACAGCTTACAAAATTAGGTGTCTTGTTGAGATATCAAATGCCCCTTTATGGAAAGGCAAGTACAAACATGATGAGAGCTAATCTGATTTTTTTTCCAGTTCAGATCCTTGCATAATCACTATGAAAGCAAGCATTGCAGAGGAGAAGCAAATTCCAAAATCTTAATACACATCCTTTTTAGTTCATTTGGACAGCTATATGTGATGTCTGAACCAACCTCCTCTTGCCCCTCCCCACACCTTCTCTCCCCCCCCCCCCCCCCCAAAAAAAAAAAAAAAAAAACACAAAAAACTAGGGAGTAACCAGGGGTCAAAGCTTTTTCTATGGCAATGAAAATAACATTCTGGGCAGAAAAGAATCTGCTACCTTTCAAGACAGTTCACATAAAGGATACAGAAAAGAAGAAATGGAGAATAAGTCCTCCTCCTAGTCCTCGACTGGAGCAAAACTCGCTTTGTACTTGCAAGATAGTCCAGGAACTCTCACTGCATGCCGAAAGACCAGATTTCCTGAAGCAGGGGCTCCTTCATCTGGCCCGGGAATACCAATAATCAGAGTGGGTTGATTTTAAATAATGATTTAAATCACCAGGAGACAATCATTGATTTTAAATCAAGTTTCCCACTGATACTACTTCACTTATTTCTTAAACAATGGTGCAAATCTGATCACTAAAATGTTAATTTACAACTCAATACAGCATTTTACAACATCTAGGAGGGTATACTTTGTGTAATTTTTTTAGATAACTTGCTTTTTATTAATTTAGGAAATAGTACATAATACTCATTACCTGTGTCAAGCTTGCAGATGCAGCAGCAGTACATTAGGAATGGTAAGAATTAAATCACACACACAAACAAAATAGCACTTATATTTTAGTAAACTAAATCTTAAATGTTACACATTTAAATGTTCACATTTGCAATTGCAGCAGCCTCCTGAGTTGCTGGCTGACGGCTGTCCTTTAAACTTTTTTTTTAATTTTCAAATTTTATTAACTCTAACAGACAAGTCCTCATAACACTACATGTATGCTGTCCTTAAAACTTCTACAACTAGCTCTCATCTTCCCCATCCCACTCATTTTTATTCATAGACTGAAACAGAAATGAGTTTTCCTGCTTTTTGAGCTCCCAGTCGATTTCTTAGCTTTCAGTGAATAATATCAAATGATGAAAATATTTTCTATGCCTGCAGAGGAAGCTACTACTGTGAAAAGGTTGGCTTAGCAACTGAAGGAACTCTGTTTCAAGGTGCCTGGCTAATGATTTTCACCAATTCAGGGGAGTGACTTTGTTCAAAACATCAGCAGTAAACATGTACTCTTTAAATGGTTCCACTCCAGCCCTGAAACTTATTATGACTGGCATAACTGAGGAGTGATTTTGAGATGCCCATGCCATGGCAGCATCTTCTTCTTCAGAAGTTAGGCATCTAACTTCATATCTGGGGTCAAGTATGTTCGCAAGAAAATGAGGTGGAGTTAGTGCTTGATCAATTTGCTTCTTTATTGCTTGCAGTTGAACTTTCTGGTGAGAGATTTCTTTCTTCAATGTCTCGAAGTGCCTTCCAAATTTTAACCGCATCAGAAATATAGCAACAATTTCTCTGAGGTTTGTTTAAGGCTATGGATATAGGCTTCAGTACACTGAGCATATCCTCTACATTCCTCTTTAATCCAATTTTGGATACTTTGGATGAGATACTTCCATCTATTTTATTATGGTTTTCTTCACAAAGTTTTATGAGAATAGTCCAGTTCTTAATAAATTGTTCAAAACAATCAACCACAGAATTCCATCGAACATCTTGAGGGAGAATTAGTTTGCCTCTTCCTGCTCTCTTCAGTGAAGCAGAAGCAAAACAGTTGTTGCGGAAGCATGTTATGACTTCAACAACATTTTCTTTTATTCCTGGAGAAGAAGACGTACTTAAGTCTTTGACTAAAAGATGCATTAAATGGGCACTCCAGCCATATGTTAAGGAGCATCCTTCTGTTTCTTCTAAGTATCTTCTCATCTTTGCCATGTTTGCAGCATTGTCTGACAAAACTGCGCATGTGACAGTTGAATTTTTGTTCACAGTTTAATTCATTTTTATGAGACTGTCTAGGTTTAGCATGTTTGATAAGATTTAATTGTAACTTTTAAACGAGAGAAATGTAGTAGTGATTTTTAAGAAAACAAATCTGATTTAAAAAACATTTTTTTTAATCCACCCTGCCTATAATTAACAGCCTGGGCATCAGAGGAGAAGCATACTTCAGCATAAATTCTCCATTAGCCTCGGATACATTTTGGTATCCATATAGAACTCAACCAGGAAATTTCATTCATTGGTGAAATTGGGCTACTTGATATTCCCCTGCTAATGTAATCAGAGGATACATAAACCCTTTTGAACACAGCATAAAACTGGAAACTTGCATTCAGTTGACTGTGTCCACCATGACCCTAAATCTTGGGTCATTGCTTCCCAGGATAGAAGCCCCCATCTTGTAAGGATGACTGTGGCCTTTATTCTTTGTTCTTAGATGCATACATGCATATTGTTTGCTTGCCCTAGTTTACCAAGTGATCCATATTGCTGTGTATCCATAATCTGGCCTCGTTATTTTCCACTCCCCCAATTTTGTCATCATCTAACTTTATCAGTGATTTTATTTTCTTCAGAGTCCTTAATAAAAATGTTAGATAGTGTAGGACCATGCACTGATCTGTGTGGGACCCCTCTAGGAACTCATCACTTAGATCTGAAAACTAAGTGCAAAATCACTATCCATCACTTTTTAGCCCGCTAATGTGTATCACATTAATTTTATATCATTCCATTTTTTTATGTTATGAAGTACCAAATCAAATGCCTTATACCAGTCTTAAATATATTATCTGAAGAAGATTTGCAAGTAAGATTCCATTCCTCTGCAGTAGCATCCTTTTTTTAGAAAGCTGCTAATGTTCTCACTTAATTCCTTGCTTTTATATAGGGGAACTTCCATTCCTACTTATTATTCTGCTATAGCTATACTAATTAAAACTGCTTATTGTTACCCTACTTCTGTGATTAACTGCTTGCTGCTAACTACTTCCCGTTAGTGAGAATGAGGAGAGAAGGTGTGGAGCAGACTGGAGAAAAGAAAAATCTTACCTGATTTTTCTTTCTGTTAGCAGCATCACTCCTCATTCCGCTCACCCCAGTAGTCTGGTAAATGACCAGAATATAAACTGAATTTTTAAAGGGAAATTTAGATGTATTAATTAACCTTAAGACAATTGTATATTATGTCAAGTTGTTGTCTAAATTCTAATAATGGGTAGCTGGAGTGTTTCTACAGCTTTGGGAGAACTCTTTTGTTGGCCTAATCTGAAGAAGGGGGTATAAATCCTGGAGCCTTCAGAACAACAGTGGATGGTCTCTGAATTGCATAGGTAGGTGGCATTAACCTATTAGTTTTCTCTCTGTTAGCAGCTTCTCTTTTTATTCATCACTATCAAGTAAGAAATTTCCCATTGGTTGTGATGCATAGATTTTTGGCAAGATTTAAACTTAATTCAAATTCTACAGAATTGTCATTATAAATCCCTATATGTGATGTTGCAGATCTGGTCAGGGCAAGCTGTACAGACATAGCTCCCGAATCATTACACATGTACACTAAAACATAACTGCATAGACTGGAATACAGCATGTCTACCTCTGTATTTCTCTCTATAACAGTGTTGCTATGTGGTACAGCCTCAGTGGTACTATAGATTTGTTTGGAAATTTAAACATGTTGTGTTAATAGTAAACTGCAATTTAAGACTGGATAGTGCATTGTCCTATGCCAGTTGTGCAATCACTATACTGCACAAGAAACCATCCTATGCTCCTCTTTACAGGACTGGGCAAAGCCCAGTACTTTTTCTCCTCTAAATGCAAATACTAAATGAGGATAGTATGGACTACACTAGACTCCTGGAGGATCATAGGCATGGCTACCAATTCAGGGCTGTGACTTAAACACCACAAGCTCTTTAGTCTTCCAGAGACCATAGATACCATGGTATCAAACATACCACTTTTTTGGTATGCTTTCCTGATAATAGTGCCATGGCACCTCAAGTACTGTGAGAGGGTTATCAATGCTGATATATTCAATATAAAGATCTTTCTGTGCCTCCATTGGAGGAGGGGCTGCCATCCTTCTAAGATCTGGAAAAATGTAGCTAAGCAATTTTCTTCTGAACAGCATATCAGTGCAGTAATGAAATAATTGCACTTGATGCAAGCTAGTGTACCATCAGTGCCTTGTGACTCTGTTCATGTATACTATACAGAACAACTTAGAAAGGAAGCATTGTTTGTCTAGGATTAAAGAACCAAGTATCCATTTCTGGTATGAAAGAGACACTGAAGTTATTCACTGTTCTAGCTCTTCTCTTTTACTGTTTCTCTTGTGCAGTATTCCTTTGTTTTTTCACTTACTGCACATATGACCCTGGAATGGAGAATTTTTCACTTCTCCTTATTGTCTTGGTAGCCAGAAAGTTAATTCTGGTACGCATGTTTCTTCATTCATGTCAGTTTAAAAAAAAAACAAAACAAAAAAAAAACAAATTCCGAGTAGCCATGTTCCAAACAAGCAGCTAATTTTTTTATGGAACTTTAAAAAAATTTCTAATTCTCTAAATATATTTTCTAAATACTAATTTTATTAGTGTTCAAATATTGATGTGTTCTTCCTTCACACCCATTCTTACACTGCTTTTTGGAATCTTCACAGCTGAAAATAAAATTCTAGAAGCAGAATTAGCTTTCTCCAGAATATAGGATTAATTTGAATCCTTTAGTCATAAGACAAATACATACAGATTTTGGCATTTGGATGCAACTCATTTAAGTTCATGAAGGTTCACATTACTGGCAGGCCAAGTAATTAAGCCTATAAATAATCTAGGGAATGAACAGAACTGGGCAATTATCGAGTGATCCATTTCCTGTCATCCAGTCCCAGCTTCTGGCAATCAGAGGTTTAGGGACATTCAGAACATGAGGTTGCATCTAATAGCCATTGACTAATAGCCATTGATGGACCGTCCTCCATAAACTTATCTAATTCTTTTTTTGAACTAAGTTATACCTTTGGCTTTCTCAGCCTCCCATGGGAACAAGTGCCACAGGTTGACTGTACATTGTGTGAAGAAGTACTTCGTTTTGTTTGTTTTAAACCAGATACCTATTAATTTCGTTGGATGACCTCAGGTTCTTCTATTATGTGAAGGGGTAAATAACACTTCCTTATTCACTTTCTCCATGCCATTCAAGATTTTATAGAGCTCTATCAAATCCCTCCTCAGTCATCTCTGTTCCAAGCTGAACAGTCCCAGTCGTCTGAGTCTCGTATGGAATCTGTTCCATACCCTTAATTGTTTTTGTTGCTCTTTGTACTTTTTCCAATTCTATTATCTGTTTTGAGATGAGGCAACCAGAACTGGATGCCATGTTCAAGGTGTGGGCGTACCATGGATTTATATAGTGGCATTCTAAAAATTTTTATCTTATTTTCTCTTTCTCTCTCTCTGTTCTTAGTTTTTGTATTTTGCTAGCTGCTCTTCAAATTCTGTTTTGGCCTGTCTAATTGTACTTTTACATTTGACTTGCCAAAGTTTATGCTTCTTTTTATTTGCTTTGGTAGGATTTGACTTCCAAATTTCAAAGAATGTATTTTTTTAATCTCTAATTGCCCCTTTTACTCTGTTTAGCCGTTGTGACAATATTTTGGGATTTATTTTACTATTTCTTTTATTTGGAGTGTACATTTACTTTGAGCCTCTATTAAAGAGTATTTAAAGAGTTTCCATTGCAACTTGCATGCATTTCACTCTTGTTACTGTTCCTTTTAATTTCTGTTTAATTAGCCTCCTCATTTTTGAAGTTAAATGCTGCTATGGGGCCTTTCTTGGTACTGTCCCCTGCCCCTCTGAGGATGTTAAATTTAATTACTTTATGGTTGCCACTACCAAGCAATTACTAGTGGCCTGTGGATACTTCTGCTTGTTGGAGCTGCCCCTTCCCTTAGTGTTACTGAACTTCAAAAACCTTCTGAAAAGCAAAATCAGTTGAAGCTATACAAGTGATGTCCTTTGGCCCTGAGCATTTGGCGTCAAAGCTGTGTAGCCTTAAGTGTCTCGGTTCCGCTTTCCTCTATTTTGCTGTAGAAAAACTGTATGTTGTGATGAACCTTGGGAGAGAGCTTTGGGTTGACAATCAGTAAACATGCTTTCAGAGGTGTAGAAACTACAAGTAGTGCTAGTGTCTAAAATCATGATAGTTTCTATTAGCTAACATATTCTTAAATGTGACTCGTTTTCTACGTCTACATGCGGCTATGTGAGGTTAAATTGAGGGTTTAGTGAATAAACTTTTCTTTCCTTATTGTGGCTTGTTTTCATATTGACTTGTTTCAGGGTTAATTAGTCTGAATAGTTATGTTGAAGACACTCGATGTATTGGATTTTTGTCTGTGTAACATTAATCACTGTATGCTTCTTGCCTTTGTAACAAACTTTTTTAAAGAATTCTTCTTTTAAAGAATCCTTCTTTTCTTTAGGCCAGAAGCGATCATTATGATCGTCTGGTCTGAGTTCCTGCATAACACAGGCCAAAGAATCTTACCCAGTAATTGCTGCATTAATCCAAAATTTCTGCTTGAGCTATGGCAAATCATTTAGAAATAGATGCAATCTTCATATCAAGACTTCAAATATGTGAGAATCCACCACATCTATAAGTAAGTTATTTCAGTGGTTATTTATCCTCGCCATTAAAAATGTGCAATTTATTTCTAGTTTGAATTTGCCTGACTTCAATTTTCAACCACAGAATCATATTATACTTGTTCCTTTAGGATAGGAAAAGTCCCTGTGATAAGGTGGTATTATATTATACCTTTTTTCCTTTCAGAAAAATGTAGGTACTTTTAGATTGTGATCGTATCACCTATTCTTGGCTAAACTAAAGAGATTGAGCTTGTTTGCCTTTTCTTTAAAGGCATGTGTGGAGAATGTGGGAAATGTCTATTTTTATTAAAAAGACATCTTATTTGGTTTTCCCACCACTAATTTAGTATTGTTACCTACTGGGTATGAAAGGATTAATTTCTTTCCAGGAAGAGGGGGAATAAGAGATCAAATGACTAGGTCACGTTGACCTGTTGGGATTGGTATGAATGGGCTATCAAGATGTGCCAAAATGTGAATGGAGATACCTTGGAAATAAGAGTTAATGGTCCAGTCATTGGTCTTCCATTGTAACAACTGACAACCAAGGGGACTTTTTGTATGTGGACAGGCAAATTACATGTCTGACAACAACTTCACCCTTTCCAGGCAGGGGCTGGACATGTGAAAACAGCATGACTGAACCTTGAGACAAAGCACTCTGAAATGTTAGGCGACACTGATAAGAATCCTGTTCTCACAGTGTATGGCAATTCAATCTCAGATGGGTGGGCAAGGCGAGAGAGGTTGACTTGCAAGCATGCAGTCTGTCTTTCAGGCTAGGGCGAAATGAGACCCTGCTAACTAAACAAGGAGATACTGGCAAGTTAGGTGGGAGATGTTTAGTTTTGCTCTATCATTTTAACCCAGTGCCCTAAATACTGAATTCCATTGGACTACATGCCAGCTTCTTTTGTAAAAGCTGTTTTTTGTCACTGAAAACAGCTGCTGGTTGCACAGCTTCCATGAGGGTAAGTCTCCAACAGACTCATTTGGATCCACTGAAGGAGCCACAGTGAGAAACAGGTGCTGCAGTCAGGGACCCGATCTTGGAGTAACACAGCCATAGGACTCCCCCTTGAGCAGAAGGGCCTATAATTCTAACAAGGATAGGCTTCCAGAAAAACGCTACAAAGGTCAGAAGTATAGCACACCCTTAATGTCCATGACAACATGTTTTTCAAACATCAAATCCTTCTTGAAGCTTTTTTCTTAACTTTCCCGTTTTTAACCTAATTTTTGAATTTTGGACAACTATTCCAGTAATTGTCTCACAAATATTATAGTCAGATATAATACTAATCTGTCTACACCCACTTGATATTCCCCAGCCTATATATCCAAAGGTTGTGTTCACACTCTCTTAGCTACAGCATTGCACTGGAAGCTCATGTTAGATTGGTTGTCTTCTGTGACCCCCTGAGTTCTTTTCATAGTCACTGCTTCCCAGGATACAGTCCCCATGTTATAAGTGGGGTTTCCTTGATCAATGACCTTGCATTTGGCTGTGTTTTTAAAACAAGTTCAAATGAACATATCTTACCAACTGTTCCAGATGGTCTGTCTCTGACTTGTCCCCATCATTATTTACCACCAGCTTTTGTCATCTGTTTTACCAGCAGTGATTTTTATATTGTCTACCACATCCTTGATAAAGATATTGAATCGCATAGCCCAAAGAGCAGATTCCTGTGACTGCACTCAAAACCCCTCACTTACAATTACTTTGTATAATTACAATTACTACCAATTAGTCAGTTTTTAGTCTTTTTGAGGTCTTGAAAGTTGTGGGGTCCATATTCCAACCCTTCCTGTTCTGTTGTCTTTGAGATTTTAGGACGGTTAGGGAGGGGCCAAATGTGGTAGAAACACATGCAGGAAACTGTTCTGCTGCTATAATTAAAACAAAATTACGGTCTTGTGATTTGAGGGACCAAATTACATGTACTGGTAGTATGTGGTGCTTGAATTAAAGTGGTGGTTGTACTTTCATACAGCAATTATGCTATTTTTGGAAACCCAATGAAATTCCAAGATACAAATGCCTTTTTTAAAGGATTAGTTAAAAATTCAATTCATGTCAGACTGATGAAGCACTGAACAGCTGGTGCTATGCTGAAAGTAGCTACTGATAAAGAGTTGTCATTCATGTACTTTAAAAATACCTCTCCTTATACTAGCTTACTCTGCTGTCAGCTTCAAGTTAAGGTGATTCAAGGTAAATGTATACCTAGAAGCAGTTAAATTTCTAGAACTGCCTGCAGGACTCCATAAACTCTCATAATGCGTAACACTAGCCTAGACTACTACAACTATGCCTTTTTTGTTGTTGGCAAACCTCAAAATAGCATTCTTATGTTCTGCAAAGTCCTGTTCTGCAAACCAAATGAGTATGGGTTCCTCCTTCCCCCAATTTATTCTAAGTATACTTAGACAAAATACTGAGAGAGGCTGTAGCTGAAAACGTCAAACTGTATAAATTGGGCACCTAAATAAGTGGCTTGGTTTTGAAAGTGATCAGCCTTAACTTTCGCTCCCCCCCCTTGGAATGGAAGCTATAAGTGCTCACCTTTTTTAGGTAAGCCGCACCCAAGCTTACAAATTTGTCATAGCTTTTTTTATGGGTAGGCTTTTGTAAAGAGATGGATTTTGCACGAACGTCTGTGGATATCACGCTAGCCTACAGTCTGACCTCAGTTAGGGTATTCTACTTCTGGCACCCAGAATCAGGTGTCTAATCTCCAGTTCACAATAGTTTATCTGGCTTTTTCTAATTTTCATCTTCCTAATGAGCACACCTTAGAGCCATAAATAACAAGGAAGTCCTTGTGGTAGACTAGTTCCACTTCAACATTTTGATATTTTTGGCATGGAATTGTGCTCTAGAAGCTGTTTTAATTTTTTTTTTTCCATTGCTTAACATTGTGTGTGGGGAGGGGGGAACCATGGAAAATATGAACAGTGTGAACTTGGTCCAGTGTTGTCTTACTGATGCTGCAGAGAGTCTGAAACTATAGTTCTGAGGGGTGTGAACTATCCATTCCTCTCAACAGTGTAACTCTAAAACCTCAATTTGATAATTTGTGTCAACATTAACTGTTTCACTACTGATCTTTTTAGCAGAAACATTCACCTAATGGATTACCCGCAATCATGTCCACCAACACGCCCTTGGACAACTTCCAAAACCTCCAGTCTGCCTTCTAATATGTACACAAGTTACATGTTAGTTCAAAAATGTGCACATATTGAAAACAGAATGTGGGGACAGCATAAAATTGAACTTCGTATCAGAATAAATATAGACTACTATCCTGATTACTCTAATATTTAATTCACTAATACTGCCTGTTTAAAACTATTATTTGAAGTTGCTACAGAATCAAGGGACCTTACTACAGAAATTGTCCAAGGCCTTATGAATAGGAGACAGTACTAACCCTTAAAGAGTGGAACACATTTTCTCTGGTAGTTTGAGACTCCTCCCTAATAGATGCAGTTTTAGAGCTTTGTGAACTGCACTGTTGTGATTCAGCACTGTAAGTGCATTTCAATTGTTTCGATAGTGTGAAATATGCTTTATTGCAAATTTAGTGAGACTGTTCTATGTGCATGTATATTTGTCTCCTCTACACTGTCTTATAAAGTCTACTGCTGATATAAGGCTTCCACATATAAACAGATATTCCAGGAATGCAAACAACATCTCATTTGGCTGCAGTAGAACTGTCTGTATTTAAAGTCCTTGCTGGGAAGCAAAGGAGAATTCAGACTAAAATAGTTCAAGCTTGCTTGGGTGAGGGGAAGGGAGGGAAGAAAGTTGTTGATACTTGACAGTGTGACTAAAACTAAAAGTTTACTTTTATATTCTTTAAAATCCTATATAACAAACACTATGTGAGACTTCAGACTAGCTTGTTTTTGCTTCTGATGACTTTCTGGACTTCTTGAATGAGTTTATATGGGATAACTTAACCTGCAGTGTCAAGTTAGTTTTGACCTTCACTACTTCACATTAAAATATGACCTTAATGTCACGTGTGGCCTATAATGTTGCGAGATAAAGGGAGAAAATTCTCCATACAAACAAGTATAGAAAAGTGTGTACACTCCTATTTTCTCATAATAAAAAAGGGGAAACTTTGACACTGAGACATCAAATCTAAATGTGATCAAAGGGAAATATTTTATATGAATATTATAACCTGTAGAACTCAATACCAGATGTTACAGAGGCCTAGAGATTAATAGTTAAAAAGATAAAAAAAAATTTGTCCAGTTCTTTTGGCATCTTAACATCTTGATTGCTTTTAGAGAGTTGATGTAGATTAAGCAGAGGTTTTCGTTGATCTGTTCAGTGACACAATCTTTCCTGAACGAAAAACATTAATGGCAACCCAGCAATGTGTGTAGATAAGATAGTTTCTTTCACTGTTACATTGGATTTATCAAACTATTTAATTTTCCATCATGCTGTTCATTCAGCTAGCTCTCTTAGGTCTGAAGTTTGTGTCTCATGAAATATAGTTATCTACAGATTTTGCCACATTACTATTGACCCCATTTAATAAATTAATCACTGGTTTTCGTAAGGAAACTTGGTATGCTTCACTATTACAAATTGGCATTTATTCCTATTACTTGTTTTGTCTTTTGGGCAGTTTAAAATCCATGACAGTTCTTTTAGCTCTCACTACCTTCAGACTACTTGAATTTTGTGAAGTAAATTGTCGAGGACAATTTAATTCACCATTTGCCTGGTGTCTTTTTGATAAACCAATATCAAGTACTACTGTTGCTTTTAATAGGAATGCTATTCATTTTCTAGCTGTAAAAGAGAAATTGGAGGTCTTCACTCAGTCTTCAGAGTCTCTTCCTTATCCAGTTAGATGAAGCCACACTCTATTTAAACATTTAGGAATAATGTTCTATGATCTAGACTTAAAAAAGCCAATATACATATCTCAGTCTAGATTGAGCACGTTTGGACTCCTAATGTAAGCTTCAGCACATTAAATGCCATGACTCTTGTACTTTCTTATATGGTGTTACTACATATACATAATAGATGGTACATAATAGATTGTTTCTGTGTAACTATTAATTTCCTGACGCTAAAACATACAATTGTTTAGAGGCTTTTTCAACCATAACTTAATTTCCTGGCTTTCATTTTTCATAACTACAAGTTAATTTTGTAATGTTTTTAAGTAACAGATACGTTTGCAACCATAACTTTCCTCAAAACGTTTTTGACTGGTTACCCATTCCAGTCATCTATGATCCTGTAAAGAGAACCCATTTCAATTGTTGTGGGTTTCGTGAATTAAATCTAAGCCTTGTTACACTGGCATCTGAGTAATTTCCTTTCCTGAATGCAAAGAAAGTCTCTAGATCTTTCCAAATACTTGTTTTTGACTGTACCCATTCTATTACACGCAGGTACAGAGTCACAGTATATCCACTTTTTTTAGAGGTACTGAGAGTGCAGGAAGCTAAATAGAGCTGAATAGAGATTGTAAACAGGATGCCATTCTCAAATAGTCGTTATGATGACATTTAAAGCAAATGTATCTAAAACTGAATGTGTTCCCAATGTTAGCTAGAGTAAGCCTAATACAATTTGAAATTTTAAAGCAATACAATTTTAGTTGAAATTTAAAAAAAAATTCTGCAACATTAGAACACAGGAGAAGGAAAATGTATGTGTTTTCACTTCAGAACCATGTGAAAAACTACCAAATTTTTGTGGGGGACAGGGAGAAAGGGAGAGGGAAATCCTTGTGACTTGAAACTAAGCCTCAGTCCCAAAGACTATTTTAAACTATAGTAAACTGAATCTTAAGAGTCTGGAGCTGCTGTCTCTAACTGCAGCATTACTACTGAAACATAATCATGTTTACTTAAGGTGTGTCTTTGCAACACTTAAAGTACTTCTCTTTGGGCAAGAAAAGTTCATCCTGATAAAGCTATTGCAATTGTGATCTCTAAATCTTCCCTTTTATATTAAACTGCCATCTCTGTGAAATTTCTTTTAAAAGCATTGTTTATTTATACTTTATTCCTAAGTATGTTTTTCTTTAACTTTTTACACAACTGTAATCCTGCAATATGTGAATAACTGTTCAGACAAATGCAGAATCTTCATCTTGTAAAGCTCATGTTCACAATTTCATAACAGCTTATCCCAGAAAGTTTGTCTGCAGTTTATCTTGTGGTTGCCTCATGTTCTTTAAAGTGACAGAGTTCACTGTTAAAGGGCTGAACAACTTACAATTTAATTGCTGTGTAATAAGCCTTATCCTTCAATGAGGTACTTCACTGAATCTAGACAGTGAGTGGTTTCTGACAGAAAGAAAGGCATGGAAAAAACTACAAAACGACCAAATCTGGCATCCTCACATTCCTCTGGAGTTTACTTTTTTTTTTTTTTTTTTTTAAATTGGAAGCTGCTTATATAGATGGATCTCCAGACAGGTTTGTTTCTTTCCATACCATCCCGTTTAGTCTTTGGAATGCATGCAGCAAAAGGGCAGGCCCCCAAAGTGACTTTCCAATCTGTTTTTGTGATTCCAGCCAAGTTCTCCTTAATGTATGGTGCAGGCTAAGTTGAGCTGGCTCTCTTAGAATATCACAGAACTAAAGCGCAGCTGCTGTTCTAAGTGGCACTGTGTGATAATAGAAAGGCTCTGCTATTTATTTGGACTTGAGTGCCTGGACTGGCACACACACATATTATATGAAATCTGAAAGCATGAGGATAAAGGAGATTTCGTTGCGGCAAGATCCCGATTTAAGAAAGGAGTTGGCATTGCTGGCTCGAGGATGTGATTTTGTTTTACCTTCTAGATTCAAGAAGAGACTAAAAGCTTTCCAGCAGATCCAGGTTTGTTTTTGTTCTTCTCTATGTAACTGTTTCCCCTTCTTGTGAACTCACAACTTTGATTACCCACAAAACTCATAAAATACATGAAAATTCTTCAACTAGGAATATTTGAATAATTTTTTCCAAAATGTAATGTTTCTTTTCAAAAGAAGTAGATACTGTGTCTTAGTCCTGTTGTATGAAATGTGAATTGTTTGAAACAATTTATGAACAAATTTATGAATTTAGCATAACAAATATATGCATGATTTGTTTACAAATGTGTGAAAGAGAATACTTTGGTATACTTAATTAGCACTATTAGAATTAAAAGAACAATTCCATTATAATCTATGTGCACTCTCCCCATGGATTTTTACTTCTCCCTAAAACTAGGTACGCAACAGTAGTCTGCAGCTTTTCCCAAATATGAATGTACCCTCTTTAGAATTTTCTATGTTGAATTCCACACATTCTGTAACACAATAAGACATTGCCATTTTGGACTTCATGGATCAGATCAGTCCATAGCAAAGAAGATTTAAGTTATTGCTATGTATTGCACACCTATTTGTGTAACTGCTGCTTTGCAGCCAGTGAGTTAAATCCACCATTTTACAAAGTGGCTTCATAATTAGAGTGATTATGCATTTCAAACATTGCTAATAAGTTAAAATTATATTTATACAGAGCAGAAGTGCTCCAAGAGAACTATTATTTTGTGAACTTTTTAAAGTGTGATTGTTTAGTAATGAGAAATTAACAAATGTAACTGCAAGGTACCAAAACCTACATTCAGGCATAATTAAGTGTTGTCATAATTTCCTGATGTATTAGAGCTTCAAGAGTTAATGCATCCGCCCTGTTCTTAACTCACGCGCGTTTCCAATCTATGAACAAAAGGCATCTCCAAACTATCTTGTATCATGCCTGACATTTTTGTACCCTATTTAAGAACAGATCAGCTGCCAAATTCAGAATTTCCTAGTTTTTGTGGAATTAAATTAAAGGTAGTCATATTAAAGGTAATCAGAATGTAAATATGGCCTAGAATTTAATTCTGAATTTTAAGTCCCATGCACAAGTGTCTCAGGTGACCTTCAAGAGAGGTCCAAAGAACCCCATGCTTTGGTCTCCTGTTAGCTTAATATATTAGATTTAAAAAATTGATTCAGATTTGGTTGAATTAAACTTGATTTGAAAAAGTCATTCCTTATTTTAAAGCAAATTTATAGTGCTGGCACTACTGTTTTTAAAGCATTTAATGTAAATTTGCTGTGAGTGAAAAGATTTTTATTACTGTAAAATTAGTTTTGGTGGCTTTGAGCACTGGAGAGAGATGGAAAATACACAAACTGAAGACAGCTTGAAAAGTACAAGAAGTCAGAAAATGCTACCTATGCTATTTAATCTTGCATTTTTGGTCATGCAGTTAAATGTTTAGAGAGATGAAAGCTGGAGGGTGGCTTACTCTAGTCACAACACCCTTTTGTAAACAAATCAGTATTGTCCTCTGTGGTGCTCCCATCTTGGGGGGGGGAAATATTAACATAAATGATACACTACATTTAATATTCCTTTCCACCTTAAGTAAACAATTTTCTTAACATATAATGAATCTAGAGTACTGTATGTATAAGGATGTGTGTGTAAATACTAGGATAATAGGCATATACATGTCACCTAAAGGAAACTTAGAATAAATCTTACAAATCTCTCGGGGCTTGCCCACTCTGCAATTTTTAATTGTTCTAATAGGTTAACCAACACACCTGTAAAATCTAGCAAGGACAAGGAACTAATACTTGTTGCCAAGTCATTTTTAACCCTAGGGTTAAATATTTGTTCTTTGTGTATGTTACAAGTTTCAGTTGCTACTTAACATGGTTACATAATGTAATTGTAGACCAAAATGCTTTGTGTAGAATGGGGGCGGGAGGGAGGGAATCACTTGTGCCCTTCTCTATTCTCATGAAGAAAAGAAGACCTGAATGAAAGTTTTTTTTAAAGTGTTTTCTGCTTGGTCTTTTTACATACGTATCAGGAATGTCAAGTTGGTCATCACTGATTTTGTTATAAATGCTTTTGGGAGACTCTCAACATGCTTGTGAGCACTACCAACTTAACTGAAGGAGCAAGGGTGTTTGAATTTTTAAGAAAGATGTTCTTTATCCAAATCAGAGCTGGCTGGGAATTTTTCAGTGGAACTGTTTTTCAGAAAATATTGATTTGCCAAAACTGAAATTTTTCATGGACATGAGTTTTGACTAAACTTTCATTAGGGAAAGTTTCTCAAGATAAAATATCAAGAGATTGCCACCCCCAGAATTGCCAATAGCCTGGTGCTGGTTAGGGCATCAGTATTCAAGTCTCTCCTCTTATTCAGACAGAGCATGAATGTGAGCCTCCCACCTACTTTAGGAGTGCCCTAATCACCAGTCATTGGCTATTCTGGAGGCAGAGGGGAGGTCTGTCTAGTTTTTCACAAAAATTCAGAAGATCTCTGTTCTGCCCCAGTGCAGAATAGGAAACATTTTGAAGTCTCAAAAATGTTGGTGGGACAGGAACAGTTTCCCATCCAGCTCTAATAAAAATGTTAATTCTTTCCAGTAGTGCCCATAGGTGCTTTTAAAGCAGAAGTAGAGGTGCTCCATGCTTCAGGAAGCTTATGATGAAGTTATGCAGCTGTTGAGGGCGGGGCGGGGAAGGGGACTTCATGCTGTGTGACCATTCCCTTCCCTTCTCAGTTGCTTAAATTTCACGCTTGACTCTTACAATGTCATTTCTCTAGTTCTCTGGTGGTCATGGTGCCTTTCAGAGGAAGACACAAGATTTCAATTTCTAATGTAAAAATCAGAATATAAATCTTTCACTTTTCAGACATCATAAAGAAGCAAAAATAGGGGTAACCCTCTTTTCTTTGTGGACTGTCGTTAAGATTTTTCTTTAAATGTGGGGATCAGAGGAAATGTTTAACTTTTTAGAAAAACGCCAGATTTCCTCTAGCAGACGTATTGCAATTAACACTGAACTCTTGGAACTCTATTCCAAAAAAGGAATAACGTTTTGTTTTTAGTTTGTATGAACATTTGTGACTAAAACATTCATTGTGAGGTCATTCAGGATTGATTGATTTGGAACTATAACTTCTGGAATTCTGAGGAGTCAATGGGCTTTTTCCCCCAGAACTTCACATGTAAACAACTCCCAAGTACAATATATCCTTTTTGTAAGGGTGTTCATAGGAACCAAACAATTCATGTTTTGTGAAAGTCTTCTAATGAGCTTCAGTAGGAATCACTAGAAAGCTCGATGGCCTTAAAGAGCCTGGGGACAGGCTATTTTCCTGCAGCTGCTTTGTCATGGAGTATGGGTGATAAAATAGAAGCGGACTACTATCCTGGCTTTTCTAGAAAAATAATCAGATCAGCCTTTCAAAATTGACATGAAAAAATAGCAGCCCAGGTCTAAGATCCGCCTTTTACCATGTTGAAAATATTGACTTTCCCAATTATCAAACTTATTTTTCATGGTTTAGCTGAATTTTATTGATTATATGCAAATGGGACTAGTTGGGAGACTTCAGATACACTCAACCCATAACACTTAACAGTATGTAGTGAATTGTTAATATGAAACTTTAAAAGGCAGTTGTATCTCAATTGCTTATCAATTTCCTTGAAACTTTGGAATGAACAGTCAACTGTATGGAACATATATCAACTGTATTGAAAATTTAAATGTGAGCTGAACTGAAAAGTTTATTAGCTACTGATAGTTGAGTTGGGTGTTTCACCCAACAGTTAGTGATGGCCCTAACTGTCAGAGCTAACCTGTAAACCACCTTACACCTATATAGTGTGAAAATGTATTTGAAGTTGGAAGCAAAAAAGATAATACATAAATAATTTGCACCCAGATATCCTACTGTTGCTTGAACTGTAAAAAAATGTTTTCAGTGTTTAGGAGCCCGCGACACATTGTAAAATACTTCATCTTTAAAGTTGGAACTGCACATTTCTTCTTAAAATAGCTAAATTCATTTTTATGCTGAGTGCTTCTAGCAGAAAAAGCATTCAGACTGAATTCTAAACTAACCCCTTTCTTTAATGTTGGCTCTCCCAAATTCATATACACACTGCTTCTGTACTATGTTTTTTTGGTTTGAAGCATAATCATATCATAGCTACTATTGTTGTGCCACTAAAACATAAGACTGGTAGAGATCAGGCAAGTTGTACAAAACATTTTTCCCTTAAGGATAAAAATAAAGGCTAATTCAATGAGCATCTGTTAGCAAGCAAAAGAGGCGTTTAGCTTGACTATTTGGAATATAAGCACACACAAATCTTACAGAATTTAAGTGAGTTTTTAAGCAGTATTTCTCAGTGCAGCAGCTCAGACTGGCTTTCCTTCTATCTGAAGGAAGAAGCTAATCATTCTTTAAGTAGAAGAGCTTTTTTAGCTCATATTTTCCAGTGACAATTTCCTCTACTTTCTCTCTTAATGACAATGGTTGCTAAAATTACTTGGTAATATTTTTTGCTTTGTCACTGGAATGCTTTGTAACGCTCAAGTTCTGGTGGTATACCAAAGAAAGGGCAAGGAATGTAATCTTCAGACATCTCTGTGTGATGGGCTAGTCTCCAGCTTTTTTATGGTTCTTCCTGCTTCTTCCATCAGTGACAGAAGAAAACTTTGGCCCAAGTCTAGGTGAAATCATTGAATGGCTTATTTGAGGTAGCAGATAATGCTTAACACTGCAGTTACCATGGTGAGTGAACTCCTGGGTGATCATTGGTCTTCTAGCAGACCAGCTTTCCACAATGGATCTTTTCTCAGAACCATTATTAGTGTCTCTGGAAGGGTTAGTATTCATGGGGCAATCCAGAGTCAGTACGATATCACAGCCATACATAATCCTGTTTAGAATTGGTAGCCTTGTTCCCTTCCCCCCCCCCCCCCCCAAAAAAAAACAAAAAACAAAAAACCCCAAATTTAAAAGATCTAAGCTACCAAAGACCAAGAAGCCAGGAAATCCTATTTAGATCAGAAGCTGCCTCTTCAGAAAAGACCCAGTGTTGCTGGATTCCCATGGGTTTATCCATGGGACAATTAGCCTCTTGAAAGAAGATGGTCAGAAAGCTACTAAAATAAAAAGTCTGTCTCCTAACCTGGGTTGAGAATCCATCTTTCAGTCTTCTCTGCTCTTCAGATGACTGTCTGGATGCCTGAATCACTGGGCCTAAAAATCTTGACTTATTTCCTACTATAATACATGGCTCCAATATCACAGCCATACTTTCACCCCTCTGATCTAAACATTTCCACAAGTTATATAAACACTGGTCCTTCCATTTAAGGATATTTGGAAAAAACAGATAATAGAGTAGTTTAGAAAAAGTAAAGAAAGGTGGAGCAAAGATATGTTAAACTCCACTGTTTTCTTTGTTACATTACCTATACATTGGCTATTAACATTGTAAGCTCTGGAGAGAGGCCTGTTCTGTTAATTTAGATGAAATATTGGGGCCCAAAGAGTTAAAGGTGTTAACGAAATCCAATCACTGTCTGACATTTAAACAAGTTCCAGGGTTTGATATAGAGACCTTAACCTTCTTAGTACCATGGCAAACACACCCTTAAAATCCTTTTAACATTTTATTAAAGATACAGAAAAAGAAAGTTAAAGCATTTAACAAGTATAATATACAATAAGTTTAGTACAAAGTATAGTATAAAATGTTTTCCTTTTAACAACATCCCTTTTTTCCCTTTCTGTTTAGTGCGAGAGTGCATTTAGAAGTGTAAAAAAAAAAAAAAAACCCTTTAGTCTCTTGAAAGGTTTCAAAATGGCAATAACTCTTCTTTTTGGGGAAAAGAAAAGTTCATTGTAATTGGCTGGAGTGTTAAATCCAATCTCATTTCCTGAGAAGACAGAACAAGCACAAAAGGAAGAGAAAAGAATAGCAAAGAAAGAAAATACAGCTTTCACTTGCAACTGTGCTGCTGAAAAACATAGGCACAGTACACGGTCTTAGCTACTCCAAGACCTGACAACTCCTACCATCATCAGTCTGTCTAGGTCATTGCTTTTAGCTGCCTCTCTGGTCACAGGTTTACAGCAGTGTTGCAAAATATGCTGTCTCGGTGGGCTAAGCCAGACTCTTACTAGACAAAAGGGAAAAAGAGAGGGATAGGAAAGAGAAGAAATGAATTAGGGGAGGAAAGGGACACATTGGTGGCGAAGAAGAGGTGTGGGGGAAAGAGACAGTTTCACATTCCAGGTGATGTTTGGGATTCAGCCAGAGCTGGTGGAGGTGGCAATTGCATCTGGTTCCCTTTCAAGTCTAATCTGATCAGGAGTTCTTCCAGGATTGGGATGAAGAAAGTCTGGGGTCCCAGAACATGCTGCAGGTGGCAGCCATGATGGTGAAGCTCTCTCCAGTAGTCAATTTTTCTCCCAAAGTCTCTTTAAGGATCCCGAAAGGGATTTATGGGCAGAATAGCCCATCCCCTCATTATTTTGTCCACCAATTAGACCTAATAGCTGATACTTTGGTTAATTGATTTTCAGTTTCATACTGCTCTTGTTTACCACGCATGAATTTAACACAGTCCTTGAATTATATCAGTAGGCCTTTGAAATAATTCAGCTTTCCCCAGCAACATTTGTTATAGGTTATTGTGACCTGTTATGAACTTACACTCACTTCTTATAGTTGAGCTCACAATTAGGATAAATTTGTAAACCCAATTATCACAACAGGACTCATTCTCCCATTTGCCTGGAGAGTGCTTGGAATGCTATAACTAAATAGATTCAGTACCTCAGGCTTCTCTGTGGTGGAGGACTGCAGCTATTTCAACACTAGACACTACAGCAAAGCAGTTGCATTACTATTTACTTCTGAAGCAGAAACTTCTTTCCCCATCAAGAAGTCTGCCTTGTGTAAACTGTTTCAACATGTCTGCATACAGCATTCCTTCCAACTATTGCAGGAGCAGTAAATTGTGGGATATAGGTTCCTTTTCACAACTGTCCAAAGCAGGCATATGTGGGGCAACCTATAAGATATTGTGGAACCCAGAAGGGTATGCAGACAAATAGGGGGTCAATCTCAAAACATTTCCTGTCTGAAAATGTTCTTCAAATGACTGTCCATATACATATTCCACTGTTGGTATTCCCATGTTGAGTGCTCTTGAGAAATCATTTCTAATCAATTGTGTATATTGAGTTAGCGTATGTGCCCTCTATGTCCTCATGCCTGCAACAGAGGACATAAAGTGTAGGGCTCCAGTTCCTTCTCACCACCCATAGCTACGAGTTGAAATTTATCACTTCTCTAGCACATTAGCCACTGTCTTGTAAGTATAGTATAAATAGTTTATAACTAGCACTAATAGGTTTACTTTAATTGATAGTTTCCATTTTAAACCCATTTGGGAACTTGTTTTGTTTTTTCTTCCTGAGAGGATTGGTACCAGGCTGTTCAATATGACCTATCATAAATCACAAGACAAGGAATGTCTGAATCCTGTGAAGTGGTCATGCTGCTGAATGGTGGTCACACAAGATGTTTGTTCTGATTCAGAAGGTCACATCCCTGACCAGTGTGACATTTGCAGATCATTCTGGAGAAGAATTTAGCAAACTAGCGAATCTCCCCTCAGGGGATTCCTCCTTGAGCAGTTATGCCCACATTCGGACCTGGCTTCGGTTGCTAAAAAGTACAAGGTATCATTGAAGAGTGCTCTGTCCTCAAAGATTGTGGAAATAACCCTCAAATCATTTGTCTTGAGAGAGCCTTTGGGAGACCATGGTAAAAGGGAGAGAAGGGGTGGATCATCTCAGTGTGACTTTCTAGATCTAGACTTCCAGAAATAAAAGGTTCCTCAAAGCCTCAGAAGAGTTCCCTGAGCACCCATACCGATGTTGTTTGAACCGAATTGGACTATCTCAAATCTCATCCGGTATCAGACTGGCCATTTGGGTTCCTTCGTAGAGATCCCATGATCAAGCCTTAGCAGTGTCAACTACCCCAGTACCAGTTGCAGCAATACCATCCATGGGTGCATGACCAGTGTATCTAACTCCAGCACCAACAAAAACTTATATTAGAGCTCCTCCTTCTCTGATGCTTTTTTCCTTGGTACAGATGGAGTCTTCAGCTACTCTGGCACAGAGACCGTATCTGGCTGCCACAGTGCTTACTATTTCATTGGTACTGGATTGTACTTTTTGCTTCCACAAGGCGCTTCCCGTTGGCTCAGTCTGCAGCACAGTCTACTTGCAGTACTGACTAAAGAGCATCCCATTTATATTCTCACTACTCCAATGGGAACAGATCCCTCTTTTCATGAGGACTAATTCCACCTCATTTACTTCAGGAGACTGCTCTCCACTGTATTCTACAAGATGGCAGTTACCTGGACTCCCTGGATCACCTACTGTACTGAGAGCATCTAAGCCAGGCTCCCTCTATTATGGTAGGAGCTCATATACTCACTATAGAGGTTGATACTCATTGCCTTGGCTACTGGTTGGTATCTTCTTTTCCAACGTCCTTGGAATTTTGGGGTATCTTAGGGACTTCCCTGAGCATAAAAGACTTGTCTCAACTACCTGTTCAAGACATAAGTCTCTGACCCCTGATCATTTGAGAAGGGAGTTATCTTTCGCCACAACAGTCAGAATCAGGTCACAATGCTCCTCCTCTAGACCAAGACTTGCAGACTGAGAACAGACCATCTCTGCACACATCTCCTCTTTATTCCTCCGGGAAGCTGACAGAACCTGTTGATTACTGCTAACTGGGAAGTCTGTTTAGGTTTGGAAATCCACCTTAGGGTTTGCGGTGCTGAAGATGAGTGACAACGCCGTCCTGAAGCGGTGTATTATCAAAGTGCAAAATGTCCCTGATGCATTTTACAAGCTGAGTTCCCCAAAAAGCTGGGGCAGTAGATAGAATCCATATTTCCACACATTGTCAACCCATACAAACTATCAGAGTACATCAGCTGAACAGACCACTATTCCCTGCTAGTCCAGATAGATCATAGGATCCTGACTGTTTAGTCTGGTGAAGAAATGGCATATATTTCACAAATATTCTAGAGTGAACAAAATGGTACAATCTTCCCCACCATAGTCTGTTGTGGAGCTGCGGCTGTATCTGTCCACACTGGTTCTGGGAGACCCTGCTTTATTCAGGGTAATTTTTTTAATATACAAGCAGTGAAAGGCATCACTGCTACCTCATAAGGAGTAGAGTATGCTGGTAGCCTTCAGTAGGACATATGCAAGACTTCTTTTTTTGCCCTGTTATGTTTTATGCAAAATTTGTGAAAGTAAAAGTTTTTTATAAAACTTTGTGGAAGTATTCCTTCTGACACAATGACGCTGAGATGCCAGGAAGGAGGAGACAATAGTATTAAACTAATCTGTGCAATAACCTATAATTAGGCACCCCACAACAGCTGGCTTTAATAAATGTTCTGATATAATTAAGAATGTCCTCTGTCAGCACTTTGCAAAGAGAAAAATGAGAAAATGCAGACTGATACTGGTTTTTTTTATATTTGTAATACCAACATATTCTTAGTTGGTTGATGGTGGGAAAGAGGTGACTTTCTAGAAAAACTCTTAAAATGATTATAGAACAGAATATCTGAGTATTTTTTAAAATAAAAGCTGAAATTTTGTTATCATAAGTAGTACGTCAGCAGCACAGCAAAATGTCTAAAAGCAGTATTGCAGCAGCAGTGTTGTCACAACACAAAACTGTAGTTGTACTTCAGTTCCCAATAGTTCTGCATACTTGCCCAAGTCTGTTGTAACTAATTGAGAATCAGAAGGAACAAGAACAAGGAGAACAGAATCCTTGTACTTCTGAAATTACAAGTGGTGCAGGTGTATAGCATTTGAAGTCTGGGCTCTTAGCAGTTAGGACAAATGTGTTGAGTATAGATGCAGCCGTGGAGAGTACAGGATGCATGCTACAGTGAGGAAATGTCTTTTAGCAGTTGCTGAAGTCGTGTTGGGAAGGGATTATGATCTTTGTCACTGATCTAGTGAAAATCAGTTTGCCAATTGTAAGAATTTTTAAAACTTTACCTGTGTGTGCTGACTTGTATAACACAATAATGTGCCAATATTCCCCTCGGGATACGTGTGCATATATAAATTTATTTAAAATATTTATACAGTATTCTTGCTCAGTGCTCTGAATTTGCATGTACCTAAGGCTATGTTCAGACTGACGGCCGCAAAATCGCCACCGCCAGATCGATCTTTCTTGATCGATTTGAGCGGTCAGTGAGACCTGCTCAATTGATCAGGAAATTGACTGAGTAAGTCCACCCCCTCAAGTAGCGTAGCACTGAGCTGAGTTCTCAGCGCACTGAGAACAGCGTGCGGAAGGGAAGCAGAGCAGTTGATGTCAGTTACGCAAACTACTGTGTGTAGTTTGCATAACTCCCGTCAACTGCCGCCAAATTGCGCGGTAAGTGTGAACCAGCCCTAAGAGAGGTGAATGGACTTTCAGTTTTAATTGTGAACTTGTTGATTTATGGTTTGCAGGGATCAAATTTGGTAAAAATAGATACAGGTATTCTCCAAGTCCAACCCACAAAATACCACAATGAGATCCCATTCCCAGTAGATTGGGTAGGTGTTTAAAACATGATCTTGTGTGCTCTGCTGAGCAGTCTGGTTTTGGATTCAATTCAGTGTGTTTTGGTAGTCTCTATTAGGCTCCTTGGATCCTTTTTGATTGGATGAAAAAATATTTGGTCGTACTCTTCCAAGTGCCACCCGTTTTTGTGGCCCAACTAGCTGTTGGGTTATGAGATCTTGTCTCCAGTCACCCAAGGACAGGAAGATAATAATTACACCATTGTTGAGACCCTGTAATGGTAGATGGGCCATGTCAGTTTCAGTGAAGCTTGTGTAAGGCTGCTTGACCTAGCATCCCCGTTGCTAATCTATAGAAGTAGATAGTTGAACTTCTTGTTCTGCAGTCTGGTGGCAGGAAATAAGTAAAAACTGTTACCTACACTAGATAGTAGGCATGATCCTGCCAGCGTTCAACAGATGGACTGACTAATAAACTAGAAGTTACCAGATGGACAATTGATACTGAAGTACTTAAGTGCAATAAATCTGGTTTCTGTTCTGGTAATGATACTGTTTGGGGAACCTGTTTTGAACACTTGACTTTGAAATATGGCAGAGAGCGGAATTCTGGAATTGCCCTCAAAATTGACCCTTTTGAACCCAATTATGAGCTACTGACATATTCTACATTCGTCAAAATGGAGAGAATTTTGGTCCCAAAGATAATGGAGGTGGGAGCCAGTTGGTCTATCTGGGAAATGAGGCTTTCAGTGTTTTGAGTGTTAATCGGCAACCAGAATGTGGTCTATACCTTGCTCATTTTATCCCTCAATGGAAAAAGAGGGACAAATTTACTAATATTCAACTTTACTGGTTGCTATATCCACCTGTACAATAACAATGACTGCTCTGTGAACTGCTAAAGTTGGCTTCTACCGTACATCCCTGATCAAGTACACAGTGCAATCCTACATTGAGAGCTCTTCATCTCTAGGGTTTTTTCCATCTGTAGTGATGGCAGGTGGAAGATCAAATAGTCTGAGTCATGGAGCTCTTAGTCCTAATTCCCATCCTGTCGTTCTGAACAGTGCCCTTAATGTTCTACTGTAGGCCTCTGTCAAAAGTTCCCAGACAAGCTTTAGACCTCTTGTGGATTAGAATTGTGCTTTAGCTTGTTGAAGAAGGCATGAGTCAACCTTCCCACCCTGAAAGTCTAGTCATTGTTCTAAGTTTCATTGAATCTCACTCTGAGTTTTTTGTTTTTTTTTTCCCCCACTTTAATCCTTTTGCTGCAATTGACAATTTCAGAGACACCGGGACACTTTCATACACGATTCTTCTTGTTGATGTACATAATCTCACTGTGGATTGCATAATTGCCTCCGATTCCAGATAAGTATTAATTGGCTTTGGGCCAGTAGCAATGTGACCATAAGAGGAGTTTTACATGGAGATAGATTGTGGTTCCAAAAGTTGCAAATAGAGTACACAAGAATGCTGAGATCTCTGATATGAATGCTGGAGACACAATTATGTTCTACAATTGAAATGATTATACAATGTTGTGTATGTAAGCAAGGGGTTTCATGGATAATTGCCCCTTGGTTGCCCCAGGCACATAGACCAGAATGCACAAAACATCCGTCTAGAATAGTTGAAGAATTGAGTTGAAACATTGTGACTACACAGGGAAGATAGTTGAACATGTGCCTGTGACCTCATCACTTCCCTTCTACATTGACCAATTGGACTGATGTCTCTGAAATGTGTACATGGCTTGCTGAGAGCTAGTGCAATTCTATTGATATTCTGTACTCTTGAGAAACGTTTGGCACACTCGTGTGGACAGTGTTTCAGGCATTTGAATGTGCACTGCAAATGGCAATAGTTTCTGGTGTAGACTGGCCTTTGTCTCGTGCCCCCACTAGGTGACTTCAGTATCTAATCAGCCAACATACCATGGTAGCTCCAGTCCAGTCCAATCTGAAGGACTACCTAGTTTCTAAGATTAAACTCTTCCATGCTGTTTTTCCAGTGGGGGGGGAAGGTGGGTTCTCTTTGGAATGTGTTTGAGAAAGAGGTCTGCCTGCAAAAGTTAATGTTGGAAACCTTAAATTCCCCACCCCATCTCACCCTCCCCAAAAAATCTCCCATTTGAGGGAAAAATGAGTTCTCAATTGTTAAGGGTTCCCAAAAGATGTGAGGTGGAGGAAAAGTATCCCCATAAAGTGGGCTCTGAGATCTTAAGATGCGCAAAGCTTAAGCCCTTCTGGTTGTCTGCAAGAATGAAACACGTAAGGAATAGTATAATCTTGGCTTTGATTTATGTAATTGGGTGTGTTGATCTCTACCTGAGGTCACAAAGCAGATACTGCAGAAGGCTCATTCTTTGTACTGGTTCTGGACATAATACTGGTTGTAAATTTACCTTTTCATCCTGGAATTAAGTTTGTTGAAACAACTTCAATTTAGCCTTTTCTCCTCAGTTTTATTTTTAGGTTTGGAATGGCCATATGTTTCCATCTCTGACAAGAGTGAAGTCTTCCTTTATCCAAAAGTGTTTTCTGGCTAGTAACAAACTTGTTCCTTGAGGATGTACTTTCATAATGGTTTATGTCCCATCCAGATACTTTTATCAACTTTCAGGGTATCTTGCTTCCTTTTTTGCTCCTAATCTATTCAAAAGTCTGGATCCATGGGCTTCAGATGTCACTTCGGGCAGAATTAGAAGCATCCTACTGGGCATCTGCAAATAGTTCACTGGTCATGTTCCTGGCTTCTCATTCCACCTGCTAACTTACTCTGAGACAGCTAAAATATATTTCCTAAAATAACTTTTCTGCATAGGCAGTTGCTGTAGTTGGGATTTATGTGATCATGAACAGGAGGATGCTAGTTCCCATGACTATCTCTTTGTGATCCACACTGAAAATTCTAGATCCCCTTGTCTATAAACTTGGAGAAGTAAAATAGCTCTTTGTTTCCAAGATCGTTGTCTGGGAAGAGCCCTGGGAAAGATCACTTGACATTGCAAAACATCACCCTCTGTTGGATCAGGAATAAGACAATAAAGATGGACCATCGGTATGATTCAGTGTGGTAATTTGTTTGCTCATTATGTAGGTAACTGAAGCCTACCTGTTACTTGAGTGGAGCAGTTCTGTTTTTGAGGATGACAAGGGGCATGGCTTCAGCCTAGAGTTAGGAAGGACAGCTAGATAGTCTTGTCTGTGAGTTCTGTTGAAGCACTCATTAGCTTAGCTTCAGCTAATGCTGCTTCTGAGAATTCAGTATAAAGTAATTAAGCCAGTCTAGAAAAAGTCATAATGACCCTGCTAGAAAAGCTCTGTTCTGTTCCATATTTTTTGTCTTCCCAATCCAGTGTCTTAAATTTTTTGTACTGATTCCTCTTCATCCCTATCCAGCTAAACATACCTGTTTAAGGATAAGGTATTTGAGGGATCTTGTGGTTGTAAAATATCATAGTACATGCTGTGGTCTCAGCTATGGAAGCCTCCTCCTCGGAAAGAGGGAGTAAGTTGTCACTGGAGAAGCAGAGAGAAAAGGTGCCACATTTTTCTATCTGTAAATGTCTCAAGGTGTATGCATGTTTATGTGGAAGAACCCAGATCTTGCGTTCAGCACCATTAATGAAGTGAAGCACAAGTTAAAATAAAATCTCCATATGCATCCTGCTAGTAAGTATCATATATCTGGAGGGATGATAACTGTGGGTAGATGCAGCTATTGCATTCATAAAAATATACTGATAGCTTTCTTTTTGTTTGCCCTTTATATTCTGACAAATTCCACCATACATAGGTGGAACTTGTTTGACTGTACCAATACACTAGACACAGAAATTTCAAGAATGTTCTCTGCTTCACTCTCATAAAGTCAATTAGGCTTAATGTGACTTTAACTTTGCTAGAGAAAGCACAAAGTATAATTGCATGAAAATAGGCTCTTAAAAGTGTGTTGGGCTCCATCTTCTTGTATCCCTACTTTATTGTAGCTCCAAGACCACAACTATCTTGTAAGAATGTACCACATTTGCAAAATGAGACATTTCTTTCCTAAGGGTTACAATGTAACACAGGCTCAGCATTTTATGTTCAGGGACTGAATAGCGTATATGATGTCTCAGTTCTGTAAGGGGAGCATAAATAGCCGTTTTGAGAAATTCTGCATTATAACAGCTATTAAATTCAAACAGAAGCGTCATTCAGAACTTAAGATGATGGTTAATTATTTGATTGACTGAAAAATGTGGGATAAGAGGTTAGAGAGCCTAGTAACTACTTTTTTTCCATGGGATTTTTATCCCCTCTGAATTTCCTGATTGAGGCTTGTAAACTTTTGACTGTTCTTCAATGCATCTGTTGAAATTCCATGTGTCTCTCTCAAATGAGAGAAGGGAGTTGAATGCTGGGTTTTATTTGTTTAGGCTTGCTCAGAAGACCTAAAAATGGGTTGTTAGAATAAGTTTGGGGTTCAAAAGAGATATGAGTAGTGATATACACTTACAGAAATACTTATTTTTCAGACTTTCTTAAATCTACGTAGCATTTGAATAAAGTGTGTGATCTACAAATAGGTCTAAATTTAAATTAATTTAAAAGCAGTGTCTTAAGTAAAATGTTTACACATCCCCATATTGTTTTTGTTTGTTAAATAGGTGATTTAACAAAAACAAACTTCTATAGAACCATGAAATCTTTACCCTGTTAAAGTGGCTCTTTCAGTCTCAATTTTTAAACCTTGACTTACTATTTTTGACTTGGCTGCCTTTTAAGAATAAGGTGCACAACTTCTTGGACGTGACATCTTAAACTTTTGCCCAAACTTTACAGTGTGTGGTAAGGCATTCTAGATCTCATGTTAATCTGACCCTGCTGTATGCTTCCCATTACCTGAAGTCCTAATATTGAGTAGTACCTCATTCTTGAGATCTGCATTCTGTGGAATATAGTAGGGCTTATTGGTTTAGCACTAAAGAAAATACCCTTTTTCCTTATAAATCTCTACTCATAAACAACAAATAACAGAGCTGCATGTGTATAAGCTGTTTTTATAAAACATAAGCTTTGCAATATACAAGGACAAATTCACACAATTATTCTGAGTACTGTATCATGTCAAAACAGTGCATATACTGACAATTGTTTAGTCAGTGTTTGGTAAGTGCTTGAATTCCCTTCCTGCAGCTTCCCCAGTAAACACCATGTTGAGACATTTAACTCACTTTCCTTCGACCTTCACTCTGCAAACAAGTGAGACTTAACCTCATAGAGTTAACTGACCTTATGTATTTATTTATTGAATGTGGTAATGCATGCACACAGCTATCCTAAGACATGTACAGTCTTTTAAAAAAGGGGAGGGGGAAGAACTCCCACCTTTTCTTGGTTTCAAGAATAAGCTTTTAGTTCTCTATCTTGATGTCAGGTGCTCCCTAAAGACAACCTATCTTCTTTCCTTCCTATCTCATTTTTAAAGTCCTGCAGTTATGGTGGATAGGATGGGCCACTCTGACTAGCTGCAAATATGCCACATCCCAATAACCCAACAAGCCGGCAGAGGAAGGAGCAGGCAGGCATCCATGCCTTACTAAGAGAGGTACCATAGCCAAGGCAGTCTGACCTTTGTAACATCCAAAGACTCTGCTTGGGAGATTGCTTGGGATAAGCAACCCCTTTTTAAAAAACAAAACAAAAAAAACACATCTTATGAAAACAGGAAAAGCAACAGTTGGTTCCCCCATGTTTAGAAACTGGCCCGTCTGGCTTCTAATCTCCTTGCTTCCTCAGTTTTGCTCAAAGCCAAATTTGCTGCTGGAATGGACTTCTTTGTGTACTGCTCGAATGGGAGAGGAACTAATTAGGCAGGAGAGTCAGAAGATGACTTATTTCTGGGGTAGGTGGGGATGTACATGTTTCCTTTCAGCCCGCTTGATGTGATGTCTTTCCTGCCTTTCATTATTGAAGGACTGTAGGAATGGTGTACCTGATGTTGACATACACTTAGTGTTATCAAAGAGTAGGCAATATTCCTGAAACTGGTGAAGGGAATAAAGAAATCCCTTTGTGCCCTTCTCCCCAAAAAGAGAAATTAACCTTCTCACCACTTTTAGTAAGAGTAAAAAAAGACTTTTTAATAGTCTGAATTTACCCAAAGAGCCTTTATCCTTTTTGTTTGCCTAGGGAGAAAATTGGCCATGTGTATTAAAGGGGCAATCTTACATTCTTTTCTAGATAAATCTTACAGAAGCTTATTTGCAATATTACGAAATTGTAAAACATTAGCAGGTCGCATTTTAGAGGAACCTTATTATTGGCTTTCTAAATCACTGATTGCAACTCAGGCTGTTAATATAAAACTGTAAATGAAATCGAGACTTGGCAATACAATCAAACTGTTGATTCTGGCTTTTACATATGTTCATTGCAAAGGCTAATGTCAAATTGACTCCATGCTGTGACACTTCAACACATGAAAATCATTCACTGAAATGTAACTAGTTTTTTAAAAAAAATACCCATTTAGCTCCAAATATTTCATAATTGTATGTGGTTTGGCAAGTTGTGTGCAAGAGTTTCTCACTCGACTGAACAAGTCTCTTGGTAGTGTAATTTATAAACAGATTTTTAGCACAAGCAAGAAAATTCAGTTCACTTTCAAAATGAAGGCTGACCTCCAACTGAAAAAGCCACAGCAGCAAGAATAAACCGTGTCATACCAGGTTTTCAATCCAAACAAATCTATGCTTGGCATTATCAGGACTCTTAGCAGTATTTTTTAAACATGAACAAATATCCTACGTTAATTTAGAATTACGTCAATAATTTGGGATTTTTATTCATCTGTGTGGAATTATAGAATCATAGAAACAAAGGGCTGGAAGGGACCTCGAGAGATCATCTAGTCGATCCATCCCCCCTGTGCTGAGGCAGGACCAAGTATATCTAGACCATCCCTGATAAGTGTTTATCTAACCTGTTTTTAAAAGCCTCCAAGGATCGCAGCCTAGTCCGGTGCCTCCCTTCGCAACCCAGTCCAGTACCTAACTATCCTTATAGTTAAAAAGGTTTTCCTAATATCTAACATAGTTAATATAACTTTTTAACTATAAGGGTAATTTCTAACCTAAATCTCTCTTGCTGTAGATTAAATTGATTACTACGTCTCCTATTTTCAGTGAACATAGAGGACAGTTGAACACAGTCCTCTTTGTAACAGCCCATACTTGAAGACTATTATCATCTCCTCCCCGTCTTCTTTTCACAGGACTAAATCTATGCAATTTTTAAAATTCCTCATAGGTCAGATTTTCTAAACTTTTTATCATTTCTCTTTTATCTTTTAGTCAAAGTGCATTTTTAATAGGTTTTCTTATCAAGAACAGATATAGCCCTTTTCAGTATTTTCACCAACATTCCCTCTTGATGAGATGTACATATGCTCTAGTCTAGGATATCCTAGTGAACTCTCTGGAAAGCAGTTATCATAGGGGCCACCCAGGTGAACCTTCCCAGTATTAGAAATTCATTCATGGGGGACATAGAACTGCAACGTCACTATTTCTTCAGTTTCTTCTGACCTTTATCTGAAAGTTGGAACTGGAGGGTCAAAACCTGTAGTTATTTCCTTTTTATTTAGACAAGCAAAAAAACATTACTGTACCTATAGCTTTTGGTTGGCTGTAACTAATGTACGATAGATTTGGTTTTTCTGTGCACGATTTTTGGTACGGGCTTGTTGACCATGTGTTTTGTATTGAAGATGTAGCTGATTCCAGCAAGAAGTCTGGGTTTAACTGTTGTACATAATTCTGTTCCAAGATATTGATCCCAGATCAACAAGCTTAGTACCTGGATGGAAATAGGCTGCACACGGCCGTGGGAAACTTTGTTGCCTTTGCTTTCTGCACCAGTAGGGTTTGGAAGTAAATGCTTCAGCAGAAGAGTTTAAGTTGGCTTTTCAATCATCTAAGTTAGGACCATCCTAGAGACATGAGACCACTTCCCAAAAAAAGCACATAGAAGTCTTCAGTCAGAGATTCAGTTGCATAAACTGATGCTTCCTTGATGCTGAATGGGCAGGTAGGGGAGGCTTTGTTTTCTGTGACATTTATCCAAGTATTGCTGGAAGATGTGGAAGCATGGGTCTGTGTGCCTAGTTAATACTAAAGGAGGTTTTCAAATAGTTTTGATGTGGCAGGATTCTTCAAAGGATCTACCAGTGAAAATAATGCTTTGAAGCAGCTGCTTCACCTCTCAATGTACTCTGGTTCAGAGCCAGTGGAATGCTTGGTACTTGCTGCTGAGGAGTCGATGGGGAGTTACTGTCCTAGGATTCTATTTCCTCATCGATGTGCCCTAGAAACTATCCCTGACCTTGCTTTCCAAAGATGAGGCGTTGAAAATTGCTTTGACATAGATGGTTTGGGGCTGAGCACTTGTTATGGCCATAGTCCTCAGCCCCCAGAGACTACTGTATATCCTTTACCTAAAAAGAAACCTTCTGACTGTATTTCTCTGCTTGAAAGACCTAGAAATTGAGTCCAGGAAAATTGACCACTTTGGGGAAGGAGTTGTATTTGTTGGTCACCCTTTAAATAAAGATTTCGAATTATTGAAGGGTGAGGCACATTGACTACCTGTTCCAAAACCAACCTTTCTCCTTCTTTAATCAACTCTTCCAGCGGGAAAGGAGACAAACCAATTGTGCCTGAAGGGCAAAGAATACCCATACATACTCTTCAAGCAGTGCATAATGTCTCCAATACCTCAGCACACTCTTGGACTACAGCTGTCTCCCTGAAAAGGGGCTAAAGGATCCAGCCCTTCCAGATAAGTTGGTGGATTTGCCTTTTGAGGGCCATGACCCATTTAGTAATGAGGCAGATGATTGTTGCTGCCTGGTGGGGAAGGGGAGAAATATCAGACCAGTGATTGTGGAAACTATTCCAAAAGATTTTCTTATTCGGTTCCACTTCATGTTATCTTCATACATTCTTTTTAATTCATTTTCAGGTATCACTGACGAGTACGAAAGCTTAAGTTTTTAACTTCTTCTAACTTGAAGCAATAGAGAGAGTCCCTCAGTAGTGCAAAGGAAAGTTTATTTTATTTCCTTTTTTAAAAAAAGAACCACCTACATGACATATAGGCTCTTAGGAAAATTTAACAAATTCATAAAAAGTTCAAATGTACATGGTAATATTAGCTTCTATAATCTGTTCATTAAAGGGACCCTGATTTGAAAATCCTATTGAAAACATAATCTTTTCCCTCACTATTTCATGAGGTGTTTGTTTGTTTGCCATTTGGATAAGTTTTTCTCCATCTTTTTGTAACTCTTTGTAATGCTGATTCCTATTCAGATTGAGTTTGTTTACCCATCTTGTTGCTTCCTGTTCAGAATCACTCTGGGATATAAATATTCACAATAGGAACCAATGATGTATAAGCTGTCACTGTCAAAATTGAAGCTCACATTGAAATAGCACACATTCAGCATGCTATTTAAGTCTTTTAAATAACACTCTAAAGATAATTTTAACTTTGTGTAACAAAGGCTGATAGGTTTTACTGTTACCAAAAACTCCTCAAATCTAATATGTCAAGTTTATCCAAAACACTATTTAACTTGGAGAAATTTAAATGCTGGTATGGTTGAGCAATTTTGGGAACAGGAAGCTCCTGTTGTGATGAAGTGGACATATATAATGTGTTAAATTTGTTGACCAGGAAAGAACAGTTCTGGGGAAAGGATTTTTCTCTAGTTGTACAAACCTAACCGTCTAAATTTCAGACAGAAGGTGTTGGATTTTAAAGGCTGTGTAAACCAAAAAGTTACCATTTATCTCACTGTATTGCAACGGATGTGCAGTATACTTTATGTAATTGATGGAACAATTTTTTAAGAATATATACTGTTCCAAACCCTGCAGAACTTTCAATTTGATTTTCTTTTCTTGCTTGTTTTTTTGGGTTATCTTCCTATTCTCTAAGTCTTTTACATATTTCTTTTTCCTCCTTCACGCAAAAAAAAAAACAAAAAAAAAACTAGTCTTGTGACCTACATTCTTTAGTTTCTTAACCTAAGATTAAAACACCCAGTTTCATGTCTGTACTGGATTTACACTGAAAGACTGTTTAACTTAATGCTCTGAAACTTTGAACTAGGGATGTAAAATATCATTTACTAAAACAACCGTTTAAACAATTAAAATGTATATTGTTTAAGCGATTAACTGCTATGATATTTTACATTCCTAGGGAGGTCACAGGAGGCACCCGGCAGCTGGGTGGGGGCAGCCCAGTGCACCTTGGCCACTACATGGAGCCCTGACCCCTCCAATCGCCCCTGGAATCTGCTACCCCGCAGCCCACAGGAAGGGGCAATAAGGCACTCTGTGCCCTGTTCAACCCCATCTACTGCGCCCTGCCCATCAGTCCCCTGCCGAAGAAAGAATGGACATCAGTGGATCTGAAGAACTTTACTACCTGCCAGTGTCAGCAGCTTTCAACTCCTGGCAACACTAGAGAGATAACGATGAGGAGGAAAAAGTGAAGTAGCTGGATCACAACTCAATCTACTAACCTTTTTCCTGCCTCCTTTTTTCTCCCTTTCTGGAAGAATGGTCAGTCAACGCAAGCTGTACTGAGCACACTACTAAATCAGTTCTATAGAGATAGAAGGGCTGAAGACCTACTCCCCAAGCTGGCACAATAGATTAAAATGTGCTATCTATATAATACCACTTCAAACTGACTCAGACATTCTAGATTTCAGAGCGACAATCTTGAAGTGATGGAAACAGCTACCAACATGGTTGATCTTTTTAAAAAAACCAAAAAACCAAAAACCAGGTTGAATAATCACTTGGAATTCACGGTCTGAACTGTCCAGTTTTCACATTCTTAGCCATTTTGTCTCTGCAAATTAAACCTGGGAGACAATACAGGCTTTCAGCTACTTGTTATGTCGTCATGGCTCAACACAAGCACTGACATAAGTGGCTATCTTGAAATTTAGGGGTGGGGGGGAGGATTATAAAGACTTTTTGCATTCTTGGCAGTTCTAACAGTAATACCACTTTGGAGATGGAGAAATGTTTTAGACTAAAACATCATCAACAACAACAAAAGAAACTCTGAAGTATGTATCTGGGCCTGGGAAGGTTTTTAGGTGACCTGGGGTGTTTTTTGTTGTTTGTTTTTTTTATTTAGTGATTGTGTTTAATGTGAATTTTACATTTTTGTATGGCATCAAGAGAGCTTTGATGGTATAACTGAAAAGTATAAATCCAATAAATAAAAACACACTTCCACAATCAGGTATGACAAACTCAAGTTAACTTTTCTTTTCTGTTTTTATTCTATGATGCACTTAAAGGCTAGCACACTTTTTTTTTTTTTTTTTTTTTTTTTAAGTTGCAACATCATGGTGACTATACATTTAATTGGGGTTGTTCAGCTCATTTATAGAACTATCCTAGGGGATTAACTCAAGCTCTTTACACATGTTATATTTTATTGAAAGGAGTTGGATTGAAGTTCTTTTGGAGACCAAAATCCTTTATCCATAGGACGTACACAGCATGGGCAGCAGCAGTACCAGGCACCTCTGTGTTGTCTTGCCAGTGCCTCAGCCCAGCTGTGGAAGGACTACCTTGAGGAGTATGGTGGTAGTTAGGTGTCTTTTGCTATTCATTCCTTAATGTTGCTGCTGAAGCCATCAGATGGTGTCAGTTGTGACTGGAGAAAATTGAGATGGACTTTGTCCACTGGGCTCATTAATTTAATCACAGGCCACCATAGGAAATGACTTTTTGCCACTACTAAATTGGGCTGGTTTTGAACCTGTAACCTACAGGTGAAAGACTTTGTATTCAGTTGCCAAACTATTGAGCTGCCTATTATACAAATTCTTTTTATTTGCTCAATTTATTTGTCTGTTGCTTTATATCCTGTTGATGTGGTGTTTCAGCTACTGACCTTTCTTCATGGGACTTATTGAATAAAGGGTAAATTCTCCTTCACCATACAGTACAGCTGTACTGTAACAGCTTACCTGATATATTTACTTACAATAGACTTTAATCATTTTTATTAAGCTGTTAATTACACAACTATAGCATGCATAGACCCTTGTATTCTTACACTTGTGTATGCAGAAGCATTAGTACACAAATATTGAGAAAACAATTTCTTAAATGATATTTTAATGAAAGTTGTCTTGTTTTCAGTATTCAGCTGATACTTTTTTCTACATAGAAAAAGACTGTTTGTTTGAATTGGAGGGGAAAAAAGTGTACAGCTAGCAAGCATCCAAAAGATTGCATGCTTACCTGAACCTTTTGATTCTAGTAAGCTAAGGTGGAAATCTTGCAAAAGCAAGATCTCACATGATTCTGACACTTCAGTATCAGGTTGAAATACTGAACAGCCTTTCTTGTGATATTTTTGGCAGTTCTAGCGAAGACTAGAACTGGAAGCGAAAACAATTATGAATATTTCAAAACTTCATGAAAAGGTTTGGCTACAGTTCGGGTTCTAAAGCTAGATGAAGACTTCAGGTGGGATAGAGGAGAGACGCTGTTCTTACCTTAGCCAAATTGGTTTCCTTATGTCAAACTTGAATCCATTTTGAAAATACCAAGATGTTATAGATGCCAGTTCTTCAAAAATTTTCCACTCTTCATTCTTAAAGAGTTTATTCTATCATAAGTAATGTGATATGTAGTTAATACAAAACAGTATAAAAGCCTTCCAGTTTTCTAAGGAGGATTGTATGGTGTACAGTTTGATGCATCTCACTATGTCAAATGTGTTTATCCATTTAGGTTCAGACAAAGAAAGAAGAACCTTTGCCACCGTCACTGAGCCAAACCATTCCAACATTTTATTTTCCTCGAGGATGTCCAAAAGAAAAAGCGAATATAGATGCAGTGATTGCCAAAGTAGAGAGAACTTTCTCTCAGTTTCCAAATGAGAGAGCAAGTTTAGAAGACATGGGCAAAGTTGCAAAGGTGAGGCTTTACTGGGTGTCTAACCTACAAAAAGGAAACAAGTGATGGTTTTCCTATGTTACCTGTTTTATATGAATAAAAATCAAAGTTAAGTGAAGGTAATAATAGCAGACAAATTTAAGCAGACATATGGGGCCTGATCCATAGCCCATTAAAATCAATGGGAGTCTTTACATTAACCTCAGTGTTTTTTAGATAAAGCCCATATGTGTCACAACTCAAAACAATTTGGCTGCTTGAAATTCTGATATCTTGTGCAGTCCTATAGATATCAGTGGGATAGCATTGTCTGTCAGTGCACTGTTTGGCCCTGTGCCTTCACAGTAATCAACTTTACTACTGGAGACATTTTAAGTTCATTGCTGTTTGGCTTACTTACTTGGTGCAAAATTAGAATTTTGAGTATATCTATGTGGAACACTACAATTAAACCAGTTACTCATGTAAAAACAAAGAAACTAGATAACTTTCTCACCTTAGACAGGAAAGAAAGCCATGGACTTGCATTATTAAACCTTGGAATCCAGAATTGCTTTGTTTCTTTGGAGGGCTTTTTATTTGATCTTCAGTAGTCACCAGATTTTATTATAGTGCCCAAATATGGGGATTATCAATCCAAAAAGACTGACTTATTTTGCTTCTGTATAACATGCATGGCAAATTGCATTGAAGGCATTTAATTTTTTTTGTTATACTCTTGAAGCAGGAATGTAAATGATAAATATTTTGTGTCAAGGGAGCTGTATTGATCACTCAGTATATCGTTCCATAATAGTCTAGGGTTAACACTGGCACACACATACACTGACTGGAATTGCTTATAGTAAACATGTTTGTCTTCATATGGGAATCTCCCATTTCTTTAAAAGCACAAGTGGAAAAATGTTTCCCAAATGTGAGGGGGGGAAAAATGAAGGAAATCACTCTCTTCCCCTTAACTTCTTTTATTTATCATGAAAATCTGTCTTATGTGGTACAGTAATGACTAAGGCTCTTGGTCAAATTAAAGATTACTTCAATTGACGAACTGGTCAATAAACTACAATAAACCAAACCTTCAGGGGATTTCCATAAATACTCAAGTTCACTGTTGTTCCATAAGAGTGTGTGCAACAAAACAAGTGTCTCCTTCCTGTTCTCCCATAATGCTGCCTTACAACTACACTAGTAAGGTTCCATTTTATGCTAATGTTTTGAGGGAGGGAATAACCCTTAGAAAAGTCATCAATAAACTGACTGTCTGCATTATTCCACACCTTAATTTCAGGCCTGTGAATGCCCGCTTTACTGGAAAGGTCCCTTATTTTATTGTGCTGGAGGAGAGCGAACAGGATGTGTCTCAGTTCATAAATTTGTTGCAATGTGGCGGAAGTAAGTAGGTTGCTTTTTTTGAGATACTGTATTTCTTAATTTAAATGTAATATTGTAAGCTATGAATGTGATCCAGCCTGCAAACAAAAAACCTCTTTCTACAGTCCAATGTCAAGAGTAATTTTTTATCAAGTTCAATGTGTGTACAGTGGATTCCTTTAAATCTTGATATTTTCTGTGTACATATATAATGTGGTGGTAGGTTTTGGGAGGTGTGCTCCTAATTTTCAGGAATATGTCAACAGTTGTGGGCAGACATTTCTCCTTTCTAACCCTTTCTCTCTTCACTGATCCCAGAGGAAGAGCTATAGTCTTGATTTAAAACTGTCCTCTCATTTGTCTGCTCCCCTGCTGGGAACAGTACAGTGTAGATACATTAATGTAAATGATGTCTTAAGCCTAAGCAATATGGGATCATTGGCCAGTGCAATGTCTAGAGATGTGTAAGCATGTGGCCTAGTAGTAGGCAGAAGAAACTGACCACGGACCTGCCTTTATATTTTGGTAACTAATTCGTTAAATGCTCATATGTTACATTAATGAGTTGGGATTAAATGCTGAGACTGAAGCTGTTTCATAAGTCCTGCTATAGAACTTCCTAACACAAGTATGAACATTTTTTTCTTCTGTGGGTGGAGTAGGAAAAATATCATGCAAATTCATTTTATTTGCATTTCAGAATACTACAGACCTGTCACGATGATGCTGCAAAATTTTTTCATCTTCTGATGAACCCTGGATGCAACTACTTGGTGCAAGAAGACTTCATTCCGTTTTTACAAGTAAATTGTTTCTTCCAACTCTAAACAAAAGACTAGATGTAGACCAGCACAAAATTTCCTAACAGAGTAACTGTATTAATTGTTTTTACTAAAAAGATTATTGATATTTAGTGCATGCGACTTGTGTGGTCAACTGACCTGCTGTTGAGTTTAGCTTGTTACAAGTCATTTTACAGTCACAAATATTTATAGCCAGCTTTAGGGAGGAAGTTGAAAATAAAAAACCCTACATATTCTACAATAGCCCTTAACTGATGTTTAATTTAGATCAACTAATGTATCAGAACCTATTTAGCCTTAAGAATGACAACTCGTGATTGACATAGTAGTGTTAAGGATGTGCTTCTGAGGTTTCTAGGGGGTTATTGGGACGGGAAAGAAGAAAAATGTCAGTTGAATCTCTTTGGACTGTCACAGGTCTTAGTCCTTTGCTACTGAATGACCAAAAGCATTAGTGTTGGACTACCACTGTCTGTAGTTTATTTGCATGTGGTTTTATAGAGTTTCTTCATTTATAATGGAGAAGCATCTGTAATTTTGCAGCAGTGCTGTTTCTTACTACATGTATCAAGACCCATCTACACTAGGAAAATAACTTTTTTCTGATAACTCTCGTCAGGAACATATAATTTGCACATTTATGCCTCATGTTTCTGACATGTCTCTATTAAAATTAAGAAAGCTCATTAAACGGCTTTTAAAAGCCAGATTCTTTTGAAAACATACATCACCATGGGATGTTTGGATGAGGCACTCTACGAATGAAGTTATATTTAATAATGGTAATTTTGCTTAGCAATCAACATATGGCTCTGTCAAGGAATTGGAGGTAGAGTTCTGCATTAATGAGTTCTCACACATGGTGAGAATGGGTACCAATGGACACTTCATTTCTTTCCCTCTCTCTTTATAGGATGTTGTCAATAGTCATCCTGGCCTATCATTTTTAAAAGAAGCATCTGAATTTCATTCTCGTTACATTACCACAGTAAGTGCTTTATTTAGAAAAATTACTTTGTTTATAAAACTTAACTGTTAAATCATAGATCAATTTAAATATGTAAAACAGTCCATTGTGAAAATGATTATTTCCAGAGACAAGTATTCTGTTGATCTCAACTTTCCAGGCTTCTAGTGCATGGTATTGAGTATAGTCAAAGCTTCAGGAGATATGGTAGTGGGAGGAAGAACATCTGTCATTGCAACTGATGGTTGTAGGGCTTCTGTTTACTTTAGTGTTAGAAGAGCTTGCTGAATAACAGTTGAAGTAGGAATACTGAGTGGAGATGGTTTGTATGGAACATGTTAATGAATTTCTATTGAAGAGTAAACTACTTAGTTAACTTGCACACTTATATGGCTGTGGTTTACAACCTATGACTGGTTAGAATCCTGACTCTGGTTTGAACGTTGTAATGCGGGAAAAAAAAGCCTAAAGCTTAAAATCACTTTTGCATTATTTCAAGTTCATATTTATCAAGTTGATAATGCATAAACTCCACAATGTTATGGAATGGTAAAAAGATCATCATAGAACTGAAACCTTCTTTTTTAGCTACCTACATCTTCCCGTTCAAGGATTTTCCTTTTTAATTCAATTTTGTATACATGAAAGGTTCCATATCTGCAGCTTTAGGCTTCTGTGACTAAAATCATCTTTCTATCCACAAACTGCTATATCAGTAATACTTAACTGTTCTATCAGGTTCCCTCAGCTGCTGATCTGGACTTGATAAGATCTAGGGCAGGGCTTGACAAATTTGCATTGTAGCTAGGAGCCAGCCCAAAAATTAAGGAGCCAGACAACGTGGGCCCAGCAGCGCGCCCCACCAGAGCATAGCAGCCGCTCTCCCCTTCTGGCCCCGCCACATGGACGCAGTGGCGCCCTGGCCGGAGCGCAGCAGCCACTCCCCCTTCCAGCCCCTCCCCTCCTCCCGCCCCTCTCCTACATTGGGGCCCAGCGGCAGGGTGCCATGGTCTGAGTGCAGCAGCTGCAGCACTCCCCCTCTCCCCCTGGCCCCGCCCCCTCCCACAACATGGGCCCAGCAGCAGGGCACCCTCCTCCCAGCCCCGCTGCCTGAGATCCTTCCAAAGGGCATTCAATCTTTTTTTTTAATTTTTAAAATCAGCAAACATCAGTGACTGGGTTTAGCAAGTATCAGCATGGAGCTAAACTAAGGCCATTAATTTATACATAAACTACAGTTGGATCTAGCACAAATTTAATGTGGAAATCTTTATTTTGAGACATTAACTTTGGTTCTGCACTTTCCAGACACTAGTCCAGAGATCTAGTCTTCAGATTCATCCTCTCCACTCCTATAGACATTGCCAACAGACCAGTAGTAATATTGCCAGCCCCAAGAATTAAAAAATTATGGATCAACGCCAAAAAATCATGATTGGCCTAAAACTCAAATCTTCTTTCAGAAGATTAAATCATGGGGTTTAGTCTGTTGTTTTTATATATACGCAAGAGTGAGCATTACCATGCTTCTAAAACATACTGTGAGTAAGCAGGGAGGGTTCAAAAATAAGAACACTTTGGCCCCTGCAGCAGTTACTCTTGTCTTCATGCAGTTTTGGAGCAGGTGCTTGTAGGTCCACTTCCTAGCTCTTGCATTCCCAAACCAAGCCAGCCACCTACTTCCTTAGCTGCCAAATTTTGCAGAGCTTTGCACTGCATCTTCAAGAAAGAGAAGAAAGAGGATCTAGGGAATGACGGACCAGTCAGCCTCACCTCAGTCCCTGGAAAAATAATGCAGCAGGTCCTCAAGGAATCCATTTTAAGGCACTTGGAAGAGAGGAAGGTGATCAGGAACAGTCAACATGGATTCACCAAGGCAAGTCATGCCTGACCAACCTGATTGCCTTCTATGAGGAGGTGACTGGCTCTGTGGATGTGGGGAAAGCGGTGGACGTGATAGATCTTGACTTTAGCAAAGCTTTTGATACAGTCTCCCACAGTATTCTTATCAGCAAGTTAAAGTAGTATGGGTTGGATGAATGGACTATAAAATGGATGAGAGCTGGCTAGATCATTGGACTCAATAGCTAGTGATCAATGGCTCCCTGTCTAGCTGGCAGCCGGTCACAAGCAGAGTGCCCCAGGGGTCGGTCCTGGGACTGGTTTTGTTCAACATCTTCATTAACGATCTGGAGGATTGGGTAGATTGCACCCTCAGCAAGTTTGTAGGTGACACTAAGCTAGGAGGAGTGGTAGATACCCTGGAAGGTAGGGATAGGATACAGAGTGACCTAGACAAATTGGATGATTGGGCCAAAAGAACTCTGAGGTTCAACAAGGACAGCAAGGACAGTGCAGGACAACAGGGTTTAACAAGGACAGTGCAGAGTCCTCCACTTAGGATGGAAGAATCCCTATGCACAGCTACAGACTGGGGACCAATGAGCTAGGCAGCAGTTCTGTAGAAAAGGACCTGGGGGTTACAGTGGATAAGAAGCTGAATATGAGTCAGCAATGTGCCTTGGTTGCCAAGAAGGCTAATAGCATATTGGGCTACACTAGTAGGAGCATTGTTAGCAGATCGAGGGAAGTGATTATTCCTCTCTATTCGGCATTGGTGAGGTCACATTTGTAGTATTGTGTCCAGTTTTGGGCCCCCCAATACAAAAAGGATGTGGACAAATTGGAGAGAGTCCAGCGGAGGGCAACAAAAATTATGATCATAGTTGAATGATTGAAGCACAAGACTTATGAGGAGAGACTGAGGGAACTAGGTTCGTTTAGTCTGCAAAAGAGAAGATTGAGGGGGGATTTGATAGCAGCCTTTAACTGCCTAAAGGGAGTTCCGGGGAGGATGGAGCTAGGCATTTCTCAGTGGTAGTCAATGACAGAACAAGGAGCAAAGGTCTCAAGTTGCAGTGGGGGAGGTCTAGGTTGGATATTAGGAAAAAGTTTTTCACTAGGGAGGGTGGTGAAGCACTGGAATGGGTTACCTAGGGAGGTGGGTGGTTTATAGAGGTTTTTAAGCTGTGGCTTAAGAAAGTCCTTGCTGGGATGATTTAGCTGAGGTTAGTCCTGCTTTGAGCAGGGGGTTGTACTAGATGACCTCCTGAGGTCCCTTCCAACTCTAATATTCTATGATATATATGTGACCTTTCTCACCTGTGTGAAAAAGTCACTAATCTCCCCAGTATCGTCCCCCGCCACTATTTGGAGATGTGGAGGGGAGACGTGAGCAGCATTAGCCACTATTTGGAGATGTGGAGGGGAGACGTGAGCAGCATTAGAGACTTTCTCACCAACAAGGGTCACGCACCTGGATCCCGCCCCCCCCCCCCCCTCTCTCTCTCTCTCTCTCTCTCAAAAGTTAACTGCTATTACCATCCTCCTCCCCTTCCCCCCCCAAAAAAGTCAGCTGATGCCCCCTTACCTTGTGTACCTGCTCCTGCTCTTTCCTGCAGGAAGCTCGGTCAGTATTGGAGGATGTAGAGGAAGATGCTGAAATCTTAATACCCTACCCTCTAACTCCTGGTCAGGAGAAGCAGTAGTGGCCACAGCAGTGGGAGAAGCCCTGAGGAAAGGCAGACGGGGAGGTGCTGGTGAGGGCTGAGCAATGAGGGTCAGTACTGGTCCAAGCTGCTGGATGAGGCAGGCTGTAACCATTGCAGTGGTGGCATATTGAAATATCTCCACTGTGCTGCCCCTTAGGGTAGCGGGGGGAGGGAATTGTTTGAGGGCTTAGACTTAACCCCACAACCTTGCAGGTAAGTGGGAGGGGGCAGAAGAGCTCAGCTTTACCCTCCACAGGACAGGAGGGAATGTGGGGGGTAAGGGATTCCTCTCCATTTGACACCTAATGTATAGGGAGCAGGGGCTGAAGACCAGTCCCTGGGGAAAGCCTTTCTCAATGCTGAGGTGCGTGCATGCGTTCATTCCCCTTGCCCATAATGGGGTATCTTCAGAGGGATAGCCTGCTGGGGGTGGAGCTTTCTACTTCTGAGCCAGCTTATGTGGTCCAGCAAGAGGAAAGGCCCACCACCCCCTATGGTAGTTTGCCAAAAAAGATGGAGGTGCAGGCCAGACAGTTGTCTCCTGAAGCCTACCACGGGCAGGGGTGGATCAAAACAATCCGGTCCCCACAAAGACTGCCTCCATGTCAGGGGCAGGAAGAGCTTGGAGGATGGAGCAGTGAGAGTTGCTCCTAAATCACATGAGGCCTTCCAACTGGGAGGAAAATTGTGAGACTTAAAATAAATTTGTGAGTGTTGGTGACTGCAATTACTGTGCTGGATTTTTCATGCTAAGAGCTGACAGTTCTAGTTTTTGCCTCTCACCAGTGCAATTCCTAGATGCATTATTTCTTGAAAGATATGGCTGAAGCAAAGGGAGAAAGCAGGAAATGGATCATCTGAGAGTATCTTTCTTAGGCAACTATATTGGGGCTTAGTTTGTCTGTATTGTGGAAAAACTGCTGTTCATCCTGAGGGCTGCAGCAGCTATATCCTTTCATCCCCAATGCTTTCTTTAGCAGAGGAACATGTTTACTTAGGGAGGCCTGGGTTGAAATAATGTTTTACAAACTGGTTTTAGCAGTTCTCCAGTAGGGATAGCTAATGAAATTTCCATTTACTTTTGCTCTCAAAAGAACATCTTATACCAAGATCCTAGAAAAGAAACCCAAACTGCTATGAACGTTCTCTGAAAATGGAACCATAACACCAATCCACAAATCAAAAAAATGTCAAAACTATCTACACTTTTTGTCTTTGTCCTCATTTTAGAAGGCAGAGATACTTGCATCAATTGACCACTACTGATTTTTAAAGATCTGTAATTATCTGAAGAATAACAAATAAATTAGTTGATCTCCCCTTTAGTTAAGTATTGCATGTAAGCATTGTACTTGGAGTGGAAGTTGTTTTTAAAACTTCTTGAAGCTTTTATGATCCTGTTGCTGGGTGGAAGCTATGTCTGGAGGATGTTGTCTTAACAAAATTAAAGTTGTAGGTTAGTTTTTAGTGGGTTCTTAACCAATTTACTATTAAATATTGAAATCTGATTGCAGCTGTGCCTCCACTTCCAAGGAAGATGCCATATGAGCAGTACCACAGAGAGAGGCAGACCCGTCTGCTAGGCAGTGGTTTAAAATAATTGCCCTCAGTCTAGGAATAAGGTTCGGTACATAAATTCTAGGCTAATATAAAGCTAATCTGTAGAAACAGTATTTGTACTGATATGGGTTGTGTAGGCAACATCCATAGGAATTACATACCTCTAGAATTTCTACAGTGTCGTGTGTACTTTGCACAGTTTTTCCTTCCCGTTTCTTTGCCCCCAATCAAAAAAACTACTGTACAGCAGCAACTGACTTCTTGAGCATTGGTAAATGAAACAAGTCTCAAACTACTCATTCCTCTGCTCTGGTTTGTTTTAGAGACCCGAATTTTAAGACTTGTCCAGTTGTCTCTAGCAAACATTCAATTTTGAGGTTTTTTTAGACCAGTTAGATGTATAACAGATGAGGTAATGATGTCCAGATGGATCAAACTGCAAAGCTAAGGCAAAACTTTGCTAGAAAAAATTGCTTTGTAGTTTAAGCCAAAAATGGGCTTTCTTTAAACACACAATTAAGACTGAACTAATTAAGTTTCAGAAGTAAGGTAAGCCATTCTCCTTTCTAGGCTTATCAAAATATTCAAATTATCTTATCTTATTCAAAATAAGAACAGCAGAGTTTGGTGTATGCTGCAGCTTTAACTATATGTAAAACTTCATGATTAAAATATCAGTAACTCATTTAATACCCTCCACTCATAACTTAAAGCTCAATTTCATTTTGATATGGAAGTATGAGGGATTGTTTCACAGGGTTTTTTGACATCCCTTTATTTTAGTAATAAAGATGGATTTATAACTTGGGACTTTGAGTTGCATAGCCAAATAGGTAATATTTTTAATTAATGCTGGGCTTCAAAGACAGTTCTTCAACTGAAAGTATGGAGTGTATACTATACAATACATGGGTACAACCATGTATACAGTACAAACCAACTTTTCCTTATTACCTTTTCTCAAATGCTCCACCCATATATTCTCTTCTTGACTGCTTCTTCCATATCCTGTCTTTATCTTGCTTGCTTAGATTGTAAATTCTTTGGACCAGGGGATATTTGTTACACATTTTTCAAACGTTATAAATTTACAGTATAAATACATAAACAGGTTTTGTGTTTTCTAATTAAGATTTTTAAGATCCTGGAGAGCTGAAATATTGTCTTATATGTTTAAAGCACTATACACATGGATGGTATTATAAGTGATAACCCTTAAATTTGTAAAATTAAGGCATACATTTACATTATCAATAGAATCCTTGTTGTGGGTGGAACTAATACCTTGGATATACTAGGTCTGAATACTGGATTTGACAGGAAAAGATGCTTGGTAGGCAGGAGGCTGTTGTGGATATAGGGAAAGCATTAATAGGACACACAATTGAGAGGGGCAGAGACTGGGAGAAATGTATGGGAAGTAAGGGAGGAGATGAGACAGAGATATAAGAAGGGTAAAATTATAAAAAACCATGGATGTGAGAATAAAGATTTTGAATGTGATAGAGTAAGGCAGAAACCTAGTGAGGAATATATGAATGAGTTTGTGGGAGCAGTTAGAGAGGAAGGAGAGATCAGCAATGGTGTTCTTGAATTGATTGGACAGATTGGGGAGAAAGTTACTGTAGTCAAGGCAAGAGAAGCCAGGGCACGGTCAAGGGTTTTTTAGCAACGGGATTAATGAGGTAAAGGTTGGATTTTGGTGATAAAGTAGTAGCAGAATTTGTCAAGAGAATGGATAGGAAAAGAGTCCAACATGCCCACCCTATGTTCAATGCTGGGAGAACTCCAGAATGCTGGAGTTGTCAATAGAGAGAGATAGCTGAAGAGGTATCAAAAGGAAATAAGTGTGGCTTTGTGGCACTGAATTCAAGATAATTGAACATCTGAAAGATGTCTAAATGGTAACTGTATCTGAAACAATGGGAGAGCGAGATCACTAAGACAAGGTAGAGAAAAGAGGAATGGATCCAGGCCTCAACAGATGGCGGGAGAAGGATGATAAAGATTTATAAGAATGGCCGTACAGGGTCAGACCAATGGTCCATCTAGCTCCATATCCTGTTTTCCGACAGCTGCTAATGCAGGTGCTTCAGAGGGAATGGACAGAATAAGTAATCTTCAACTGATCCATCCCCTGTTGTCCATTTCCATCTTATGGCAGACAGAGGCTAGGGACACTTCAGAGCATGGTTTTGCATCTGTGACCTTCTTGGCTAATAGCCACTGATGGACCTATCCTCCATGAACTTATCTAGTTCTTTTTTGAACCCTGTTATAGTTTTGGCCTTCACAATGTATTCTTGTGAGTTCCACACGAAGTGTTCCACAGGTTGACTGTGTTGTGTGAAGAATTACTTCCTTTTGTTCGTTTTAAAAATGCTGCCTATTTATTTCATTTGGTGACCCCTAGTTCTTGTGTTATGGAGGAGTAAATAACTTCCTTATTTACTTTCTCCACACCAGTCATGATTTTATAGATCTCTATCATGTCCACCCTTAGTTGTCTCTTTTCCAAGCTGAAAAGTCCCAGTCTTATTAATCTCTCCTCATATGGAAGCTGTTCCAAACCCCTAATCATTTTTGTTGCCCTTTTCAATCCCAATATATCTTTTTTGATTTGGGGCGATCAGAGCTGTACGCAGCATTCAGGATATGGGCGTCCCATGGATTTATAAAGAGGCAATATATTTTCTTATCTATCCTTTTTCCTAATGATTCCTAACAATTTTTAAGCTTTTTTGACTGCTGCTACACATTGAATGAATGTTTTCAGAGAACTATCCACAATGACTCAAAGATCTTTCTTGAGTGGCAACGGCTAATTTAGACCCCATCATTTTATATGTATAGTTGGGATTGTTTTCCAATGTGCATTGCTTAATATTTATCAACGTTGAATTTCATCTGCCATTTTGTTGCCCAGTCATCCCATTTTGTTCAATCCCTTTGTAACTCTTAGCTAAGACCAAAGCAGACTGCCATCTTGAGTAGTTTTGTATCATCTGCAAAATTTGCCACTTCACTATTTACTCCTTTTTCTAGATCATTTATGAATATGTTGAACAGTACTGGTCCCAGTACAGTCTCCTGGGGGACACATCTGTTTTTCTCTCTCCATTCTGAAAACGACCATTTATTTCTACCATTTGTTTCCTATTTTTTAACCAGTTACTGATCCAGTAGAGGACCTTCCTTCTTATCTCATGACAGCTTACTCTGCTTAAGAGCCTTGGGTGAGGGACCTTTTTAAAGACTTTCTGAAAACCTAAGTACACTATATCCACAGGATCACCCTAGTCCACATGATTGATGACCCTCTCGAAGAATTCTAGTAGATTGGTGAGGCATGATTTCCCTTTATGAAAACCATGTTGACTCTTCCCCAACAAATAGTGTTCATCTATGTGTCTGATAATTCTGTTCTTTACTATAGTTTTAACTAATTTGCCTGGTACTGAAGTTAGACTTACCAGTCTGTAATTGCCAGGATTGCCTCTAGAGCCTTTTTAAAATTTGGCATCATATTAGCTATCCTGCCAGTCATCTGGCACTGAAGCTGATTTAAATGATGGGTTACATGCCACAGGGAGTAGTTCTGCAATTTCACATTTGAGTTCCTTCAAAACTCTTGGGTGGATACCATCTGGGTTATTACTGTTCAGTTTGTCAGTTTGTTCCAAAACCTACTCTAATGCCACCTCAATCTTGGACAGTTCCTCAGATTTGTCACGTAAAAAGAATGGCTCAGGCTTGGGAATCTCTCACATTCTCAGCCATGAAGACCAATGCAAAGAATTCATTTAGTTTTTCCACAATGGCCTTATCTTCCTTGAATGCTGCTTTAGTATCTCGAGCATCCAGTGGCCCCACTGGGTGTTTAGCAGGCTTCCTGCTTCTGATGTATTTATAAGTTAACAGTAAAAATGTTTTAAGTCTTTGCCTAGATATTCTTCAAATTCTCTTTTGGCCTTCCTATTTATATTTTTACATTTCACTTGCCCAAGTTTATGCTCCTTTCTATTTTCCTTAAGAGGATTTAATTTCTGCTTTTTAAAGGATGCCTTATTGGCTCTAACTGCTTCTTTTACTTTGTTTAGACATGGTAGCATTTTTTTTGATCCTCTTGCTATGTTCTTTAATTTGGGGTATACATTTAAATTGAGCCTCTTATGGAGTCTTTAAAAAGTTTCCATACAGCTTGCACGGATTTCACTTTTGATACTATACCTTTTTAATGTCTGTTTATCTAACTTCCTCATTTTTGTGTAGGATATTCCAAGGATAATGATGACCAAATACTTCAAGGAAGGAGAATACTGCAGATTGAGCAATAGCAATAAACAGTGGGAAGTGAATGCAGCTGTAGATTGCAGATCCTTGTTTCTTATTTCTTTTGTTTCTTTACATTTGTACACAGGAATTTTTAAACACTTAACCAATAGACCTGGGACAACACAGCATTTAGTTCAGATAGTTAAAGTTGCCTTTAACTTCTGTCTTTTTTGCAGGTTATACAAAGAATATTTTATACAGTGAATAGGTCCTGGTCTGGAAGAATCACATGTAATGAGCTCCGGAAAAGCAGCTTTTTGCAGGTATTGTTTATGTAATATTTTGCAAGGTAAATATAACGTCTGGTAATAAGTTAAATACTTAAAAGAATGTAAGTAAAAATATTTGTTCTTGCTTCTTCCCACATCAGTGAAGACTAAAGTACATTGATTCTCAAGGGAGCAATTATTAATACAAGACTGTTTCAATTTAGATTACTATGTTTTTCAGAGCTATATTTGTTTCCCTTGCTTAGCAGAAAGTAGGCTGTCCTTATACACAGCTTTCTCTGGCACCCTAGCTTTCAACTCAGTTTGTTAAAATCCTTTCTTAACATGCTATATTATGCGTACAGTCTTTGAAGATAGAATAATTCCACTGAAAAACTGTTAGATTAGTGACACTAACTGATATGAGAACTTTCACTTATCCTTTCAGTTGCTACTGTTGTGACCAACAGGAATTTTGCAGGCTCTTTAATGAGATTTTTCTTTTTCCTAATGATAGAATGTGGCATTATTGGAAGAAGAAGCTGATATTAACCAGCTGACAGAGTACTTCTCTTATGAGCACTTCTATGTCATCTATTGCAAATTTTGGGAGCTGGATACAGACCATGACCTCTATATTGATCCAAAGGATTTAGCCCGGCATAATGATCATGGTATGACAAATGGAACAACTTCATTAACAGCTTAACTTTAAGAACATACGTAAGAATCAACTGAAAAGCTGTAACATGCTTGACATTCAGTTTTAAGAATATGTAGAGGCTTCATACTGTTCTGCATTCACAAACTCTGCAATGGTTTTGGATTCTGTAATCCTGCACATTTATCTGAGAGCATAATTTAAACATCACTTTACATCTTGCAGCTGCTCTGGAAGTACTTTGTCAGAGGCTTTGTTTCTTTTGTCATTTTAAGGAATCGTTCCTCTCAAGATTAGAAAGTTCACTTATAAACAGAAAATCAGATGTAACATGCTCTCCTACATAGTGGAAGAGATCTGGGACACCATTCTGATTGCCCTGCAGAAAGGGAGCTTTTTTCAGTACAGTTGCTTCTACTCAAGTCTATCTACTTTTTAGTCAATGTTTCATTCAGGAAGGAGAACACTGTCATTTATGGGAAGGGGAATTGCAATGCTTGTGTGCTTATTTCTGCTGGTCACGATCATTTGAACCAAATGGATCAGCAAGGGCAAAAGCAAGTTTGATCACATACTATAGATGACTCCGTCCTCAGATTTAGCAGGAAGAAAAAGTAACTGCTCTTAAACGTGAACACTAGGAAATATGGGCACAAGCAGCTTGAAGGGATTGATCTTGAGTACTGCTGCATGTCTACCATTCCTCTAAAGATCAGTTGAAATCAAAAGGAGACCTTGGGTGCTCAGCACTCTTGAAAATAGGCTACTTACCTGGATGCCTAAATATGGACTTAGGTTAAGTATAGGCACACATTTTGAAAATTTTGGCCCTAAACTTAAAAGCAGGTAGTACAGTGAGGTATGTCTTCAACCATGCCGTCATCTCCCAGAAGTGATGGCAGTCTCCTTGTTGGTGTCAGTCTAAAACTAGACTAGACCAGGCACTCATATAGGTTGCAAGGAAAAATACTGAAGTGGCAGGGGTATTGACATGATAGCCTAACAAGTCTCTTCCCTTTGTAATTTCTATGATCTCAGCTTTCTGCTGTATCATGCCTTTTTTTTCCTCTTGAAACAAACGAGCTGTGTGTCATAGAGTTCTGGCAATAAATACTGAATTGGTTGCTGGTGTCCCTTAAAACATCATAATGTTTTTCTAAAAGATATAATCTAGTTCAAACAGGAATTAGTTCAAGGAAGTTCTATGGCCTGTGTTACACAGTAGGTTCGATTAAATGATCACAGCGGTCCTTCTAGCCTTGTCTATGAAATATTTGATAATAGCAAAAAAAATAATACAGGACAAGGTGTGACTAATTAGCCTTTTATAGAAGCTTTGGTGATTTTTTACTTTTGAAATGAAAGGTTTCAAAGGTTAGGTTAATTCTAGTTCTTTTCCACTTTTCTGTTCTCTTTCCACTATTACATTTTGAAATGTAGAAGTATGTTATATATAAGGTAAAGCTGTTAAAGACTTGAGTCCTATTAATTCCTTAGTAATATCTTTTGTATTCTAGTAGAAAAATTACACTTAGAAAACACAGTAAAACTACACAAATAATCATTTAACCAAAGACTCTTCATCTTTAGTAAAACCCCAGAATTGGTAGCAGAATAAAAACATGCATCTCAGAACTGTCAGAAATAGTTATACTATCTTTGTACATTAAAATCTGTAATTCCATGTTGGCTGTATGATAAATTATAGGGCTTTTAAAAGGTAAAGTCCTTTTGAAACCAAGGTTTACTTGTTAAGTAAATACTGCCCTAATAAGCAGTGGATTATACTGTATTTTTATTCTAGAACTCATGCTTCAAATCTGAATTTAAAGCCATTTGGACCAGCTTCGGAGGCTGTATGTGTCAAATGGTCCTATCTATGGATTCAAAAGGATTGAGAGCTACTCATTTTGTTTTATGTACCTCTATATCTATGTGATTTAGGTGGCTTTCAATAAATATATTTAATCAATAATATTTAAGCGTAATATAAAGCAAAAAAGGTTACCTTTAAGTGTCTGCTTCTAATATTTTTTTTTCTTTCACAGCTATATCAAACAGGATGATAGAGAGGATATTCTCAGGAGCAGTAACAAGGTAACTTTTTATATGCTGATTTAAATGCAGGTAATCCAATGTAATAGTCAGACTTGTTTATGAAAAATTGAACAGTTGAGTTCCACTGAGAATCAACAGCTAATTTCAAGGATTCAGCACTGTCGCTCCAACTTTTTAAATCCACTGTTTCAACAGTAATTTTTGTGTTGCTGGCACACAGTGTAGTCTGTGCAAAAGTATTTGGTTTTGGTAAATAAAGTAAAGCAATGTTGACCATTACTTGGTAAGATCTAATTTTGGGTTGGGTGGGAAGGGGGAAAGCAATCGCTGGCTTTCTGTGCTATTTTATCAGTCAGTAACAAGCTAGGGTACGAGTGCTACTTGCAGATAGCAAGAGGCAATAGTTCCAGCAACCGTCACAGGCGGAAAGAAGGAACTGGGGACCCGCGGGGCCAGCAGCGCCCTTTATACTGCGACATGAGTGTGGCACTCCAGGGGGCGCCTGAGCTGGCCCTGCAGGGCTTGCTAGGGAAAAAAGTTCCGGGAATCTGTGCACGGGGCGCGCACACATGAGCAATCACTCGAAGATAGAACACATAAGGTTACTATAAATCAGGGGTTCTCAAACTGGGGGTCATGATCCCTGTGTGGGAGTCGTGAGCTGCCCACCAGCAGAAGTAAAGGTGCTAAGTCTGCTGTGAAAGGTGATATTGACAAAGTTTCTTCATCTCCCCAGTATTAAACAGTAACTGTTCTGCTTATAACAATTTGATAAAAATGTGGTTTAGACTTAAATTAAAAGCAGTAAGAAAAGGTGAATTCATTTTAAACAATAAATTTATAAATTTAGCATTTAAAATAGTGTTCTATATAAAAATGTATTTTTAATTTACGAGAGGGGTTGCACTCAGAGGCTTGCTGTGTGGAAAGGGGTCACCAATACAAAAAGTTTGATAACCACTGCTATAACTAAAATTAGAGAAATTATTTATCTGAAGTGTGAGTACTTTGTGCAGTTGATAACACTGACTAGGAGCTTCAGTATTTTTTGGTAGTCATTTGCACTTCCTGTTTCATGGAATAGGCATATTACTAGGACTGGCTGGAAAACAAGAATTCTGTTTCATGAAAAACTGAGGTTTTGACGTGTTTTGCATCATGCTGAAAACTGGACCTCTCCATTCTTTTTAAAAACGAGAGAGAACCCCCTAGAATAGCCAGTAGCCCAATGGACAGGGCGTTCATTTGGGATGGGGGAGACCAGTATGCAAGTTCCTGCTGTCCCCATTCTGCCGATCTCTCCCTCATTGCTCCAATGAATATGTAACTCTTTACACAAAGTGAAACAACTCCAACAGGGGAGAGAGGGAGAAGACTGACTCTATGGTCTGGTGGTTAGGGTACTTGCATGAATCAGGCAGAGCAGGGTCTTGAATCTGGGTCTCCTACATCCTATGTGAGTGCTTATCCACTGGGCTATTGGTTCTTCTGGAGTGGCCTTTGTCTTATTTTGACCTGTACTTGAAACTTTCATGACAAAACTTTTTGTGTCAAAACCATTAAATTTGAGTGAAAAATTTACTTTTGATGAATCGGCATTTTCTGACCAACCTCCTTCCCCCCTGCCTCTCCCTGCACTTCTCCCCCCAAAATCTAATTGAACAATTCTCAGTCAGCTCTAACAAAATCACTTTCATTCAGGGCTTTCTGGCATCTCATATGCATGCTGTTCCTGAGAGCTGGCAAAGGAGTGGGGACCTGTAATTGTAGCAGAAAAGCCGAAACCAAAGTGACATTAGGCAACCACAGAGAGAGAGGAATGTGCTTGTGCATGTTTTTCAGGCTGTTGCTCTGACTTCCCAAAAAGATCTAAACATCATCAGGGTGGCAAAAAGATGCTTATTTAAAAATAGGAATTCTATACAGGAGAAATTTCACAATGTGCTTAGCCAAGGCTGCTTATCTGATTTTTTTTTTTTTTTTTTTTTTTTTTTTTATATTGGTTAGTTTTGTAAAAATTGAAATTATTGTGGAAGGGATAAGAGACAAGGGAAATTGCTTGGAAACTTGGATCATGCAATATAAGAACAGAAATGGAATGGAAATTAAACCAAAAATAATTTAGAAAGTATCTTGTAATATAAATTTGTGGCAAAACAAGTAGTTGTTGCTCTTCCTTTTTTGCTTTCCAGGCATTCTCAGATTAGGCTACAAAATGCTGTGCAACTTCAATTTGAGTGTATCTTTAATTCAAATTTAATTCTAAATATTTTATATATACAACCTACTGACCCTCTGAGCTATATACAACAATTTTCAGAAGTTTGAGAGCTGGGGCATGCCTGCTGGTCCTTGGGGTTGCATCCTTGTGGCAGGGTGGTGGGACTTGGGGCTTTTACCCCAGGGGGTGCACGTTCCGGGGCGTCATCCCCGCTCCCGCTGAAGCCCTGTGCCTCTGGCAGATGCCTCCCATGGGTCAGAAGCCCTGAGACCCTCCTCCCTGCAGGGCAGAAACCCCTAGCCCCACCACCCTGCCATGGTGCTGAAGCCTCAAGCCCTGACAGGCATGTCCCATGGAGGTAAAGCACCAACCCCCTCCTTCCCTCCTGGGCAGAAGCTTCCAGCCCCACCCCAGTCTGGTAGGTGAAAAATGGAGGGGAGGGCACATATGGGGCTCTGTGAGCCACACTTGAACTGAAGAGAGCCTCATGCAGCTCACAAGCTGCTGTTTGGCCACCCCTGCAATATAGCAAACCAGATTGTCATCCCCACTTGCTGCCTTACAGGGGCAGCTGAGGATTCCTCCTGATAGTACTCTATGCCATCCACTTCCCCTCTTCCTTCATACAGGGTGTGTTAGGACTGGGACAGAGCATGGAGTATTGCCGATCCTGAGCCAGAGCTGCAGTCCTTAAATTCAACGACACTGTGACCTTTTTGAGTAAATTTTAAAATGAAAATGACCCTATTTCAGTGGTCAAGTCTAGCCCCAGTTTTATTTGCAGTATTTCAGTGTCTTAAAATACTCGAATTTTCTTGTTTTCCATTTATGTCAATACCTGTGGTGGTCATAAAGGGGCAGAAAAGCACAGAAAGAAGGAAAAATCAGCTATGCTGATTTTGTCTGGTTTTTGATATCTGAAGAGGACAAAAAGACTCCAACAAGGTAGGAATTAACTGACACTTGAGCATAACTATAAACTGGCTTAATTGGCACTGCAGAATTGGCAGAACATGCCAATCTGACCTGCCCAAATGTAAGTTGCTTTGGAATTTAACGGAAGACTCCTAATTAGTGTGTTTTAATCTGTTTCATTTGATTTTTCTTTGGCCTCGTTTCATATGTTGAGGGAGTTTGTGTTATAGGAACATTTCCAAATCTGTCATATAAAATTGTTCTTTCTAACTAATTTGGTAATTTTGAAAGCTGTTACTTTTCAACAAGATCTTCCTTGAATGTGTCCATTACCTTCTGACATTACAGTGAAGTTATAATGCTGAATGCGTGACACTGATGTCACTGCACAAGCCGGTGAATCTGAACTGATAAAGAGGAAATTGGTGTTGGGTTAGTAATCTATAGAAAAAGTAGGGTGTAAAAGGAAGCTGGCTAAGGGAATCTCTTTACATAAGAGTTCTCTCCTTTCCGTTTTGGTTTTTAATTCCTCCCCAAAGCACTACTTTAGTGCCCAGGAATATGGTTAATTAAATGGGGTTATATTTTACTCAACCCTAATACTGCATAGGGAGAGGCTCGCGAATATCATTATATGGCATCAAAGACTTCATTAAGAGCTGTGTTATGACAGAGCAGAACTGTGAGGGATTGATGAAAAATAAGGTAGGCCTTCAATGTGAACTCTTGTAGGAAGCCAGAATTTGACTCTTAATTACTTTACTTTCTATTGACTTCATGGGAATTGTGGCCAAATATAGGAGAGTGGAATTTGGTCCTTCCTACCTACTTAATTTTCAGGTATTTTTAAAATGCATATTGCACAATATAGTTTACCCAGTATTGTATCTGAGTCAGCAGCTGGTCAGAGAAGTGTTTATGCAGAAGTCTTCTGTACCTTGATAGTCCATTCTTGCCTTAATGCAAATCCCTGCTAGGTATGCTTAAAGCTATGGAGTGGGGTCTGTGAGCTATCCAATGCCTGTAAAAGTAAAAACATTTTAGAACTTTGTTTACTACATGAATGGCTTTTTGCAGTGGATAAAGTGTTGTGACTTATTTCAGCATTGAATACTGGTTTCGCTGCATGGATCTTGATGGGGATGGTGCATTATCTATGTATGAACTGGAGTACTTTTATGAGGAACAATGCCAAAAACTGGATAACATGGCCATTGAACCTCTACCATTTGAAGACTGTCTGTGCCAGATGCTGGATCTTGTTAAGCCACAATGTGAAGGTAATGGGCTTCTCTGTATTCTATAACTATTTTCTGCTGCCTCAGCTTAATTTGGTGTTCACCTATGGGGTCATCACTTGGCTGTATTGTGAATCTGTCTTTGCTTGCTGTTCAAGCCTAGTACTCCTAGTTAAGCAGAATTCACGTATCAGCCTAGAGTATCAGTCTGCTTTTATAGTAAATTAGATTGTTAGGCCTAATCTTAATTACTAACTCAGCAAAGAAAATTAGACCAGGAAACACTGATCTTGATGCACAGTTCTGGTACGGTTGTCCTTCCTCTGGAACATGTTTGTGCTTGTGAAATGAAGTGTCTGTTGAGAGAGTGAATTATTTTGCACATTAAAATCAAGGGGACCTTTTCTAAAATGTCTGCCGCTGTGCCCCCCCCCCCCCCCCCCCCCCCCCCCCCGAGTCTATCTGCATCCATATGCTCCTTCTCATAGCCAGGTTGAGAGTGCTCAGAAATTGAAACTAGCTGCAACCCAGAGCTCTCTCTCACTTTAACTGACAGGCTCCATACTGCAGCTATAGTATTCTCATTTCATTTGTGTTCCTACAAGGAAGTGTAAACCAACTATTAAACATTACCTTTTAATCTCTGTCAATAAGCTATGGAATGACTTGCCTTAAAGGGCAATCACTTTCAAATGTGGATGCCTAATGTTAGTCTCTTAAATCCATGTTTATGCACCTAAAAATTGGCCTAATCTTCAAATGAGTTGAGCATTTCACATTGACTTAAAATTCACTGGGGGTTTAATTTAATCCTCCTGAATTCAGGATATGAACATGATCCTTAGCTGACGAAACCTACAGAAACTCATGTTTTAATATAGAAAATGTTACGCCTGATGACAAAAACGCTTAAATGTTAAGTGAGCATCAGGCTGTAGCGACTGATCTATTCTGCATTTTCCATAATCCAAGTAATTTTGCTTGGCTTATCTAAACTCCTTAAAATACTGTAGTGTACAACAGTGATCTGTATCCTTTATTCTGCTTATTCCTATGTCTTCATGCGAAGCAGATGCTCATGAAAATGGCTTGTTGGAAGCTTTGGTTTCTAGCTGTGAATAAGTCTTTGGAGTCCATCCATCTATTTTTATTTGACCCTACACATGAGTCAAACTGTCCAAAAGGAATGTCTAAATGTCTGACTACACTTATCACTAATAATTCTTATTTGGGCTAAATTTTCAGGGTTCTTTTGACCAATTTCAGTGACAACCAGCCTTATATAGGTTTCCATCCAACAGATTTGCAGAGTACACATGAAGTTCCCAATATACAATGTACTTACAAAATATCATTAAGGATTCTGCCTCCTAGTATAAATCTAGGCCTAGCCTATCTTTTTTTTTTTTTTTTTTTTTTTAAGTAGGATGAGTAGCCCATTTCTCTACCTTACCTTTCAGAGCCTCTATTAATTTTTGTTGTGGAATTAAATTTCAATAACACTTTCTTGTTGACACTTTGTGGTGTTACCAATACATCATCATATTTTTTCTTAAGACACTAAGTGATCTTGCTATGTGCATTTCATGCACTCAGTTCTTAGACATCCTTCGATTTTAATACACTCCAGGAGTGTGACTCTGTTGTATTTGCATATTGGTTTTGTTTACTGAACATAGTAATTATTTTGAAGTCAAACTCTCACCACCCATCTTCCCTGTTCAAAGTAAGGGCTATTTAAAGGTTACAAAACTTCTCTAATGCGGTTGAAAAGAAACCGACTTGCTCTTCAGACATGACCGGTCAGTAGACATGCATGCTGCCAGCTGAGGTAGCTGTACAGCTCAGGACTTCACTTTTGGAAAAAGTGACATGAACCTAGTCACGCACAGGTGCGACCTCAGTATGATTTTAATGTAACTGTAAACTCCCGCTACCTTCAGAGTAGAGGGAGTTTACAGTTACAAAGTGTTTTCTCATCTTGCTCTGATAACAATTTAAACCTGTCATTCTTGAAGGCTTTAAAAATAATTTAAAAAAAAAATAGGATGTGGCCTGAGGTTAGATAGGCAATGGTAACGGGGCAATGGAAACATGATGGAAGAGATTGCTTTGCTGGTGTGTGGCAAAGGTGGAAAGCACAGAAAGGGGGTAGTGGGAAAGGAGAGCTGCATTGAAGCCAAAGAGGCTGTTGATTGGACTGGAGGAGGCAGAGGGATTCTATTGACAGAATAGTAGGGGAAGCTCTTGTGAAGAAACAGCTCAGGGACCAAGGGGAAATCAAGGGGGTAGAGGGACCCCAGCAGAAGCTGACATCCAGGAAGACTTGTCACATGGGAGTTCAGGGAGCATGGTTAGTCCTCAATGGGATGGGAACTGTGCCTTTGTAAAGTGAGGGAAATAAGTGGAAAGGCACAAAACACAAGAGCACAAAGCCAGCTGAGGAGTTGCTCCCAGCTGGTTCTGAAACAGCAGGAGCCCTTCAGACTCAAAGCATTTCAAGTTTGTCATGCCATTGTAGTGTCATCGGAATTAAGGAGTTAACCATCCTAAATTTAGGCTTCAATCCTGCATGTGACCCTGCACAGACACCTGTGCTTTAGTGATCAAATGTTGACTTGAAGTTTTAAATATTTAAATTTATCATTAAACCAGTAGGTATTAAGGCAGATTAGAACCTGTTCTTTCTTTATATAAGGCACCCACATCATTTCAAATCTCTCTCAAAATGGCTACTAGCAATAGACCAAATGAAAATTGTAACTTTAAACTGAAATGTTTGATGCATAGTGCTGATCACCTTCTACATTTTTAGTTCTTGAGCAAAATGATTCCTCTCTTCCTTTTTAAATTTTCAACACGCTTGCACTTTCAGAGAAGGGTGAATTACAGCTCAATCACAGATTATATTTTTAAATATTTTACTGCTTATCTCAATCTTTTTTCCAGAGAAAATTACTCTCCATGATCTAAAGAAGTGTAAGTTAGCAAATGTGTTCTTTGATACCTTTTTCAACATTGAAAAATACCTTGACCATGAGCAGAAGGATCAATTTTCTATGTTGAGGGTAAGTGCTAAGTAAACCGTCTTGTTGAACACAAACATACAAAATGTAATACCATGCAGTATGCATACATTTAATACAATAAAATGTTAAAATTGATTCTTTTCAGGATGGGGAAAATGAAAGCCAAGAGATTTCTGACTGGGAGAAATATGCTGCTGAAGAGTATGATATCCTGGTAGCTGAAGAAGCAGCAAGTGACCAGTGGAATGATGGGTAAGAATGATGTGAGGAACATTAAAAGTATGAGTTAGCTAAACTAATCAGAGTACCACCTATTAAACATCTTTGATATCCTTCATGACCTTCCTTCCACAGAGCTCCATTGTAGGAATTGTATATCTAGCTACGTGGCCAAGGAATTTTGGGCAGTAGACTAGATGGTATGGAGGGGGCAGGAGCAATACGTTCCATTGACAGAGGTATAAATGCTAGAACCAGTTGACTTTTTACAAAGCTTTTTTTTTTTTTTTTTTTCCCTCCCAAAAAGTCCCCCTCCCCAAAATCAAACTTGACTTTAATTAAAAAAAAAAAAAAAAAAAAAGTCATAAAGTTTATTTAAACATTATCAAAATGTTTCATTTATAGGGAAGCCTGGTTTTCAGTAAACAAAATGTTAATAAAAAACCTCAAAAACCAAAAGTCCATTTTGAACCCTGTAAAATGGAAACAACTTTAAACTATTTCACCATTTTATTTTTCTTCCTGCCCTACTAAATACCCCACCACATCTAATCATGCTTCAGCTACTCACTATCCAACTGCCAGCATAATCACAAAATCCAATATCCATTTTACTCCATGCTAGACTTTCAAATCTAGTTTGAAATAGTTTAAATATTTTTGTATAGTAAGTGTTTAGCGCTCAGGTTTGGTGTTTTTGCTATTGTAGCTTTAGACTATTTAAATTCTTGCTTTTTTAAAGTTGCCATGGACCTCAATGAGTTGGAAGACCTGTCTGGAAGAATAAAGGGTATTGATATTCCTGGATTTCCCACATCAGATGGGCATGAAAAGTGCCTTTATGCCTCAGAAAAGGGCATTCAGTTAAAGGCTGTGATGCCTGCAAGATCTCCTCTAAAAAGACCCCAAAAAATTCAAGACCTCTCTAGAGGCTTGTTTTTGCAAGAGGCTCTAGTAGTTTGAGTCCAAGAGGCCTCCTAAATAGATGTGTCCAGGCCTAAGTAGTATAGTCTCTGAGCATCTTTAAGTGCTGAATCCTGATGCAAATTCTCAGGCCTGAACACCACTGTCCCTTTAAATGTTACTGGTAACCTGAATGTGTGCTTTTAGGAGACAATGCAAAATGTGTAAATACCTAGAGGAGAATGGAAGGAAATATAAATCCCAACACTATGGGGATAAACTGAAACTGGTTATATTTCTTAGTTTCATACTTGTAAACCTGGCATCTGTGATTACATCATGATGCCACAGCAAAGTAAACAGATGTTCCTTCAGATTCAGCTATTAGTGGTTTTGTTTTTACCAAGAAAAAAAAACCTGCATCAGCAAAACACTGACATTGCTTCTGTAACAATTTTAGGGATTCTGATTTCTCTGACTACTAGCCTTGCCCAAGACTAGGGTAAGGAAATATTAAGGTAAGGATGCTGCTTTTTGTTACCTTTTTTTTGGAAAAGGTCCAGAGATTCCCACTGGTGCAGGGCTGCATGTTTCTAAATATCACATCCTTGCGTAAGATCTAGAGTTGAGTTTAATTCATGTTCTTAATTTCTAACTTCTCTCCTCCTAAGCATTGACATGCCCAGTTGCCAGGGTAATTAGAGAATGGTTTAACTAATGGCTCCCTACAAAGTTTAATAAATATTTCTATATGCATAATTTACCAGTTTCTACCCAATCTTGCTTCTTAAATGTTTTCTTGCTTTATAACTTGCACCACTCGTTGCCTGAAGATTAATTTTAATCATTTAGGTAGGTATTTAAAGTTACCATAGATTCTGCTTATTAGCAACCCCTCAGTTGTCAGCAAAATGTTGCCATTATCTGGCAGATGCCAATAAGTGAAATGCAAGTCTGTAAGGCTTCCGTGCTGCCATGGAAGGACGCACTAGGACGTGTCTTCCCTGGCTACAAACCTGCTTACAGAGAGGGGGCTGCTGCCTGGTTGCAGGGGGTTTCTGCAGGTAGCAGAGGTGGTAAGTGCCCACAGAGATGCAGGGTACCTTTCCATTTCCTTTCTGGGGGTTAGGGCTCAGTACGTCCCAGCACTACATTCCTTATATGCAATCCCGGCAAGGTGCAGCCCGGAAAGTCCAAGGGAGAGGTACCATGCTCAGTCTCCCTTCCCAGCCTGCAGCCCCGTACCTTCTGCGTGTGGTTCCTGCGCACAAGCAAGTTCGTGGGCTGCTGCCCACAAGGAAGAACTGGGACAGGTTGAGAACCAGCAATCAGGCAGGATTGCAAGACTGCAGCCAGGTGAGGCATATCCCAAGGCTTCTTACCTGGCTGCAGTCTTGCAAAGCTGCCTGCAGGTCTGACATATCTTCCAAAAAATGTCTCTTTAATAAGCAGCATGCCATTGCCAATACCTGAATCCTGTTAACATTGAAATCACTGAGATGGGTTTGGTGCCCAGCACAATATTGCTGTTAACTGGAAGTTGTTAATATCCAGGTTGCCATTAAGCGGAATCTACTGTACTGGTGTCCTAATTTACTTTAATCTTTCAAGTGAGGCAGTGCATTTCTGTTTGATTGGAATCAGGGTGGATAAAATACTTTTCTTTGTATACCATCTTTTTTTAAAAAAGCATGGATATTGAATTTATTTAAATTAAATATAGGTTTATTTTAAATAAACCTGTTAAAAATTGTATTTGAAATTGATAATGTGTTAAGGCCTAAACCTGTTGTTATAGCTATTAAAATCATTTCAATTAAATAGAGAAGTTAATATTAAACAGTACACATTAGCTATAAAGCTTTAAAGAAAGTCAAACCAACCACTGAACTAGTAGAAGTCACTGGCTGAGCACCTGGAACCAGAGTTTGTGGGCATGCTAAACCAACTTTTGACAGCAGTAGCCTCCTCTGCAAGTGCAAAGAAAATATTTTATTTTAATTTCAACTAGTTGGGAGTTGCAAAAACAGGAAAGCTTTTCTCTCTTCCATTCTATGAATAAAAACTTCATATGAAAGTATGAGATCTTCTAGTTATAAAATCATGGACAAGGTGACCAGAAACAATCAGTTCAGTAACTACAGATAATGCGTCTTTTGTCTAATAAATCAGTTCATTTTAAATGCAAAGTGTTTAGCTAAACTTTTTTCTTATGTATCCAGCACGTTTAGATAGTTCTAGTTTTTTAAAATGCTGGTTTTATGCATTTTAATTGAATTTGATTTTCCATCCAAATAGAGCTTGACAAAAGCTGCAAAGTTTTTTAAATCTAGTAAAAATGTAAACTATATAATTGTTTAAATGTGTGTAGATTTAGTATATCTGCCTGGTTAACAAAAAGAAGCACCAATTCTAGTGTAAAGGCTGTATTAGTTGAGCACCAGCACTACAAATCAGTGTGTTTTAACGGTTACCAACCAATGAGAATCTTTCCTTAGGAAAATAACTAAAGTATAAATGCAAAACACTATTACAATTGATTACTTAAATCAAGGTTTCTGCTGCTTGATTTAAGTTACGATTAAAATCAGTGATTTTTAAATCACATGGTCTTGGATGTTTCTAAGCCTCTGAACATCAGATGCTGGGACTGGATGACAGGGGATGGATCACTTGATAATTGCGCTGTTCTGTTTGTTCCCTCTGAAGCATCTGCCACTGTTGGAAGACAATATACTGGGATAGATGGACTATTGGTCTGACCTGGTATGACCATTCTTTGTTAATTTAGATTGATCCTCTCTGATTGAAACTACCAATAATTATACCTTACTTATCGTGCTAACTTGGGCTTCCATGCCTACAGCCTACATGATCAATTTAGAGAGTGCTGTCTTGGAAGTACCAAATGAGGATGTCTCCAATACATCAAAATTAGAAGAGCTACTAAAATCCATGTGTACAGTAATATGTTGAACTTGGCAAGTGAGTTTTCTAGAAGACTCAAAGCAAACAAATATTAGTGTTTATGGTGTAGAGCAAGACATTGTTTTGTAGTCAACTTGAAGTTTGTTTGCTGTTAAAAATAAGATTTTATAAAGACCAAAGACCAATAAAACGTTTTTACAATTTTAATATCCCAAAGAAACAGTTAAATACACCTTTTCCCTGTAGCCTAAGAACCAAAAAATGAAACAGACTTCATTTGACTTTCATTGTTGAAGCCAAGAGAAATACAAGATTATAAATAGTGATGAGTAAACTAGATTTTAAAATAAAGAATTTTTCTTACAACAGATGGCTGCATTATACTGCATTATAGAAAGGAACTGATTAGCCTCCTGGTCTCTTGTTTTGTTTTGTAGGCCAGCATTTGGTCTTTGATGTATGCAACTATCTGAAAATTTAAATTTTGTTTTTTAAATTCAGCATAAAGTTTGTTCCAACTAACCATTTGGGAATGTCAATGGTGATGTTCCCATCTTGTCTGTTAGAACAGCTAACATAAGCAAAGCTCAGCTCCTGACATCACAGGATTCAGTATGGTCGTATCTAGAAATAGGACATTCAAGTACAGATTTTAATCTTCCTTTTTTAGATTGAGAATTACTATTAATTTGAATGGAGTTTGGAATGTGAGAGGAAAAATAAAGGGACCTACGCAAAATGTTTACCTCTTCAACTATAAATAAATCTGTCTGTCGCTCCTGATTCAGTGGGTGTGCAAGCTTGGCTCCTCTGTATTCCGAGAAATAATCAAAGTACTGCATAAATGCTGGCATGTGGGCAGTGTTTGAGTTGAGTATTTACATCTCCTTTTGAGCACATAGGTATCTTAAACCAGGATAAACACAGTGGTAGTGCAAGATGAATACCTTATTTACTCTCTTCCAAAGTACAGGTATCTTCTAGCATGGAATAGAAATTGGTTAACTTCATAGTCTAGGACAGTCTCTATGGTGATACCCTCATGCTGCCATCCCTTACGACTGAAAAAAGTTGTTGCCACTTCTTTCTTGACTGCGCAGTGTGTCCCCTGAGGCATAAATGCAAACAGTACATTCTGGGTGTTTTGCTTTTTTCGAAGAATCTATTTCAGTCTCCAGAAGAAGGAATTAATGGTGCAGAAGACTGTAAATTATAGTGTGTGTTAGCAACCCCATAATTATGGCTGAAGTCACTTTCATTATAAACCCTTGTTTTCAGGCACTTATAGCTTAAGTGAAAAATTTAACCTTTAGGATGAAATTTCTTATGCTTGTTCTCAGCCCAGTGATGAATTTTTGGGGGAAAATTTGAGAACTTGTTTGGCTGTTTTTAGGATTATATGAAAAGATGTCTCATACTGAAGACACTTTTCAGATGTATTATTTTGTGCCCCAGAACTCAAACAGCTTCTTGATTTAAAATATCCATCATCTGAAACTTAAATGGGGACAAATACTCTGACACATGAACACTTATTCTGATTACAAAGAAGGAAGCTAATTACTAGACATTTGAGTACTGTGCATACACAGTGTGGACATTCCATTGATTTAACACACCAAGCTGTGGAGCTTTTCTTACACTTATAAATATCCAGGACATTGGTCTAGTGATTAAGGTTAAGACTGAGCATTCTTACAACTTAACTAGCTATCCTTATTTCTGCATCCACCCTCACTTGTTTACCTTAATGTGCAGTTTTGTGTGTCTTAGGAGGCATCTGAAACTTTGCAGCTAGGGACTCATGATTTGAGTCTGGCAGATATGGTGGGGTCCATTCAATCTCTAATTCTCTCCCCCTCTATCTTCACATGCCATAGCTGAGGTTCCAGTAACCATGGTGGTGTTTAGCTGCCCCCATTGCCACTTCCAGATTTTCTAGTGTGGAATGCACAAGACAACTTGGACGTGAAATCTTGTGATTGTCTGTGTGTGGTTTTTAGGAACATATTGAAAAATCAATGTAGTTGTGTTTAATTGTGCCATCGCTTACTTTTTTTGTAGTGACTAGACTTCTAGGCTGTAACTAGAATCAGCATTTCTGCGTTGCTAGCTTTTAGCACTGCTATCACACAGCTGTTCTGCCTCCATAAACAAAATGTTGAAGGGCCCACACGTAAAGCACTGGCACCAGCACCAGCATAGTGCACTGACCCTTTACAGCCTATGTGTGGGCAGTGTGATTCTCACTGAGACAGGTGCTCATTTACTAAAGTCATGGAAGCCATAGAAAAGACTATAAATAAACAAAACTCTAGTCTCTTCTAAAAACTGGAGAGAATTCTGAAGTAGGGATCTCATCTCTGCTTACCTCACTCTTTATATAAACTGCTGCTGTAATAATCAGTTTTCCAGCTCTTAAGCCATCTCACAAGTCCATTTCTGACCTGCAGCCCAATTCACTTGCTGCCAGACTTCTGCTTCTGCCTTCCATGCTTCACCTACTTGTGTACCCCTGCTGCTGGTCTCTTGAAGAAACATGATGTTAGTACAAACAGTAGTCTTAGCATTAAAGTTTGGATTTTTGTGGCCAGATTCTCTTGTTGGTATATTCTACTGTGACAGCCTGGCCTGCTGCACCCCAGGGAAATTCACTCCAGGAAGGATAGGTCATGGCTTAATCTGTCCAATAGGGGAGAGCATCTTTAATTAACTTTTTACTGTGGGTTCTGCCAGCTATAGGTGCTGGAACTAGGAGTGTGGGGGGACACCCCCTGGACTGAAGTGGTGTCCATTATATACAAGATTTAGAGTTTGGTTCAGTGGCTCTCAGCACTCTAAAACTTGTTTCAGCACCTCTGCTGCCAGTAGAGGCCTACCTTCTATTTTAGACCAAAATCTGCTATTTTGGTTCTGTCTCTAGATCCTACCTTTTCCACTGAAAACAAAGGTGCCTTGTTTCTTGTCCCAGTTAGGAAGTTGTATCTCCCACATGGCTGGTTCTGACTAACATAGTGTTCAAAGGGAAGGAGAAAGGTAACTGAGCTATGTACTTTATCTGATCAACAAAATATATGGTTGCGAGGAGTGGGGGGCTGTATCTTTTCAGCTTTTTTTTTTTTTTTTTTTTTTTTTTTTTTTTTTTTCATATTGACATTCCCAAACTCTAGCTGGCAGACAAATACATTTTGTGAGCAAAAATTTCTAGAAGGGAGACTTCTTTGGAGGGACCAAGAACTCTGCTGACCAGACAATCCCCCATGCAGTGAATTGTTGGCACAGAGTTGTGCCTGTAAAAACTTGTGAAAATCTGAGCCAGTACTTCTATTCAGTTTGTCTGAGACGGACAGGTACTGTTCACTAGTAAGTCTAGCAAGTGTGGATTTCAGCCCATCCTGAAATAGGCTGCAATTAAGTTGAAAAGTGAACAGTATCATTAAAGCTTTCTGACTGGACTGCATGATTGTACAGTACTTCAGATATCCATACTAAAGTTGTTCAACAATTTAAAATGAGTATTTCTACACACAGTTCTAGTTTCTGTTCTGTAACCAAATGGACATAGAGTGAAGGGGTATTAATTGGTGAATTCTGTCTTCTCAACACCATTTGCTGTGAGCCAGTTAATATAGTTGAGAATCAGTGGATCTGAGACATAAAACTTAAGTTTACAAGGCTTTTACATACTTGTCAAGGAAAATTGACTGGGGTATTCCATTTTTCATTGGCTTAAACCAAAAGCATTACCCTCTCCCACTCCAACACAGGCACATTTACATAGTTGTGTGGCTAAATCCTATCTAGCTCTTGAAATATCCATCTCCTAACATTTATAATGATTAGAGCTGGGGGATAACTGACCTTTTGTTTCACCAGGGGTTTTGAAATTTTTTTCATTCCCAGTAAGAAACCTAAAATTTCTAAATTCTTTGTGAAAGAAAATTGTGAAAGAAAATTAGTTTTGGGTTGATTGAAATGCTTCATTTCAATTTTGACATGACATTATAATGTGATTTAAAATTTGATGTCGTATTGAAAGGAAAAATCAAAATGTGGTGGTCCAAAAATGTCAAAATGGGATGTTTTGGCAATGTGAAAACTTTTTCTTTATTTTCTCTTCTAAGTGAAATTTTGATGAAATCAACATGATTTTTGCAGTGTTTCCTTTTGGACGAAACTGCATTCTCTGAGGGAAAACTATTACATCTAAGATTGTCTGACCAGCTATAATATTAGTGTCATGCTATTTTTGGGATTGTCAAGGGATTCCTTGTATGACAATTGTATAAAGTGAGGGGTAGACTTTGATCTCTCACTTCAGTTGCTGGAAGAATGCTCTTGTGAATTGCCACATGCTGCCACTTTAGGGTCTGATTCAAAGTCTATTGAAGGCAATGGTAAGGTTCTCAGGGACTCAGTGGCGATTGACTCTCTTTAATGTCTTGGTGAACAAGCTTTTCCTTGCTCTACCTTGTTGAGGAGGCAGTAGACAGAGCAACTGTTCTTCATAAGTGCTCAGAAGTGCTACTTTCTGTAGGAATGCAGCATCTGTGCAGAATGATGGCATTCAGTGGTAGTTGGTCTGACAAACATGAACATAAGAAACCCCCGGCTTAAAAAATGACTGAGGCATGATAAATGATATGTTTTTAAACTGGTCATGAGATGCACTGCTTCCTGGGTGCTAAAGACTCAGAGTCATTCAGAAACCTTTAGAATGCAGTCAAGTGTGGAGTGGGATGCCCAGTTCAAACAACAATGCTGAAACTGATCTTTCTAGATACTGCCAAAATCAATGGAAATCATTCTCTCGATCTGGACGGATTTAGCTATTTGTTTTTAATGAAAACAGCAGGCTTTTGTCTTCTAGCATCTGCTTTGATTTACCACACACTTTCTACCACTAGGTTACCATGGCTTCCTCCTCATTAGGCCTACTTTTAATAACATTGCAGCTTCACTATCCTTCATATTTTGATACATTTCCAAATCTAGTTTCTACTTTTGTTAGAGAGGAATTTGTTTTTTGTCAAATACATGTATATGGTGCATTTGGCAATCTCAAGCTCTACAAGTGCTCCACTTGTACAGTATGAGCTTGAGTCCTTTTAATTGATTGAATGTGTAGTATGTCTGGTGTAATTTTAATGAAAGGGGGTACACAATCAGAGTTACATTTGACTAGAGAGTAAACTAGCCAATAAATCTGGTACGGTAACTTCCTTGAATGTTGCTGTATTCAGCTCTGTTTACCTACACTTGTATGCCACTTAAGAGATTTAGTTCTGACAAAATTTAACGCAGGTGCATTGTTTGTACACTGATGTCTACACACTACCCTGTGAATCTGGACCTTGCTTTAATTCTCCTTTTTATTCCTTGTCTGTTTTCTAGTTATGAAGCAGAGCTGAATCCTTTAGACCATCAGAAGGCCAATGTTCTAAAATTTCAGATAGAGAAAAGACCTTTCTTTGAAATGCCTTCTCATTTGGCTGATGTAGACTTGGATGAATATGATTATGAAGAGGACTTTGAATGACTCCTATCAACACTTGCAGAAGGAAAAGGACAGTCTGCAGCAGGTCTGCTACACACCTATACAAATTATCAGTGGTTTTGTTTCGAGAGAAAGTAAACGTAGTTTTTTGTGCTACAAAATAATTAATCATTAGGTTATGCTTTAAAGAAAATGAAGTGCATTTGTATGGAATGATGAAACTTTTTTGTATTTATACAGTAGTCTATAGCTTGTAAAATAGATTAAAATATTTATTTATAGATGTTGCATAATTCCTTAATGGAAGAGTAACCATATTTGAGTTCTTCTCTAAAGTACTCTACTGGTTTTAAGAGATGACTATATAATTTTCTCTAGAGTTGATACATAGTGCACTGACCACCTTCATCCCATACCTGTGAATCGAAGTCCCTGCGCTAGGATGGGAAATTAGGAGAATGCTTGTGCATGACTTCCAGTGCTTGTGGTCTCATGGCAAAAATCTAGTAACATTATCATTGGTAAAGAGAATAGGAGTAGCTGTGAGTGAACCATGTGGCTCAGTACTTCTGAGTAAAGTTTCATCTGACAAGCTCAATACATTGGTGCACAAGGTAGACTACTTAATACCTGAAACAAGCTGCTCCTCTTTCCTTTCCACCCCTCATTTTATTTGCCCTACCTTTAACTTTGCCCTTTTAAACTTCAAGTCCTTTCATTGATGTCCATTCTCGAATAATGAAGTCTGTTTTAGTGTTCATACTTGATGCCGAAATGAATTTTACTCCATGTAGAAGGAACCAATTTTTTAAAATCTTATATAAATGTTACTTGATCTGTGATGTGCACTAATTTGTGGGCATTCAATGTTTGTTTTGTTTTTCTCCTCTTCAATTGTTAGCTATTGACACATTCCATAAATATTCAAACAAATAGTGTCACAGCAGCTTGAAATTCTGTCGCCTCACCTGCCTACCTATGGCAAGAGATTGTTTACTGGACAAGTTGACATTTGTTACGCCATTTAAATCATAAGGTTGTAGTGCCTTGAAATGTACAAATGTGAGAATTTGGGTCTGGAATGTTTTCAGCAATACGTTACTGCTAAACAGATTTTCATGTAAAATGTACAAAAAGATGTAAGTTATTTTTGTTTGCAGTGTAGATCTGTTTTAAAATGTTTAAAAGATCATGTTTGGTTTTTCAAATAAAGATTTTCATACATGTAATCTACCTGTACTTGCTTATTAAAGACAGCCAGTATCTTACTATTTTAATTACAAGATACATTTTTAAAAATATTACAGGTTATGCATGTGTGCACACTTCTTTCTAAATGCTAAGCTTGGATCAGTTTGGCACACTTATTCAGAAATATAATTAAAAAAAAAAAACTGTAGGAGTTTTCCACTTATTCAGGAAGGCTACATGTTTCTAAACTACAGGACTGTTGCTGTATAAGACAATCAGGATATTGTGTGGTGATCTAAGATATTTGGTAGCCCATGTTGTAGCTCAAAATGTCAGTGAAAGAATACCCTTCTGTAACATGAGCTCTGGTGTTAATTTCCAGTACCGAGAGTAATAAGAGAAAACAAAAGCAGCATTCTAATAACTTTCTAAGGATTATAAATAGAACCCGGTCTACTAGTTTTTGTAATTTGTCTACTGGGAGTTCATATAAATCAAACTTCTGCTGTCTTGTAGCACCCTGCAGCCACCAACTTCGTCTGATCATGAAGCTAAATATCTCAATAGGGCTTCTATGGACCTAATTTCAAGCTTTGTCATGACTCCCTGAGTACCACGGAGGATGATTTGCCTTGCCAAGAACTAAATGACCTCACAGAGCATGCTGAGGTACAACTGTGACACACGAAGAAGGCTGTAGGCTGTTAGGCTCCCACCGACAACCTGGCTTCCTTATAGAAGCCAACTTGTAAAAGCATTTATAAACGTAGGCATGGGCGTCTAATAGCCTAGTTTGCCTCATAAGCTGAAGTTCCTGCACTTAAAGTGCAGCTCAAGTCTGAAAAGTGGATGAAGGATGGTAGTAGGGAGTGCCTGTGCCAGACCTCGCAGCAGTCACTTTAGGGTTAAAAAAAAATAAAAAAAAATAAATGGCCAATATCTGTCATCTTGTCCTTGTGTCACTGCCAATACTAGTTTCTCTGAGTTATTGGTTGTATGCACACCTAATGTGGAGCACCCATGGGGCTGTACTCTCTTGACTGGAGATTTTTTTCATCAGTAGTGTCCCTGGGTCCATGCCTGCACATTACATGTCCTCAGAGGCTATATGCGGCAGGTGGGGGTAGATATACTGCTGCTCTAGTTCCTTCTCAGCCACCTGCAGCTTAGCTTTTGGACGCTGCAGCGCTCCATTTCATTTCTTCAGCTTTTCTTTGTTTTTAATGAGTATTCTTTTATTGAATTTGAAGTTACTTTATAGCCCAGGGTTTTGCTTTCAGGGCAAGTTCCTCAGGCCCCTTTTTTTGTTTGCAATCAGGGCCTTTGATGCCCTTTGTCCTCAGTTTGCTTGTGACCCTTTTTTCTATATGGATTATGCCCAAAACCCTGGGCTTCAAACCCTGCCACAGGTCCATCTGCCTCAGCAACAGGCATTCCAGCAGCCTCTGCCTCCTCATGTCCTGTGAAGTGTGAGGTATGCTCTGGCTTCAAGAATAGATCCAGGATGGTGAAGGAGTCAAACTGTAGTTGCTTCTTCTGGAGCTCTCCTTGTGCTCCTCAGGGTGTCTGTGTGTCTCATGCACATACATCCCACTACACTCACCAGTACATTAGCCTCAAACTCCCAGGGCACTCCAGCGACTTCTGATTGGATTCCAGTGAGCCAAGACCAAAGCCTGACTTCAGAGGCTTCAGTCCTCAAAAAAAAAAAAAAAAAAGAAAAAACTAGATCCCCTGACAATGAATCTAAGGCTTGGTCTACACTTACCCGGCAATTTGGTGGCAGTCGGCAGGAGTTACGCAAGCTTTGCAGAGTAGCTTGTGTAACTCCCGTCGACTGCTGTGCTGCTCTTCTGCATGCTGTCTTCACTCCACTGCGCCGATGGGAACCATGTTCCTGTCAACACAGCACTACACCACTTGACAGGGTGGATTAACAGCATCAACTTGTGGATCGATTGAGTGGGTCTTCACTGACCGCTCAATCGATCCAGATAAGTCGGTCTGATGGCAGCGACTTTGCCACTGTCAATATAGATGTACCCTCAAAAGAAAAATTGCCCCAGAAGAGTAAGGAGAATTCATGTCATACTATGGGTACAGCAGAGGATCCTACCTCTGGGTACAGCGAGATCGGTATTGAGGGAAAAGACTTCCACAGTACATATGGAAAAGTCTTGGGATAAACATCCATGGTCGGTACTGTCATTGGTCCCTCAGAACATCCAAGCATGAGGGCACAGAAAAACCACTTCTGACCCCAATGCAGGCAGTTTCTACAAGCTCTGGGCCTAAGGAGCATACAGACCAACCAGCCATATCATTCCTAGTACCGCTTGACTCACTTCATACTGAGGAACCAGCACCCTGGATCAATAGTACTGACCACTTTCCTCTATCATAAGGATCACCGGCTATTGGAAGAACATGAATCCACTCCACAGAGAAGCACAGGGAGATTTTCTTGCCTGTACTGACATCACCACCCCACCCCCCAGTGCTGCTGCACCCCATAATACACACACACTGCATCCAGTACTGATGCAGATGCTGGCACCAACCTGACCACTTCTACTGATACCTCTAGCTCCTCCAGTGGATGTGGAATGACCTTTTCTTTGATGTTTGTTTGTCTAGGATTCCACCATCTTCCCTTTCCAGCCTCCCTCCCTGGTAGTGTATCTTGATGACAACACCCCAAGGACCAGTCAGTACCCAACCAGTGGGTTCCCCCTTTTCCTTATGCCCCTCCACAGTGGGTTTTCTGGCATCCTGGGGTCCCCTACAGTGACCCATTCTAAAGGGAGCCTACCATGAAGAACAGATGCTAGTATGCCAGGACTCTCTTCCCAGGAAGATATTTCAGAAGAACAGGCCTAGAGGCAGAGGAAGAGGCACCCCTTACTAATAAATCCCCTTCCTCTCCTGTGGAGGTAGATAGGTCCCCTCCCTCACGCTATGCAGTTGATTTTAAAGTTTTTCAAGAACTAATGAAGCGTGCGTGGAACTTCACAGATCCTCCTAGAGGAGATACAGCAACCCCAACGTTCTTTAAATACTGTGCATATCTCAGCCAGGCAAGACAGCCCTGCCTATTAGTGATGACTGACTGTCACAATTTCAGGATAACTGCACCCATGTTCCCCCTTCCATGGTCTGGTCCAGTCCAGGAGTGCCTCGGCAGCAAGCAGGCCTCCAGCCATCATCTGTCTCAGGGTCAGAACCCTTGGCTCACTCCTTTCTGCCGGAAGATGTTATGGCTGCAGAGCACTATCCCCAATCTGTGTAAGGGCTCAGCCCCTGCTCTTCACATGCTCTGAGGCTATGAACAGTATTGTCAGTGGCTACAAGTTACCACACAGCTCTTTCCAAGCAAGGACACTGATTGGTAACGTAAAAACATTAGAGAATATATTTTTAAAAATTCCTACACATTTTAAAAGCTTTACCACCAGTCACCCATTTTATGGGGTTCTAGTAGTCTTTCCAACCCTTCCACAGAGAGCTAGACCTGCATAGAAGGTCCTGTAACTTTGCTGGATTGGAAAGAAGGCCTTGAGTCAGTTTACTCAACCTTTTATAGCAAAAGCCCTGGCTTTGTCTGGTCTCTGGAAAAGCTAGTTTTGAACCAGTGTATGCAAGCCTTACCAGAAGGTGGTAGCTCTCTGGAGGTGTTTACAACTTAAGTGATTCACCTTAATCATCCTTGACTGTTCTTTGGCAGAACAGTGGCAACCCTTTGCCACCCTGCACAGTTGCATACAATCCCTGCTCACAGTGATACGTAATTCATAAACTTAATACAGTGTTACCCTAAAGATACTGTATATGGTTCCAATATTTTTCACAATGCCTTCCTGTCACCAGCCCATCCCAAACAAGACCTACCATTCTGCCTATGTGCAAGAGGACTAACACAAAGTACTACATGCTAGCCAAGGGCTCAGAGTATCTTTCTCCTAATCCACCCCCAAATTCTCTGAGTAATGCAGCTGAGAGAAACAAACATCAGTCCAGATCAACTCTTCATTGCAAGGATCTCAAGCACCTGGAACTGCTTGGCCACAAGCGTTACTCTTCAGCTGTACAATTCAGATCACTACCTACCAACCCTTGTTGGTAAAATATGACTATAGTATATTCTCTCATTTTATTGACCCATCTGCCATGTAACTAGGACCATTTTCTCGCCCACATCTCTGAGTGTCAGTTGACTGAAGCTTTGCAGGTCTCTCTTGGTGCAACTGATACAGCATCTTGCTCAAGTTTCTGTATGAGTCCCATTCTCACGTCCATCCCATGCCTGAAAATCATGAATACAGACTCCTCCATGCTTGGTTTGGGAGCTCACCTCCAGGACTTTTTCGGAATATACTACCAAGCCCTGACCAGGATGGTAATTGTGAAATGCTCAGGGAGAGGAGAGGCTATAAAAATCTCAATCCTAATGGGGGATTTCAACTATCTCCATACTGAGTGGATATATGTCACCGCAGGACAGGCTGTAGAAATAGTCTTTAGACAGCATTAATGACTGCTTCTTGGAGCAGTTAGTCCTGGAATCCACAAAGGGAGAGGCAATTCTTGATTTAGTTCTAAGGGGCACACAGGATCTGGTCCAAGAGGTGAATGTAGCTGACCCATTCAACTAGCGACCATAATATAATTAAATGTAACATCGTTGTGTGAGAAAGGGGGAAACACCAAAGAAGTCCACTACAGTAGCATTTGATTTCAGAAATGGATACTACTCAAAAATAAGGAAGCTAGTTAAATGGATATTAAAAGGAACTGTCACGAGAGAGATTCCTGCAAGCTGTATGGAAATGTAAAAACACCATAATAGAAGCTCAAATTACCTGGTACTGAAGTTAAGCTTACTGGTCTATAATTGCAAGGATCCCCCTGGAGCCTTTTAGAAATTGGCATCATATTAGCTATCCTCCAGTCATCAGGTACACAGAAGCTGATTTAGATAGGTTACATATCACAGTTGGAACTCAAATGGGAAATTGCATAACTACTTTTTGGATGAATGCCATCTAGTTCTGGTATAACCCCATTACTTATGTCTGATCCACCATGCACATTATTTTACCACAATAAAGTGACTCTACATCCCTCCATTCTTGCTTCCTCCCTAAAGTGTCATCAGACTTCCACATCAGTGAACATGTGGGATTACAAGGTTTTTACTCCAAACCCCATATGTGAAGGAAAGAAGCCAGTTTCCATAGTGTGGATGTGCCTTCTATCTTGACAGGCCTAAACCCTTTAGCGCTTTCCCTAGAGTCTATCTCCTTTGCAGGAAGGATGAAAGGAGTTTTGATTTCCCCACAAACTTTCTATCAGGATGCATCTAAATGTGTTACAAAGCTTTTGGGGTCCATCCTCCTCAGTTGACAGTCCATTCCAACAGAGTATAATCCACCTTTCTAGCCCTACTTAAGAACATACTAGTTGCAGACATTTGCAAGGCAGTCGCCGATGCATACCTTTTCTTAGCAATGTGCTATCCATCATGCTTCAGAAGCAGATAAAGCCTCTAGTGCGGCTGTTCTCCAAACTGTGCTGAGTGTCTCAGTACCCTTCCTCCGTAACTGGGGCACTGCTCCCGACTCACCTAACACAGAGCATTCATAGGGACAATAATTTGTACAGAAACTGGAGGTCTTCAAAATACTTTGTGCCGGTGGGTGCTCCACTACCCACTTTCCTTTCCCTCTGCTTCTGAGTTCTCCTCTGCCTGGACAGCTTAACAGAGAAGGAACTGGAGCAGTGATGGGTCCCTGCTTCTAATATAGTGGCTGGCATATGAGGACGTGTAAGGCACAGGCTTGGACCTGGGGCCGCTACTCACTAAAAATCTCCAAGACGGGACAGCTGCCCACACACCTGAATTGGAACACCCATATGACAAAACATTTTGAACTCTAATTACTGGACAGGTAAGTAGCTCTCCTACTATAGGCCAAATCCTGCTTTTAATTATATTTGTACAGTCGATCCCCATTCTCTTCAATAACTCTATACAGCTATAACTGAAGATAGAATTTGGTTTTAGTGTTTGAACTTAACGCTAACAATATATGAACCAAAATAAAATCATCTTACTGTCCTATAGCTATCAACTTTGTAGAGCTACAATGAATGGAAGGGGATAGGAAGATAGTGAGTCCACATAATGCAAATCTTTTCAGAACAGAAGATGCTTTTAGGTACACTGATTTAATGTGTCTGGACAGGTCTTGTGAGGGATGGGCCTAGCACGGATACCTGCTATTTCAATCTATAGTGGATTATCTAGCTCATCAGCTAGAGGCTGAGAGTGAGGTCATGTTTCTAACTTTAACTAAACCTGATCCACTAGCTCAGAATGAATGACTGCCCCTGCGCAAAAGGATGTTATGTAAATACTTGCCTCATAGTACACACCTTTGTGTTTTCTTTAGGAAGTTAAATCTGTGTCTTAGGCTGCCATTTACATGTTTGTGAAAGCAAGTCCAGCGTGGACTATGCAATCCATGAGGTGCCTAAACCAAATTGCCTGCCAGATGTAATTATGGGTAGAATGTAGTCCTTTTCTAAAGCATCCATCACAAAAACACAATTTGTTAACTAGTGGCTGGAAAATAACTTTTATTTTTGGTACATCTGTCACCCGTAGGGTAAAGTAGGATGCTGGGGTTGCTAATGACTCATTTTCCAGATTTGTTGCAAAAGGGCTAAATGAACTGTTCTGCAGCCTGGCCTGCTATGTAAACTTAAATATATACTCTTGAAACAGTGCCCCAAAAGGGACAACAGGCAAAACAACCACTCAGTCTCTTAGCTCATCTTCATAGCTGTAGTTCTTCTCATACATATCTTGAAATAGCAACTGCTATCTCCTAAACTTACACAGCCTGAGCAGCTGTTTCACTGCTTCATAGTTTTGACCGGAGTAGCCTTATAGCAAATGCCAGCAGTGACCCACATCTCCTCTATCAATGGGGATTTGGTTCTACAGCTACATGGGCGTTGTCTATAAGAGAAGAATAAAGTCCTTTGAGAGCAATAACATGTGGAAGCAGAGGGTATGACAGACGTTAAGTGTATAACTTACCCTATACGTGAACTAAGCTACCTGGCTTTATGTAGAGCTAAGCCCCTCTGTGCTCTAACCTGCTCTGACTGAACATGGTAGCACCATGGAAATCCAGTGGCAGACTCAGGTGCATTCAGCAAGGGGCAGAGTTTTACGTTTCTATCCTACTGACCTTAATTTTTCCATTATAAGGTGGTGTTAACTAACGCATTGATTACAGGAGTGTTCTCGAAAGAGGAGATGCAAGCAGTGGGTTTTGGCAGTTGAGTAGGGAAGAGCTGGGATTTTTGGCACTGGTTCACTTAATTCTCCACCTCAAACATGCTGCATTGAAAGAGTATTATAACTTCAAAAAAGGAAGAAGGACCAGTTTGGTTTTGCCACTGTGTATTTCGTACCACTAGCAATCAAACAAGGAAAAAAAACAAACCCAAATCTGAAATTAACAAAGCTGGTGGGAGGAAAAGCCCCAGGCAGTTTAGAGGGCCCTGGAAAGCTGTTAAAAGTCCAGGAGCAAACTGGAACTCTCAAGCTGCCTTTTAGGGATCAGTTCACCTTTACAATGAATAGATGAAAAACCTGATAGCAGCAGTGACCAAAACCATTTGAAATACTCAATGGAAAAAAGCTTTATTCTTTAAAAGTCCACATATACACTGTACTCTTCAATTGTTGTTTTTTTAGTACAAATCTGAGAAACCACGAATTCCCACTGCACATATAAATGTCCTCCTAGCATCTCTTCCCTGTCTCACGCATGCTGCTCCACTCCCCGGGCCTAGTTACCTTGTTTTTTTGGAACAAGGCAGGATCCAATTCCTTGGGGCAGGAGCGTTGTGTTCCCTCTCTGGTCACTGAGCATTCTGCCACTTACGGATAAGGGGCTGGGGAACTGAATTTGTTGCCTCACAGCACTGACGTGGGTGCCCAACAGAATGTTGCCCCACCCAAAATACTGACAAAACCGACTGTCTTGCAGGCAATTATAGTTACTATATTTAAACAAGCCCCATGTCTTATAAAAATTCCCACGCTAATATGGAGGAATGGGAAATCAGTGATGTTCAGTTAGAGTTCCTAACTCCCATATTGCCAGCAGCCAGGTCAGAAGTAACTCCGGAACAATTTACCATAGTGGTAATGACTGCATCCAGTTGCAGAGCTAACGCTGGAGATTTGGCTGGGGCGTCATTTGCTATTTAGCTATTAAGTAGCCAAAGATCTTTGTCCAGTTGACTTGGAGATCAAAACCAGGAAAAATAGATTTTTCAACTAACCAGCTGTCCAGCCTGCACAGAAAATGGCAACATGTTCTTAATCCTCCATCTCCTCCGCCTCAATTCTATGTAAACAAAAAAGTTCAAATAAGTAACATTAGTAAGAAAACATTGTATAGGAGGAGCAAGTCTGAAGCCAGAATTAAGGGTCTGAGCTCACTTGGAGTGATATTTCATTTTGTCTCTCTGCCATGACTGGCTCAGGAGACCACCATACTTGATCTTCTGCAGAAGGAGGGAAACACTGCTATAATGTGGAAGGCTTGCGGGTAGTGTGAGTGAACTATGGGGGCAGACACAGCATCTGCCAAACCACTGGTTGAAAATTAAACAAAGCTGCAGGATTTTGAGGGGGCCACACCCACCACCCATACATAGAACTTGTTATCGCAATAGCACGGGTTCAGGGCATTCCTGTCACTAATCTCACTGGAGAAGAACCATCAAAGATTGGGAAGAAGAAAAAAGAAGAAAAAACAGTCAAATGCAAAAGCAAGTAATCTGTTGAACTCCAGAGCAGAAATACCTGAAAGTCAAAAAGTCCTTTAACAAACACATCTGGAAAGGTTGGAGAGAATCACAAGGGCAAAAAGCCATTTGCAAATCACTTCTGCCTGCACCACCTCCAAAAATGACTGTTCAACACAGAGTTTAAATTCTAAAAGGAGACCAAGTCAGGGGAAAGAAGATTATAAGGAGAACAACCTGCAGGAAATGCACACCTTCTGCAGCTGCTGAGCCCACTAACCCTTAAACAAGGCAGCAAAGGTAGTTTGCTCACCTGCTTCAAGGGGCTAGTGAGGATGCAGTTGCTGCATGGGAAACTTGATTATCTATCAAGATGAATTGAGGCTAAGAAATAGAATTAAATGGGATTTTTTGAAAGGTGATGTTTATATTTAGGGGGCTTGGTTGGACATTACGCTGCTGCCCTAAAGGGTAAAAAAAAAAATCCTTAAAAGCTAAGAGGATCGCTGCTGTTGGATGCTAAGGAGCTAAGATCCAGGTGGAGCAAACTAGACAAGGCAAACCAATATTCCAAGTGAAGCAAACAAGTCAGAGCACTTGCTGATATTTCATGATCTACGCTGGCTTCCAGTCCATTCCCACAATATCTTGATACTTACCTTCAAAGCCCCAAAACACTTTGGGGATGAGTTTTTCTCAACAGCAGTGTTCAATGCAAAATGAACAGCAGCAAGGAATTCTACATACAGGGCTCTTGGCTGTGGAACTCAATGTCACCAACGATCCAGCTCCTTGCTCTCTGCAGACATTCCCCTAACAGCCAACCTGCAGCACAGTCTCCACAACATATCCCTGCTGTAGACCAGAAAGAGCCAACTGCTCCCAAGCAAGTGGCTTCCAAAGTCTGTGGGACGGGAATTGGTTCATTCTCTTGAAAGATCTTTGACAACTTTTAATGTATGTAACAGGACCTAGATGTTACTATGAAAGGCTCCTTAGACATACAAGAGAAGGAGAGACCTGTGTCAAGCTAGGGTTGGGGGAAAAATGCCCACTCTTTCTTTCTCCCCTCTCCTAACAGCTGTAAAAGGGGACAGGTACACAGCGGAGCAAAGGCAAACTTGGGTTATGTACTATCACTTTTCTCTCTACACAGCTGAGTACAACTGTCCAAATTTGGAAAAGCTGAAACTAAACAACCATCACCTGGTCTGCGCCAACAACGTCCACATCCACATCTTCATCGATGTCTTTTCCTCCACTATTTCCTGAGAAGCCTTCTGCCTTGATCACATCTTGGCTGAAATGAAAAGCCGAGCAGTTTAGTTCCAGGCCTAGAAACACCCTTCCTTTTGAAGGAGTTCTACTTTGGTCGTGTTTTGTTTGCGGCGCTAGAAAAAAGGGCAGATTTTAAAGCCTGCCTCCACATGATATGAGTTGTTTTTAGGATGCTTGAATAAGGAAGCCCAAAGTTTTTGGCCCAAAGTGAGGAAGAGCTTCATTATATTGGGTTAAAAACGAATTTTGATTTGTGCAGCTCAGCATCAGACAACAGCAAAGTGTAAGAAAAATAAAGCAAACCACCTCTGAGTCTGTTCAGTAAATCCATTTAAGGGGGAAGGAGGCACTGTCACCCTGAAAATTGCATTTCTGGCTGGAGTTTGTGTTTTCCCTTTTAACCTTACAAGGGATGTTTAAGATTTCTGTACCTGAGACATGACAGAGAAAATATTTGTCTCTGTTTGTTTCCTTGGGGCACTGGATGGCACGTGGATTCTAGTCAGAGGCTCTGTTTTGGCACTCCCTCCATTATGTCATGTGTGTGGAACTCTCCCACACATTTGGCCTCAGGCCCTGGCCCTGCAGAAGGAAATTCACCAGTAACACAGCAGCAGAGCTGCTCAGGCCAAGACAATGTCTCCTTCTCCAGTCCCGCTATGAGGACCTGGGGATGGGGTGGAAAAACACCCTTCTTCACTCCCAAACCCAGGGCTGGGAAGCAACTGGTACCTGGGAAGCTCCCTTCGCTCCCATAAAGAGCTAGAGAGTGATTAATATCTAGGTGATGGGGCTGGAAAGCCTTATTCTTCCCACTGCAGCCCCTTCAAGGGAATGGGAACAAAAGAAGTCAAGCAGAAAGCCTCCTCTTCCTTCTCCATATGCCTGTCGGACTAAAGAACAATGGGAGTCTTGGTGGGGCGGGGACAGGGCTGTTCACTCCCAGTCAGTCCAAGATGAGAACACAGAATCAGAAGGAGCCTATGGCCCCAGGCGACTGCTTGGTGGCAGCACTCAGAAGACAAGGAGTGCCCCAAGGAGGGAAGTGTAAGACAGCCCATAATTACACACAGTTTTGTAGTCTGCATATTTGATACATCCCAGCTCTCACAGGGGTTTGCAAACCATTTTACCCTCACCTATGTCTTCTGCTTAGCCCTGCTGGGCCAAGGAATGGCAGACATTCTTGGAGACATGTATCTTGAGACTTCAACCTCTTTCTGCTTTTCCCTGCTGCGGAAGTGAGTTCTGGAGCACACTGTAAGTCTGGAGTCTTGCTTGTTGTCTCAGTGTGGCTGGTTTCAGTCAGGGACCCTGTAGCAGACAATCAATAGCACTATTCTTCATGCTCGTTCTCTGAGACATTGGGAGAAGAATACTTCACACAATCCAAGATAGAGGAAAAAGCCACATTTTTTACAATGGTGCAGTCATTATGGAAGCCAAATTCATGGAGACACTCCAAGCATGACATTCATTTTAAAATTCCATTGTGTTGATGACCCAGCTAAAATCTATACCAAAAAAATGGATGGCCAGTGGTTAATTTTGCACAACATATCTGAGGCCCCTAGCCTGGATTTCTGGGCCCTGACTCTTGCCCCCAGACCAGAGGGCATTGTCAGCTCTGCACAAACTGTGCATGTAGCCCCTCTGGATTCCTTTTGTTTCTCCTAACAGAATACATCTCAAAAATGGCAACAGTAAGAATCTATTTTTAGCACTTCCATAAATATCTGTGTTCATTAACAAGGGCTGCGTACAATTTGTCTAATTCTCACTACACCACTGTGCGGAGTCAAGAAATATTCCCCATGGGGAAAATGAGGCTAAGAAGTTAAGTGACTTGCTCAAGGCTACAGAAGGAGTGAATAGCAGCAGGGAATAGAAAGAGTTTCTGACTCTCATACTCAGATCAGTGGACCCAAGCCTCTCTCTAGTGAATGACGAAAACAACAAATCTGAAGGGAAAAAAATAGGGTTTAGAATGTCAAGTCTACAACAGTCCATGCACTGTAGTGTTTTAATGCAATATGTTAAGAAATCCATTTTTACTAAGGATTCAGCAAATCAGATTCAACAAGATGATGGAATTTTCATACCATTAGATAATTTTCTTTTAAAAGAACATGTCTTAGATCTGCTTATGGATGACCATTCTCTTAAACTGGTGATAACAGAACTCTCCTCATCTTCATTTGCCAGCAAAGAGTTCCTGTAGCAAACCAAGGGGTGCCATTCATCTCCTCTGCAAGACATTGGCTCTGTTATATACCTCTGCAGGTAACCATATCTGCAAAAAAGTGAAAAGGAATTGCAAGAAAAATCAAAGTCTCTTCTGTGGCTATCCAGGCTAGCCCTTCCTATATTTGGGTTTTTTCCTCTGCTCTGCAACCGGGGAGGCAGGACCAGATCTATCAAGCAACAGAAAAAGGGAGGGCCTGGCTCCCCTTTCCGGGAAAACAAATCAGTGCGAGTGCTTCGGAAGCTGAAAGATTGCTTACTACATTACAAACAACTCTTGATTCCCAATAATTACGGCGCGACATCCGTCTTTTAATACAATTTCCTACACTAGCAGTGGGAAAGTAACTGCTTGTTGCTGCTTCCAGCAGTTTACTGGGTTATTTTCTTGAAAGATAAACCCTTCCCAGCAACTGAAAGGTCTAATTCTGCCTCTACTGCAGAGTGGAGGCAAACCTAATTGAGACACACTCCCTTTGATTTAATAACAAGATAAAATGTTGCTTCAGAACTCAGAATTAGAAACCAGGGGCTCAATGCCTTTCGGCTGTAGCTCATCACTTCCAATCCAGCCAGTGCTATAAACCAGATCTCATGTTAGAACACACACACACACTGACAATTTTATAAATTGTAATATAATTAATTATATTATAATTATTTTAATTATCATTGTATATCAGTATTACTCTGATTTGGAAGGCAGCCCAGAAAATATCAGAGCTTTCATCAAAACAAGAAAAAGACAGTCCTGGGAGAAAGGGGCAGGCGCTAAATCAGATGATTAGAGCCATGCACTCAGGAAGCAATGGAGACTCAAAACACGGGTTATGGAATATGTTGGATTCAAACAAGTGTATATTGTAACTAATGTTTTAGAGTTTAATCCAACTCCCAGTAATATCAATGGAAAGACTCCTATATTCAGGGATCAGGCCCCTAGCGCTACTTTTTATTTAATAAATTGTTTCTAGGTATAGTTTGTGGCAAACACCTACTGACAAGTAAAATATTTTATCACTAAACTCCAACTTATAATGTGTTGGATATACTCCTTTCTAACAAACGTCCTTATTCTGTATGTTGTGTTATAGGTACATTCAGAAATATTATACAGATCTGTACACCAGTCCTGTACCTGATTAATAATAAAAATGAAAATAACCAGACGTTTATTTTCAAAAGTTCATGTTGACTTAAAACATTCCATCCTGTAATTTATGATGCAACTAAACCTAAATATTTCCAAAAGGAAATATAATCTCCAGTCCCTGCAAGGCATTTTGAGCCTCCCAGAATAGAAACTGTTACTTTAGAAACATGGCTTGAATGTAGATTTGTATACAAAATTGCAATTTCCCCCTCCTCACTAACTATATTGTTTTCCATTTATTTTTACAGAGGTAGGCAAGTCAAAGGCCGCTTGAGATAAACTCTGAGACTGTTACATCTTACTTGGTTCCTCAGAAGAGTGATCAAAAAATGAGAAAACCAGTAGAAATATTCCTGTTTTCTTGAAATATACACACTGGGAAAAAAATTAGACACAGCCTTGGAAAATCATCACGAAAATTCCAGTCTGCCCACCCTGATGATGAAATATTTTCCTTTGTCATTTTAAAAAAGAGCTACTCCTAAGGCAAGTAGGTAGATAGAGTTTTGCAAGGCTGGATTAACAAAAATCCACCTGGAGGAAAAAATCACTATATGGAAGAGAACGATCACTTAAACATAGCGATGGCAGAGTTAAACAGAAGTTTGTGTTAGGTAAAATCTAGTGGTACAGATAAGAGATCCTGGCTGGCAAAAATGGAAGAACAGAAAAGAAAATTACTACTAATTATAGACTGATCAAAATCAATCAATCAGAGGCCACAATAAAAAAAAGGGGGGAATCTGCACATTACACATTTCCCCCCTGCACAGTGCATTTTTATATCTTAATAATTTCTCATTATGCATTCTGTGAGTAACTGAATCTTTAATAAATTTTGTTTTGTCAAGGATTAAAAGTAGCATGAGGCTAAACATCTTACCACTCTTGATCCTTGGCACACATGAGTTATTGGAAGCTCTCCATGAAAGATCAGTTCCAATTCAACCCAGGCTGATGCTATAACCAATAAGCTGTAAGCACCCAGTAGTGACCAAATTACATGGAGCATAGCAGGATGCAGGCAGCATGCTTTTTTCTTCTTTTTGCCTGGTTTCTTCTCTGTCATGAAACTTTACTTATTGGCACTACTGTAAATTGTCCAGAAATTCATAATTATTTATTCATATTTAATCATAAGCATCCGAGTCTTATAAGAGACTTTCTTCTTAGAAAGTGTGTAACAGAGATTTCTATGTTTTGATTGATTTTACAAGTCTCAAAGAAAAAACTGCAGCTACAGAAGTCTAAGTTGGAGTTCCACTCATTAAAGAAGTAAAGAGAAGGAATGGAATGGAATGAACCAAGGGACAGAGAGGAGGAAGGAGCTCCTGCAGTACCAGAGATAAAGAGCAGAGACTAAGGAAGCAGGGTCTACACTTAGGTGCAGTGGTGCTGCTGTAGCGCTTAATGAAGTTGCTATCAACACCAATGGAAGAGCTTCTCCCATCGTTGTAGGTATGCCACCTCCTCAAGAGGCAGTAGCTATGTTGATGGGAGAAGCCTTCCTGTCGACATAGCGCTGTCTACAGCAGGGGTTAGGTCGGTATAATTGCGTCGCTCAGGGGTGCGGATTTTCCTGCAATCCACTTTATAACAAAATCCTAAGAGAAGCTGGTCTGCCCCAGTCATATGGATTGTGATTTTAGCTCCTTCCATTCCATTGTCAATGTATTAGCCCTATCTCAACTTCTTCTGCTTTGTTCAAGTACAGAACTTAAACTGTTTATTTAACATTTGAGACCACCCTTAAAAAAAGTATTCCATTTGCTCCTGCCAGCCACTGAACCTCCCTCCCTCGTACACAGTCTTAACACCATTTTCCCCAGGGACATTCTTTTTAAACACCTTTATTTGGCTGTAGTTATGGCTAAAAAGGAACTAGATCAGGTATGTAGATGTATGACCTCAAAAAACTGCTAGCACAGAGTGAAATGGAAAAGAAATCAAAACTGAAACAGTGTCCCATCATCCACGCTTCTAATGGGAAACCAAACAGATTTCCAAAGTTGGCCAGAATGGCTCAAGTACTTATCTTTCTTCCAACAATACAGATCAAATGACCCCCTCCACAAAGATACACAGTTCAAACACTATCTATGCATGACTGTGTGTAAGTGCTGCATATGGCACACATCACCTAAGTTCACTTGTCTGGCAGTAATCAATGAAGGTAACTTACACTAGTCTTTTGTCAGGCTTTAGTAGCTTATTGGAGAATTCACTGATGATTAATAGAAAGCTTAAATTGGGAGGTAGGCATTTCCCTTCCACTCCAGCAGCTCCTTGAAAGGCAAATTCAATTCCTTCTCTGTTAGAGAGGAAAACACAAGAGGGACAAGGTAATTTAAAAGAGAAAACAAACAAAAGCAACACTCCGGGCAATATAGAGTTATATGGCACATACTTGTGTATCATGGCTACTGATTCTCTGGATTTCACCTGATCCCAGCCAAATGTTAGTGAAAAGCGACGAGCAAGTTCTTTAATGTTCATGAAAGACAAATCCATGTTGTTGGTACTCCCATGGGTTTCGATATGTTTCTGAAACAGCTACAAAACCACAAACATCAACATGTCATCTTCCAGGAAACAAAAGCACAAGGAGAACACACCAGCCATACAACAATTGCCTCGTGCAGAGAGAAGCCTTTCAAAGGAAACCATCAAGCATAAAACAAATTCATTTGTTGAAGAATCACACTCATTTGGAACAAACTTACAAGGAGTGAACACTGCATGGGGAAATCTCTGCAAAGGGATACCATTCTGCTTAGCAGGTAAGGTCACATTAACACACAGCCCTCCACGCATAGGCCTCTAATCCTGCAAGGTGATGAGTGCCCTCAACTCCCACTGAGGTCAGTGCATCTGATCAGAGAGTTCACTCCAACCCTTCGGGTTACAGAAAATCAGAGCATGGATACATGGTGCTAGATTTGCAAGAGAGGCAGCAACACTTGCCCACATAGTTGGGAGCAGGACTGAGCCAAAAGAGAGCCACAGACCTTATTGCCAAGTTTTTCCTAATAGAACATGTAGATAGTTTGTTCCCTTAGACCTGTGAAGTTTGAAGGTCTACAAAAGCCCAGCCTGGGCCAGTTATCTGTGTGACATCTAACACAGACTTTCTGACTATGTGAGCAGAATATATGTGGCCAAACGCTGCTTACCCAATGTATCTCATATTTCAAGGGTTGGGTCATGAATCTAAGTTCCTGGTGAAGGGTGTGAAGTCAGCAGAGCTCATGTATCAATCACTCTAGGAGGACTCTGTTCTGCAAATGAGAGTATGGCATGGATGCTGGGAAAACAGATGTCCATGAAGAAACCAGATTAGAGTAGTTGCTAAAACAGATTATCAGATGCAATACTACTCTAGCTATAGCAAAGTTGGCGTAACCAGAAGAGCAGTGAGCATCATCACGTGTGTCCAATTTCTTAAATAAAAATGTAATTTAAATTCTCTAGTCAGGCACAGAAACAATTGGGGCCTGACCCCGGAAGGCACTGAACACCTCTGGAGAAATGGCAACCACCCTCAGCTGCAGTGGGAGTTGAGTCTGCTCAGCACCATGTAGGAAGAGGCCTTTAATTTGTGTTTTGCAACACAAGACACATGCCATATTACATGAATATTAACAATCCTAAAAGATCAGGGGTTTGGCAAAAAATAATTACATTTTTACTCTGAAGCCAAAGGGCTCATAAGGTGCTTTGACAATGAAAAACACTTACATGAATTTAAGAAAGTGACTTTCTGGCTCCATCTTTACAGTAGTTTGAATAACTATGACAAGGTGTATAAAAATTATAGTGTGGGGATGGCTTTAATCAGAACCCCCTTGCTTTTGCACTACTCTTACCTGCTGCAGGCAGAGGATCAATGTCTTGGCACTCTGAATTTTGTTGTTATGCCTCGTCCTGCTCAGAGTTTCTTTAATTATGTCTCCAAAATCATTGTAGGTCTATTAGTGCCAACAAAACACAACAGAAAGGTCATTACCTTACGACAGCACGGTGAATACACAATATGTGTGGGGTACGCTCCCAATACAGAGAGGATGCTAAGAAAAACTGAACAATTCATAAAATATTCCAGTTTCTAGATATCTTGCTAAAGGGAACATTTTTTACTAAAGTTTTCATATGAAAAATAGGGATACTTTTATTTATGCTCCTTTGTAAAGTACCATGAGATCTATGGATGAAAAAGTATTATAAAATAGTGGGTATTATTATGACAATAGGACTGAATCACTTAAACAGAGTTGGAAATAGAATATGGAGCTTTTCACACCTAAGTTACTGAATCACATCTGCCCCAGGCCATGTGAAGACCAAGTATCATCATCAGCAGATGGCTGTTGAAGCCATATTCATTTCACTCAAGTCTAGAGTGATCCTAGTGACCAAGTGTCAGAGTCATAAATGGCACCTTTCTGGCAGTCTGTACAGAAGCCAGAGAGTTAATGAGCAGGGAACTAAATTACCCTCTCACCTAGTAACCATTCATTCTACTTCGAGGTACATTAGCAGAGCAGTGGGAGAAGCTTGCACTCCTAATGTTCATTTCTGCAACCATTTTGTGAAGGAACAGATGACTCTGGCCACTGCAGCTGTTAATCTATCACCTTCCACAAGCGCTAGAGTCGCTTTAAAGGTGTAAATGCATTTCAAAAGCTAAGTGTTACCTTCATATAGTGCTTATAGATCTCAGCAGCTGCAGACATCTCCACCACAGTAAACACAATTAGCTTGCAATAGACTGCAAGAAGACTCCGCCTCCTGTGCAAATCATTCAGTTTGTAGTCCTCCTTTTTCCTCTCCTCTTCTTCTGTCAAGTCTAGGGAAATAAGCATGCTAAGGCTTTGTTCTAATATTTTACTCAATGTATTTTATTTTTAAGACCAACTTTAATCCGAATAACATAAACTCAGACGTTCAGTCAACTCTCTAAACAACAGACAGTAGTCCGCTTGTGCTCATTTCTTTCCTTATCAGAGAATATAGGTTTATTTCCATTTCAAAGTTCACAGCTGATGACAGCAAACTACTCATTTGCATATCCTTTTCTATTCTGATATCGGTAGGGATTTCACATTTCTAGCAGTCAGAATCTCCTTGTAAGATCCTGGCTATGGCTGTTGGACAGGACCAAAATATAGCAGCACTGAACAAAAACCAAACACATCTGACCGAAAAAGACCAATGCACCATATCCACATCTTTTTCTTAAAAGAAATCAATGCCAGTGGTCCAGCACTCAGTTCAAGAGTAAATCTACAGAAATAAAGCAGTATGCACACCCTGCGAGAGAAGAATTCAGCTGCAAGTTTTCAAGTGGTTTTCAACAACAGCGAAGGGAAAAAAAGGTTTTAAAGATAACTGTGAACATAAAGCATTTGGAAAATGGTTAGTTCCCAAGTGGATGACACCTACTTAGATTGTAAACTCTCTGAGACAGGTCTTTTTATTCTGTGTGCGCGCAGTGCCTAGCACAATGGGATTCTGGTCCATAACTGGGGCTCCCAGGTGTTCCTTCAATACAAATAACAAATTTGGGAACCAATTGCTTTTACAGTTTGCCAGTCTGGTTGCTGAAGATGCTTGGCGAGAGTTACCTGCAGAAGGAAAGTATGGGAAGGCAGACTCTTGCCTCGAGTGAATTCTGCCCCCTCACTGCAGAAAGCTTCCCTGATCTCTGGCCTAGGAATCCCATGTGACCTGTTTCTGGCTCTCAAACGCAGCCTGTGGCCTAGGAACCAATGAGAAGTGGATAGGTTAACCAGGAGTAAAGGATTGTCAGGGTCAGAACTGACATGGAGCAGTTGCCAGATAGCACAGACAGATGGGCCCATGGGACAGAAAAGACAAGGAATCACTCCTGGATGGAGTTTGTGGAGTTTATTGTAGGGGAGAGAGAGTAGGATAGTGAGTTTGGACCCTTTGTTGGGAGGATTGAGGAAATGAACATATGTTTCTCCTGGTGTTCAGATCCTCAGAGCAGGTTGCTGGATGAGTATCACAGAAATGCAGGGCTTGAAGGGACCTCAAAAGATCAGCTAGTCCAGTCCTCTGCACTGAGGCAGGTCCAAGTAAACCCTAGACCATCCCTGACAGGTGTTTGTCCAATCTGTTCTTAAAAACCTCTGATGACGGAGATTCCACAGCCTCCCTTGGAAGCCTATTGCAGTGCTTAACTACCCTTATAGTTGGAAGATTTTCCTATTATCTAAACTAAATCTCCCTTGCTGCAGATTAAGCCAATTACTTCTTATCCTACCTTCAGTGGCCGTGGAGAACAGCTGATCACAGTCCTCATTATAACAACCCTTACTATGCCTGAAGACTGTTATCAGGTGCCCCCTCAGTCTTCTTTTCTCAAGACTAACCATGCCGTTTTTTCAACCTTTCCTTATAGGTCAGGTTTTCTAAATCATTTTTATCATTTTTGTTGCTCTCCTCTGGATTCTCTCCAATTTGTCCACACCTTTCTTAAAGTTTGGTGCCTAAAACTGGACAAAGTATTCCAGCTGAGGCCTCACCAGTGCCAGGTAAAGCAGGAGTTACCTCCTGTGTCTTACATAACAACACTCCTGCTAATACACCTGGGAATGATGTCTTTTTCACAACTAAGCCACACTGTTGACGCAGACTCAATTTGTGATCTGTCATCATCAGTGACCAGGATGTGGGTGGCCATGCCCAGGGGCCTTACTTCCAGTGGTTAGAGTAGGTGTTGGCATCCAGGGTCTGAAGTCAGATGCCAGAGGTAAGAAATCAGATCAAAGGGGTTAGAACTGGGTTATCTGGAGTAAGACAAGGCTGGGTCCAAAGCAAGAGCAGGGCTGGAATAAGGTTGGGAACAAGGCAGGAGCAGGAGCTATCCTAGCCACAGGCAAATGGTTTGAGCAGCTGCTGAACTGCTGCTTAAGAGCTGGTGAGCTGACCCTTCCAACTAATCAGGTGGTGTAACCCATAAGACAGCCTACGACAGGCCCACTGCATTCATGAGGCTGCCCAGAGACTGGCTCTGTTGCAGGCCCCAATTTCTGATCCTGTTCAGCTTCCTAAGTGAATTTCATCTTGTTGATTTCAGACCAATTCTCCAGTTTGTCAAGGTCATACAGCCGCCTTGATGCCATTAAGAATTAGCAGCATCTTTTCAAAATCATTCACAACAAAACCTAATTTTTGCATTACTATTCTGAATCTGTTTGAAAATGATAGAAGAGTAGCAAACACCATAATAATTTCTGCAACATCAGACTCACTCGAATAATATATGCTAATCCTTAGTTGGATGGCTTGGAACTATTATACATCAACTGATTCACATTTCCTCACCTAAAATCCCTCCATGAGTGTGGTTACTAGAATAATTCTAAACCATAAAAATCGAATTTAGGGTTTTACAGTGCCACCCATCACTGTACTACCACCTCAGCCCCTTCCACATACAATCAATTAGCAATACCTTCTTTGGTAAAGCCACAGCAGCATAAATCAGTGTATACTGAGTGATCCATTTTGTTTGTATTCATATGCCATGTAAAGAAATTAACAGCCCTCCCATCTGACAATGTCAAAGGCTGCAGATGAATGGGATCAGCAAATGTTACTTTACTTTCTTGGTGATTAAGGTGGCTGACCTTTGATTTCTTCTTCCTCCTCTCTGAAAACATGATCCTGGATAAACAAGAGCATTTTTGACTGAAGGGATGCACTGGGAATATACTGAAGAAGTCCTACAGCTTCACCATCACTTGAACCTTGGTGACTCAAAATCATCAGCAAATCACAGAGTATCATGAAGGCCTGTAACATACACACATGCCAAACAAGGATTTAGGAATTTGGACAAAAGCTGCCAGAACAATATTTTTTCATCTTCATTATCAACTATTATTCCTATGAGACCAAAACTCTGTCTTTGGGCCTAGTCCTCGGGGGGAGGAGTACCCAGAGCTCAGCCCCTCTGGAGATCAGACCTTGTGAGAGCTGCGTGTTTAATCCCCACCCCTATCTGCTGAAGATTTGCAAACTTGTATAAAAAACTCTTCTAAGAAGTCTGGGAAGCTGAACAACTGAGCACTTTGTCCCTGATTTTCCATTTCTGTAGTTACATTCTCAATAAGGAAACCCATTTTTTCAGGCATTTATAAACAAACGAGAGCAGTAAATTCATTGACACCAAGAGTGAGTGCAGTGATTATTAAAAGAACTGCAAATGTAAATACAAAAATTTAATTTACTTCAATAATATGTGCTGAGGTGCCCTGTCAACTACCCAAATTAGAAGGAGCATTCAGCACATCAGCAACAAAAAGAGCAACCTTTTGCTTCCTCCCTCACGCCCCTTTTTAAGTTTCCTTGAGTCACAGATCGCCACCCCTCCAACCCAGCACACACCAAATTGTGACTTCAGTTTATTATAATCATATTAATACTTTTAGTCTTCAAATCACTTGAAAAACATTAGTCCATCCCAACACCACCTCTTCATGGTAAGTTTTGTTATCTGTTTTACAGATGGAAAGACTGAGGCAGCCAATGGCAGAACTGGGATAGAACTCAGGAGTTCCTCAAACCTCCAGACTTCTTCTCTTCTCTCCTCAGTGCCAGAGACCAACAATGAAGGCAGCCCAGAAGCAGAGAAAGTCATGGGGACACGGGGGAAGTTGTTACATGGTGCATTTTAGTAGTCTTATTCATCATTACTTTACATGTAAAATTTAAGAACATTTTGCAAACTCTTACAATATATTTTATTAACAAAGAGCTGGCTACGTGCAGCATAAGGATTTTACCAGTAGCAGCATTTAGCACAAATTATTGTGAGAAGAAAAAAATATCTTCCTGTTTACATTTTCAGTTCAGTTTTAATTAACACTGCAATTCAGCCCAAGTCCTGCAACTGGATCCACTCCGATGTACCTCTGTGCTTGTGCAGAGCACCATGGTAGTTCAGTGCTCACATTAACAAGGACACCACTTATTTTAAAATAAGACATTAAAAAAGAAATATAAAAGAAGAAAAGGATTTAAAGGAGAACTGAACAAAACACATCATTAAACAAACTAGCCCTCAAAAAACCACTGACCTTTTCACTTAAATCTTTATCTTTATGGCTAAGGTAGCATGCACAAATCTGGCAGAAAAATCTCAACTCTCTGTTCAATGCCAAAACAGTCTCCTGAAAATGTATGGAGAAAAAACAAAGATTAGAGAAATGATGGGCATGGACATCTAGCCAAGAACAGGAATGGAATGCCAGCAAGACATATGCATCTATTGAATCAGTCCCCAAATGGTTACAGTCCTTCTATCACTTCTGAAACAACAAAAACAAAAGATGCTAGTTCCATGGCAGTATCTTATTCTGTATACACGGGTACAAAAGAGGAAGAGGACAGAGTAAAGAAAGCAGCAATACTTAATGCAATCAGAAATTTCTAGACAGAGAAACTACACAGTTGTTTTTATTTGCACGTGCATCAAAGTGTATGAAGATTCTCATTTTTGTAATTTAAAACTAAAATACCCCATGAAGTGCTTAGCATGCTTTTGGTGCGGAGTAATATCAGTTAAAGAGTCATTATTATAACAGAAAACTGATGGTGAGATTGCCTAACATTTTCCCTCGGCATTCTTCATACGTACCATAGTGCATTAAACACACACAAATATACGTAAAGATTGAATTCCAAAAGTTTTCACTGAATATCATATTTTCACTGTTTTGTTTTGAAAATCTATTTAGCAAGCAATCCTGGTCTCCACCGTATGCCAGGATTCAGAAACACAGAACTTTGCACTGCACACACAGATGAGCACTTGTTTAATTTAATTATGCCCTTAAAGAGATTTTTAAAAGTCTCCACTTTTCCAATATTAAAGACTAAGGACAGATAAATGCCTAATCCTAATTGAGTTTCTCCAAGGAAATGTTCATAGCATTATTCTGGGAAAGCTTGTCTCCTTCAGCCATCAAAGGACAGCAAGTGAATTTAAATCTTTAAAGGACAACACTTGGGTTTCAGAATTATTTGCACTGGCCAACCTTGGAAGAAGACCTCTCCACAACTGAATGTAGCTGCCATAAGAGAGCAAAGTATGTGCACTGTAGAGCTGGTAGGATAACCTGGAAATAAAAGTACATATCTTTTAATAACGTGAAAGGCTTTGTAGTGAAAGTTCAGTACAAAACGAAGAATCAACACCTCATACTCTGTAGGCTGCTTATACTAGTATTTCTGCAGTATGAGACATTTAGATCCCAAAACCAGATTCAGTAGGTTTACATGCAACTAAGCATGACTTCTTCAGAAACTTTAACACTAGATTAAGCCCTTGTTTCACTAAAGCACTTACGTCTCAGTGACTTCAATGCAGACAAAGTACATGCTTAAGTGTTTTGCTAACTGGCACTAGTTATGCATGGCCAGTGAGGCTATCAGCTTGTAAAGCTGGGCAGTATTTCTACCTCCAGCACAGTGTTAAAGCTGAACAGAGAACTCGAGGTTTGTAGCTTAGACAATAGTTAAAAGCAAATTGGTGTCACTGAAGTTCCTTTTGCAAGTAATGGGTCTGAAATATTTTCCCTTCTGGTTAAATTCAATCTGTGAGTGACAAGCAAATCCCTGAATTATTAATACTCTGTTCAGAGCGACATTGCACAATTGAGAAAGAGAAGCCCTAATATTCTAAGCAAAGGACTAATCCAGACTCAGAAAATGCCCCTCCTCCACAGCATAGCCTTGGGTAAACTTTGCACTAAATTCATTCACATCCTAATTCCACTGACTTCAACAGGGTTATACCACAGATAAACTTGGCTCTCTGGATCTCAGTTTCCCAAGCTGTGGAATGGGAATAACAACATTCATCTTCCTTACAGGATGCTGGTGTAATGTTTAGTTAATGTTTGTAAAATACTCTGACTAGGAGAAATGCTTTATTAATGCTAAGTATCATTCATTTACCTGAACAGGTAAACTCCCATACTGCATCTCAAAAACCAGCAGCTTTGAAGTCTTCCCATAGAGATTCCATTTGGTGAGATTATGAGCACTGCCAGTTGAAAAGGAAATGAAATATCAGGCTATGATCATCATAAAGAGAAGAGATAAAAGCTACTGTTTCTAAAAGTCCCATTTCTCCCCACATGCAACCTATTCCTAAAGCAATAATCACAGCTACCAAAGAGATTATGCTTTTATTTGGGGAAGAGAGGCTAATGACCTTCACAGTGATACCTAGATTTATTAGGAGAAGTAAGAAAAATCTCACCTACAAGTAGAACAAGCAAGACGTATATTCTTTTTGCCAGCATCTAATGGATACCAATGACTTTCAGTGAAAACTAACTGACAAACACTGCACAAAAAATTACAGTTTTTCATATGCTGGATCCTTTTGTTCCCTATGATCCATATAATTAATCTGGAAATAAATGGCCTCCATTTATGCACTCTATGTGGGCAGGTAAAGCACAAGGATCTCTCTATAGTTTGATGACAAATGTTAAAGCTGGTCATAATTTTTTCCTCTACAGTGAAATCTGCTAAAAAGAGATGCCTGAAATCCTCCAGTATAAAGTAGTTCTCGTTACAGACAGAAAAAGGGAAATACAGGTTTAGTACAGCCCAATATTAACTATAGCCTACTGTTCCAGCAGTTATCACACAGTCTTGCTTCAACAATGCAACTTATCACACACTCCTACTGCAAAAATGCAACTTGCGTGAATCAAAGGAATGGGAATATGGAAAAGGAAACTGAAATTCTACACTTTTTCCACACAAACTAGGAACGCTCTTTCCCAACACTCCTATTTCCCAAAAAAGATCTCAGGCTTCATGCCTTAAACTGTCTGAGAGCTCTTTTTGAAGCAATGGGAGAATCTCAGCAATGTGAGATGAAGGGAAAGCTACTCCTAGCCCCTGGCCCGGTTCTGCCACACTCAGTAGTATCTTACTTGGTGAGGAGTCTCAATCAAGTCATTGGTAAGATCCTACTCAAGGTGAGTAATGGTTGCAGAACTGGGATACAAGTGAGCAAGCAAGAGCGCTCTCCACTACATGAGAGCAAGGCTTCAGACACTTGCTTTTTGAGAGATTGAGACCTGACAAATTAATGTATTGTTAACGAGTTAACGTATTGTGCCTGCTGTCAAACATAGTGCTCTTACTGCCTTCTCTATTGGCTGATTGTCAGTCTCAATACTAGGATATGGAAACAGCCCCAAGGAATGGGCTTACATGTAGACAGTGGTATCCTGACTCCATAAGCACTCCCTGTACAGACCTCTGATTGACTTCATTACTGCCACTCAAGCCCTACTATTAATTTCAAAAAGAATTCTATGCACAGAGAGCCTGCCAACATTTCGGAGAGTCTAGAAACTAACAGGAAAAAGTACTTGTGATAAAAGGAATTCCACCTGACCACTTTATGCACAAACATTGCACCTACTGACTATTTTTATTCTTTTTTGAAAGCTTGATTAGCCAACCAACCAACAGCAATTCCTGCTTTATCGCACCTCGGTAAGGTTGCAGTGTGCTAGCGGATGGGAGAGGAAGTTAGTAATCAGATAAACAAACATCTCACTTATGAAAAGCTGCTATTCTTCTCAAAGTGGAGTATATTCGGCAAATTCCTTCTTCATCTGTGCAAAGACCTTCTCCCTAAATCACACAAGTTAGGAAAGAGAAAAGAGTGAACAGCGGTGTTGTGGGGCAGTTGCTAGCTCCTCTACTAACACAGCCTTAAATGAGACATCGTCCCAGTTTTGGGAACCATTTGCCCCTTGATTATGTTCCCTAGACCCTTCTCTGAGATAAAGAATAATGTACATGGGCTGGAAAGAAGTTATATGTCTGGGAAATGCCATGCTGTTATCCTTGCATTAGAACATCTCGTAACTGAACAACCCACAGCTGCCTGCCTCTCTACACTCTAATGTACTGGTAATAAAAAACTACAAAGTCATCTAATGCAGACATTCTCACGTTGTGGTATGTGGATGGACCATTGTTTGACCCATCAAACTAGTGGTCTGCAGAGAGCTGGCTGATCCCATGGTGCTGGCTCTCCTTGTTTTCAGCTGCCAAATCACAAAGACAGCTAAACATACATTAAATACTTTCCTAAGATTACTTTCCCATATATGCAATTGCTGTACTTTCCACAAGGATACGACACAATCACAAATGGCAAGGGAGGTATTCCTTCCTATCAAGAATTAGAAGAGAGGGGTTCCATAAGACAACCTCCTTATTTAGCTGCGGTCCACACTACAAAAGTGTTCAAGAACCCCGCTCTACCTCTTATAACCTTGTTTCTAATTTTAAACAAAATATTCACACATTGGTGTAGATGTCTATTTAAACTACCAAAATAAATCCAATGTGATTTTTTTTCCTTGACACATCCACAGTATCCCAGCACCCGATAAAAAAAAACACTTGTTTGAACTTCCATACTATGCATGACACCTGTTTGCGATGGCACAGTTAATCATCTACATGCTCCTGTTGTTCAAATCAGCCAGCAAGCTATTCATATCTCCCCGGCTGTTTCTGTTTTTGAGCACTAATGAAAAACTCAGAGAGACTCAGCAATCCTCCTGCCAAAAGCAAAAGCCACTTTCAAGACACAAAAGCTACTTTAATCTGATCTAGTACGTACAGAATTATCTTTAAAAAAACACAACCAACTGCCAAGTTATAAAGGGCTTTTTGCTTACTGCCAGTATGTAAAAATACAGAATTTTACCTTCCCTAAAATGTGTATATCTCATAGATCCACCTAATGCTTCCCATTAGATCTTAGATGGGCATTTTCAAATAGCAATCTGAACCCCCTGTAGCCCAGGGCTAGAATATCCATTGGCATTCGCTGTAAGAATCTGCATGATAGTGTATGCCCAGAAACCCATTCCCTAGTGCCATAGACGACACCATCCATTCTCTGCCCTTTCTTCCTGCCAGAACACAATTTTCACTCCTTTAAAATGTAAACAGACAGCCATTTCAGAGTATTCAGATTGCCTCTGTAAGCTTTGGTCTCCTCAAGCAAAGAAAAACAATGTATTACCAGTCCATCTCTCCCTTGGATTTATTTCATTTTGATCCTGAAATGTTCCAGGTATTTCTACTTCCAGTCACACGCACCTCATGCCAAGAGTCATCCAGCAGCTCATTAAGTTTGTCCACCAACTCATCTATCAGCTGAGTTCTGGCAAGATCCGCTCTCCTGTGGATGGCCAGTTCTTCATTGCAGAGGATATAATATGCCCTGGAGCAAGCCTCGAGGACAGCCATGTCAGAGTGTTCAGCTACAATGCCTTTAACCACTTTCAGCAAAGCATGCAAGTGCTGCAAGTGATCATGATGATAAAGTCAAATCAACTTTATGCTTATTTATGTTTATGCCTTTTTACTTCATACAACTAAAAACAAAATAAATGCCAGTGTGGGGAGGACAGAAGGGATTACAGGTCAAGATTCTGTTTGTTGCTATAGGTCTCCAATAGTCTCTTTTTCTGTCATATAAGAACATACTGTATCGGACCAATGGTCCACCTAGCCCAGTTTCTTGTCTTCCGACAGTAGCTGGTATCAGACGCTTCAGAGGGAATGAACAGAACAGGGCAATTATTTAGCAATCCATCCCCTATCATTCAGTCCCAGCTTCTAGTAGTCAAGAGGTTTACGGACACCCAGAGCATCGGGTTGCATCCCTGACCATCTTGGCTAATAGCCATTGATGGACTTATCCTCCAGGAACTTACCTAATTCTTTTTTAAACCAGTTACACTTTCAGCTTCACAACATCCCCTGGCAACAAGTTCCACAGGTTGTGTTGTATGAAGAAGAACTTCCTTATGTTTGTTTCAAATCTGCTGCCTAGTAATTTCATCAATTGACCCCTTGTTCTTGGTGTTATGTGAAGATGTAAATAACACTCCCTATTCACTTCCTATATACCAGTCAAGATTTTATAGACCTTTATTATATTGCCCTTCTCCCTGCCCAGTCGTCTCTTTTCTAAGCTAAACAGACCCCGTTTTTTAATCTCTCCTCATATGGAAGCTGTTCCAATCATTTTTGTTGCATTTCTCTATGCACCTTCTAATTCTAATATATTTTCAGATGGGTGACCAGAACTGCACATAGTATTAAAGAGGCAGGCATTCCATGGACTTATATAGTGGCATCATGATATTTTCTGTCTTATCCCTTTCCTAAAGCTTCCTAACATTCTGTTAGCCTTTTTTGACTGCTGCTGCACACTGGGCAGATGTTAGCAGAGGCCTATCCACAATGACTCCAAGATCTCTTTCTTGAATGGGAAAGCTAATTTAGATCCCATCATTTTGTATTTATAGTTGTATACCTTAACATCTTCCTAAAGCCTTAATTACGTATTTCAGTCCCAAGTCTAGCAATACACATGACCCTAAATAAGGATAATAGTAGAAGAGACTGAGGAGGAAGAGGGAAGAGAAAAAAAGGCCCTCTAGACACAAGGCTGCCTGATGCAGTAACAAAGATGAAGCATATTTCAGAGCTCCCCTCACTCTGTTGTGGGCTTATTCCGGAGTGGGAAACTGACAGTCCTGTTTGTTACATAAATAGAAACAGATAACAGCACATTTCTGCCATATTGCTACTGCTTTAATTCCTCTCAGCTAACTTTTTTGTGCTGGAAGTATGCAAGGATGTGATTTCTCCCTTGCCTTGTTATGGATATTTACAGGGGGTTAATTTGAGCAATCCACTCCACTTACATATGGGCTTTGCTATTTCAAGGATTTCATCCTTCCATTTCTGAATTCCCTTCCTCCACATGCAGATATACTATCCCCATTCTTCTCTTGCAGTTACTACCCTCCCTCAGCAGCTGATAAGGGAGACAGTCTCCAATGAGAATGCAGCCTCATTCTGCAGTAAGCTTCTGGGAGATGCAACCTGGAAACACGTTGTAACTCCCCCTCCTCTCCAACCAACAAGAGGTCAAGAAGCAAGAAGTATTAGTTTATTCCCAAAGCTGGGCCTCCTGCACAAAGCCATAAATCATTATCCACCAGGGCCTCAGGCCAACCTTGGGTATACCCATACAGACAAATGTTAAAGCATTTCCCTGGTGGCCTGAGTTCAAATATGAGAGGTATCAACAGGGTCTAAGTATTTCTTCGTGTCCTGACAGTCTCCTGGCTGTAACAAGGTCTTACTACACCCTGTAAATTGTCTCATAAATTTGTTATATTCCACGCACACACCCAACTGCCCCAATTCCTATTCACCTTCTCCAGACGTCCAGTACTGTAAACATCTAAATCATAATACTGGGGAATTTGCAGGAGGTTCGCCACTTTTTCAGTATCTGCTGAATACTGCAGAGGAAAATAGGATATGAGTGCACTGCAGGAATTTTAATGAAATATTTAACATGCGCTCATGAAACAGCTGCTAGTTACCTTTGCCAAGAGCTGAGGAAGCACCACAATAAAGTGCTCAGTAATTTTGGTACAATCCTCCAGTTGTATTTTCTTCTCTTTCGCTGACAGGATCTACAGACAAAACATTCTGCTTCAATTATAAAATACTCTTGGAGTTGACTGGAATTTTACACTTACCCCAAGATTAACCTTGCATATCAATATACCTTGAACTAACACAAACCACGAGGCTGAGGTAAAGATTTTACCCCCTGAATGGAACTCCCCACTTGCTTTTTTTTTAAAAAAAAATAAAACACTTGAGTTAGTGCTGAACAAACAGACTGCTGTTTGGATGCAGGCTGCTTTATAACTACATCTACTGATGGATAAAATGGTAACTGTGTGTCGTTAACATGCTTCCACTGAGCTGAACTTCCTCTGAAAGCTCATCTCATTCAATATCCACTGATAATAAGATGCTTTGTCTGGAGGTCAAAAGGCATTGTGCTTGTCTTGTAAAAACAATGCTGTTCTCTTTCTGCCTATGTACCTCTGGCTGGGAAAGTGCTTTGGGCAGAGCACATAGGGAGGACAAATTTGACTGCAACACAATAAATGTATTAAAATAAAATCTACTGACCTTCTTGGCTGCTCCTCTGCCCACAGGGGGGTGACCTTCAGCTGCTTCTCGAACAGTCACTAAGATTATTTCAATGAGGGCACTTTCCTGGGCATCACTCAATGCTGTAAGCAAATCATTGTCCCTTCAGTATCTCACAAAAGAAAAGTGTGGCTAATGAGAAAAGTCTACTCATTCTTCAAAACAACTTTGAGGGGTGGGGAGGGGGAGAGACAGAGAAAAACAGAGTGGCTAAAAATTGCTGGAACGTTTGCTAAATCAAACCTGAATGTGAATTGAAATTATTTTCTATGATATACAGAGTTTAAAAAGCAACTATTTATTCTACGGCCCCTTTGGGAATTAGGTACCTATGCGCCTAGCAGCATCTTTAGGTGCCTAAAAATATCTTTAAAAATCTGGGCCTACATGTTTTGATCCCACAGCAAAGAACTGCCTCTAGTTCTGCCACAATAAACATTACTCAAGAGATTTTTTTATATAAAACTTAAACCCTCTAAAATATTTGATTTCTGAAAGCGACATTAAATTCAACACAGCATCTTCGTTTTCAGTGGTGAACATTACCTGCACAGTACTGTTTCAATGAGATCAGTGCATTTAGGTTCTTCAGCTCAAATACAAAAACCAGTAAACCCAATATGCCCCTTGAAATGTAAAAGGTAGATTATGATTTCTGAATACAAAGGAATCTTCTTCTGACCTCATAGTGAAGTTATTCTGTGTGAGTCACTACAACCACAGCTACAATACACACACTGTGATTCACAGAAACTATCTGGAATTTTAATTTACTTCAGAATAAAATGAATTTTGCTGAGTTTATTATAAGTGGATTCCACTGTATTTGCCAAATAAAGCAACAGGTTCAGTGTCAAAGAACTGAAGTTTTCCCAGAAGAAAATGGGCTAAATTCAGACTTCATGTGTAAGGGAGTGAAATTCCAATGAAATTTCATCCTCTTCCATCAGACCTGAGGCTCATCATCTTCTGGGGAAACTTTGGCTCAATGATACTAAACCCGTGACTCTAGAATCACATACAGCTCCTCGGGACCCTATATGTGACTCTTCTGTAATCTAAGGATTGGACTGGTGATTCTCTCATCCAGCAAGTAGAGAGCCATTCAACACCGTTTTCCCAAAGCTGTTTGACACACACCTGACTGTTGAGGAGGAAACAGTGCGTAACAATAACACTGGGGCCACTAGAATCCCTTCTTACCCCTCTGAGCAGAGAGAGAGAGAGAGAGAGAGAGAGAGAGAGAAAGAAGAAGCATTCTTCACCCTCTGCTTCTCAGCAGACAGGAAGGAAGGAAGGAAGGAGAAAGAAGACAGGAGGGAGGAGTCACTGAGAATCATAAATATTCATGGCATAATTGTTGGATAGTGTTTCCACAAGGTTTTCGTAGAAATATTGCGTCAATATTTGAGGACATTAAGTCATGGCAGGACACTGAGCCAAAACTGTTTTGTGGCTCTCTGCAACCAAGAAGCTCTCCAAGTGACCCTGCTACAATTTAAGATGAAGGAAGTTTTTTTCTAGTAAATAAAACAAGAGTAATTTGGGCAACACTAAGGGCTTAGCTCACCTACCTTCTCCTTCTTCAGCATCTTCCAATAAAATAGTGGTCATGCACTCCCAGTCCTTCAGCAAACTGGCTGCCCAATCCCACAGGCTGTCTACGAGGTATGTGACGTGTTTATGTAACTAGAGATTAAAAACATAAACCTACAGCATCAAACATTTATTGAAATGTGAAGACAGCTTATTACATATTTCCCCTCTCCTTCTCTCATAAAACCATATGTGTGTGTATGTGTGTGTGTGTATATATATATATATATTTCAATGTGTGTATTTTTTTACTAAACCCAAACTAAAAAATAATTCTTCAGTTTGATATATGGGGAATAGCATAAGGGAAAAAGAGTTATTTAAAGGACAGAAGAAAGATTTCCTAAAAAGACTAATCTCCCCAAAGCCATCGTGAATAGCACTTTTTTATTACTGTTGGTAACACCTAAAATGCCCACTCCCATTTAGGAGCCTGACATGAGTTATACTTTAGTTGCTATCCCTGGCTGAGCAGTCCTAGTTTTTTCAGAAAGCCAATTCAACATCACCTCTCTGCATCGATACACCTGTAAAATAAGAGTCTTAGTACAACTTCACTTTACTGAAGCTCATCCTGGAGTTGAGAATGTATCATGTTCCAAGATCAACAGTCCTGATCATGCAACCAAAAAAACCTTTCAAAAGGAAGTCTTCTCCCCACTCACTTCACTTCTCCCTCCGATTTCCAGCAGCACCTCACTACCAACTCTCAGCTGCACTGAATCGGAAAGGCTTCCCCTCATCTCTCTGTCCATCATATCATTATCTACGTTCTCCTTACCTCACTCTCCAAGAAGAAAGTGATTAATTTTCTCATGTAGCTGGGATTAGCCCCAAACTTCCCTCTTCCTTTGGGTGGGACTTCCTCTTCAGTTCCCTGATAACTAAGCAGCCTGCCAACGGAAAAAGAAGTCAGCCCAGTTCTGCTGTGTACCTTTAGATTACTCAGTGAAGAAGTACATATTCTGTAAGGATTTCAAGCAGCTTGACTTCTTTCTTTTAAAATCTATTAATCCATTCAGTAAACATCAAATTCTACCGTCAGATGGAGGGGGGAAGCACTAGATTATTTTTAGCTGGAAGTTCTCTCTGTGAAAGCAGGGACTACCTGCAACCATTGATAGTGATTCCTGCCAGTTGTCTGGGCAACATAGATAGATTCCATGGCAATGAATGCACAAATGGTTAGGGCACTTATTTATCCTGTAAAAGTACTCACCAAACTGATGGTGAATGTACACTGTAATTTAGATGTAACCATAAAAAAGAAATATCCTTCCTATAAAATCTTACTGCCCAGCAATACTTCATAATATGGTACATCTAGTCTCTGAAAATTAAGCCAGGCTTAGGGGTATGTCTACATTGCAATGTAAGACCAGGTTTAGTGGGACTAGAGTCAGTTGCCCTGTGTTAGAGAACTCAGGGCTTAAGTATCCCTACTGATTCTTAACCCTGTCTTATGAATTTTCTAGCCCAGGCTTGAACCTGGGGGTCAGGAGTCCACACTGCAGCACACAAACCAATCGTATCACAGGCTTCCTAGCACCCTCCCAAAATGTGGCCACTCTAGCCCTCTAACCATGGTGCAGTGTAGGAAAACTTTACTGCCCACCCTGCATGTTATAGGAAGTTTGAACAGCCTGCCAGCACAGTCTGCCAAGCAACACGGAGGAGACCCCTTTTCAAGAAGTTCTCGTTTGTGCTTTCACTCCTGTGTCAGGAAACAGGCAGGGCTTCCATGAGGCACTGGTTGACATTTCAGTGGCATTTTCTGACCCACCAAAGGTACCTGACAGAGCTTAAGATGGAGCAGGAGGAGGCAGAGAAGGTGGAGTACCCAGACATGGCAGACTCATACTGTCTGATGCTGCTCAGTACACAGAATAGCAGCTGATGCCCCCTATGTAGACCGGCACTTCTGGCGCAGGGCCACAAGCACAGACTGGTAGGATCACATCGTCTTGCAGTCCTGGGATGAAGAAAGCCACATTCCTGGAGCTTTGTGAGTGGCTTGCCCTAATCTTCTAGAGTAAAGACACACATATGAGGGCAGAAGCAGGTTGCTATAGTCATCTGGAAGATGGCTACCCCAGACTGCTACAGGTCTGTTGCCAACCAGTTTGGCGTTGGAAAGTTGACTGTAGGTAAAGTGATGGTAGAGGTTTCTGAGGCAATCAGGCATGTGGTTTATCCCAAAGTGATAAGCATAAAAGATATTCTTGAGGTAACTGCTGGTTTTAAGAGAATGGGGTCTCCAAACTGCACAAGGACCATTGATGGGACCCATGCCCCATAGTTTGCCCTCCTCAAGGAGCACATGAGTACATAAATGGCAAAGGGTACTACTCCATTGTTATGCAGGCCCTTGTGGACCACACAGTTCAACTTATGAATGTCAATGTGGGCTGCACTGGAAAGGGTCATGCTGCCATGGTTTTCTGCCAATCGGGAGTCTACATTCATGGCTGGGACACTAGTTGCACCAAATGACACTGTCATAAATGGAGTTAGAGTCCCCACCGTTATTCTGGGGGACTCTGCACAGCCCCTTTTGCCTTGGCTTATAAAACTGTACCTTCATTTCAGAGGTCCTAGCACAAGACCATTTAATTACACTCTCAGCAGGTGTAGAAGGTTGCTGAATGAACTTTTGGAAGATTGAAATCTCATTGGAGATATCTACAGACCCATCTGGATGCCAGTGTCATCAATGCTGTGCACATCACTGTGGCTTGCTGTGCTCTTCACAACCTTTGTGAAGCCAGAGATGAGCCATTTCCCCCTGAATGGACCTATGGTAGTGAGGGACAGCTGAGTTGGTACACTCAGCCAAAAAGTGCACTTACCGCAGCTGGAGCTGGATTCACGTAAGCAACAGAAGTCAGGGATTCTCTGTGTTCCTACATTATGGATTTGTATGGCTCAATGGAGGACTTGGGTGCTCCCTGCTCCTCCGAGCCCCAGCCCAGGGCCCTGGCAGTGGCAAGGGTACTAGCCACCGAGTCAGTGGGGATCCTCCTAAAACATGCTGACTGGTTCCCCAATTCCCCCACTGTAGCAACGTTTAAGTCCTCTAGCTACTTCCAACCCTGTCTTCTGTGGCGATGATCCACAATACCCTGGGGCCTGCAGCTTCCTCAGCTGGTGCAACTCCTGGCAGCTTGGTCCCTCCTCTGGGTTCGTCCAACAGCCCACAATCCGTCTGGGACTCTGCGTGCATAAGTTTGGGGTTCGAAGCCTGTCGCAGGAGAAGGCTGGCAGTCTGTGTCCCCTCTCTTCAACAGCCTGCCCCGACTGAGCTGCTCGGCTCCCTCTTATATCCACTCTCCAGCTGGCGCGTGGCCTCCTCGGCCCACAGGATAGAGATAGCTCTTGGAGAACCAGTTCAGGGCAAGCATGCCCCATCACAGATGTAGTGACAGCAATAAACTTTGTTGATGATATAAAGCTTTATTTGTAAAAGTATTAAAACAGTATAACAGTCACCCAATGCCAGGCAGGCCAGCTGGCATTACACCACCCAAAAGTTACAACAAACAAAACAAAAAAGTGCATCAAGAAATGCAATCATGACAGAAGCACAGCCCTACTGCTGCATGTCACGTGTCTCCTCCTCCCCCATTCTCCTTTTCCTTTCTTCCCTGTTTTCTGAACACTTGGTGCCAGGTGGAGGTAACCACCAGTGAGGGTTTAGTTGCCCTGCTCAGCTGCTCATGGGGCCCAATTACAATTACATGGGCCACCCAGACATGGAGTTTTCCAAGATGTTTCTGGCCTGGGCTGTTTCTCCAGTGACAGGGGATGATGCATCAAACAGCTCCTATGAGCATGGACTCATTTTCTGGTCCTTTTCCAAAGCGTGCTCTGGGATAAGTTTCAGCACCAGATTGATTTCATCATCCTCACTCGGTGCCTGCTGCTGGCTCCCATTGGACTCCAGGCTGGATTCTGGGGCCAACAGCGCACCATTGCAGCAGATCAGGGCCATTGTGCCCCACTGCTGGATCCGTGCTGGGGTGCAGTGCCCAACACCAGGTCAAACTCCTCCTGAGACTGACATGAGGTTGACAAAAGCATAGGTTCTTGCTCTTACAACACGTTTTATCCAACTTGGACCATACATTGGAAGAAGTGGTCTCCCTCCATTGCCTGATGTATAAGGCACATCAGGTGATATTTCTTTGTGATTTCCATTTTCTCCCTCCACTCCTAAAATTTTTTTAGTGTGAATTTATTGCTCATGAAAGGTGCCAGCCTATTTAAATCCTATTGAAAGGCAGCTTCAATAAGGGAAGGGTGACCCTCAGCTGAAGGAGGAGCCACAGGACCAGGACCTAATGAAGGCCAATTCTACCCTAGGAAAGAATAGTAATACCAGTAGAACACAGCACAGACACAGATTATACCAGCAAAAGCACTTTTTTTGCCAGTGTGACTTAGTCGACACAAGAACCTTTGCCAGTATTAAAATGTCACACAGACCCCAACACTCCCCTGCAAAATAATAAAAAGTCATCACCCCACCAACCAATTATACTACACTGACAAGTTCTAGTGCAGACTTGGCCTAAGCACAGGAGACAAAAAATGACAAATAGGAATGGGAGGATTATAGGGTCAAAAGAAGGGAACCAAAAGATGACAGGAAGCAAAGAATCCCAAACAATGCAGACTGCTCTGAGGAGGTGTTTAAAGAGACAGGGGAACCACTCAGAAGAACTCTGCCCCAATGTGTGCATGGGCAAGGGAATGGAAAAAGGTCCCCAAGTCACAAAGAACTCTGCTCCCATTGAGCTTCCTCCTCCAGGACTGATGGACAGCCATCTTGGCCAGTGCCAAAAAGGGGTGGACAAGGAGGTCTATCCATAGACACAGGTAAAGCATGGAGTGCAGCAGTGAAATGTTTACCACACTGCATGCCTGTGTTCCTCAAACCTGACATGGAGAGGCCACTAGTAGCATAAGGGCAGGTAAGCCTCTGTGTAGATTTAAGCCTGGCCCTTCTGTGCCAAATCTGCCAACAAAGTCGTCAACTTGTGCCATGTGTGGTTGTGGTTTATGTGATGTAGATCCTTTTGCACTGGTAACAGCATGAACATCAGCAGCTCATTTGACATGAACCAGACAGTCACTTGCGAAGATTCCAATGGAATATTAATGAGATGCTGATGCTACAGGTCCCATGTTGCAATGGAGGGCCACGAATAAAAAGTTTATCAAGGCAGCATCTCAAATGGCTAAGAGTGGCACTGTTCTGGAGATAAACCACCAGTTTATGACAATATTAGCTCAGAGAGTTGGGGGCCTGCAAAACAAGCAGGATAGGGCTAGGAGATGTGACAAGAGACACGTCAGAGAAAGGTTTTACTTCATTTTCTTTGTGTTGGGCCTGGATTCCAGGCCTCATATCATTTTGCTGGGTGGGAATAAACAACAAGGGGGAGAGGGAGAGAAGAGGTGTGAATAATTATGGTCAGCTTTTAACATTGCCTCTCCAAAGCCTTGCCAATAGTATTTTCACCAATTGTTGTTAAACAAAATACAGACTTTCATCAAGCTGTAGATACAGAATATTTATTAATTCCCTCTGTAGCATGGCAGTTCCATTCATTTCCCGCATCCATTATCATAAAGGCCCATTTATAAAAGTTACTCCTGGGAAGTTAGATTGTATATTTCATTAACTTGACTGAAAATCGGGAGGATTTTTTAATCTGTGCACTCTCTCATTATTCAAAGCCTTTACAACGTATAAGGCAACTTTCAAGGGGAGAAGAAGAGGCCACCTTTGCAATTAATCATAAACAGCTACAAAAAAATCCAGCAGATGCCAAGTGATCAACTGGCACATCAGAAGAAAAGCAACAGGGAAAATGTAGAAAGGAAGGCTGCATGGTCCTTGGCATGATACAATACCTGTGGATTAGTCAGTTATCTTATACTTTATTATAGTCTTGTACCTTTCTCATGCTTGTTTAACATGCTGAGGCTGGGAAGTGAAACAGTTAGCCCCAGACAGCAGCCCTCCACTTATTTGGCAGAAGAAAGCACATCTGGTATCCTCCAGAGACGAGTCACCAATTGAAAGATAAATGTTTAATGTTCCTCTTAAACAAACCCATTTTCACTCTGAAACAATGAGAATATGCAAAAAGTAGCCAGGCAGAGATACCTTTTGTAAAGGAATTCCCCAGCTGCTACTGCCAAAGGTCTGTGCATGGTGTAAACAAACTGGAATAAGGTTTCACAGTCTTCAGATGATAACGCATCCTCACAGTTCCTGTGCAAAGATATAATACAAGTTATTATGCTTATTTAGCTAGAAAGGATTGTACGCATGCTAAGCCTGACCTATGCCTAATATTGGACCTGAATCTCCACTGCCTTGTAGTTCACATGGTCAGTTACACGTCTGCAAATTGAATCTTGATATGCTACCTAATCAGAGGAGCAGCATTTTTGTACTCACTTTGTAGAGATGAAAGTGTCTACACAAAGTACAAGGAATGAAGAATCAGGCTTTCTGTGTGGGCATAAACATTCACATAAAAGCCTGGTTAAGGCTGTTGGGTTCTCAAGGCCAAAAAAAAAAAAAATTAGTTATAAAAAAGGAAAGTCATGCATGACACAATATTTTTAATCTTGGATAGTTTGCCACAGAACATTATACTATAGATCAAATATCCTTTATTTTTCCAATCAAAATTGTTTAAACCTATTTAATCAAGATTTTAAAACTCATACTTTAGTACAATGAGCTTATAAAGAAACCCATTTTAAAAATCATGGGAGGAAGCATGCTCAATAGCAAGATGACCGGCCTGCCAAAGACCATGACTACTTATTGAAAAACTTAAAAATTGCAGTTTTTGCAACAAGTATATAGCCTTACTAAGGACATTTCTCATTTATATAGTTCTTTACACACCTTCAGAGCATCACATGAATATTAATCAATCCTCCAAAACACCCTCTGTGAGGTCAGAAAGTATTATTATCCCCATTTTACAGTGAAGGAAACTGAGGCTGAGAGGTTGAGTGACTTGCCCTAGGCCACAGAGGGAGTCGAAGATCAAAGATGAGATTAAAAGTTAGAAATTCCAATCTCCTTCTCCTGCGCTCATGCCATTAGACAACACTGTCAACAGAACAAAGAGCAATGAGACCCTTCCACTTCTGGAGTAGTATGGGAGGGTAAAGGTGAGCTAAATATCCTGCGGCAGAGATTACATTGTAGGGGGTTTATTTATTTATTAGTTATGCTATCAGCCAACCACCAGCTTTTTTGTCACCAGCACTGCCTTAGCTCTTGGTATCTTGACAAGTCACAAATTCAAAAATACAACACTTCTGGCACCCTCAAATCGTATTCCCTAGCAGGTTAATATTAGACACCTGGGCCTCTTGTTGACAACTACTTGTACTGATATTGGGTGAAGGTTGGTGGGAGATTGTCTTTTTTTTTTTTTTTGGTCATAAACAGCTCTTAAACTAATCTATAAACATTGGCTGTGGTTTAAAACAGTAGGAGAGTAGTGGGTTGGAAACCCCAGGATACTTGAACAGAAGGCATGTGGTCTGTTGGCTTTTCACTTCTGTGAGCCAACAAGCCCACCCACTGCTTAAGGCCCCTCCCCCAGCCTAAGGGGAGGAGCCACTGGACCCCAAATGCAACTGAATGCTTGAAACAACAAATGAAAAACCAGAAAGGGGCGTGGGGGTCACATGTGTAAACAAAGGAAACTGGAAGGGGACACCAAGCAGAGAGCCTCAGACAGCGTCCACTGCTCCTGGAAGGTGTCAAGGGAGCCAGCGACGCTGCCCAGAAGAACTCTGCCCGGATACGAGATTTCACAAGGGAACGGAAGTAGGCCCCATAGTCACAGAGCCCCCCCGCCAACCTCCTCTCTCTGGTCTTGTAGATAGCCAATTTGGCCAGGGCCAGGAGGAGGTTGACGAGGAGGTCCTGCGACTTCATGGGGCCACGGATGGGGTGTGCATAAATGAACAGGTGCGGGGAGAAGTGCAGCCAGAACCTCAGCAGGAGGTTCTGGAGGACCTGGAATAGGGGCTGCAGCCTGGCTCACTCAAGATAGATGTGCGCCAGGGTCTCCCTCATGCCACAATAGGGGCAGGTGTTGGGGTGAGGGGTGAACCGTGCCAACTACACGCCCGTGCTCACGGTTCCATGAAGGAGCCGCCAACTGATGTCCCCGGCGGACCATGGGGTCAAGGTGGAATACAAACTGGCTCACCGGATGTCCTCAGCCTACGTAGGTGGCAGCAGGTCCCGCCACTTGGTGTCAAGGCAGGACACAAGGGCGAGGAAATGAAGGGTATGGAGCACGAGCATGTAAAGATGGGCCTGTGGTGCGGTTCAAAAGAGGATCGGCTGCAGGTCATGCAGCCGGCTCGGGGCGTGGGGAGGGGACAGTCGGGTGGGCTCATGGGACTGGGGCCCGATGGAAAGTACCATAGGGCCGGGGCTGAGTGGTGGGCGGGGAGCACCCTCTCGCAGGACCCGCTCAAGGTAAGCCTGAGCAGCAGGGGGCATGGATGCCCTCACCTCCTGGAGTATGCGCCGGGGGGGTGCGAAGGGTGGAGAGCCCCATTCGCCGAGCCAGCGCCTGGGGGTCCACCCAGTCCCCCTGGTCATAGTCCAGGAGGTCTCCGACCTTGGTGCCAAGCAGACATGACATTCTTATTTAAAAATCCATTAATTAAGCAGACAGAATATCTGAATGTGCATCTGTTCTCTCACCTTTCACACAGTGCTCAGCAGTTGCTTACTCTAAGATGTCAAGGTTTACACTTGAAAAATACCTGACAAGTTCAGAGACTACTTACCTCTACAAAGGGCCATACCTATATACTACTACTAAAATGGTAGTTTTAGAAGTGTTTCCTCAATAAAAGGATGCCTTCTTTGTACATATAAGCCAATAATCACACATTCAAATACTTTATGTAGTGCAATACTACTGCTGCAAATTTACAGCCCTTAAAATGCCAAGTGACAGATAAAGGTTAAGCCAGAAGTGCCTGCCAGTATTTAGATGCCTAAAAATAATCATGGCTTTCCACATACCAATTCCATGATATATCATTTTCTACTCACTTCAGTGTGAACAGGCCAGAAAGAAGAGGTGCTCCAGGGAGAGAGCAAAGACTTTGTTTGTTCTGGATGCCCAACATTAGCTGGGAAATCTCACGTCCTTTCTTTTGTTTTACATTTCATAAGATGACCTTGGAAGCAGAAGACTCACTGCCTTCTAAACATCAGAGGTGAGGTTGCACAGGGGCTGCCTACATCATCTCTTGCTTGTATGTAATTACTTATATCCCAAGACAAAAAACCCTTTACATCAAAACAGAGTTAAAGTAATAACATAAAAGTAAAAAAACCAAAAAGTCCACCTTACACGGATGTTGTAATTATCCCAAAACCAAACATTACACACCAAGAAAATACAGAGTAAATGTTGCAATTAAGAAATCCAAACAAGTATGGAAATGCAGAGTTAAGGCATATAAGTAACCTTAATGCTGCTCCCTTACATCACCATCCAATAAGCATGATTATGATTAAGGCATTTTAGTGTTTGTGGTGCCAGATTAGATTAAACTGATTTTTGAGGATATGGGTGGGGGGGGGGGGGGGGTGTTCCAAAGGACACATTTGAGAGGAAAGCAGGCTCTTTTTTCTTTTTAGTGGTCTCAAGAAGGGGACGAGATTAGGGCTGGCAGGCATTTTGAAGAGGAGGTTAGTAGAGGTGGATGGTGGCAGGAAGATGGCTGCAGCATATAAGAGATAACAGAGGGAGTGACTAGTTTATGCCATCACCATCATGAAGGAGGAGAGGGGCCTTTCGCTTTTAGCTTGTTTGGGACAGGCTTGATTCTTCCTTCAGGGAATCTCAATGCATTCCCATATCTCTGTGTTAATGGCATAGTGCCAACAGAATCATGGAGAAGCCATTAATTTGCATTGTACTCTGCTTGCTCTTACTCTGTCCCCCTTCATTACTGCAGGATCTGCCACCACACTGTAAGCCTCAGACATCATCCATTAGAAAGAATCAAGAATGTATTGGGCTAACTTATCAGAGTAGAAAGAAAGCTTCACATAGACACATACTCCCTACATCTAATTTTGGCAATTTTAAGAAAACAAACTTTTGGTTTCACATATCTCTAAAGGAAATAGTTTAAGGGCCACTAACTAAGAGAGGAAGACAGATAATTTCCTTATTTGCATACAAGATGTCTCTCTCTCCCCCATCTCCTCTCAGTCACATGAAAATGTTTTTCACAATAGTATTTAAACAACAGATATAATCCAAATGGTATGCATAGGTTTTCTACCCAGATGGCTTACCCGATCTTCTTGTTAGAGATAATGCATTTTCCTATCAGATTTCAATTTCTTCTCCAGAGACAAATATAGGAGTTACATATGGAAAAGCCCTAATGAATTATCTAGTTCAGTTCCCTGCCAAAGTGGCATTATTTGCTGTGGTATACTTTCTAGTGCTTTGCCAATTCTAATTTTGAAGTGTCTTAAGTAATGGGGCTTCTACCACTTCAGTTAGAGTCAATTTCATAGTCTAACAGAGAAACAGGAAGGACAGGGAAGTCTTTAGAGCACAATTTCTCTCTATCCAATTTCTGGCTCCTGCCAAAGACTGTGTGAAACCAGAAATGCTTAACTTCTGAGCCTCATCTTCCCCTCTATAAAATAAGGATACCACTACTTACCTACCTCAGAGGACTGTAATAAGAATTAGTTAATTTATTATGCCAGTAAGGCATTTTAAATAGAAGGCACTAAGAGTACAAAGCATTAATAGTTCTCACTGACAAGCAGCTTCTCCTGATGCTAAACTTAAGTTTTCTCTCTTAACTTAGTCCCATCATTTCTAATTATACCGAGATTTACATGAGCCAAAATAATTCCTCCCCTGCTCGTTATTTACATCCTCCAGCTATTTGTAGGTTTGTGGATACCCCTTCTAACCTCTCCTCATCAGTCACCTCCTACAGTTACCTAATCATTTTTGTTCCTCTTTTCTAAACTCCCTCTATTCTTTCTGGTAGTGAAGAGCTTCGAAGTGACTACAATAATCCAGGTGCACTCTCACTGAAGCACTATAATGTGGGAGCATTGTATTCCTGTTCTATACCTTGGTCAGTATACCTCGGTACAGGGATGCCCCAAAGTCCTTTTTACTAACATCTTGAATTGCAATTTCATATCTATTTGCCATCCACTAGGATTTCCAAATCTCTTTCAGAATTATTGTTTTCTCACTTCTTTCTTCTACCAAATATCTATGGCTCACATTTTTCCTCCCATTTTATTTCCTTCCTATTTCTAATCCACGGTGCTTTGTATCACCGCTTTGTCCTCATTAATACTGGGAATTACATGAAATTTTGTAGCACCATTAATTTTATGATACCATGTAGAGGCCCAATCAAGCTCCCATCATGCTATTTGCTATACAAGCAGCAAAGGAAGTCCCTCACTCAGACAGATTACCATTAAATTAAAACAATACACAAAAGAAAGGATTACTCACCTTGTGCAGTAACTGAGGTTCTTCAAGATGTGTCCCCCTGTGGGTGCTTCACTTTAGGTGTTGGCGTGTCCACGTGTCGTTGATCGGAGATATTTCCTATCAGTGCTTGTCCGGGTTATGCATGCATCGTGGCTGTCTTGTGGCACCGTTGGCACTCTTTTGGATGCACGTGCGACCCAACCTCCTCTGTTGCTTCTCAACCGTGAAGTCTAAGGATTTGACTCTGAAGTAGAGGGGAGCAGGGTGGGCAGTGGAGCACCCACACGGACACACATCTTGAAGAACCTCAGTTACTGCACAAGGTGAGTAACCCTCTCTTCTTCTTCAAATAGTGTCCCTGTGGGTGTTCCACTTTAGGTGACTTTCAAGTAGTACCCTTAGGTGGTTGGAGGGACTTTGGAGTTGATAGGATGTATGGAGGAGAGTACTGAGAGACAAACCGCTGCATCTGCCCGCGACGCTTGGTCAATAGCATAATGTTTGATAAAAGTGTGGATCGAGGTCCAGGTAGCTGCTTTGCAGATTTCCGCTACTGGTACATTCTTTAGAAAAGCTGTGGATGTAGATGCCACTCTTGTAGAATGTGTTCTGATCTTCTGCAGTGTGGAATTCCTGATTGTTTGTAACATGCATGGATGCAGCCTGAAATCCACTTCTAGAGCCTTTGTGTGGATATGGCCATTCCTTTGCATCTATCCGCAATGGATACAAACAGTTGAGGAGATGATCTAAATGATTTAGTTCTATCAAGGTAAAAAGCTAAAGCATGTCTCATATCCAGAGTATGAAGGAGTGCGTCCTGTGCATTAGCGTGTGGTTTTGGACAAAAGGTAGTTAAATGGATAGGTTGATTCAATTGGAAAGGTGATGTGACCATGGGGATAAATATGGGGTGGGGCCTCAAAGTCACTTTATCTTTGTGAAATATTGTGTAGGGTGGATGTGCCATAAGAGCTCCGAGTTCACCCACATGTCTTGCTGATGTTATAGCAATCAAGAACAAGACTTTCATAGACATGTGCGCTAAGGAGCAAGTTGCTAGTGGTTCAAATGATGGTTTGGTGATGGCTTTTAGAATAAGGTTCAGGTCTCATGGTGGTGTAGGGGAACGATTCTATGGATATGAGTTTTGTATACCTATCATAAAATGTTTCACAATTGGGTGTGTAAAAACAGTGTTATCATCTATATGATTGTGGAAGGTTGTGAGAAAAGCTAGGTGCACTATTATAGAGCTAATTGACAGCCCTGTTTCCTTTAGGTTAAGAAAATATTCGAGTATGGCTGGGATTGGTACAGATGCTGAAGAGATATGTTTCTGTTGGCACCAGGAATTAAATCTGCGCCACTTTTGAAGATATGTCTTCCTCGTGGAAGGTTTTCTGCTGTTTAGTAATACCTATTTTACTGCTTCCAAACACTGTAGTTCTGCCAGTTGGAACCAATTAGGAACCAGACAGTTAGGTGTACCTTGCTCGGATCTGGGTGAACGCTGCATCCCCGTCCTGGGATAGGAGATCCTCTAGGAGTGGGAGGGAGATTGGTGTTCAATCTGACCTTTGTGTTAGGTAAGTGAACCATGGTTGTCTGGGCCACGCTGGAGTTATCATTATTACCATCACTTTGTCCTGATGTATTTTGAGCAAGGTTTTGTTTATTAGAGGGATTGGTGGGAATGTGTAGAGGAGATTCCAGCTCCAAGTGAGGAGGAATGCGTCCCCTTTTGACCCCTTGTCTATACCCACCCTTGAGCAGAAAAGGGGACATTTGCAATTGTATGTTGTGGCGAAGAGATCTAAAGTGGGATAACCCCATTGCTGGAAAATGTTTTCCAGAAGTCCAGAGTGTAGCTCCCACTCGTGATCGTTGGTGAATGTCCTGCTGAGGAAGTCTGTCAGTGCGTTTTGGATCCCAGGTATTGATATTGTGGATTATACACCAATTCCATAATTTTATGGCTTCCGTGAAAAGGGAGTTGGATTTGGCTCCTCCCTGACGATTGATGCTGATGTTGCTGGCGCCGTAGTTGGTGCTGGTGCCAGTGCTGACACCAGAATCAGGTTGGTGCCGGTGGTCGGTGCCAGGGCAGTCATCAGTGCCGATGGTGCCAGAGTTTGAGGCTTGGCTGTTGTCAGTGCCATGCGGATCGCTGGTGCCGAGACTTGTACCAGTGCTGGTGTGATGACGGTTTTTGTTGTTTTATGGACTGTTAACTTTGATGGTACTATGCTCGAATAGCGGTGTCCCGGTTTTTCCTTTTGCTCCATGCCAGAGCTAAAAGGCTGTTTTGACCCGGTGCTGGACAATGTACCCGAGAGACCTGTAGCTTCTTTGGTACAAATTAGTTTAGCTATTGAGGCAAGTGATCTCTTCTTTTTTTGACCGATATCAGGTGGCGTCAAGTGCCTTTTTCTTGCAGTCCTGTCCTGAGAGACCAGTTTTTCTTGACCCGGATCAGAGGCAGGTCTGAGAGACCTTTCTATTAGTAGTAATTTGAATCGTAGGTCTCTGTCACATCTGGCTCTGAAGCTTAAGTTTTTACAGTGAGAGCATTTTTGGCTATATGTCCCTCACTGAGGCACTTGATGCACACAGAGTGGCCATTGGACGCGGGCATTGCGTCTCTGCAGGAGAAACCAGGTGAGTCCGGCATGTCACCACTTTGGTGAGGGAAAGACACTAATTATTCTAAGGTAAGACTAGAAGAAAAAATAATAGGAAAAAACAAGTTAAACTATGACAGAAACTGAGAAAAAAACTGACTAACCGAAAGGAAATTTTGACAATCTGTGAGGAACCGCTGGAGTCTCCGTCTCGGACCGCAGATGGTTGAGAAGGAATTGAGGTCAGATTGTGTGCACGCCGAAAAGAGCGCCAACGGCAACGCAAAACAGCCACAATGCATGCACAACCTGGACAAGCACTGCTAACAAAAATCTCCAATCAACGACACAAGGATGCACCGACACCTAAAGTGGAGCACCCACAGGGACACTACTTGAAGAAGAAATGGATATATACATCTGAAGGAACAGGTAGCAAGGAGGATGGAAATCAGAACATGCATTTAAGTAATTCTCTGCTCCTGCAATGACAGTAGTTAATCACTGCTGAAATGTCTCCCCTGCTGAAAAGGCAAGTTGGTACAGGCTCTTAAAGCAATCTTATCAGAGAGAGTTTAGCGCAGAGCACTTATTCTTCACCCAAGATGTTTAGACTGGCCAGTGCTAATTTTATAAGAGAAAGAGATAAGATTCTTGGTTGGATTTGTGGATTATTCATGTAAGTCCCCAACTCCCACCTTCATCTTCCCAATAATTAAACCAAACCAGCAGGGCTTAGAGTGACTATGAGCGCTGTTGGCTCTGCAACAGATGGAGCAGAAACAAAGACAACAAGTATGTAGTTGCTGGACCTCTGCCATGGCTTAATCAACAAAAACATGCACTCATTTTATTTACGAGGAAATATCTTTTATGATGGACAAGTGTTGTTTGGAAAACTTAGGAGGAACTGCTCAGTGCTGGAAATCTAATTTTAAACTTTGTTTAGACAAGTCTTTCCTAAAAATAAAAACAACCAATAAACTTTTTGACTATAGTTTGCATTCATGAGTTTAGTGAGAACATGAACCCAACAATAAAGCCAGAGAAGCTAGACAGCTGCAGTGCCAATATAGCGTTTGTTGGTTCAGATATAGAACAACACCATCCTTAAATGGTTTAAAGAGTCATTGTATTTTAACAATGGTGTGCTACTCCTCCTAGCACAGGGCCATGTTATGTACATAGATGGTGTAACAAAGTACAATGGAATATCTATGCAATATGGAGAAGCAAATGTCATATACAAAGTGGTCATTGTGTTTATATTAGTAATGGTAATATGTACCTACTATTAGTGTCAGTTAAATAATGGTACCTCCTGTAAAAAAACAAGTTATGTCACTAATGAACATATACAATGGGCCCAATTCAGTTCCCATATATAGGCTGGTGTAAGCTTGGAGTAATGCCACTTACATCAGCGGAGTGTCAAGTGTGATAATAAAGCAGCACTTCAGTGCACAAGAATATTCTGGTACTGTAATGCAAACAAAGGTTCGGAAATTAAACAGTTACTACTATCCAAGTCAGACATACTTGTGCTAGCTCTCATCGAGTTAGCGCGCTAATAATAGTGCAACCAGGGTAGCACAGGCAGCAGCAAGGGGTAGCTTAGGCTAGCTGCCCCAAGTACAAACCAACCTGGACCCCATGCATATGTACTTGGGGTGGCTGATCCAGGCCGCTGCTCCCCACTTCCTGTGCTACCACAGCCACACTATTTTTAACATGCTAGCTCGATCACAGCTAGCGCAAGTACGTCTACACAAGCTGTGAATCGCACCTATAACTCCAAATGTAGACATACCCTAAGACTGCTTGCTGATAGCACTGTCTGCATCAGTGTCTGTAGCTAGGTAGGAACCATCATGCACAGATTCAGACTCATCAACTATAAGGTCAGAAGGAACCTTATGATTATGATAATCTAGTCTGACCTCTTGCACAATGCATAACATACCCACCCACTCCTGTAATAGACCCCTAACCTAAGACTGAGTTATTGACGTCCTCAAATAATGATTTAAAGACTTCAAGGTACAGAGAATCCACCAGCAAGTGACCTGTGCCCCATGCTACAGAGGAAGGCAAGACATCCCCAGGGCCTCTGCCAATCTTCTCGACCCCAAATATGGCGATCAGTTAAACCCTGAGCATGTGGGCAAGACTCACCAGCCAGACACCCAGAAAGAATTCTCTGTAGTAACTCAGAACCCACCCCAGCTAACATCCCATCAGAGGCCATTGGGCTTATTTATCGCTTGTAGTCAAAGATCAGTCAATTGCCAAATTAGGCTGTCCCATCATACCATCCCTTCCATAAACTTATCAAGCTCAGACTTGAAGCCAGCTAGGTTTCTTGCCCCCACTGCTCCCCTTGAGAGGCTATTCCAGAACTTCATTTCCCTCATGGTTAGAAACCTTCATCAGGTCTAACCTTTCTGATGGCCAGTTTATATCCATTTGTTCTTCTGTCCACATTGGCGCTGAACTTAAATAACTCCTCTCCCTCCCTTGTATTTATCCCTCTGATGTATTTATAGAGAGCAATCATATCTCCTCTCAGCCTTTTTTTGTTTAGGCTAAACAAGCCAAGCTCTTTGAGTCTCCTCTCATAAGGCAGGTTTTCCATTCCTTGGATCATCATCCTAGTAGCCGTTCTCTGCACCTGTTGAATTCATCTTTCTTAAACATGGGGGAGACCAGAACTGCTCACAGTATTCCAGATGAGGTCTGACCAACACCTTGTATAACTGCACTAACACCTCCCTATCTCTATTGGAAATACCTCATCTGATGCATCCTAGGACCGCATTAGCTTTTTTTCACAGCCACAGCACATTGGCGGCTCATAGTCATCCTGTGATCACTCAATACACGCACGTCATTCTCGTCCTCTGTCACTTCCAACTGATGCATTCCCAGCTTATAGCAAAAGTTCTTGATATCAGTCCCTAAGTGCATGACCTTGCAATTTCCACTATTAAATTTCATCCTATTTCTATTACTCCAGTTTACAAAATCATCCAGATCTTGTTGTATGATATCCCGGTCTTTCTCTGTATTAGCAATATCTGCCAACTTTGTATCATTTGCAAACTTTATTAGCACACTCCCACTTTTTGTGCCAAGGTCAGAATCTTTCATTGCTTTAACAGATTCAAACAGTTACTTTTACATGAATGATGAGTTTGGGGTGGGAGAGAAGGGAATACTGACAGTGGTCCTGGTGTACAGTTGTAATATAAATTTGCCCAATCACTGGACTAATGTGCCTATATAGAAGTGGTTTTAAGTATAAAAAAAAACACTCTGACTTTAAATTAATATAGATACTACATATTGTTGCACACTTTTTAGGAAAAAATAAAGTCCAGTCCATTTACCAGACTCGTATTCACTCCTTTGGGCAGAAGGCTGAAGCTTAACATGGCTCTGATCAGAAACACAACAAAGGGGAAGCAGGCAGGAAGAAACAGGAAAAGCAGCTTTATAAGGACATGTCCATACTTGGAAATTAACTGAAATAGCTACTCCAGAATGACAGTAACACAGAGGGGCTTACACCAAAATGATTATTTCGGAATAGCTATTTCAGTAAGTTTCCAAGTGTAGACAAACTCTAACTATCAAACTATTGCACTGCTCATTCTGAAGACTGACCCCAGCAAGTCACAAATTCAGTCAGTCATTCTCACTACAGCACTCAGGGTTCAGTGAGAGTAAGATTTACAGACCCAGGTCAGATTATTGGCCCATCAAGTTCTACATCCTTCCTCCAGCAGTGACCAATACTTTGTGCTTCAGAAGAAAAGCAAACCCCACAATGCACCTGATCAATTGTGTAATGTCGTATATGGATGAAAGCCATCTCTCCCTGGCCATATTCAGGAGTCAGCTTATACTCTGAAGCACAAGAAGCTTTGGCTCCTACAGGATCTTAAAATCTGACCAGTACCTGCAATGGGATGCAGAGTCTATACATATAAAAAGAAGTGCAAAACCAAAAGGGCAAAGAAATCTCACTATTCCCATATTTTAAAAAAATATCATTTATAAAATAGACATGATTCTCCAGAATGTGTTATAATGAAATAAGCACACTTCTTAAGTAACACTTAACTTTGGTCACACACGTCACAACAGATTTTTAGCTTGTAGTTATCCCATTTAACCCATGTCCTGCAGGGGGCAATTATTTCTGAGCACATTATCAGTAATAGGTGGATTCCTCAACTAATTACATCTGGGTCTTGTTGCCATTAAAACAATATAGAACATTAAAAAAAATTATTTACTGTGACATAAGCATCAAGAGTTTCATGGCTTGAACTGCTACTTCATGGTCCTTGTCCAGAGTCATGGACACAATTCGATCCTAATGGATATAAAAAAACAATAAAAAGATGTAACACTTTTTGTTCTGGATAAATATTTATTTTGCTACAGCAAGAACTAGTAATGAAGAGACTTGTTTGTATTGCAATGACGAGACATAAGGCAACTTGCTTTCCACCGAGTTGTTCCATCACCCTTGAAAAAAGTATGTTTCATTTCTATTGCGTTAATTGATTAATAAGACATTAGTATAGATGCAAGAGTATTTCCACAAGAAACTGACTGCAGCTTACAAATTACAAATGACTGGCCACTTCTCTGTAAAATGAAAACCAGTTAGTAACAAGATGCTAAATCAGGTTAAGTGCCAAGCTACAAATGTTATATAACTAATTTATCTACTCAAAAGTGAAAAAAATTCTAGAAGCCATAACCCTGCGGAAAAGGTAAGTAGATTGTGGATCATGTGGCTGTTTAACAATGCACACCAATACTATACAGATTAAGACAGAAGTACAGAGGACTGCTGTAAAACTGTTTAAAATATGGATTAAATTTAGATAGGCAGAATTTATTTACCCAGATTGAAATTTGGCTAAAACATAAGAATTATTATTCTCCTCTTTCAAAAAGTGCCCAGCGGATTTTTAGTGCCCACAAACAGCAAGTCTTTGGTTTTACATGACATCCAAAAAACTATACCTTCAGCAGAAGAGTATGCACTATCTGGGGCATTGGTTCAGTCCTCTGAAGGAAGAGTAACACCTACTGAGTCACAATACCACTTCCTGCAGCACATTGGATTTTCTTACCCAAGTACTGACAAGGCCCAAGCCTGTCTAGCTAGTGACAGCTGATGAAATCACACGCAAAGATGACATTAAAAAGTAGAGTGCTGCTGACTGCTTGAACTAGCCTGTATGTAGCAATATGATCAGTGTAGAATACTAGGGTCACAACGGCCTCTGCTCAGCTCACCAAACAGGCGCTCAGGGACTATCCATTTATTGTCTAGCATTTGACTTGTTCGGACTGGGGATAGGAGAGCTTTCTGCAAGGTTCACAGAGTCATGCTGGATCAGCACACAGTGATACATTCCCGTAACTGTCTATGCAGAATCACCCAATCCAACATCTAACATACAAACCCAGTTTTGAGGAAGGAAAAGGAACACAAGGGTCTTTGGGATGCCCAATACTCCTTGCCAAAAGAATCCTGGCCAAGAGCCTGGACATGGCTTTCTGCAGAGCCTACCAACACCATTTTGTTCATTAGTGAAAGCAAAACCAGAATGTTCTCATGAATGAAGAGAACATCCCCCCACCCAACAATCCTAGTCTGTCCAAGGAAGCGAGAGCCAAACTCTGCTTAAAATATCAGATCCTGTGTGGCTAGCCAAACCAGATTAAAAAAAAAAAAAAAGATAAAATCCATTTACCTTGAATCTGCTAGTAAAGAGATCCATTTTGGAAACCAGCTCTTTTCTGTTATAAATCCCTTGCAGTCCCAGAAGACACTTCAACCGCACTTCAGGATGCTATAAGACAAAGAGGAATCTGCTACAGTGACAAATCTTTGATGACCTGATGGTTATCCTATGGTAATGGGAGCCCTATAAATACCTATGATAGACTAAGCAAAAACTGCCTCCATCTTCATAACCAGATAGATCTGTACGTATGTCACATATGCCTAATAGCATACTATGGGCCAAACTGAAAAGTGATTTCTAAGATCATGTTACAATCCCATAGAATTTGCAACCAACTACCAATGGGAGTGCAAAGAGTCCAAGATCATGTAATTCACATGCCCAGTCTGTAAGAAGGTGAAAGTAGGGGAGTGGCCTACTTAGGATAGGCCTTCTTATATCTTTCTGCTATTTGTTTTTCTTGCAACACTTTCCTCAGATATCTGTTAAATCAACTTAGAGACTCCAAGACTAATTGGGCCAAATTCAGAGATAATATGTATGTATGTTATACAATACTAAACTAGCATAAGTCTAAGTCAGTCAGTATGAGGGTGTTTCGGTTGATGCTGGGACACCTAGTGAAGTTCTTATGTTACACTATCAAGACTCCCTCATGCCTAGTCTACATTGAGAAATTACTTCAGATTAAAACACTCAGAGTAGCCAAAGGATGCCATCTTTAATATTTCACATCCATTGGCTGTGATTAATCCTAGAATCCTCCCTCTATTCCCTCCTAGAGTTAACCACAGCCAACTGACATGTTGGTAAACACAACAATCCTTACCTATCCTGATTGCTAAGTCATGTCTGAGCTCATGTTGGTTAAGATGTGTCTTAACATGATACAATTTTCCAGTGTAGACAAGTCCTCAGGCTCCCTTCTGTGTTTGACTAGCAAATATAGTTGGTTTATACTAAAAATATTTATGGGTTTTATAAAGATTTACCTCATTTGTTTCTCCGTAAGCCAATGCTACTCCTTACAACGATTGTATAAAAAGAGTGCCCTTTTCCTAGACTTTGAAATAACTCAAGCATAATGCTCTACTTTAAAAGGTCAAAACCTTTAAGAATATTAAAAGACAGTCATTCTGGGACTCTAAAGCAGAATTCACTGAATTCTGCTGCACTCTCATGGCAAACGGTATCTGCAGAGTCCCTGTAATAAATTACAGTCTTGTATTCACTTTCATCTCCTACATACTAGGGGTTTTTTTCACTTCTGTCTCTTACATGGCAGAACAAATAAAAGAAATCCAAGAAGTGCAGACCTCTTGCAAGGAGGCTATCCATTACTATAAACTTCCCATTCTCCTGCTTAAGACAGAACGCAATGGGTGCCATGCAGCAGGAGGCATTGACTAATGAGTCTGTGTAAGGTGCTTTTTAGTTAGAAATATAAAATGAAAGATCACCAAAGAATATGAATACTGATTTTCAATTTATCATTCTGTACCACATTCATCAGGCACATTGCTTGAACTACGCTCACCTCTTAAAAATTTAAGACTGTTTCCACAGGTGGACTGTTCCACCAGTTGAAACTTCTTCCAGGATGACAGCCCAAACTTGTTAATTACCGCTGACTACTGCCTGGCATACCTCAGACAAGATCAATGCAAATTTATAAACACACTCAGCAAAACCACTTTACCTCAAACCCGTCTTGAGCCACCCACAGTATTCCATTCCTGGGCTGTAATCCTGAATAGAGACTACATCTGTGCTAAATTTAAGTTGTGATGGTTGTGTCAAATGGTCAGATATCCACTGGAGCACAGAGAGAAATCATTGTCATTTGCACTTGTCAGTCAGGCACTATTTGAGGTAGGTCTGCAGATATGAAAAGTTAATGCCTAATACCACACCACCTGCCTTTCCTAATCTCCCTTCCCACTTCAAATCTCTCAGTCTTAACCCTATATGTATATGTATGTTTTATGTGTTAACGAAACTACCTCTAAGGGCTAAGAATGAATTTTACCTCCACTGCCATTATTTTTATTGTCTTCTTTATATTTCTCTCCTTTGTTTTAAGCCACATTTCCTGCCCCATTTTCCTGTTTCTTAGAGTGCGTTTACCCATCCCCCACCGCTTTTTCCATTATTTAAACTTCTTCCCAAATGATTTCAGCACCCTTTTGCTACAAATAAAGCCCTCTTTTCTTTTCTCTTACCAGAATCACCATTCTAATCTCTTTGATTCTATAACAGGAACTTAATTTAAAATACTACTGAGTTGTTAAAAAAAACCCAGCTCACTCTCCCACAACATTGCCAAAATAAAATAGAGTGAACACTTCTTTTTTTCAGAAAGGACTCAGAATACATGCAAGAAGTAGGTGTGTTGATAAGAAGATGCTAGTTTTACAGAAACACTGTTGCAGTGTGTACATGTGAACTGCCATGCCACCTGGGGGGCAGTTTCCACAGAAGGATAGTCAAACTGCACAGATGTCCTGTCACTGATAACTTCTCAAACTAATTTGAAATTAGACAGGAAAAGCAAAGACTTGTGGTTAGCACCCAGGACTTAATGTCAGGAGGACACCTGGGCTCTTTTCCCACCCCAGCCACGTTTTTCCCATGCAAAGCAGCGAGAGAGCCACTTCATATCTATGCTTCAGCTTGCTCCTCAGTACAAGGGGATCTACCAACTTAGCACTTCTCTAGCACCTTACATTATAGAACCTCAAATTAGTTTTGCAAGGCTCACAAGACTGTTTTGTTCTTGAATCTTTTCTCCTGCAATGTAAATACATTTGTTCTAAGAGGGATTAGGTTTTTAATTTTTTTTTCTAATGAAAATGTTATTTTCTATAAATAAAAACCTCACACAATTCCAAAGCTAGGCTGCAGCATTACACATGTGGATGTCCCAAGTGTATGTAGTACACATTTTATTTTCCTTAGAAAATCTGTCACCCTTTCTACTCCTTTCACATAACCCACCCTGCTCTTCTCCATTGTTCAGACTTGACCCCTCTCACATTTTTCCCTGCCCCTTTTTATTCTTCTGCATTTAATTGTTCAGATCAATATTTTGGTAGCCAAACACCCACTGTAGACATCTAAGTGCCACTTTGAGTGTCAAAATTCACAATTAGGCACCCAAGTTTGAGAAATAGGCTGATAGCTCTTTAGGAAAGAGGTTAACTATATAGTTATTTTTATTGTATACTGTTGCCAGATTTTGTATTATATTTTGTATTTAGCGTGGGTCGTTAAAAAAGCAAAATTTATTCTAATCTTCTAGAAATAATTAACTACTGAAGTTGTTTCAGCAGAAAATTACACCTTTGGGACATTGTTCCACGGTTCTTACTGGGGCATAGAAGGACTTTTCGTCTTTTATTTTGAACTCAGTGCCACAGAGGCATGGATTTGGAACATCCAATTAGGTATGGGAAATATTTTCTATGTCAGCATTAAGTCTGTGTTATATAAAAATGTCATGTCAAAATGGCATCACAAGGGTAAAATAAGTCATTACATTCAAATAAGACTTTGAAGACCAAATAAGTGTTTAAAAAAAAAAGTTTTAGTCCCCCCATGACTGACTGATTTTAGTGTATATTTAGAATGCCATGTGTTATGGCTACATTTTCATGTAGTTAAAACAATTTTGTGGTTGATCAAATTTGGGCTCTAAAATTATTTGGCAAATGTCTCTAGAACTATATTCCAAATGACAGGAATAGTTTGCAGTATTTTTTTAAGCCAGTACTGCAATGCAATATTGGCATTGTAATCAATCAACTGAATGGAGATGAAATCCAGAGGCCTTCTCATTTTATCTCAGTTAGTTTTTGCTGCAGTGATTGCTTCCCATTAACAAGCATTTTCTTTTTTTAAAAAAACAGCGGTTTCCAGTGTCCGATAAAAGACAGCAGATGGATTGTGCGCTCAAGCCAAAGATGCCAAATTTTATAATTTTCATATTGTACTGCAGTGACAGTGATATCATATATTCTAAGAAAAAAACTGAAAATTCAATGTTTGTAATTTGAAAAATCTCTCATCTGGTCATACCTTAAAAAGTTGCTATAATCTGATCTCTGAGAAACTTCTCTAAGGCTACATCTACACCACATAGCACTTTCAGCAGCCTACAGTGCACGTCTAGCTACATGCCACAGTGAAAAGTATCCACATTGCACGTTTCAAAGAAAGGCTCCAACAGAGAGGAGGCAGCAGAGAAAGGCTTCAGCTGCTCCCCACTGCCAGAGCCTATCACTGTGGTGAGGAAAGGCTTTGGCAGGAAGGAGGCAATGGAGAAAGGCTGAACTTTTCCCCTGCTGTCTCCCCCACTGTCAGAGCATTTCCCCATTGCTGGAGCCTTTCCCTGTGGCAGGAAAGGAATCTAGCAGTGGAGAGCTGACAGCCCTTTCCCCCACTGCTTCCACGCCGCTGCTGGAGCCTCTCTCTGTGGAAAAGGGCTTCAGCAGCGCAGAGCTGACTCTTTTCCTGAGGAGGGGAAAGGCTCAGCAGGACACTAAAAAGGTGGAAGTGTAGGTGGAAGGCACAGCTTGGGCCAGTAGCAAACCTATAGCGCATGCTCTCAGTTCACATCCACACCCTTCAGGCATGTCTTTATTCTACTCATTTAATCCAGGCCTCACTATTTACACGGTTATGTATAGCCACGCTGGGGGGGGGTAGGTGGATGTATATATATACTATATGCTGCCAAAAGAATCCTGCAATGTAAATGCACTCTGAAAGTCTTTGTGGGAGCAGGGCTTGTTATTGGTAAATTAGTTTCCTTTTAGAGAATTCTAACCACTACTTCTATAGTTATAGCAGGAAACAACAAACAGTGATATGTGCACCCTCTGCTGGCTTTACAGTTACCTAAAATTCTATTAAAAGAACTATGCAACATCATATATAATGATGCAAAAGGAAAGACATTCTGGCATTTATACAGAAGCTATATAAACTCATTTTATTTATTTTAAAGGATACCATGTTCAGTAATTAATCATTCACAGAAAATACTGCCTCTGGCTGGCTATCAAGCATACATTGGCAAGTCTAAGAAAAATATGTTCACAGGTTAACTTTTTAAAAACTAGACATATGAAGTTCAATTCTGCTCTAAAACAGGAAAACTGCTAAACAGAAGAAGACAGAAGCCTTGGAGGTGCGAGGGAAGGAAGAGATTTTTCAGAAAATTTTAAGAATATAAGTGGTAATTAAAAGAAGATGAACAATAACAAAATAGTTGACAGTTTAAATAATATTTTGCAAATGTTCTCATAGTTCCACTCATTTTGCAGTTCAGAAATAAAGAGCATTATTTGTCTCTCTCTACGAAATAATATATTTTAACAATGTAGCTTCTTAAGACAGAAGTTTAGCCTACCTCTAAAATCGTACATGCTAACAGAGGATATATTCCATGTTACCACTTAGCAAGGACAGGTTTCAAAATCAATCTACTCAATAACACGTCACATAGCTTGAGGTCACACATACACACATGTCCAGCAAAGCTATACATACACACCATGGATCACTGCTGCATGCTTCCACACAGTTTTGTGCTTACAATGGATGAAAGTAAGTACTCTCTTATTACTTAGTACTGTAAGGAGAGTTTTAAAATAAAACATAGTATTGGAGGAAGGGAGACTTTTTGTCCGTGTAAGAATATTTAACGCTAAAGTGTTTTAACTTTTAGTATAATTTTAAAAATCTTGGACTAACTTTCCTTCTATGTGAGAGATACAGGGAGGAGGAAGAGAAAATCCTCACCTTATCATACAGCATCCATCCAATATATTTCAAGTAACCATCATTTAAGAATGTATCAGGGTACATTTTCATCCAGCTGCCAATTTCCTCAATGCAGATAGCCCGGATCTCAGGAATCACATCACTGTAAAATTACAAAACTGTGTTATAAACACATTTATAAATACCCACAAAGGTATCAGGTTAATTATTTGCTTTTCCTAGCGGGAGATGAAGAGTTGCAGGTATACGTACGATCCCAAATAGCATCTTAAATATCCATTCACTAACTTTTAAATGTGTCTTTAAAAATCTACACATCTCCTACAAAGAGTTTTTTATTGTTTGAAAAAACCACTGTTAGCTACACAAGTTCCACATTACAATTATTTTGAGGGATTGGAAGGTCTTTCAACCATAAACTTATTACTCTCTAGCCAGGTGGAAGAAGCAAACAAAAGTGTGGAGAATGAGGCTTTGTCTACACTATAAAAATTTGTCAACATATGTTATGTCGACTTTCAGGCAAAGCTATAATAATAGTGGTGGCTGATGTCCACACTGCTCTCCTTGGGTTGGTGGACTGCATCCTCACCAGGAGCATTTCCACTGCCCTAAGGGGCAGTGTGGGTGGAGAGATGGGTCTCTCAACTCCCTGCCAGGAGCCTGTGAGCTCCCGGGCTCCCTGTGGGCTGCCCTCCTACTCCCTGGTTCTAGCGGGGAGTGCAGCTGCAATCACCGTGTCCCGCCCAGCTGTGAGTGGGCAGCAGCCACCCACATCCTGCCTGGTCCCTGTTTTCAGCAGGAAGCAGCTGCCCACTGCTGCATCCCGTCTGGCTCCCATCTTGCAGTGGGAAGCCGGATGGCAGCCGACTGCGTCCAGGCTCGGAGCTGGGAGCCGGGTGGCAGCCATCCTAGTCCTGGCTCGCAGCCGGGATCCAGGCTCCAGCCACCCACATCCCAGCTTGCAGCGGGCGGCAGCCACCTGTCACCATGTCCTGCTCAGTCCCAGCTCAGAGCTGGGATCTGGGCAGGAACTGCCTGCATCCCACCTGGTCCTGGCTTGCAGCAGGCAGCAGCCGCCCATCACCGAGACTCGGGCAGGAACCAGCTGCACCAGGCTTGCAGCAACCGGGGCTTCCCCAGCTTCCTGGCAGGAGCACACCCTGGTTTTCTTGTCAATTTCACCACTCTAGCAAAGCGATGAAATTCACAAGTATGACAGCCCCACCAACGCTATAAAGGGACACAGTGTCTACACTGACACTGCGTCGCCCTAGCTGTGCCAATAAAAGCCCTACACTTCTCATCAAGGTGGTTTTATCTTGTTAAAAAAACAGGGCAGTTTTGTCAACGGGGAGGGGGGGTGAGGGGGGGACGACGACGACGACGACGACGACAACGGGACACTGTAGTGTATAAACCAGAACTGTTTTGTCAACAAAACTGACTTTTGTGGACAAAACTCTCTAGTGTAGACCAGGCCTGAGTGAACAGAATGAGGGGGTTACTTTCTAAGCTTAAAATGGGTTCTTTCAAATAATTCAGTATTATGTGCTTTTTCAGAACAGTTTTCACTATCCCTTCAATATTCATCTTGATTTTAGTCTGGACACTTTGTATGAGATTTTCTTATGGGATGCATCTGCACCATACAGACTTATTTTTATTCTCTTAACTTAAGGGTTTCTATTCGTTTTCTCAGTGAGGGAAGTTAGATTGTCAATTCTTCAGGAAAGGGACAACCAGTTCCTATGTGTTAGTACAGTGGCTCTCAGTCTTTCCAGACTACTGTACCCCTTTCAGGCGTCTGATTTACACCCAAGTTTCACCTCACTTAAAAACTACTTGCTTACAAAATCAGACATAAAAATACAAAAGCATCACAGCACACTATTTCTGAAAAATTGCTTACTTTCTCATTTTTACCATATAATTATAAAATAAATCAACTGAAATATCAATATTGCACTTACATTTCAGTGTATGTATATACAGTAGTATAAACAAGTCATTTTCTGTATGAAATTTTAGTTTGCACTGACTTTGCCAGTGCTTTTTATGTAGCCTGTTGTAAAACTAGGCAAATATCTAGATGAACTGATGTACCCCCTGGAAGAACTCTGGGTACCCCTGGTTGAGAATCACTGTTAGTACAACACGTAGTACACTGAGGTCGAGTCTTGATTAAGATCTTAGGGTGCTATCTCAAAAGAATATACATGATCCATATCCTTACCAATATCTCTGTAAAAACGTCCCTTTGAAAATAGCATTCATCATATTCTCTATTTCCAGTGGTTTCTCTTCATACTGAAAATACAAAAAGAATTGAACATTCCAAGTAGGGAATACAACAAATCCCCTTTATATTACAGGAAATCTGTACCAAAGTAACCACATTCCCATTGTTACCACTGGGTGCAATCCCCTAATGTTTACACAATGCATCAGTGAAAAAAATGAGCCTGTCTAGATTAGGGATTTGAGTTGGTGCAATTACATCAAAAAAGATGGTTACTTACCTCGTAACTGCTGTTCTTCGAGATGTGTTGCTTATGTCCATTCCATTATAGGTTTGTGCACACCTCCGTGCATGGTTACCGGAATTTTTTTTCCCTTTAGCAGACCCCGTAGGGCCAGCTTTGGCATCCCCTGGAGCCCTGAGCACATGCCGCGGTATATGAAGCACTGCTGGCCCTATGCCCCCTCAGTCCCTTCTTTCCGCCAACTCCGGCAGTGGGGAAGGGGAGTGGGTCATGGAATGGACATGAGCAACATGTCATCTCAAAGAACAGCAGTTACAAGATAAGTAACCGTCTTTTCTTCTTCGAGTGCTTGCTCACATCCATTCTATTATAGGTGACTCACAAGCAATACCTTGGACGTGGGCCAGAGTTACAGATGACCTGCCTGCAGCACCTGCTGGACGATGGCGTAGTGGGATGTGAAGCTATGTACTGATGACCAGGTGGTGGCTATGCAGATATGCTGCACGAGCACTCTCGCTAGGAAGGCTGTAGATGAAGCTTGAGCTCTGGTTGAGTGTGCTGTGACGGTTCCCAGAAGAGGCACCTTTGCTTGCACGTAGCAGAACTTGATGTAGGAAGTTATCCACGAGGAGATGCGCTGGGCGGAGACAGGTAAGCCTTTCATCCAGTTGACCGCAACGAAGAGCTGCGTCAATCTCCGGAACGGTCTCAGAGGGTCTCAGAGGGTTCCAGCACTGGCTTCTCCTGCAACACCGGCCCCTTCTGTCTAGGCAGAGGACGGGGCGGGGGCAAGGCCAGCAAGGTTCTTGCTGCCTGAAAGGCCTCTGGTGTCGACGGTGCTGGTAGGTGCAGAGTGGCCTCCCACTCCCAGGATTCAGGGGAGGCTCCCTGGCTGGAGACGCTGGCTCTGGGGAGCAGGTCTCTGCAGTCCGGCTCCAGTACAGTCCGGTGCTTGACCCCGCCTGCTTAGATGGTGCCGGGGAGTGTCCGTCTTCCGAGCGCTGCTTCCACTGCTTCTTCTTCGATACCGGAGATGCAGCCCGGTGCTGAGGTGGGCCCGGTGCCGATGGTGCACTCTACACCAATGCTACACTCGGAGCAGGCTGGTTCGGAGGCCGGTCTAAGTGCTGCCTCCATGAGTAAGGCTTTCAGGTGGATTTCTCTATCTTTTTGAGTCCGGGGCCTGAAAGCCTTGCAAATCTTGCACTTATCTTTTTGATGAGTTTCCCCCAGACATTTCAGGCAGCTGTCATGGGGGTCAGTCAGCGGGAAAGCCTTCCCTCAGGAGGCACACGGTTTGAAGCCCGGTGACCAGGGCATGCCCTGCTTCTGGCAAAGTCCCAGCCGGGACTATCCTAAGTGCTAACTACCACTATTAACACTACTTAAAGTCCTATCACCTAATTAACACAACAACAAACAATTAAAGTTGAGAACGAGGGGAATTGATCACTTGCGATGCAAGCAGGAACAGTTCCAGCAACCATCACAGGCAGAAAGAAAGAACTGAGGGGGCGTAGGGCCGGCAGCGCCTCATATACCGCGGCATGTACGCAGGGCTCCAGGGGGCACCAAAGCCGGCCCCATGGGGTCTGCTAAGGGGAAAAAAGTTCTGGTAACTATGCACGTAGGCATGCACTCACCTATAATGGAATGAACATAAGCAAGCACTCAAAGAAGAATGAAATGTCATTGGATATCAACTACGAATCCCAGGTACTAAGACGCTTCATATAACGTGTTGGGTAAGGAAAAGAATCTTGTTCCAGCAATACACAGAAAGAATGCTACATGCTATTACACGACTAGTTTGCACGTGTAGGTCTAAATTCTCTTTGTAATGCATTTGGACATGTGGTAGAAGAAAAGTCAGAAGCTGGGAAACCCCCAGAATACCTCTGGATGAGGTGGTCCAGTGTTATCCTGACCAAGCCCCAAACACTTGGTTGAAGTCTTCAGAGACAATAGTCAATTTACTGACTAGTCACATCCCCAATTTTGAGAGGCCATCCTCAGAACAGACACTTCAAAGAATACTACGCACACTACCGCTACACAATGGCTACAGCAAATAGCAGTGCATGACTGTGTGACATGTCTGGAGTGCTCACCACCATAGCACTGAAGCCGGTAAGTCAGAATTGCTTTGCAATCTATCATAGACAATGCTTAGCAAATATCACATCCCCATATTTCAAAAGTGTCAGAAAAACATGAGTAAGTCAGCAGCTAGAAAAGAGCCACCTCTATTACTACATCTTCACCCATTCCAAATAAAAAACTTGCCCAACCTTTTTTCTTTTTCTCTCTAGTTGGTCCAGTCTGTGATTGGTCCTCTTGACAGAAATCCTATTCTTCTCCACCTCACACAGCCTTTGAGCATGACATTTGCTGACATCAAGATTCAGATTTACACTTACAAGTGCTGTCAGAAGCTTCATAGCTGAAAAGGAAGAGAAACCAAATAAGCAAGGCTTCACGCGGTGGTACACTTTATAAAGTATATTCAACATGTTAAAAAAAAACAAGTGTATCGATTAACTCCAACCCTGCTTAGGTAGAGAGATCACAATACAAAGTAGGAGCAGCAAAAAGTCAGATGCTGGAATAATATTTCATTTAAATTTCTTACTTGGTTTTGAAGCAAAAGGGTGGTCAGAAGAAGGTGTTTTATTCTATTTTTAATTTTATTGATATACTTCTTTTGGTCCAGACGAATTAACTGATAAATGAGTCAAGTCATACGTGTTGAAGATTTCCTACTTAAGTTTGGTCAGCAATCTAAAGAGCTAGTATAAGTGCCTTCCTCAAAGATGAAGAAATATCATGAAATCAGTGTAAGAGCTCATGACCATGTGAGCAAGAGTCTAGTAGTCTTTATGAAGCAGTGCAAGATGCATCTACTTTTGGTAATTTAGATCAACAGCTAGATTTCCATTTGTCAGTGGGCAGGGACAGAAAAAATGGGGAAAGCTGTTCTGTGGTCAACTGTTGGCTTTCTTTTTTAAAAGTATAAACTCACCTAGATACTATCATGCTGTGTGAGATAAACAAGCTACAAAAGTGTTCATCTTAGTATCATTTTAGTATCATAAGAAACCTCTTGAATGACAAATTTCTTAGGACAGTTTCATAGGTTTTAAGATCCTCCCTTTTATATTAATTATATTCACTCAGTGGGGTTAGGAGGAAAATTAGTCAGACAAAACTAACTATGAAAAGCAGCTACTGCTAATGCATAACTTCCAGTAAACGGCAGAATTCTGAAGTTAATTATCTCAGCTGTTACAAATGATTTTGCTAAGTATTAAAATGCAACTGAGCCACTTAACAGCTAATCTACATTCCAAGCTTCCTCTTTCAAACAAGAGTTTTGGAGTGCTGAGATACTCTCGAAAGTAATTTAAATATCTCTGCTTTTCTTAAAGCCAAGAGGATATTTACAGTGTCCAATGCTTCCAAATTACAGTCAGATATATGCAGAAGGAGGTTATTAATACTACAATAGCATCCATAATGTGCTAGGCACTGTCAATGTACAAAGAAAGACAATTCCTGCCTTGGAAAACTTACAGTTTATACAGCTGGTCAGTTTTATAAACACACAAGTCACCAAAACCCATAGAAAACTGATAGCAACGCGAACTGTATTTACCTGCTAAAGTGCTAGTGTGCCTGAATGCTCTGACCCTGGAGTCTGCTAGCCCTGTGAGCAGTGAGATGACTGTGTCCATCAGGTAACTATCATAGAGGATGCTGTACTGGCACTGCTGGATTAGCACAGCAGTGAACTCACAGAAATTGGCCTTGAACTTCTTCCAGTATGGTCCTGGTTTAATGAGTGGATAGTCTTCATTGTCCTATATTAGAAGGAAAAAATAATTATAAAAACTGAAAGTCTCATTTACTTTTCATTTGTGTCGCTTGTTTACTATCTCTATTTCTCCCACCTTAAACAGTGAAGAGACACGTCAATTTGAGTTTGGTTTCAAGTCAGATTCTCATCAGTTCCACAAGGAAGTTCTTATGCTCTAGAAAGTCTTGATGCTAACCCTTAATGCCATCTATGAGCTGCAGCCTGACCATCTTAGAGCTCACCTCTTCCCATAATACAGTAGATAGCTAAAATCAGGAGGTACACTGTGGCTAATTGAGGGTAAAACTCTCAAAGGCCTGTGAATCTATTATAGAACTCCACCACTGCAGAACAGAGAAACACAAGTCATGCTACTGTTAGGGCACAGTGGAAGACATTCTGCATACGATGCATGCAAGTCTCTGCTGAACAACTGCAGCATCTTTCCTGGAGACACAGCAAGAAAACCAATTCTAAGAAAGAGTCATAGATGAAGGGCCTGGTCCTTTGGGATAGGATTGCTACGATGTGTGTACATGGTACTCAGATACTGCACTAGGGTGATGGTCACATACAACAATATAAATAGCACAAGTGCTGCAAGCCATTTCTGATATCAAACACTGAAGAGAAATAGTTTTTATTTTTAAACATTCTATGTTTTCTTTTTAAAGTTGCAGAAATCTCTATTAGGCTTCAATTTTGTAAAAGATTATTTTTATGAAACCTAAACTTTGGGCCTAATTTTACTTGACAGTGGCCCTTCCAAAATATTATCTAAAGAAAATAATTTTTAAGGGTGTGCATGAGGAGAACACGCACATAAGTAAAGCCACTAGGCTATCTGGGTGAGGAAGAAAACACAGTTGGATACAGTTCAGGATCAAAACACTCCATTCAAACAGATGTTTGAACACCATATGCCTACTGTACCTGACATAGGGTTCAATCCTATCAGGTGCTGAGCATTTTCAACTCTTGTAAAGCCATTGTGTTTTCAGGGATTCTTGCAGAATGTGATCCATTATAAATCAATAAAGTTTATTTATTTAAAGCATTTCTGCAGTCACACAAGCAACATCACTGCACTTGATTTTCACTATTATACCATTAAGCAGGTCCAATTTTCACATATATGCAGCATTTGAAATTTTCACTTCAGGGTAATTCAAGAAATGCAGTTACTTACCATGTCCACTGGCCACGTAACAGTCAGAATCCAGGGATAGGCCATAAATTTCTTGTATTGCAATCCTGTTTCCTAGAATGCAAGAGACAAAATCATAAAAGCTTTCGATGAAACTACAGAAGTGATTCTGAAAGATTTTACATACATGAAAATATCAATTCTGTATCATGTTTTAAAATGCCATTAAACTTGAGATTGCATACAGTTTCATCCTTAGATAAGACAAAATTCTTATGGATACACACACACACACCTGTCAATCTTTTTTCCATTTCAATGGGATTACTCAAGGTATTTAAGGCTTGTCTTTAGCTAAAACTAATGTGTTCTTTTTTACTATGCTCTGAAGTGTCCCTAGCCTCTGTTTGTCAAAAGCTGGGAAGGGGTGACAGAGGATGGAACACTTGATGATTACTGTTCTGTTCATTCTCTCTGAAGATTGGCCACTGTTGGAAGACAGGATACTGGGCTAGATGGACAAGGGGGGTAGGGTTTACTACACTGGTGCAAAGTGCAGGTTTGCAGGATAACTGTGCCAAACTAGTGTTCTTATAGTATACTGACCTGTACTGGTAAAAGCGTTCCCCAGGTGTTTGCTGGATCAGGGCTATTATACATTAAAGCAAAGTATTCACTCCAGGACAGTAAAAGTCCAAGTCCAAGATGGATAGAGTCAGACTTTTCAATTGAGATTGGTGCAAGGTTTGCTAGGATAACTGTGCCAAACTAGGCATGTTCTGACAGTATAGTATACTGATATTCCTGTACTGGTAAAAGCGTTCCCCATGTAGGCATGGCCCAGGTGTTTGCTGGATCAGGGCTATTATACATTAAAGCATAAGTGGCAAAAGAAGAGTTGAGATTGGCATCGTTAGCCATGCAGGACTGAGGGGTGGGAGTGGCACTTTAAAGATACTGTTTTCCTAATAAACTTCAGGAAATAAGATATCCTGTTTGGATAGTGACCTGACATCATTCATGCATTTTATTATTGCTCTCGCATCAAAAGAACAGCAATGTAAATTCACACCATCAACAAAATGGGAGGGAAAAAAGTTAAAGTTCCAACTGACAACTAGCTTCAGCAGCAGCTCCTCATCTACCCACATTAGGTGTTTTTAAAGGTACCTATCAACAAGGTACCAAAGCATCATGTTACCTGCAGCCATGCCAGACTGTATCTATCACTGTAAGAACATGTTAACAGGAAAAATACTATGCCCCCAATTAATTTTTTTTTACTGAAAAAAGCTAGGTATAAGACTTGGTAAGGCTGTTGCTAAATATTATGAAAACACTGAAGACATGAACTCTGTTTCGGGCACCATGCTTCTCATTCCAGGCATACATAAAACCTTTCCCACAAGGGGGGAGAGAGAGAGAGAGAGAGAGAGAGAGAGAGGAGGTAATAGACAATGAACAATGCTATCCAATTTTCATATTAATAGCTATTGCTTATTCAAATGAGCCATATGAAGTCATAGTTTCATGTTGTACTTACCTCATCAAATGTCTCTGTCATTTTTTGCATTACCTCACTGTTGCGTAAACTTTGGAACATCTCAGCTGTCACCATTCCTACACAGGTGGAATTGAAAATGGGTATTAAATGAAAATATTCTGCCACACCATATATTAAAATTATAAAAATAATAAAGTCTATACTATAGTAGTGGCTTTAACCTGAATCCACAAGTGCCAAAAAAGTAACTCAAACTGTTCTGCTTGTCTTTGCATTAGTGCAGGTTGACAAAATGAATAGGTTATTAGCAGCTGATAACAGTGCACCAACATGCAGCTTCAGAGGAAGGGCATTCAGTTTGTCCCAAATTAACACCAATTTCTGCTTGTTCATCCACTTGTGTACCTTAAATTCCTGTTTTGGCAAGCTTTTATTATACAGGTGATTAATAAGCCACTAATCAGAACCCCCTGTTGAGTTCATTAAAGCAGATAAAGTCTACAAGATTCCAATCTGTATATCCAGAGAATATGAAAAAAAAAGACTAAGCAGTCAATTGTTCCGCAGCCATATCACCAGAAACTAAGCACGGTGCACATAATTCAGTACTTGAAAGGGAAATCACTAAGGAATAAACTGAGTGCTGCAGAAAGTAATGCAGTTGCTTCAAGGGATGGCACCATTCCCTCCGAGTCACTGCTGAACAAACACCTCGGTATAATATAAGGGGACACTGTGCTGTGGAAGGTGCTGGATTTCAGATGAGGTATGAAACTCTTGTCCATTGGTGATCATGGATCCCACGTCACCTTTCCTAAGAGTAGGGATGTTAGTTCCTGGCTCAAGGAGAAATTTCAACTTCAGAAGTTACATTCTATACTGTGTTCCAGAGGGGTAGCCGTGTTAGTCTGTTTTCAGCAAAACAACAGGTGTTCTGTGGCACCTTAAACACAAATAAATTTATTTGGGCATAAACTTTAGTAGACAGAAACCCACTGCATCTGACGAAGTGGGTTTCTGCCCACGAAAGCTTATGCCCAAATAAACGTGTTACTCTTTAAGGTGCCACAGAACTCTCATTATTCTACACTGTATTCTTCTTCATTTCCTACCTCTGACTCTGAAGCTTCCAGTTAATGAGTTTTCTCTAATAGCAGTTGGTGTCTCCATGCTTAATTTGGAAATAATTAATACCTAGACTCACAATCACCTTGTAGCAAGTAGCTGTAAGGAAGAGAGACACATTGGTGCACAAACAACTGAAATGTGAGACTCCAGTTGCTAGTATTTGTAAAGTACTTTCAGATCCCCAGATGAAAGTACTAGGCTAGTGCAAACTAATATTCTGAAATCAACAAAAATTTAGGATTTCAACTCTGAACAGTCATGAAAAATATTTTTCTCAAAAATCAGTAATTCTGTAAAGACATGTGGGCATGTTTCAGAGCATTAGAGTTGTTTGTTACACAAGACGCTTGAACTTGCAGCCCTTATATGCATACAACTCTTAAAGTTAAGGGAAGTTGTATCCACAGAGGTTGAAGAATTTGGCTGTTGACATCCTCCATCATTAAACTGGATAGAACTAGAGCACATTGAAAAAAACAATCCATCTACATAGAAGTGATTTATTATAAAAATAATTTCTGCTCCAGAAGAAACATTTCAGATGATTCATCTGCTGTCCAGCAAAAAGAAATGCTTATATGATACTGAATTACCTTGACAGCCTGAGCACTGAATGAAGAAGTTGATCAGATCTAGAAGTGCCACATCTCGATCTTGGTTATAAACTTCAATCCAGTCATCTACCACAGACTAGAACAGATTACAGAAAAAAACAGTGAAAAAGGCTGAACAAAAGCACAATATACTAACAACCTAGGATATCCATAACATTGTGTGTCTTACACTATTCTGTCACCAATATTTATAAAAAAAAGATATCCAGAATATGCTGTCCATCATTTTGTTATAGCCACAACAGTATGTGTGTGCACAACGCCTTCTGAAGCGAAGTAAACTGTTAGAATGCTATACCCAGAACTGCACATGTGTCTATATGCAGTGCTAAAACAAACCCAGGCTATATTAGAACAAAACAAAATATTTGCTATAAAAACAACAAAAACCCCAATATTAATATAAAAATTCTTCCTAAAAGTTTCACAACAGAAGAAAATTAAAATGGCCGTTGGCACCATCACTAATCATAAAGCACAATCACATACCATAAATATTTACAAGATTCATATAATGCAAAAAGATGATAAAATACATTTGAGAAGTTTACATATATTGTATCAGCCATTAGAGAGGAGATGAACTATTAACACTAATACTGACTTTAAAAAAAAAAAAAAAAGTTTTATGTAAAGTTTGCCACCTTCTGTTGTTACAGGCAGCATTTAAGAGGACTATAACTGAAAGAGATGAGGAAAAAAAGCTTTACTTTCATTGAATTTCATCCATTATTCATACATTCAAATGCCCGCGCCAGAAGGGACGACTGTGACCATCTAGTCTGACCATTTGTGTAATACAGGCCTTAGAACTTCTCAAAATAATTCTTTTTGAACTAGAGCTTTCAAAAAAAAAATCCAATCTTGATTCAAGAATTGCTGATGGTGGAGAAACCGCCACCACCCTTCTTAAATTGTTCCAATGGTTAATCACGCTCAGTGTGATGAATGACAATGAATAGTCACTGGGCTAGGGAGAGTGAGAATGACTCTAGCCTGGTGGTTAGATCACTCACTTAGGATGTGGAAGACAGGCTGAAATCTCTATTCCAGGAACTGCATTCAGTAGAACAGCTTCAACAGAAGAGACTGAGACACTCTTCCACACACCAGAATATCCTACAGCTCTGTTAGGGCCCTGCCCTGAGAGGTAGAAAACCCAGGTTCAAATCCCTTCTCCAAAACAGACTAGATGATGAAACTGAACCCAGGTCTCCTACATTGTAGGTAAGTGACCAAACACTAGGCTAAAAGTTATAAGGAAGGCATCACCACCATCTTCCCACATCACTTTGTGATTCTAGACCTTAAGAAAAAGCTAGAAACATGTCTTTCAACCCAAAATGGATTTTTTTTTTTGATTTGCCAAAAAAATTTCACAATTTCCAAATTTGATTCAAACCAAACCAATTTTATTTTCAATTTTTTTGTAAGGACCAGTGAACTGAATGTAATTTGTTTGCCCAGCTCTAACTGTGAATTAAAAAATAGTGACACCACGGCCCTGATTCTGCAAGATGATTAACCTGAGTGGACCCTTTGTCTGCATGGAGCCCCACTGAAGTTAATAAGGCTCTTCATAGGAACAAGGGTTCACCCACACAAAGCCTCGTACCTACAATATTGAATATATATTAATTAAAAAAGGGGGTGAGGGAAGCACTCCCTTGATTTCATAAGAATTTCTTCAGCAAGGAAGAAACATACTGACTATACAGGGAAACTGACTGGGGGTGGGAGTAGATAAAAGCCAAAATTTCTTAAAAGGGATGCCTAAAGTTCAGCTCTCAGGGCCACATTTAGGCATTTAAGTATCTTGGTTTTCAAGAGCCCTGAGCACTTAGTAACTTCTAGTGAAGCCAATGGGAACCACCAGGTTTTGAAAAATCAGATACCTTTTTAGGTGCTTAAATACTGCCTTTGGAGCCTGGCTTTAGGCACTTATTGTTTGGAAATCCCTGCCCAAATTTTTTCACTAATTTCTTTCATTGTTATAGTAATCTTAGATGTTACTTGCATGTACAGTAGTCAAAAAAAATTTGAGACAAGTGTAATTTTTCAAGTTGACTGCCTAACAAAGCGTAGACGAAGACTCAATAGATTTCAAAGTTAAAACAGAAATTCTTGAGGTTAAATTAACTGGTATCATTATGTTTCCGTTCCCCCCCACCCCCCAGCAGCTACAATGTCAACTCAGTCCAGAAACTGAAAGTACCTGCATTGCCCTCTTGCCCATGCTGACCACTTCAAACAATGTAACTGCTTCAACCACTTCTCCATTCTGCGGCTGGCTTGTCCTTCTGCTCCTGGAAGAATTTCTTCTTATGTTTTCACACCGTTCTTGGACCTTTCTTTTCCCTCTCTAAAATTATTCAAGAGAAGATGTGTAACCATAAGACAATTAATGGCCAGCCAGACAAATGCAGGCTTCCTGGATTTACAGTATTTTATCCTCTAGCAATATGTGCATGTTACTCCCATTACAGCATTTCTCCAGGACTTTACAGAGGACATGTGTAAATGTTGTCTGACTGCCAGTAGCAAGGAAATATCAAGTACAGCAGTATGGGGAAGGGATAAAGAAGAGGATATGCCAGGTGAAGCTTCCTTTTGCAAGAACATCCTTAAGTAGGAGAGTGTAACTGGTGAGCAGCTGCCAAGTGGTTGCACACCGCTGAGAGGGCATGTAGCAACGATAGTCATTTCTGAATGGTAGATGGTCAACAAGCATGGAGGCTTGCCTATTTGCTTGCACGATAAGCACTGCATTTAGTACTAACGTCAGTTGCACGTATGTGCATTTAAGGAAGCTTATATCCCAAAGTGACTTGATTGTGATTCCTGATGCCAACAGAATTTGGCATTAAACTCTAGCCAGGGAACGAGAGGTTAGAGGCTCTTCATCCCCATTGTCAATGTCATACAATATCCCCCTTCCCTTTTCTCTTCTTCAGTTAATAACCTACTAATTTATATAATGAAAGCATGAACTCACTGGAGTTTGCAAGTTGCCATTTCTCAGACAGGTACCGCTCTGTACAGTGGACTCAGGCACAGTCTCATCATGGATAGCATTTTCTCTGGAGCATAATAAATAGAAAATAGATATATAGGACTTCTCCTGTGAACAAACTAATCTGCACCCAAAGAACTGATTTTCAAAGTCTCCAAAACAGGCAAAGTGCTTTGAAAGTACAGTAAGTTAAATATTAAGATGTCAAAGCTTAGGAGGAAAATAAAGTGTACTCATGGCCTAATTTTACCTCTGCATAATCTGCATGTTGGGTTTTGAAGCCGATTGATTAATCTGCAATGAAATTACATCTTTTCTCAGCATTTTCCACAGTGAACAATATGCTTTAGCAAAGGTCACTTCTAAACTATCTTTAATGAACTCATTGTCTACCACCAGGCAAGGGAAGATGGGAGAAAAGTTAATAGTGATGGTAACCACTTTTCATTCTATCATCATGCCTAACTTGAAATTAACTTTTAATCATAAAGAATATGGGATCCAATTATTTTTCACAACTACCTACACAACAAAAAAGAAAAGTGAATACTTAATGAGGAACACCATTCATGGAGGATATTGTATCAGTGACGCAGCCACTATCAGCGATATGTGACAACAGTCCCTTCAAAGGTATCTGAAAATTTAAAGGCCCATAGATTTTTAAAGCCAGATAGGACCATTAAATCATCTAATCTAACTTGCTGTATAATATGGGCCACAGAATTTCATCCACTTACTCTTATATTGAGTGCAATAAAATACAACAGTGAAGTTTACTGACTTGTTCATTTCTTTAGAACCCCTACATGGAACAAATTTGCATCCTGCTCCTGCAACTAACTCTGCAATTTGCAGAGCAGACCCGTGCACCTGAATAGAGGCAGTTGAAGCATCAAGGCTTGGGTGTATTTCATTGGTGATAATAAAGGCCAGTTTTTGTTGAAACATTTAAATTTACTTTTTGGACCTACAGGGACTGCTCAGCATTAGTAAGAGATGCAGAATTAGGCCCTTGATGACTCCCACATAGTTTAAGTATTGTTCTGCATAACACCCATATCCTACAAAAACTTATGCATGTCCTTAAGTAGTCTCATTGGTTTCAGTGGGACTTCTCACCAGAGTAAAATTAAAAATGTACATAAGTGTTTGAGGGACTGAGTGCTAACAAAGTAATTTATGGTGAATAAGCTCTTAGGTAAATTTTACTAGTTTAGAAGAAGTTCAACTGTAGAGAGACTGATTATAGGTAACAGCCAAGTCAGGATGCTACATGCAAGAATTATCAAATATTTCTCTTTGATTTATTATTTTCTGAGCTGCAGAGAATAAGTGAATCAGTCAAATGCTGTGTAAACCATTCTAGTTCAAAACTGGAGCTGTTAAAAAGCTAAACCTATATTATCTTGTTCTTCCAATACACACTCTTTTCCTGATCCCAGATGGCTCTCCCCAGATATTAATCCTTTGTACCCACTAACTAATTAAAAAGATTTAAGAATGTACTTTGGTAGTTCTTCTACATAATTAATTTCTCTCTCCCTTGGTTTTGAAGCTGGGTGTAACATTATATAGCTGGGCTAACATGTTCTCACTTGTGCTGTTTCCTAGAACACCAACACCAGAGTGTAGCCAATCAGTTCACAACTTGCGCAACCCTTTTTGTCACAATTAAAATAGTTGTTATAATGCTCAATATAATTTTGCACTATTTCCCCCCCAACTCTTCCCATACAAAGTACTGCAATCTATTTGTACCATTCCATGGTCCAAAGATGCCTGGGCACATTTCACAGCTGCTATAAGCAAATCAAGAAGTAATACAGTATTTACATTATGGGAAAAGTAAAGATCTCATTGTAAGACAACTCAGCCCAGCTCTTGTCTGAGCATGCAGAGTACTGCTTTTAAGAACTGTTTAGTATTCAGTTCAATTAGAACTTTATATCATACAGATCTTTCCCAGACACCTCACGGAAGTGTGAAAGGTGATCTACAAATAAGGCACACATGGGAAAGTCATCTTTGAATTCAATAGCATTGCAGCAGGGTTGAATTTGGCCAATAGCATTTACTTCATAAAAGTGCCACAGGCCTTCTGCTAACTAGGCTATTAAGAGTAGCTGAGCAAAAATTACTGAAGCTTCAATTTTTTAGGTTACTTAAAATATTGGGTTACCTCTGTGGCCACTGCACTGTGATGCAAAAGCACCATGCGGTAACATAACCCTAACAGCCCAAAATATGTAATGATATGTAATTTAAAGAGTCAATTACAGATCTTTGAGATATCGCTGTTTTTTTAAAAATAATTTGACAAGAACAACTTACATATAGCATGCTTTCCCTTCCCTTCTCCTTTATATTATCTGTAGGGTTTCTATTTAGATAAGAAATTATCTGGGTCAAGGACTCATCTTGCACGTGCAATAGACCTTTCGCAAATCTCTAAGCACCATACAAACGATACATTTAAAAAAAAACACACAAGGAGAGTCTTACACAGGAACCACATTAGAAGGGGACCAGATGACCACAGCAGAAGTCAGAAAGAATACACCTCAGGATGATGTAGGAAAACACCCTCTCATTTAAAAGCAATGCAAAGAATCAGTAAGTGTTCACCATCCCTCACTAGGTACGGATTGGAGTTACTTCCAGAAGGACTATTGCCTGTGTTCAAGCTCCTCTAATCTGCTTCCTGCCTTTCTCTATCCATCAAGGAAGCCTGCAGAGTCTCCCTCATTCACCAGATGTTCAAACAAACTGTTTGTACACATTAATAAGGGACACAATTTCACATATTGCTGGTCTACAGGTTCTTCCTTTTCCTCAGAAAGGCCTGGCCTCTCTACAAGTGGATGAGCAGTCTGTAGCCTGAGCTTCTGCTTCCCCTCACTGCTCCTTCTCTCTTCCAGGCAGACTGATATCCACTTCCTTTCAAGTACAATAGAGAGCTTCCCTAAACCATCTCTCAAAGTCTGTTTTTTTTTATCTTTTTATATCCTGATCCCATCCGACTTACTACCTTCAGCCACAGGATCTCTCACTCAAAACTTGACATTTATGGCAAGTGTTACAGTGTTCCAGAGCAGAGACAAGAGCAACTGCAGTAGCCAGAGTAGCCTCTGTCTGACTAGCCCAATGTGGGATTTGTACACCCAAACACACAAAAAATATAGAAAGCAAAATCAAAAACAGCCATAGGTAAGTTTCCTTAAAACTGACATTTGGATTGTTTCGTGGAGCTACTGTTCTTCCTGACTGATGTGGTTTTCTAACTTTATGTGTTGGGGGCTGCACATAAGCTTTTTTAGTTTCTTGATTTGTTCTGGCAGACTTTTTTTGCATCCCTTAAAAAGAAATTTTGATCTTTTTAAATCTTTATATAGTTTTTCTCTGCAATGGATTGCTAAGTTTCTTTCTCTTCAAATGCTTTTGTTTATTTTGGCACAGAGTTTCCAAACTACACATTAAAGCTAAGGCTGAGGTCCTACAAACTCTTAAGTACATGCATAACTTTTCAACAAGACTGCTCACAAGTTATGCATATGCTTAAGTGTCTGCAGGATGTGAGCTGAAGTAATGGAAATTATACCACAAGAAGCTATTTAGCAGACATTGCTGAAGTCAATTAAATTTACCTACATTATTTGAACATCTTTAATTTTCTTTGAACATATTTTATAAGCAGAATTAAGTCCCCCTATCCTGTGTCACAACAGCTGTATCAGAGTAATGTGAGAACTATAATACCTGGAGGTACCAAGGAAGAATGACACACAGAACATAAGAGCAGCCATACTGGGTTAGACTGATGGTACATCTAGCCAAGTATCCTGCCTTCCAACTTTGGCTGGTGCCAAATGCTTCAGAGGGAAAGAAAAGAACAGGACAATTATTGAGAGACCCATCATATCACCCAGTCCCAGCATCAGACAGTCAGAGGTTTAGAACACCGAGACCATGGTGTTATATCCCTGATCGTCTCAGCTAACAGCCACTAATGGACCTGTCCTCCAGGAACTTATCCAATTCTTTTTTTAATCCAGTTATAATTTTGGCCTTCACAACAATTCCTGGCAACAAGTTCCATAGGTTGACTGTGTGTTGTGTGAAGAAGTACTTCCTTTTGTTTGTTTTAAACCTGTTGTCTATTAATTTCATTGGGTCACCCCTGGTTCTTATGTTATGGGAAGGGGTAAATAACATTCCCTTGTTCATTTTCTCCACACCAATCATGATTTTATAGACCTGTATCATATCCCCCCTTAGTTATCTCTTTTCCAAGCTGAACAGTCCCAGACTTTTAATTTCTCATTCTATGGAAGTTGTTCCATACTGTTAATCATTTTTGTTGCCCTTCTCTATACCTTTTCCATTTCTAATATCTCATTTTTGAAACGGACAACCAGAACTGCACGCAGTATTCAAGATGTAGGAATAGCATGGATCTATATAGTGACATTATAATATTTACAGTCTTATTATCTATCCTTTTCCTAAAGATTCCAAACATTGTTAGCTTTTTTGACTGCCGCTGCACATTGAACAGATGAATTTCAGAGAATTACACATGATTCTAGAAACTCTTTCTTGAGTAGGAACAACTAATGTGGAACCCAACACTTTCTATGTACAGTTGTGATTATATTCTCCAATGTACATTACTTTGCATTTATCAACATTGTATTTCATCTGCCATTTTGTTGCCCAGGATCCAGTTTTGTGAGATTCCTTTGTAACTCTTTGCAGTCTGTTTGGACTTAACTATTTTGAGTAATTTTGTATTATCTGCAAACTTTGCCACCTCACTGTTGACCCATTTTTCCAGATCATTTATGAATATTTTGAATAGCACTGATCCCAATACAAATCCCTGGTGGACTCTGCTATTTCCCTCTCTCCATTCTAAAAACTGACCATTTATTCCTACCCTTTGTTTCCTGTCATTTAACCAGATACTGATCCATGAGAGGATCTTTCCTTTTATCCCATGATTGCTTACTTTGCAAAAGAGCCTTTGGTGAGGGATCTTGCCAAAGGCTTTCTGAAAGTCCAAGTGCACTATAGCCACTGGATCTCCTTTGTCCACGTTTTTTGACTCCCTCAAAGAATTCTAATAAATTGGTGCAGCACAAGTCCCCTTTACAAAAGCCACGTTGACTCTTCCCAACAAATAATGTTATTCTATGTATCTGATAATTCTGTTCTCTACTATAGTTTCAACCAGTTTGCCTGGTACTGAAATTAGGCTTACTATCCTGTAATTGCCAGGATCACCTCTGAAGCCTTTTTAAAAAATTGACATCACATTAACTATCCTCCCATCAATTGGTACAGAAGCTAATTTAAAAGATAATTTGCATACTACAGTTAGTAATTCTGCAATTTCATATTAGAATTCCTTCAGAACTCTTGGGTAAATATCATCTGGTTCTAGTGACTTACTACTGTTTAATTTATCAATTTGTTCCAAAACGTCCTGAATTGACACCTCAATCTTACACAGTTCCTCAGATCCGTCCTCTAGAAAGGATAGCTCACGTGTGGAAATCTCTCTTACATCATCTGCAATGAAGACCAATGCAAAGAATTAATTTAGCTTCACCATAATGGCCTTGTCTTCCCTGAGTGCTCCTTTAGCACCTTGATCGTTCATTGACAATGGATTGTTTGGCAGGCTTCTTACTTCTATTGTACAGTAGAAGCCAATTTAACTAAGCCTCCGTTATCCAGCTCTCCATATCAACGAGCTGTGCACACAAAAGAATATGGGAAACTGACATCACCTCCATGACAACATTTCTTTTCAAACTTGTAAAATGACTGCAACTACTAAGCAAAAAAAGTATTACTATCATTGAATGCTAAAATAGAGATTATTAATAAAATGAAAAAAGGAGAGTCGCTGGCAAAAATAGCCCAAGATTATTACATTGGAAAAAACACAGTATCAAACATCAAATGCAATGCCGAGCAAATTCTTAAATACAGCACGACTAACTCTACATCATGAAAGACCATGAAATAACCAAAGGATGCTAGTCTAAATGAAGCTCTTTATTGATGGTTTATACAGGTGAGAGAGCAAGGCATTCCTATTAGTGGTTCTTTACTATGTGAGAAGGCTCAGAGCTTTAATTCAGCTTTAGGAGGGGACATGTTTCTCTGATAGTCAGGGATGGCTAAGGCCTGGTCTATACCACCGGAGAAATTCGACGGCAGTCGACAGGAGTTACACAAGCTACGCAGAGCAGCTTGCATAACTCCTGTCAACTTTGTAACTTCCATTTAGCACGCCATCTCCACTGCACTGCACGGACGGGAAATGTGTACCCGTCGATGCAGCACTATGCTTTTTCTGGAGATGGTTTTAATAGACTGACTTCCAGATCAACTGAGCGGGTCTTCACTTCCGCTCAATCGATCCAGATAGATCGATCTGACGGCAGAGAATTTGCCACCTTCAGTGTAGACATAGCCTCAGTTGGTTTAAAAAGCATCATGACATCCGACAACTAACAGTCATCAGGAAAAGCAGTCTGCCGATTTGGGAGTTATTTCTGACTATCAAAAAAAATTGCAAGATATCTTAGCTAACCACAACTTGTCACCAGAACAGGTTTACAACTGTGACAAGACTGATTTTCACTGGAAGATACTGCCATCAAAAACACTTGCTCTCAGAACAGAAAGATCTGTGCCTGGCTGCAAACAGAGCAAAGAATGTTGACAATCCTGGCCTGTGCTAATGCCAGTGGCACACACATGCTCCTGTTAACTGTCACTGGTAAAACAAAGAATCCGCGCGTGCTTAAAAATGCAGACGTGGATGCTTTGCTTGTCATCTATAAATCACAGGGGAACACATGGATGGACAATGCTTTATTTCATGATTGTTTTTTTAAACTTTTGTATCAAGCGTACAGTTCATCTGAATGAAGACAACATCTCACCGAAAGCTATCTTACTGCTGTACCACACACCCACTCACCCTGATGACAGAGGGCTTACCTCCCAAGATGACCTGATCTGTTTTTTTCTCCCTCCAAACATAACATCTCTTGTGCAGCCTATGAACCAACGCGTGCTGAAGAGTCTAAAATGGCACTATAAATATCATCTTCTTAATCGACTACCGATGTCTGATGAAAAAATTGAGAATGAAGGCAACATGCTGCAGCACTGGGAAAAAAATCAATATCAAGGATGCTATATACTGGATTGCAGAAGCATGGAAAGACATCCCCAGGTCAACCTTACAAAAATCGTAGAAAAATCTGTGGCCTGAAGTTACTGCTGACACTCAAGACAGTAAACTTTCAACTGCAACAGCAGCACTGGCAACTGAAGAGACCAGTGCATTGTCGACCTCTTCCACAGACTTCCTGGATGCACAGAAATTGATGATGTTGCAGATTGGCTTGAAAATTATGCTAATGAACCTAGCCATCGGTTACTGGATGATTCCAAAATAACAGACTGTACTACATGCTGATAGCAATGATGAAAATGAAGATTCTGCCGAGGAAGAATTGACAGAAAAAATTCCTCACTGCGATTCTGCAACAACAGGAAACCTCTTCCCTTCAGTACACAGCCAATACCAACCCCACTGAACTGTTGTTAATGAAGTGACTCGGTGATCGCACAATGAAGAAGAGACCCTCTCATCTAAAAAATGGTCTAAAGAAGGGGGCTATATTTTAATGCTTGAGTTTATCATTTCTGCATTTTTAAAAAACTGTACTTTCTTCACTAAAAGTAACTGTTCATGTATGCTGTAAATAAAGAAGAGGATTGTGTTTCAATGCTTTATAATGATTATCAGTCTTGCATTTTTTTTAAAATTGTACTGTTTGCAATGTTATGTGTATACAAGCTAAACAGAGATGGCACCTTGTGTTATATTTAACAGACTTTATAGATAGTCCCTATAATGGTCAGGGTTAATGTCGAAAGAGAGTAAAAATGATCAATACAACTTGTTAAAAACTCATGTGGGTTTTCCTGTTAATAAATGAATCAAACATTGTTTGGGAGAACTAATGGTTTGTATATTCTGTTAAGTAGATAAGAAGAGGGGTATGCTTTTCCAGGAGGGGTCAGCTAATTTGGAAGCAACTCCGCCTCTTAAAATAATAGATAGACAGCTCTTTGCCCATTCCCGATTATCTGCATTTTTGATTATCCGATCTCGCCCCAGTCCTAATTAGATCAGATAAACAGGGTTCTTCTATACTTTAAAAATGTTTGCTGTTAGTTTTTGTGTCTTATGCTAGTTGCTCTTCTAAACAGATTATCTCCTCTCAGATACACATGTGCAACCCCTATTGATTTCAGTGGGGCTGCGTAGTTGTAACTATAGGCAGATTCTGGTATGCCATATCTTTTGAAGAGCCTGCAATGTCTACTATCCATTTTCTGTCTTATTTTCCATTCCTTTTCCTAATAGTTCCTAACATTCTGTTAGATCAGGCCACACTATACAGTTTTGTCAACAAAAGTCAGCTTTAATCAACGAAACAGTGGAGGTGTACACACTGCAATGCTCCTCCTGCCTATTTAACTCTCTTGCTAAGCTTACATAATAAAACCACCTGGACGAGAGGCACAAAGCTTTTTGCGATGTAGTTAGAATCACCCAGCGTCAGTGTAGACACTGCATTGCTTATGTCACCATAAGTGACCCCCAGGAGGTGTCCCATAATATGACCATCATGACTGCTCTGGTCACCACTTTGAACTCCACCGTCCTGCAGCCAGGTATACAGGCATCCGCCCGTTCCCCTTTAAAGGCCCAGGAATTTTTGAAATTCCTCTTCCCTGTTTGCTCGGCATGGCGAACTCACATCACATCTTCCCAGCTGACCATGCCAGCTCCCTGCAGCAAACGCACATCTGCCTGGAGTACACCGGAGTTGTTGGATCTGCTGGGTCTGTGGGGAGAGGAGGCAGTGCAGTTGCACGTACACTCCAGCTGTAGGAACTTTGATACCTAGAGGCAGATTGCTCATGGCATGGAGAAGAGGCATGAAAGAGACATGCAGCAGTGCCATGCTAAGATGCAGGAACTGAGGCAAGCATACAGAAGGCAAGGGAAGCCAATTGTCAGTCTGGTGCATCGCCAAAGGCTTGCCGCTTCTACAAGGAACTACACGCCAACCTTGGCGGCGACCCCACCTCCACCGCCAAGAACCCTGTGGATGTTTCAGGAGGGCTGAAGGCAGCAGCCAGCAGAGTAAACCTTGATGATGAAGTGGAGTTGGAAGAGGATGGGAAACAGGCGACAGGGACTTCCGGTGGCATGGCAAGCCAGCACCTCTTTTTAACTCCAGAGGGGTCTAGCCAGTCCCAGCAATCCAGCTCTGGCATGCCTGATGCAGGCAAAGGAAGTTCCAGTAAGTACTCATTGTGCTTTGATACTTCAGGGAGACATGAGGTAGTGCTCTGGGGATTTTTTGTTCCAGGGTAGGAGAGGGGTAGAAATAAACAACACTAGCACTGTTTGCATCTGCTTCTTATTTCCCTGTTGAGCTAGACAAATGGGGCACTTGTGGAAAAGTTTGTTGATGCACACTGGGATGTCCTGGGTATCCTCCATAGAGATCTCTAAGAAATTTTCATGGAGGTACTCTGAAATCCTCTGCCAAAGGTGCCGTGGAAGGGCTACTTTGCTTCTTCCCTCACGGTAAGAAATTTTGCAGTGCCAATCAGCAATTATCTCTGCTGACACAAAAGCAAAACACAGGTGAGCAGCATATGGACCCAGTCTGTAGCCATATGCACACAGGAGCTGTACCCTTTCATTCTCAGTTAGCCTCAGGTGCGAGATATCAGCTGCTATCACCCCCGCTTTTGGAAAACAGTGCCAGTATTCACAATAGTGTCCCTAGACACTTGTACTGATAATCTTGTGAAATCCTCCACCCACACCCTTTGTTCCATCTTTCTCCTCCTCCTCCGCCCAGCAAATTTACCATGATTAGGGCTCTCGCCATGCTGTGTGCCTGCCAAGGGAAAGTGAGAAAGTGGTGTATCTAACTTTTATTAATCAAGGCTGTGAGGGCACTCACAATAGTGCTTCTTTCTATTGTTTCTTTAGTTTCTGCAGATGTGTCCTTGAGGAATTCCTCCAGCACACTGACTAAGCTGCTCTGAGTGATAGGAGACAAACCAGGAGGATTAAGGAAGACATGTTCAGGGAAGTGTTGCATTCTGATTCAGCTGATAGCAAGCAGAGAGCATGGAGAGAGACTATTAATGAAAGTCAGAAAATGGACATATAGTAGAGGAAACAGGGGCAGGAGTGGCTGCTACAGCTTCTGCAGGACCAAATAGACAAGAGGCCCTTGACTGCACCTCAGATGGAACACATACGTGCTTGCCCACCCGCAAGCTCCCTGCAGCCCATACAGAACAGCCTTCCATGCCTGCCCCAAACTTCCCACACACATGCCTCGCATGTTCCCGGGCTGTTCCAGTACCCCATGCACTCTACCCCAGTGGCATATTTCAGAATGACAGCTGGACATACACCCATTTGTGAGAGCCTCATTTAAAAAAGTGCTCAAGTGTCATGTCCCTTTTAGAAAATAGAAGTGTCTGTGTTTCTGATGAATAAAAATGTAGTTATAGAAAGCAAATGAATCTTTATTTGTCTTCAAATCATGGTGGCTGCTGCTGAAATTCAAACACAGTGGCATTCGGTGCATTAGCAGAGTACAGGAAATGTACATACAGCAATCATTACAAGGGACATACTACAATGAAAGAAATCAATGCCTGGGTCAAGGTATTACAGAAAGACACATTACTGGGGTACACTATCAAAATGTTCCTTCAAAACATCCCTGATTCAAATTGCTCCCTGTTGAGCCCCTGGTATCTGGCTGCCCAAAAGCGGACACCAGTTGATCTACCTCAATGCTCCAGCCCTGGGGAAACTTTTCCCGCTTAGCTTCACAAATGTTATGCAGAACACAACAGACTGCAATGGCCATGGGAATATTTTCCTCATTGATGTCTAACCTGCCAAAAAGGCAGCGCCAGTGTCCCTTTAATTGGCCAAAGATACATTCAACAGTCATTCTGCACCTGCTGAGCCTCTTGTTGAAGCGCTCCTTGCTGCTGTTAAGATTTCTGTGTAAGGTTTCATGAGCCATGGGAGCAAGGGATAGGCTGGATCTCCCAGGATCACAGTTGGCATTTCCACATCCCCAATTGTCATCTTCTGGTCTGGAAAGAAAGTCCTGCTTGCAGCTTTCTATACAGGCCAGCTTTCCTAAAGATGCGTGTGTTATACACTTTCCCTGACCACCCTGCGTTGATGTTGGTGAAACAACCCTGGTGATCCAACAGCATTTGCAATACCACAGAAAAATAGCCTGTTGATGTATTCCGCCACAAGATGATTTGGGGCCAAATGGGGATATGCATGCCATCTATTGCCTCGCCACAGTTAGGGAATCTCATTGCCACAAAGCCATTTCCTGCACATTGTCCAGAGTCGCTGTCCTTCGTAGGAGGCGGCAATTAATGGCCCTGCACATTTGCATGACTGCAACTCCCATGGTGGATTTCCCAACTCTAAACTGATTCATGACTAATCAGCAGCAATCTGGAGTTGCCAGCTTCCACACAGTGATGGTTACTCACTTTTCCACCATGAGGGCAGCTCTCATTTTGGTGTCCCTGCGCTGGAGGGTGCCACACAGTTACAGGAAGATGGCTTTGCGCATCTGAAAGTTCTGCAGCCACAGTTCATCATCCCATACCTGCATCCTGATGCAATCCCACCACTCAGTGCCTGTTTCCCAAGCCCAGTACTGATGGTCCACTGTGTGCAGCTACTCCATGAATGCCAAAAGCAATCTTGAATTGTTTGCCACAGCACACCGCAGAGCAGACACCCCAGTGTCTATCAGATTTGCAGCTCATGAAATACTGTAGGATCAGTGGTATTGTGTTCATAATGCTCATCATAAGACTGGAGAGTAGTGCAGGATCCATGCTTTCAGACAGAGATGGCGGGCACATGGTTTACAGGGGCTGTTGAAATGTGGCGCAAAACGTACTCGGAAGCCCAATAAATGATGGGATGGAGAAAAATGCATCATGGGATGGAAAGACCACTCCATGAAGCACAGCAATCCCTTCCCAGAACTCCTAGCAGTAGATGCTGGTGAGTTGCACAGTGGGATAGCTACGCACGGTGCACTGCTCACTCTGTCGATGCAAGAGCAACAAGTGTGGACGCACTCCACCATCACAAAAAGTGTTCTCTGGATGTGAAAAAGTGGTTTAGTTATGGTGGTAAATGATCATCGACTAAGTTAAATCAACAAAACTGTGTAGTGTATACATGTCCTTAGCCCTTTTGACCACTGTTGTGTGCTGAGCTGAAGATTTCAAAGAACTATGCATAATATCTCCTAAGTAACATCTAATTTAGAACCTCTCATTTTGTGCGTATTGTTGGAATTATTTTTCCAGAGTGCATTACCTTGCACTTAACAACATTAGATTTAATCTGCCACTTTGTTACCCAGTCACCCAGTTCTGTGAAATCTCCCTGTAACTCTTCAGACTTAATTATCTTGCATAATTTTGTATTATTTACAGACTTTGCCATTTCACTGTTCACTCCATTAATGATCTGGAAAAGGAATATGTTGAACAGCACAGGTCCCAGTGCAGAACCTTATTTACCTCTCTCCATTCTGAAAATTTGCCATTTTATTACTATCCGTTGTTTTTTTTCTACCTTTTAATCAGTTATTGACCCATGCAAGGATCTTTTCTATTATCCCATGACTACTTAGCTTCCTTAAGAGCCTTTGATGAGGGACCCTGCCAAATACTCTCTGAAAATCCAAGTACACTATACCCACCAGATCACTCATGTCTACATGTTTGTTAACGCCCTCAAAGAATTTCTAATAGATTGGTGATGCATTACTTCCCTTTACAAAAGCCATGTTGACTCTCTTTCCAACAAATTGTTTATCTATGTGTCTGGTAATTTGATTCTTTACTGTAGTTCCTACCAATTATTTTGCCCTGTGCTGAAGTTACACTCAAAGGATGGTAACTGCCAGGATTGTATCTGGAGCCCTTTTTAAAAATCAGCATTACATTAGCTTCCTACTAGCCTTCTGGCACAGAGGCTTGTTTCAGTGATAGGTTACATATTACAGTTAGTAGTTCTGCAATTTCATATTTGAGTTCCTTCAGAACTCTTGGATGAATACCATCTGGCCCTGGTGATTTATTACTGTTTAATTTATCAATTTGTTCTAAAACCTCTTCTACTGACACATCAGTGTGGGACTATACTTCAGATCTGACGCCTAAAAAATATAGCTCTGATGTGGGTATCTTTCCCACCTCTTCTGCAACGAAGACTGGCAAAAAATTCATTTAGCTTCTCTGCAGTTATCTTGTCTTCCTTGAGTAGTCCTTTAATATCTTAGTTGTATAATGGCCCATTGCCTGTTTGGTAGGCTTCCTGCTTCTGGTGTACTTTAAAACATTCTTAGTTAGTTTGTGTGTCTTTAGCAAGTTGCTTCTCAAGTTCTTTCTGCCTTATTAGAGAATAAAGGGAACAAATCATTTAGGTCAAGATTCTGCAAATTTTTCATGGCAGGCAGACTCCCCCGGAAGTCAATTAGAGCCCAAAGTCACAGAATAACTTGAAAGATTCAAAGTCCTAGTTTGATCTGCTTAAGGAAGTGATACAGGAGGTGATATAATCAAGGACATAACAGAAGGCATTAGTAGGAGCCATATACTCAGCAGAGAGAATATTCCAAAGCCATGGATCATGGACCCACCCAGTGACTGCAGGAGTCATTATATAAGGGCAATACACCAAAATACCAATGTATTTTAGAAACCCCGCATTGTCAGAACTTACTTTTGGCTGGGGAGGTTACGGGATATGTTGACCTTGGCTACCATTTTCGTTACATCATTTCAGCAGAGTAGAAAGCATGTTAGCATGATCCACACCACTTTCAGGAAATTTGGTCAGGAATGGGGTATGGCTGCCATATTTCCGGTTCCCAAAAAGAAGACACTGTGGGGGAAGGAGAGAGGACTGGGAGGGGGGGTACCTTTGGCAGGGGTACTCACTGGAGGTGGGGGGCAGTGTCCCTCCGTTACGGTGGCAGGGTGGCTGGCACAAGACCCGGACGCAGCGAAAGCTGTCAGTCAGTGCCTCCTGTGGGACCCCTTCCCCAGTACTTGGGGAGGGAGGGGCCTGGCTGGGCGGGATCCAGCAGCTGTGGTTTGCAGGGAAAAAGACCAATCAGCTGCAGATGCAGGGAAATGGTCCAATCAGATGTGAATGCAGAGGAGTGACCAATTGGGAAGCAGACCAATAGGGGTTCTTTCTGAGCTGCAGCTTGTCTGCTCTGCAAAAACCTGGACATTTGCCATTATTTAAAAACCTCGCCCAGATAGAGAAAGGCTCAAAAGAGAAGCTCTGTCTGGGGAAATCTGGACGTATGGTAACCCTAAATAAGAGCAGCAGAGACTAAACTCCAATTCCTTGGTTCTTGTGAGAAAACAGCAGCAAACCTGTCAAGAAAAAGAATGGCTAGAGGTTAGCAAGGCAAATTTCCCAAAATAAAATTTAAAATAAAGCCAGAAAAAGCAAGTAATTCTAAGGGTGGTGACTTCAAAATAAAAGAATAACTGATTGTGAAGAAAAGGTAGAGATAGGAGCATCTAGCACCTATGAACAGTCCTATAGCATAGGCAGGGTTTTAGAAGGTAACTAGGACATATTGTGGGTTCATATTTATCACTGCACCATTACAGTGAACACAGGAAACATGCAGGTATCCCCTACTGAATGAGAAGCGATCCAATGGCAGTGCAGATAATATGAGCAATCAGTTATTTTGAGGGATGCAATGATATAATCCAAAGAAGGGGATATAACTGACTGTAAAGGTGGAGCTCAGCACAGTGAAAAGGGGTGCAACACAGCATAGCAAAGCATGGGGTCAAAATGCATGACAGGGTGCAATAGTAGGTTGCAATGTAGAAGGTGATCACCATAGCACAGATGGCTTGCAATTAATCCTGGCAGAATTCTGCGCCACTGCACACACGCAGAATTCATCTCCCCTGCAGATTTTTTTTCCTCCACAGAAAATATATTCCACTGGATAGGCACTGCAGTTATGCCTTTCACCCACCAATGGCTCGCTGTGGCACCGGAACAGAGGACAGCCAGCTCAGCTTAAGTAGCAGTCAGCAGCCAATACGGAGGAAGAGAAGCTTCATTCCTCATAGCGCCCTGCATGTGGGGCCAGGTGAGGAGGCACGGGATATGGGGGGACAGATAGAGCAGGTCACACGGGGTTGCTGGGGGATCACATAGACTGGGGTTCAGAAGGGCTAATGGGGGGACAGACTGGGGCTCGGGGCTGAATGGGAGTGGGGTGCAGGACCACATGGGGACGGAGATGGCTGAGTGGGGATGTAGGCCCACATGGGAACAGGAATGGGTTCAGGGGGGTGCAGTGACACATTGGGACAGTGGCAGGTGTGCCTGACCGAATAGGAGAGCCTAGGGGTCAGCCAGGGTCTGCATCGTGGAGACTCTCCAACTCCATATCAATCCTTCTTCCCCTCCAAAAAACCTGTTCCATACTTCTCCCAACAATACCCACACCCAATGACCCTCCAGTTTAACTCCCAGGCTCCTTCCCAAATATTACTTCCCTCTCCCTCAGATCCTTCATTACCCAACTCCCCCAAGCCTTTGCACTGCTTCTGAGGAGTGCAAGAAATATGTTTCTGCATTGTCATTTAAATGGATTATTACTCAAAGTTCTGTATTAATATGCCTAATAAGGAATCTATTTGTCAAAAAATATTTCCTGAAACTTTTTTTGTTATCTGTATTGTTACAGACATACTTGAAAAGTATTTTGAAATAAATTACCAAAATAATTGAAACTGGGGTAATTATACTGTGTTATTTTGACAAATAAAATATGCAGAATTTTAATTTTTTGGTGCAGAATTCATAAGAACAGCCATGCTGGGTCACACCAATGGTCCATCTGACCCAGTATCCTATCTTCTGGTAGTGGTCAATGCCAGGTGTTTCAGAAGGAATGAACAGAACAGGTAACCATCAGGTGATTCATCCCCTATCACCCATTCCCAGCTTCTGGAAAACAAGCTAGGGACACTTCAGAGTATGAAGTGTATTCCCTCAAGAGCAGGCAATGGTGAAGAGTTGCAGTGTAGAAGGGGTACACTGTAGTTCAGGGGTTGCAATATGAGGGGGAGTAGTGGGAGATTTGTAGGGTTACCAGGTGTCTGGTTTGCAACCAGACTTTCCGGTTGAAAAGGGGACCTGGCAGTGTGGCCAACGAGGTGTCCTGACCAGACACCAAAAGTCCAGTTACCACAGGCGGCGGTGGGGTAGCAGTCTGCCACCCAGCCCTGACGCAGTGATTTATGCGGCAGCATGCATGCACTGGCTCGGGCGGCCCCTTTGAGGGGCACCATTTGCAGAGCTGCAGCAAAGGACAGAGTGTGGGGAGTCTGGAGGCCCCTGGTGAGCAGTGTAAGAGACTGCTAGCAGACATGGAACATTCCCCAGTCAGCCCAACACTTCCCACAGACACACTCTCAGGAAGCTCCAGTGCGGGGAAGGCTGAAGCAGGCGGAGAAGAGGGCTGTTGGCAACCAGCGCAGAGGAAGGCAGGAGGCTGACATGGAGGAGGGCCAAGTCCTAGCTCACTAGTGGGGCTGCAGCGTTCTTCCGACCAGGGCGGATCCCAGGCGTCCCAGATGGCCTTCTGGAGCTGGGTTTGCAAGTCCCTTGGGACTGCTCATGTTGGAGTTGAGGGGAGAGAGCAGTGAGTGACAGAGGCAGGGGACAGAGCCTCAGAAGAGAGGCATGCCCTCAGGAGAAAGAGGTCAGGGGGAGTCCAGTTTTCAGACATTAGAAAGCTGGCCACCCTAGGGGATCAGTGCAGTGCAGTGCAGTGCAGTACACTACACTGTGCAGCACACAAGGATGCAGAGCAGCACAGGTGTGATGCAAGGGGGCGCAATCCCGTGTGACACTGGGGGAGGCAGCACAGGGATGTGCCGTGTAGCACAGCGGGTGGCGGCGCAGGGGAACACAATGCGAGAGGAGTGCAGCGCAGCACGGGGCAATGCAACGTGCAAGGGAGGGTGCAGGACAGTGAGATGCGACGCAATGCCAGAGGACTGCAGCGCAGCGCGGCGGGATCCCGGGCGAGGCAATGCATGGGCAGGTTGCTCGGACGCGCCCCCTCCCTCCGGGGAGCATTAAGGTCACGACTCACCCCCGATGCCATAGGGCACAGACACACCCGCGCGCTCTGCAGCGAGTCCAACGGTCCCCCGCGCGCGCGGCCAGATAAGCAGCGCCGCCCCGGCCTCGCTCCGGTATCCACCAACTCCCCACTCCCCCCTCGCTCAGCTGCCAGAGCCAGGGCTGCCCCTCCTCCCCACTACCCAAGAGCTCGTGCGGCAAATCGACCTATCAGAGAGCGGCTCGGGCTCACGTGACGCAGCCGAGCCGTCACTCATTACAACGAACGCTTTCCTCTGCGAACCTCTGCCCGCGTTCCCGCCCACTGGCAGTCAAACCCCGCCCACCCGGGAAACGGACCTCCGCCCTTCGCTTAGTCCGGGGCCTGAAGAAGCTGGGGGCTGGGCGGGGCTTGGGTCGCGAGCGACGGGGTGCGCGGCGTTGGAGGAATGTGTCGGGTCCGACTTTGGAGCTCAGCGCGAGCCGCGGCGGTTGCGGCACCGCGCGGCCTGGCCACGCCCACTTCGCGCAGGGGTTGCCGGGAGACTGGGGGAGGGGCCGTCCGTGTGCGTCTCCTGGTCCCACCCCTCCCGCCCCCTCGCGTGCGGCACCGACTCGGTGGGCGATGGGGCCCGCCGGGGTCCTGCTCCGGGGGAGCGCCGCTCTCTGCGCCCGGGGGCTCCGCGCCCCAAGAGGCGGGAGGCTCCGCCTGCTGCTCCCCGTGCCGCCCGCCCGGCCTCTCAGCACCGGGGGCGCCTGGTGTCTCCGCGCCGCGCCGGGGCCCCCGAGCCAGAGGGAGCCGCCCGGGAGCGAGAGGCGCGGGAGGGCGGCGGCGGAGGAGGAGGAGGGTGATGAAGATAAAGATGATGATGATGATGAGCTGGAGGAGCTGCTGGCCCCGGGGCCCACCCTCGGAGCCCACCGGGTGCTCGTGGTGCACCCGGCCGTCAAGTGGGGGACGAAAAAGCCCCAACTCACCACAGGTGCGTGGGTCAGGCCGAGCCTCCCGCCGCGGCTCGGGGACCCCCGTTGGCCAAAGCCGGGCGCAGCCACAGGCTCCGGGCGCCAGCCTCGCGCACCTGATCCTCCCGCGGCTTTCTTGTCCCCGCAGAAGCCGGGAGGTGGCTGTCAGCTACAGTCCTAGTGGGGGCAAGACCCAGGTCGCTTTTACCCTAATGTAGCTGGTTGCCGTGGACACTAAACCCCCAGCCGGGATTTACCTCGAGAAGTTAGGTCAAGGTGAAAACTACCAGTGCCTTGGCTTTGTGACCATTTGACATTGAGGTAGCTACCTTGAAATACAAAACCCATCTTTTTTGCATTGGAGACAGGGAGGAACAGCTCCCAAGCTAGCTGCTCAAACACTCCCACGTGGCAAACTATAGCACAGTTGACTTACTAACTTAGCTTCTGCTTAATCAAAAAAGCGTCTGTCTACCTCCTACCTTATCAGTTACTGTTCAGTTTACGCTTAAAGTTTCTTCAAGATCTTTATGAGCTAAATGTCTTCACAAATGTTAAGGGCTGTTACAAAGAGAACAATGAGCAATTGTTCTCCATATGTACTGAAGGTAGGACACAAAGTAATGGGCTTAACCTGCAGCAAGAGCAATTGAGGTTAGCTATTAAAATCTTTCAAACTATAATGGTAGTTAAACTCTGGAATAGGCTACCAAGGGAGGTTGTGGAATCCCCGTCACCAGAGGTTTTTAAGAACAGGTTGGATAAACACCTGTAAAGATGGTTTAGGTTTACTTAGGCCTGCATCAGGTTAAGGGCCTAGAGTTGATGACTTCTCAAGGTCCCTTCCAGCCCTACCTATCCTCGGTTCTATAATTCTATAAATAGGGAGGCAAGCAGTAATATTTGGCAAACAACCAGAGAAGAATTTGATCTCTTTAATAAGTCTACTATATATTTCACATCAAGATACAAAGTCAAAATGGCCAACAGTTCTAGATCAATATTTATTCCCTCTTTAAATACTTAATGCAACATTGTCAATGAGTTGTTGCAAATTTAGGCCTTGGTCCTGCAAGCAGCTATGGGCATGATCAACTTTATTCAGGGTTTGTCTTCACTTCGGTGTTAGCTCTAGTTATCTACTCTCAATTTGACTTATGTGAATGCCTAGCTTGAATTGGAGTTGCTGCAATTTGCTGAGTAACTGAGTCCCCATACTAGCTCAAACATCAGCAGCACTCGAAATTAAGCCAGGTGCCCTGACAGGACAGCCAACTCTAGTTTAAAGTACCACTTAACTCATGCTATAGATTTTTGCGTGTGCATGGGAGTCAAGTTAGGGGCAACACTCAAGTTATACCTCAAGCTAACAGTGCATTGAAGATAAGCCCCTTCATGAATAGTCCCATGGAACTGCTGATGTGCTTAAAGTTAAGAATGTGCATGTTTCCAAGATGGGGCCTTAATAAGAAATACTGAGTTGTCTCTGATTTCATTTCTCTGCCACTGCAGGTAAGTATGTCGGTCTCTGGGATGGTAAGGAGTTTTGGCATTGTGTGACATAACTCCAAATGCGCCTGTCCTGCAGAAATCTGTAGCAGCACTAGATGTCATATAGTTTGGGGTCTTTTACATTTGCATTTGATTACTTGTCCTCTTTACCAGTCTTCTTAATATGAATGTTTCTAATATGGTCAGTAACATGCTAGTGATTTTTCAGATGTCCCTTCACTACCATTTAGTAGATTTGTGTCCCAACCAGTGCAACCAATTTGATGAGGAAACTGTTTTGTCCAGTGTAACTTTAAGTCACAAGTTATAGGACTTCTATCACTTTCTTTGGGAGACTATTCTTCAGCTTAATTTATATCACTCATAGGAGGTTTTTCTCGTTATTCATTATAAAATTTCATTCTAGTTTGTCAATGCTGCTGGCCACAACCTGTGTTGCAAACTGTTTTATGAAGTGCTGTTTTCAAAACTATTAGGTTAACTGAGACACGTGAAACAAACAGGGTCAGGGGTTCTCAATCATTTCTGTACCATTATCTAATTTTGTTCTTTTGTTACAACACAAGAAAGTTTTGCACACTTCCCCTTTCTATCTAGCCAGAAAGACAAAGAAGATGGTTGTGAACCCTTTGATATCTGTTTATGACGAAGCGGAAAACCTGTTTGTTACATGAATGTTTCAAAATTATTCCCAGCTATCCCAAAGAAAAACTGACTTAACCAATCTGCAAGAATAAGAACAGTGTCAATTTGAGCAAAAGAGAAGACAGTTTTTTAAGTAGAAAGAAACTTTTTTCAGAAAATATAATTTAAAATATCAAACTGTATGCAGTTTAGAGTAAATGGATAATAAATTTTCTTTCTCCTACATGTTTGTTGCTTATTTAGCAAACCTGGGCTGAGTCCTGCAATTTGATTTGCCTGAGTGATCTTTATGCCTGCATGGGGTCCCTTTCAAATTAGTGGGGCTCTGTACAAGTGCAAGAGGCTGCCCAAATGAATCAGAATGCAAGACTGGAGTCCTGCTCTGCTATGTTTCTAGTAAAGCAGGAGTCAACATGGCTGCCTGTTGTTTATTATTCTGTCTATGAACAAGCATCATTGATAATGTCAACAACAATGTGCACAACTCTAGAAGTTCTTTAAATATTTCTGCAAAACAGTAAGGAATTATTCAAACATTGTTTTGCTGTCACAATTTTCCCACCTCTTTCTGTGATGGAGCAGTAGGGTTAAACAAAAATTACGATAGTAACCCTTTAAGGACTGTAGTACAAAGTTGATGCAAATAGCTATGTAATTTCCTTTTTAATTTGTGCAGGTTTTTTGCCAATGTAACTTATACCAGTTCCTCACATGAAAAAGATTTTCTTGTTGGTATAACCACATCTAAACTGGGGCTTTTGCCGGCCTACCTGTGTTGGTGAGGGTTATGATTTTTTCACATTCCTAACGAACACAGGTATAGTGGCAAAACTTTAAAGTGAAGACCAGGACTCTGTTTTTACTGCAAATATTGAAAATCTATGTGCAGAGTTAGCACTGTATACTATAACCTTTTTTCTTTTTCCAATACTAAAGCTGAATTGCAGATTGCTGAAGCTGTTGCTCTGATAGATACCCTTCATAACTGGACAGTTTTAGATAAAATAATTCTCTCTACAAAAACTCCTGACAAGAAGTTTATTTTTGGCAAAGGAAATCTTCAGATTCTGACAGGTAAGAAGAACACCAAAGATTTCTTAATACAGTGCATCATACTCAGTGTTGAAATAACTTTAACTTTCTAAAGTTACTTAATGATTATTGCAGACACAGGAGAGAGCTAAGGTTTTGTTTACTCCATAGGCAGCTTACAAACAGGCTTCAGAGATGATTAAAAAGGATGGAGATGGAAGATGGAAATAACCAATACTTGCTGTAAGTGTTTGTTTTCACTGCAACAGTTAATACGAGTTAGTACACTTGAGTTACTATGCTCAAGCTAGTCTCTCTCAAGTGAAAGTAGCCACACTGTGAAACAACATTTGAACTACAGAGTGATTGGATGAGCTATAACACCAGCTGTTGCATCCATACCTTTCTTAGCTCGAGCATCAGCAGCACTCTATTTCCAACCCACCTACCTGCCAGTACAGCTAGCTCAAGCTTAAAGCATTTAACCTGAGTTAGAGATTTTTGTGTGTGAATGGGAGTTGGGTATGGGTCAAAACTCGAGTTGTAACTTGAGCTAACAGTGCAGTGAAGACAAGCTCTAAATGTGTGATGTAATATGATTCTAAATAAATTAAATAAAGGTGTGCAGTATACGGGGTGATTCTGAATAAAATTAAGTGACTGACTTAAATAAAGGTGACAGTCGCCTTGAGCCAGGTCAGTAGTGATCAAAAGCTCATGACTATTGACTAGACTATGCAAAGCGAGTTAATATTCTTAGGCCCAAATCCACAAAGGGACTTAGGCATAGCAATACCTAATTTTTAGGGGCCCTGTTCCTTAGTAGAATTTTCAAACCATTGGCTCCCTCTACAATACATGGGGAGAGTTAGGCACTTAAATCTAGGCTGGAGGAAGACACCTATCTGCTTGAAATCCGCTGCCGTGAACCATCTCCTGGAGTCAGGCACCTAACCTGTTTCTTGCAAGAATGGTGGCCACACATATTTAACTCCACACAAAATCGCTGGTGCAGTTGGGCCTCCCTCCTAAATTTTAGCCGTTGGGTAGAGCACTCACCTGGGATGTCGGAGTCCCCAGTTCAGTTACCACCCTCACTGATGAAGTAAAGGGATGTGAACATGGTTTTCATATCTCTCAGGTGAGTGCCCTAACCACTGGTCTATAGAGTCATTTTCATTCTCTCTGGCCCAATGCATATTTACGTAGTTATACAAAGTTGACTGGCTCAGTAGGAGAGATTGAGAGAGACCAATGTCTGATTGTTCCATAGCCCAATGGTTAGACAGGTGGGAGACACCTGTTCGACTCCCTTCTCATCAGGAAGAGGGAGAAATTGAACCAGGGTCTCCCATACACTGGGTGAGTACCCTTTAGGCCAGTCTTTAGGGTATCGGGGAGAGGCCATTTTGTGTGTGGTTAGTCATGCCCTGAGAACACCTATATCAGATCCCACACATGAGGTAGGAGGGGAACCACTTGGTTTGAAGGAGCACACTGGGGGGTGTGATATAGGTGTCTGGGCACTGCCTGAGGCAACAGTGTGTGTGTCTAGAGGGAGAAACTTAGGAGCATAGAGGTCTTCCACAGCCAAAATGTAGATACCAAGGGAGTTTGGGTACCTACAGGGTTAGGTGACAGCTGAACAGTAGTTTTGAAGATTTCATTTGTACCTTAATTTTAGACCTAGGCACCTAAAGTGGGAGTTAGACACCTAAATCCTTTTGTGGATCTGGGCCTTAGTACTTTTCCTAGTCTCCACGTGACAGAAAAAAGCATCCTAGCATGCTTGTTGTCAATCTCAGCAGCACGTAATCCATGGATTGAATGGGTCTGGAAGCAGAACTTTATTCTCTCATCCTTTGCAGTAGTCCTTTTAGAATAGACTTGAAACACATTGTCGGGACAATGTGAAAGCACATGCTGCTGTGCTTGTTCTGTGAATAAAGACTGTATTTTCGTGTGCTGTCAGTCTCATTTCATGAGCAGTACATTCACTTTTAAAAATAAAATATAATTAAAATTGTCTTTTTGCTCTAGATTGGCATTAACTAGTACAAAATTATACAGTGCAATTCTCTTTATTCTAGACAAGATTAAAGGATTGCCACATGTAACAGCTGTATTCTTGAATATAGAAAGGCTGTCTCCGTTGACCAAGGTAATTTTAAAAATAGTATTTAAGTGCATTTTTGTTCTACATTCAAGACTGTGTTTGGAATGTACTGTTGCTATGAAAAGTAAACGCCAATTTTTGACTCAAAAGCTGCACCTGACACTTTTCTAAACCAGTTTTGCCAAATTTATGCATGTTGTAAGCGAACATAGTTCTATTGACTTCACTGGGCATTATGCTTCTTACTTCATGTCTGAATTTGGCTCCCCGACATCCTGGTAGTCTTTTAATTTGGGTTCTACTCCCAGTTCTACCACTGTCTCACTGGCATCTTGGAGAAGTCACTTAACTTTTGTGCCTCAATTTCGCCATCTGTAAAATGGGGGGAAACATAGCATTCTTTGTAAAGCACTTGAAAATTCTTGAATAAAATCTGCTCTATTAAAATGTTAGACATTATTTAACATGAAATTAGTCATAAATGCAAGCTACGCCTATATTTGAATTTTCATAAACTTCTGTTCTTTACACTTACTTTTTAAGTGTTTTAAAGGGACACTGGTTACTATATATATATGGTTTGTTTGCTTATTTATTTATTTAACTATCTTTACCTTCATTACTAACAATTCTTTAGAGGATTAAAACTGGAAATTAAAAATAAATATACTTTTCACTATTTATGCTGTGCTTTTACTTTCTGCATTACATTTAGGAAAATAGAAACCACTGGTATTTGTCCCCTAGACACGGTAGTGATAGGTAAAGCTATGAGTCTGTCATGGAGGTCGCAGAAGTCATGAATTCCGTGATTTCCAGAGACCTCTGTGAAATTACCTTCAGCTTCCGCCCTGTGCCCTGGGGCTGTCAGCTTCTGGGGGCTGCAGGACGTGGGAGGTCTCAGCCGCCACAGGCGCTGAGGGTCCCAGAGCTCTCAGCGAGGGGGCCCACAACTCTGAGCCGCTGCCGGCAGGTGCCCAACCCCCCCGTTCCCCCCCCAGCTCCAAGCTGCCATGGGTGACAGGAACCCAGTGGCAGTAGGCACCCAGCAGCTCCAAGCCGCCGCTGTGGCAGGGACTCTGCTGCTGTGCATTGGGATGGGTGACCGGGAACCCTAGAGCACTAAGCTTCAGAGGGCAGCGAGGGGACACCAGAGCGCCGATCCATGAAGGGCAGGGAGGAACCCGGTCTTCGTGCTGCCGCGGGTGGCACAGACCCAGTGGTAGCAGGGACCCCGCCACTCTGAGACTCCTCCACCGGTGGCTAGGAGCCCTCTGCTGTCCACCACAGCAGGTGGTGGGAACCCCCATCTCCAAGCCTCCACTGGCGGCAGGGACCCTGAGCCGCAGCTGGCAGGGAGGGACCCCTGAGCAACCACGGGCAGCTGACCCCCACAGCTCCCAGTTGCTGCGAGCAGCAGGGATCCCAGGGCTCCAAGCGGACTCCTCTACTGTCTGCCGGAGCAGGTAGTGGGCACCCCCTGGCTCCAAGCTGCCGTGGGTGTTGAGAATCCTGCAGCCCCCAGCTGACACAGGTGGCACCCCCAACCACAGCATGGACACCCTGCAGCCATCAGCTGCTGCAAGGGAGCCCCAGATCCCTGAGCTGCCTCAGGTGGCTGGCCCCCCAAAGCTCCCAGCAATCATGGGGGGACCCTGCAGCCCAGAGCCACCACGAGTAGTGAGGGACTCCAGAGCCTTCAGCCACAGTGGATGGCCTCCACCTTCAGCTGGTGGATCCTGCAACCCCCAGTCGTGTGCAGGGGTGGACCTCAGAGCACCGAGCCACCAAGTGGGAGCTCAGAGTCCAAGCTGGTGGAACTGGGTTGGTGGCAATTGCTGGATTCTCACCCTAAGTTACAGACAGGTCACAGGCTTCCAAGAATTTTTGTGTATTGCCCTTGACGTATCTGTGAATTTTACTAAAAATAATAATGACAAAATTAGTCATAGACCATTTTAGAAACGCATTAAAAATAGACAGTGTCACTCTCTAGTTCTCATGCATAGGCAGCATCCTGCAATGTTTGGATTGCAATATCTGCAACAAATTGGTTTTCCTTAAAGTTTTTAGAAGATTATGAGTTTGTGAAAAGATTTCAAATTCCATATTTTTTGACAAAAAGAAGAGAGACATTTTTCTCAAAAGTTTACCAGTCTTTCAACCTCCTCTCATTTCTGGAAACCTTTCTATTGATATTAGTTTTGTAAAAGTTTTACCAAACTTAAATCTTGGACATAATTTAACATGACAGATGCCATGGTTCAACAAGGTGTTTAAGAATATGTGTAACTTTAAGCACATGAACAGTCCCATGAATTTCATTGAGACTACTCACATGCTTAAGCACCTCACTGGGCTAAATCAGCTTACAGCTGAAGAAGAGCTCTGTGTAAACTCAAAAGCTTGTCTCTCTCATTAACCGAAGTTGGTGCAATAAAAGATATACCTCACCCCCTCTTGTCTCTCTACTGATGTAGTTTAATTTCTTCACCCTTCTGCATGCAAATTGACTTATATACATTGCACTAAAAATCCATCATGTTGTCTTATTTTTGTTTTTAAAGAAAGAACTGGAAGATGGTTGGGGAGTGAAGGTTTTTGACAGATACACAATTGTCCTTAATATTTTTCGTTGTAATGCTCGGACTAAGGAAGCAAAACTTCAGATTGCGTTGGCTGAAATCCCACTTCTCAGGTACTTCAAACTGTGCAAATAGCAGACATTAGTATTTTAATATAATAAAGGCATTTTCTTCACAATCACTAAAATGGTAGTTTGATTCTTGAGGGGGAAAAGTCCGTAGTTTTTTGTATAAAATGCTTTTGTGCATTTTATGCCATAAATTGTCCAAAACAGATTAGAATATAGCATGATTTGCACCGTTGACTAGCAAAAAAGAGAAACTGTTCAATAGATATCCTTACCAAGTAAATTTCTCATATGACTTGCTAGTTCATCCCAATCCTGGTAATCTGCCAGGAACAGCAGCAGCAACTTTATTCTTAGAAAATATACGGCAAATTTATAGAGTATAGGGTTAGAATTTTAGCATTCAGCAGAGGAGTTGAGAATACTAGATTAGAGACTGGTTGGTATGTATGTCTATCCCATATCAAATACTGGCAGGTTTAATAAGGGACATGTATATTTTGTATCTTCCCATTCCTACACCTGACTGAAGTCAGTGGGAGTTATGTATGTGCATTTGACAGTATGATTGGCTCCCCAAAATTTTAGCTGTCATTTTTTCTGCATTTGTTATTTGCTAACTGTGTTGTCTGTTGGGGATCCAGGAAATTTAGATTCCATTCCAATAATGCTACTTATTCAGCATATGGCCTTGGGCTAGTCACTTAACTTCTGTGTCCCAGTTTCCCCATCTGTAATATTAGGCTATTACTACTTGGCCATGTTTGTGAAGTAATTTTATCATACTTTACTTAAAGTTACTATATTTACTTTGATACAAATATTACTCTTATTCCTCTGCCAGAACAAATCTGAAAAATGAGACGTCTCAGTTAGATCAGCAAAGAGGTGGATCAAGATACATCATGGGTTCAGGTAAAGTGTAAATATTTATGTGAACTGTAGAATTATTGTCTGTATGCCATGACCAGGTTTAATTGCTTTTTGGAAGTCATGGTGGTTGTGACCAGTGTGGATTGATTTAAGTAAAGGCTATTTAAATCAGCAATTTAAGTCACCAAGTGGAAAGTCTTGATTTAAGCTACCCAATTTTAATCAACTTTTCCATTTGTATTTCAGTTATTTTTCTAAAGAAAGGTGTCTTCTCGGTGGTTGATACAACCATTAAAACATGTTGATTTACAACTAAATAGAGTCTTTACACTAGATTTGGTACATCTTTCTGTTTGGTATCTAGAAGGGTACACTGTCTATAACTATATACATTTATTTAAGCAATTATATAGCTTAATATTTTCAGATTCTTTTTGTACATTTTTAGTTAGAAAATGGCGAAATGATATATTGCTTATTTACTAGATAATTTAACTTTTTGCTCATAACTTGTGTCAAGCTGCATTAGGTTGGTAACTGGAATTTAATTAAACACACAAAACATCATGTAAAATGTATTTTTATTAAACAATATAACCTTAAATGTTTTTGATACATGAACTACAGTGTATTTCCATGAGCTGGAGAATGTTTCCAAGGTGAGTGGAGTCATAAATATTCATAATTTGATAATTGAGCCAATCAGTGCTCAGGTAGGGGGAAGCTATAAAATAGGAGTATGAGACCACCCAGTGGGCTCAGTGAACAATCCTGATGAGATACATGATGACATCTCCTGGAGTCAGAGGCCAGGTCCCAATGCTAGTGATGGGTCCCAATATTTTACACCCTGTGGCACAGTCCTGGGATCCCTCTAGGATCAAGCCATTAATACAGTACATGACCTCTTCTGCCATTTATAAAACTTGGTCTCAAAAATTAGATTCAGAGGGAAAAACATCTTTCTTTATATAGAAAAGCAGTCATTACGTTTTTGATAGAAGTTCATGGATTCAGCATATTTATTTTTTATTCAAATGTTTTAAGAGATAAGTTTAAGCCCTAACATATTTTGTATTAAATTCCGATTTCATTTTAAACAGGTTTATTTTTAAAAAGAAAAAATTATTTTAAATAACAAAATAAAAAACTCCAATTTAAATTTAAAAAAATCATCTGTTTTTATCCACCCTGGTTGTGACCAACTAAACTGGGTCAGGAATGTCAACATGCAAATATCAGACTCAACATTTTTTTAAGAGAAATAATGGCAGCTTCAGTCAAACTCCATTTTTCTACAGAATTTTATTTCTCATATTAACATCATAAAGTCCCAACCTATACTGAGTCAGCAAATTGCCATATGCATAGAACACATTATTATTATTATTATTATTTTTAAAATCCCTAAAGATGTGCTAGTTTTCAGAAAGGGCGATGAGCAGCTTATATGGTAAAAAGGTATGACACTTTTAACAGTCAGTTGTAACTGTCGTAGTTAAGCAACTGAATTCGTGTTTTCTTAAAACTACTTTGAATTTGTATTGTCAGTTCTCTATCACTGTTCTAATTGGTTTCACAACACCACTTGATTTCCAGCTCTCTCCTTGTTTGTTCACCCACTTATTAGTTTATATTTTTAGGTGAGACTTTCATGGAAATGCAACATCGTCTTCTGAAAGAAAAAGAATTTAAAATTAGGAATGCCTTGGAAAAGCTGAGAAGAAAAAGGTCTGTACTCAGAACTCAGCGTAGAAGACGCGAGTTTCCAGTTATCTCAGTAATGGGCTATACTAATTGTGGTAAGAAAAAACTCCCAAAATTATAACACAAAGAGCTTACATTTCAAAAATTTAATTAGAAGCACTAGCTAAAATCCCACTTCAGCATGCATGGGCTTTGTGTTATAGAATATTAATTAGTTTCCTGATTGTCTAATGAATACGTGTCAATGAAAATTTTGGTAGAAAGGCAAACAATGCTTTCTGTTTGTTAGTGAGATTTGCTGCACTATTAGAGCCATGTTTTGCCCTGGATAAATGCCCAATGCCCATTATTGTCAACAGGTAGTCTGCATACTGTACAAGGGGACATTATGCCCCTTAATGTGTATCCTTTTCACTGGTCAAAATGTGTACTAGGTTGAGACTCCATTCTAACTTTATAACTTTCCATAGACAGCCAGCAGATAATTATTTTCAATTAGTACCAACATTATCTGGATTTAAACTGGTGATCTAGGGGTAAACGTTTCTGTATCCCATTACTCAATCACTAGAGCCATGTCTGTTAATTTTACTTGAAGCAGACTGTTTAAATTGTGTTTATTCAACTCTGATTTTTGTTAGGGAAAACCACTTTGATCAAGGCATTGACTGGAGATGCAGGACTACAGCCTCAAGATCAGCTGTTTGCCACTCTTGATATTACAGCTCATGGTGGCTATCTGCCCTCACACCTGGCAGTTATTTATGTTGACACCATCGGGTTTCTCTCTGAACTGCCTCATGATCTCATTGAATCCTTTTCAGCCACATTAGAAGATGTGGCTTACTCCGTAAGTAACTGATTCTAAAACCTGTCAGTGTTTGGAATATTGTCTTTGGAACAGTCTTCACCTTTGCAGAGGGATGAAAGTTAACTGGCTTGCTGTATATAGTGGAGTAACTGACAAGCTTTATTGAGCATTTGGTTGGTGGTGAACACTATAGTCACTATTGCAAATAATCTGATTGTAAGCCAGTATTCCCACATTTATGTTTTGTGTATTTTTAAGTATGACAAGGTTTCGGAAATAAAATTTATACAAAGTATCCATGTCTGTTCCAATAGATTTGTATAAAAACCTAGACAGAGTTTTAGGGATCTTTGAGAACATATATTTTTAAAGGTGTAGGGAGAAACTTTTTACAAGAGTTTGTTTAAAATTAAATTTATTTCAGTTCCATTAAAAGCAGCCCAGTAGATGATGAAATTATTGTCTTTGGTGTGAATAATCATGAAATTATAGCCATACATTTCATATACACACCTACAGACATGTAAACATTAAATTAACATGTAAAACTCACAAAAATAACATTTTAAAAGCTAAGATTGCAAGTGTCTTTATTTGTCCTTTTCTGCCTAGTTATTGCAGCTTATACAAGATGTTACCTTTGGATTTTATAGTTTTTAGAGATTTTTGCAATAATACGTCGGTCCGAGATGCTGAACCATTTTGTGGCAGTTTCTAAAAATAAAAAGTTATGTTTTGGGTGTCTGTTGTGTGCAATATGCTTCTTGCTGACATTTCTGGTCATGGGTTCACCAACATCTAACACTCTATATACAGTTTGTGCCAACAGATTTATTGCATACCAGAGGTTCACCATCACTGACACGGGTGTACTAAAGGCAACAGGGAAGAATAAAGTTCTAGAGTGTATTATAGCATTGCAAAATGCATGTATTACCTAATATCCCGGTTTCTGGTGGCTAGGAGCAAAATCACTGTCCTTCTTATAACCTTTTTGAAGAGTCTGAGTTGTTCCTTCATCCCTCCCCAAATTTACACCACCTGAGTTTTTTTGGTATTAGATTTCTTCAGGGATATTGCATCTCTTTCCTCTGTATTTTTCAAGTCTCTGTCTTTGCTCAACCTTCGCTTGGAAAGATGAGCCAATTGCTCTCTGAAACCTAAGAATATTGTAACTAACTTGGTTGGGAGGGTTTGTTTTGAGGCCATATGAAGCAATGGAACTAAGGACCAAGCTACAGATGTGCTACACATTTAGCCTTCCACCTTGGAATAAACATTTGGTCCTCATTTGAAATCTGTTCCAGAAACACAGCTTAATTTGTTAACCTGTCTGTGTACTCTCCACTACAAAGGAATGTACCTCATGAAACAGCAATGCAAAATATTATTTTAAAACAGCCATTATCACCAGTAACCATATTGTGTACTGATATTTGCTAGGATTTAATTGTTCATGTGAGGGACATCAGTCATCCAGAAACTGTCCTCCAGAAAGCAAGTGTTTTATCGGTTTTGAAGAATCTTAATCTTCCAAGCCATTTACTGGATTCAGTTGTAGAAGTTCATAACAAAGTGGATTTGATAGAACGGTAAGAGGAAAAAAACAGAACTGTTAAACTGCAATAACTCATGTTTCCTAGTTGAATTGTAGAATTTACAAGTATTTACTTGTATCATTGCACGCAAATACTTGCAAAGAATGTAGTTCCCCAGTCTGCATGGAGCTTCCAGCTACCTTTAATACTGTATAGACTACTAGGATACTGGTTCCTAGGCCTTTCCTTATATAAACATGGTTTCTGGAGAGCCTTATCTTTAGAAGTAAAGTAAGATCAGAGCTCATTATCATCTGCAGATAAAATGTCTGTGTAGTGAGACACCAGAACCTAAAATACAGCCAAATGCTCTGGTTGGAATATGCCCAACCTTTCCTCTTTTTAGAGGTACGACCCACAGTCTACTGTTAAATTCCTGTGACTCAGTTAAGTCACCTTCTCTGTGAGTACACCTCTTGCTGACAGTTCTTGTCTTCCAGGTATCAGTCCACTGAACCAAATGCTATAGCCATTTCTGCTCTTCTTGGATCTGGATTAGAAGAACTGAAAGGGGAGATTGAGAGAACAGTTTTGAAAACAACTGGGAAAAAGATTCTGACAATTAAAGTCAACTTAGCTGGACCTCAACTAAGGTAAACAATTCTTACTGCTACAGGTAGACTCTTTGAAAGGCAGGTGTGCATATGAAACTTTATTTTCTGAGAAGTTGACAATTGTATTAATTTTGATTTCAAGCTGTGATAAGAATGATGAGACAACTTTTGGAGTTTTGTCTGACCTATCTCAGATGAAATGATATTGTTGTCTCCCGAAGAAGTCTAGATTCTGCTTTTTAAAGTGTTCTTTTGTATGAGGACATAAGAGAAGTGTTTCTGCTACACTATTTAATTGACTATGTATATGTATTCGAAATATTTTTTCAAACAGCCAATCTATTGGAGCTAGAGGCAGAGTTGAGTCTAATACAAGACTACAAATCTTAGAGGTTTTATGAAGTATTACTCTTCTTTCAGAACAGGAGTAGCCTATTGTGGGAGAAAAAATAAGAATGTTTCCCTTTATTAGGCCATTGGTTTCAATTTCTGGAATTACTTGCATTTAAAATGTATATAAACATCCCATAGTTGATGTAAAATAAAGGCCTTGTTTTGTGCATTATTGAATGCCAGTACAATGCTGATGAGTTTTTTCTTTTCAGTTGGCTGTATAAAGAAGCAACTGTTCAGGAAGTGGATGTTATGCCTGAAGATGGCACAGCCAATGTGAAGGTGATCATAAGTAAATCTGCCTTGGGCAAATACAAAAAACTTTTCCCTCAATAACAAGTTATTCTATGCAATTAATCTTCGGAAAAAGAACAAATTAGCTGGCATGAAGGCTATTTGAAATGAAGGTAATAAACTGTGTGTTCATATGTAGTAAAGATTGTGTCAATCCTGCCCACTTGAACTTTTTGGAAACATGAAATAGAGCTAAATCTGGAGCTATGTGAAATGCAGACACTAATATTTCCAGGTAGAGGCATTTAGGAAGTAAAGACCACCAGCCTCTTTCCATTGACAAACGCACACAAAGAAAAGCTCTAATTTCAAACTATGAAACATTCATCATTGTGCATTGTGCATTCACTAAACTACTGTAAATTCTGGCCTTGGAGGATTTATGAACCACTGTGGTAACCAAATTCAATTTCAGCAAATTGCCAAGTTTATTAAATCATGTATATTGGGTTTTATGTAACAGGTTTAAGAATAAATATTGTTTATTATTGCTGGTCCTGGCCACCTTTATTTCATGATTGGAAAGTATAAACTACAGAGAGAAAAGAGAGATTGCTGGCTACCACACAATTCCTTACGCATCTTATAAATAATAAAAGGTAGAGGCTGCTGTGTTCATTAAGCATTTTGCTTACTAAAAGGCTAGTGCAAAGCTTTTAGTTAATTATACTAGGGTATAAAGTACATGTTTATGTAGAGTTTTAAGCAGGAAATAGAAGAAACAAATTTCTCTACAACACATATCTCTCAGACCAAAATAAGAAACTACAACCTAAGCGTGAATACTGTATTTTAAATATTATAGAAGATGTTAAAGGTGAAGTTACATCTTTCCTGCTTAAGAATTGATATCTCAGTGTGGCCAAGAACTATTGACAAAACTCACCTGACTCTGAAAATCAGTGGGGATTTCTGCTTCAGAACTGATGGCACAGTAGACTGTAGGCCTCTTATGAGCTAACCACAGGATTGCAGTACTGCAGATACAGAAATTACACCTCAAACTGAAACTTAGAAAAATGTAATATTTCACAAAAAAGGAGAGAGAAAAATTGACAGCTTGAACCATGGACTATCTAGACTATGAATTACTAGGAACCAAAAATTGTAGCAACAGTAGAGAGAACTGTGAAGCAAATAACATAACTCAGTTTGTATCACAGAAGTGAATAAAAGTTTGCTTACTAAGTAAGATAACATAATAATGTTCAGAAAACCATCTAAATAGATGTAATACAGCATTTTATGCAAGTGACATTGAAATTGACATATATACACTTTTATAAATCCAACAAAGTACATCACTGCTATATACTAATGGTAAACGGAGGGAAAATGGATAAAAAATACCAAATACCAGACTAGCAGAATTGTTCCTAAACAATGTCTGGATTTCCATTGACATATCACCCATAAATCAGTGTGAAGTTGCACAAAGAGGTAACTACTTTGCCATTCATTTCTGGAACTCAAAACTTTCCGGTCACATAACGTTTGGGTTCAGTCTTGTCCTTAATGGATGTTTGTTCATCTTAAAACCAACCGCTGGCATAAAAAGTGTGTTGTGCATCTAAAGAATGAGGTATACTGACAGCTGCACAAAACACCTGCATACTGTGTTCCTGGCTCTTGCCACTGATACTCGTCTCTCATTTTCATGATTCAATAAAAATGCACATAGTTTACCCAAAAACTAAAACAGAAAAATAGAATTAACAATCAGTGCATGGCCTAAAACCCGTGGTTTGCAATATATGAGTAGGTACAGATAACAAAATAGCAACTGAAGCAGAGACAGTTGGGCGAGTAAGAGGGGGAAAAGTCTGTTTTTGATTATGCTAATAATCTAGAGCATAATTTAGGATGGAAATTAGAAGATTTCCAGCCATCAACAGTGAGATTCTGGAACAGCCCTCCACTAGAGGTAATAGGGGACTGGACTTGATGACCCAGATGGTCACTTCTAGTCCTATGGACTTGTAACTCTACTGAAGTCAGTAAAGATACTCTAGATTTACATCAGTGTAAATGAAAGTAAAATTTAGTCCATAGCATATTATAGTTCAATTGAAGTGTGAAATTTTTTTTTTTTTTTTTAAATCTTGCTTGTATTTTACTGGGGCTGACATAATAGCCCCTTAGTTCAAGACATTTCAAGCTAAATGGGCAAAAATCTACTCAGAGGGCACAGTTGTGCTACCTTGAAGTCAGAACTGACATGAATATAAAAAGGGAGCGATATCAGGCTTTAGGAATATGTAGTAAACAGTAGTACATTAGTATGGAGACTGCTGAGGAATGTTGTGATGATAAATTTACCAGGTTGTAAGACAGACACTAAAGGATCAATTCAGCACCCTCTTGGGTACAGTATTGCCAATTTCCCTACACAATGCCAAAATGTCCACCTGATGACCAAATTGACATATCCCAAAGTCATGCCAAGATTCTTTAAGAAACGAGGTCAGTCAGTTTTAATTAATTTACTTACAGGGATGGTAGTAATACCTTAAATTACCAAAACAGTGTATTGTAAAAATCTGATTTTTCTGTTTGCAAGTTATGTTGTGTACTTTTAACATTTCGCTCACTTTCGGCCATGAAAACAAACTAGTCCTTTTCACTGTCTGGTGCACAATATCAAGCTGTTTGGGTTGCAAATTCACATGCAAGCAGATATTTAAATCCATACCAAAACCTTTTTTATTGAAATAACAAAAATGATGTGCACTGAGTACATTTAAAGAAAAAAACTAAACCAAAATTAACAGTTTAGAGCGATGCTGGTGGTTTTTTGTTTTGAGAAAGATGGGTAAGGTTCTTAAGATATTCTCTAATACCAGTTACTGCAATATCTATGCACTTCCGAGCTAAATTACACCTGTGCAGCACGGACTCTAGAGAATTTAAGGTAAGGTGGTCTTATTCTTCTCCCCTTCACCCTGCACTTCCAGCTATAGGAATTTGTGCTTGCCATTAGTATTTTTTTATTTTAAAGTCTGATTTTGGTGAGAAAGCTTCAACTAATGAAGCTCCACATCACTAGGAGGAAGAAACATCATTTATACAGACACACACGTGATATGTCTGAACCAGGAAACCTGCCCTCCCTGTGAGAGTTGATCAAAAACTACCCAGTCATACCAAGTTTATGTAGCTGAAAGTCATGAAATGTCCTTTAATCCCACCTCATTACCATGGTAAAGTAATGGTGGGTTGATTTTTTTGTTAAGTTCTATCACATCATTCACAAAATCTTCACTTCCTATGAAGTCTCCAGCAATGATGTTAACACATTCCCTCTTTGGTCCTGGATACTGTTGCTTTATCCAGAGTTTCAGGTATGGAAGGCTAGGAAGGGTCATTTTTTTCAAGGATCCGAATGGATGTGCCAGAATGTAGTCTAAGTTTTCAGTAAGGTTAATCCCTGCAATGAAGAAACTTTCTGAAACAAAAAGAAAGAAACGTTAAAATTCGTACTGAGCTTTGACTCAGCCTTACATCTATTGTTTTCTCTTGAATGATTAGCAGAGGAGTTTCCTCCAGAAAATTAGCTATTTTCCCATAACTGGAGTTGTCTCACCTTCCCTTAGAGTTGCATGCTATACTATGCAGATGTGGAGCAATTAAAACCAGTTAACCTAGTTCAGGCCCTCATGCTGCAATGTATATTCACTTATTTAGTTATTCTGCAAGGAAATGTTCCCTGCTCTAGTCTCCATCAATCAAGGAAAATTTTCATAAAGGTGAACCCTAGCTCACATATCTATTGAGAGAACTCTAGTCACTGTTATAGGACCATATTGTACTTTGATTTGGCAATTTCTTTTTATGAACAGTATGGCACAATATCTCTGACAAGAACCAATCATAGGTAATTAACCCAAGTTTCCCCATAAGAGTTGCCTCAACTTCTACAGGCTAGCAAACAATGGCTTCATTGAGGAGCACCCTATAAATATTGGTGGCTTAATATGGCTCATTTTCCCCCCAGTCATCACACACCATCACTGCTTCTCTATTCGAGGAAGAAAATGAAGGGCTGTCATGCCTCCATTTACAGCTGTATTAGTACAAGAAGGTATACAAGTTGAGGCATATAACAAGGGTTAACTGTTCTTTAATGGTTAATTGTCCCCATAATATCTGGCATGATGCCCAACTATAAAGGAAGGGTATCCATTTGGATGCAATTTCCATGAAAGTAGTACTTCACTAACAGGGACTTAGGCACTTAAGTACCTTTGTGATCAGGCCCAAACACGTATGATGGGAATAAGTACTTTGGGGTTTCTTCTCATTTCTTGTGCCTGAGTGTGTTCCTAGTTCCTATAAGTGAGATGTGGTAGGTACCTGGGCGCCCATTCTGTTTCATGTGTTCCAAATATTGGATAAGATCTCGGGTTGCAGTCTTATTTCCCCACCAATATGGAAATGCAGGCCATAGTTCACGGTGTGTTATTACTTCAGTTTCATCCTCATACGAAATGATAACCTGGTAACCATATGTCCACATGTTCCGTAGTGTTGGAACCACCTGAAAGGAATGACATTCCTATTGTTAAAGTTGACTGGAGCTGGATGGCTAACTCTCGGGTAGCTCTTTAAAAATTCAAATACTAAGGCATGAACTTGCTCTAAAACAAAATAGATGCAGACTCAATTCAGACAATGTTGCTAAATGTGCTAGCAAAGAAGACAGGCAGCAGGTGAATTAGAAGGTGTTTCGGGCTGACTGAGCTCTGTGATGGTAATAATAACTTGAGATCCTTGGGGAATCAGGGAATCCATCTTTATAACAGTTCTAGTTAGGGCACAAATTACAAGGTCTCCCTCCTCCTGTCTATCAGGAAACCAGCCACAGTTCCCTAATGCTTCCACAAACACACACCAGCTCTAGTCCGAGGGTGCTAGAAGTACTGCAAAAGTGGGGAGAGTGGAAAGCAATGAAAACAGCTCCCTTGCAGAGCCCTCCAGCCTAATCCTTGCGGATCCATCAAGGGAAAACCACAACTAGTCTGACTCTCCTCTTCCCCTCTGACAGTCCCCACCATCTCCAGTGCTTATGAATCAGAACCAGTTCGCCCACCCTTAAGAACAAGATGATTTGTGGGATGTTCAGGGGATAATGGATGTAATTTGAAACCTAAAAGTGTCTCTGAAAACAAAACCAAAATACTAAACTTGGGGCATATCCTTTAACATTTCAGGCCACTGAATTCAATTCTTCTGTGGTACTTTTTAATATCTTGAGGGAGTGTTCGTCTCTCATTTGTTATCATTTGATTGGCATGAAAGTGATAGACAGTGAATTAACAGGAAAGTAATTAGAACTGTGAAACTTCCATAATGGAATCAATTCCATCAAGTTTTGTCACTAACTTGAAAGTTAGCCCAGGCCTTTTTTTTTTTTTTCTTTAACAATTTGTTAAGGTTCATTAATTTTAAGTGAACTTGGGCCCCGTAATGGTGGACAGGGGCTAATGTTAGGTTTTGGATTGAAGCTGAGATGTTTTGCCTGTTTTTAGCATGAATTCAGCTCAGCAGTTTCAGATGAGTTTCACTTTGAGTTATGGGTCAAAATGAACTCCAAAACTCAAAGCTCCACCAGGATCAAAACTGAAGATGAGGGTCCAGATCCCATCTTGTATCTCTCAGGAAACAGCACAAAAGTAAACTCGGGAGATGAGAAGAGGCATAGCCACCTTTGCGCCTCCTGGATTCCGGGTTTCTGCAGGGGCCTGTGCAGCCCTCAATGTAAGAGCTGCTCTAATTTATGGCACTTACTACTCCCCACCCCCCTCATCCATCAGCCCATCCCTCCCAGAATCTTTGCCTCACCTTCACCAGCCTGACCCTTCCAGAGTCCCTGCCTTCCCCTCATCCCCCCACCCTGACCCTCCTACACCCTCTCCCTTTCCCCACCACCACCAGCCTGACCCTCCCAGAGACAAAGCCTCCTTGATCCTGCTTCTTACTTACCCTCCCTGCTGGCAAGCTATCTATCTCACTTCCTGGACCTGGCCAGTCCCTGGCACTGAGAGGAGCTGCAATTTTGGTTGCCAGCAGCTGAGGGCCTGGTACATGACACTCTGCAGTGGGACCTAGCCAGCATGCTGCATGTGGCACAATGTTGAGTGGACCCACGTGCTGGCCAGGCCATGGCGCACTCCTTCCCAGCCATGAACATTTTCAGGCTTTAAAAAGTGGGGAGACAATGACCCTTTGCCCCTCTCTCCTCATCTCCAGCACCTATGCTCTGGACCCATTCCCTATGGGCCCTCACCCCATAACAGGCACAGCAAGGGAATTCGGGAGGAGAAGGTTGTATCAAAGGATGCCAGAGGCAAGAGCAGAGGGAATGCCTTTGCCAGGAGCCCCAGATTCGCTTGAACTATCCCATAATAGATGTATAGCAATGCATATCTTGCAAATACAGCTGGTTGGAACATCTTCAACAAAATTTGTTGGAATATGCTGTTTAATCAAAGCCAAAACATTTCACAGACATCTAGATTTTGACACAGTTCTCGACGGGCAAGTTTGAGGTCTAGGGTCTCCGGTCACTTCTGACAAAAGAGGGAGACGTCAACTGCAAACCTGACCTTTTCAATTTGAATGGATGTTTCAACTCAATTCTGTTTCACAAAAACATTCTAATGTGGGACAAAAACAAAATTTTAAAACTTCAAAAGTTGTCGCAAATGGATTTTTTTGTCCTCCGGCCAGCTCTATTTGCAAATTAAGCTCAATTAGCCTGGCAGTTTCACCTGCAAGTACTTGGGTGAACGAAGGCTGTTACCATTCGAGGGCTGTTCTGCTGCCCATGGTAATGTAGCAGGTAGTCTCAGTCAAGTTCCTAATAGCCATTTCTACAAAACAAAAGCTATCAACACACTCAGCCTAATCCTAACCTGTATAGAGAGGCAAGGATTGAATAGGCCTGGAAATATGAACTATCCTCTTACCCTAGAGATGGTCTCAATAAGTCAGGGTTGAGGTACATGGTGCAATAATGTGGGGAGTTGACACAACTGTTGCTGTTCATGCAGCACCAGATCTGTGGATAAAAAAGCCCTTTGATTTACCAGGGCTGTTAATCTGAAAACTTTCAAAAGCAAAAAATTCACGTTAAAAAATGAGCAACAAATGCATACATGAGCACAGTTGCTTATTTTGCAAGGAAAGCAGAAATGAACACCTAGTTTCTGACAATGAATTTGAGCCCTCACACCGATCAAAGAAAAATACCTTGGACGTTGAACAAAGTTTAGAATTTAACACAATGTAATGTTGTCACCATATGATTCACTGGAGTACTGCACATGCAACACAGATCTCTGGCAACAGTAATGTTAATCCCTATAAACTGCTCCATAAATTATTCCATGCTTATTTATTACGTTAATGATATATGTGCTCTTGGAAGACAGTGTGACCTGGAGGAAGGCTCCCCAGAGTTAGGAGTTAGAAATTCTAATCCTGACTCTTTCATTGACTAACTGTGGCCTTGGGCAAATCACTTCTCTCAGCCTCATATTCCCCATCTGTAAAAACAGGGGCAATAGCATTTCTCTACCTCACAAGGGAGTTTTGAGGATAAACTAGTTATTGTTTATACAGTGTTTTGAAATGGAGAGTATTATATAAATAGTATTTACAAAAATAGCAATGCTAGCATTGCACATAATCATCAGCCCAGTTGGACAGAACCCACAGACATGCTTGCAGTCTTAGGGCATGTTTATACATACAGTGCTCCAGCTATACTGGTGCATAGTGCTGTGCACATGAGCGCTTATGTCAGTGTAATTTATGTCACTCGAGGAGGTGGTTTATTCGCACCCCTGAGTGACATAAATTATGCTGACATAAGCTGTAGTGTAGATATAGTCTTAGTCTTTCTACTAAGGGAGAGAATCACTCTCCTTTAAATTCTTTCATCTCAGTTTTGAAATACATTTTTTCTGTGGGTCAGATGATTTCAAACCATTCTTTCATCACATCAGATCAACAAATGCTCAGCTCAGCAAAAGCCTGCTTTCTCATATGGTTAAGAATCTGTCTTCCGATAGCTGACCATTCCCACATACATTCCCATGACCATTCTGAACTCAAGTAATCTATTCCAATGTCTTCTCTAACATTGGTTCTGCTAGCCCAGACCTTTATGCAAAGAATTCTTTTGGGAAACAATAAAACAATGTCACTCAGGTCTTCAGTTATTCAGTTGCAGCCTGAATATTCAAGCTCATCTGATTTTCCCTACAATTGTTCTATTTTAACTCTGCTGCACAAACCTCTTTGAAATGGTAATCTTGAATGGTTACCACTACATACAGTAGCTTCAAAGGCTTAATTCAAATAGTAAACAGGGTCATCATTATCTTGTAGCCCTCAAGTCTCCAGAGAAGTGTCTCTGTTCATGTGCCTCTTTGAAATGTTAATTGTTTAACTGCTCAAAGCTCTTGTACCTTGTAGCTGGTTTTTTTTAAAAAAACTGAAATTGTAACTCTTAGAATTTAATCATCAAATAATTTCTGATAATTAAATCAAGCCCTTTCTGGATGGCTCAAGGGAATGGTAGTAGATGGCTAGCTGCTCACCTCTAAGTTGGCAGGTCGAATCCAGCCTAAGTTCAGTGGAGAAGATCATTACCATCTGCTGGCTGTTTTGGGAAGTCAGTAGGTGGTCCCAGTGCATTCCCTAGTGGACAAGTCCACATCTCAAAAAACACTAGCATTAATCAGAACCTTGTTGGCAGTTGTAGCAGAGAGGTCCAGGATCAAAAAGACAGACCAGACCATCTCATTCACTAAATACTGTCCCTCTGGAACACAGCTAACAGATATTGGTGGAGCAGTGTGAAGAAGTCTGGTCTGCTCCTGCCATTATGTATCAATTCTATCAGAGAACTTTAGGCCACAGAGTTGTCAGGATAGTGCTACCACTAAAAGTACACTAAAAAAATGAAAATTTATTCTGCTGGTCTTCCTCGCTCTGATAGAGCAATCTCATTCTTATAGGAAGCCCTGATCCAGGGCTACCATCATGTCACCTGACCCAATCACAAGCTCAAGTCAAAACCTGTTACCTGGGACTGGATGACACAGCACAGGTAGACCTGTCAGTTCCCTTCGAGGGCCACTCCACACTATGACATCAGTTCATTGATAACCCACTAAACAACTAACTCCCACTTATGTGGTTTTTCACAGAATAGGTGTGTGTTTCCATAGCTTTAAAGAACATAATGATAATATAAAGCATATAAGGGCTTGGAAATAATCAAAGAAACTACCATAATGTACTGTTTCATCCTAAAAGAAAATATGCCTGCACTTACATCTTTTGGACAAAGTTTAGAATGGAAAATCCTTTTTATACGGGAGATAAAATGATGATGAAGTTCCCTGGTCAATCCAACAAAATTCCTGCAGGCAAGGATAATGACCTCCCGAGGATGGGTCTGCAACCACTTTAAAATTTCCCACAGAATATCCTACAAAAGGAAAGTCAAAACAACTTAGAAAAGACTGTCTGATGGTAAGGGAGAATGAAATAAATCAGAAACTAACGATTTATGATAGGCCAGACCCTGAGCTGGTGCAAATCAGCATAGCTTTATCAAAAATGACAATATGGGACATTCTGCAGGAAGTTTCACAGTGGCTGGAGAGTCATCCTTGGGATTTTTTTTTCAGTGGAGCTATGCTGATTTATTCCACCTGTGGATCTGACCCAATGTATATAAAGTATATACTGGCTTTGCATCTTTGGTGTCTTTCATCTGAAGATCTCAAAGTTCTTTATAAAGTTGGGACAGTAGTATCCCCATTTTTTCTGGATGAACTCAAGGTCAAAGAGTGAGCCAGTGGTAAAATCAGGGGTAGAACCCAGGCCTCCTGACTCCCATGGTCTTGCTATAACAAGACAGACCTCTATTATACTATTAGTTGCACACACTTATATCTCATTAAAATCATATGCAACTAACAGCATAGCCAGACCCTATGTGTGCTAGTACAGGAATACACCAATCAACATGTGACATTTTAAAACTCAAAAGACTGAGTTACTATCTTTTCATTAAATATATTTTCCTTGAAAAATACTGTGTCTTTATTACACTTTTTATATCACTTATTTCTCAAAGAGGTCACTGTGTGCCCACATCACAGAGTGGTGGACTGGCTCAAGATGAGACATTACAACTATCACAAAACAGACCCTGGAAAACGTCAGTCATTTGTTTGCAGAGAACAGTGGGAAATAATTCCAACTCACAGGTGGCTGCATGAAGGTTAAGCCTCGTTGACAACTATTGAAATTAATTTCTGTTCCAACAATCAGCCCTGTAATATATTTAATTCTTATTTTGAAGTTCCCATATTACTGAAGAAAAAATAACCTGTTCAGAAAATCTTGGAGTCATTGTTCCCCAACCAAAGCAGTTCTGATTCAGAAGTAGCTGTTGGCCATTAAAAAATAATTAAGCAGCACCCCTAAATGTTACAGATTTCAGAACAGTACCTCTACAACAGCCGTTGTGTACACCATGTGCACAAAGTACAAATTCATAGAAGGGTCATCAGGCTTGTGAGCAATCCTGAAATCCAAATATCTAATCCCAGCATCCAGTTGTTCTAACACATTTAGTTCCTGAATGGTTAAAAACAACAAAAAGATCATAAATGTTTGCAAAAGACGTGTTCCTTTATTTTAGAAAATCTAAAGAGGGTTATAAAATTGTCCAATCTTATTTATTCTATTTTAGGAGTACAAAATCTATTAAATCTTTCATCTTTAAATTGATGCTGAAAGTTTTATGTGTGGTGCTGACCCTTTGCTCTGAAGTTACAGAAACATTTGACATGAAGAGTTTTTATTTCCTTATGAAGTGGACACTAAACACAGATTAGGTTAGTTCCAAGATCTTTAAAAAGGACTTTCGATTTTCTACACAATAAAGGTTTAGGAGCTAATCCTTCAACCGTTATACATGAGTAATTCTGATTCATATTACTACTCCTATTGAAGTAATCTGGACTGCTTGTATGAGTAAAGGTTGCAGGATCAGCAACTTAAAAATGTCTGCTATTCATTTTCCTCAGATCAAAGACTTGAGAGATTTTCTTTAGGGAGCTCCCTGATCCATGTTCCCTCAACAGAAAAAATAATCCCTTGGATACTGGATTTTTGTTTTATGTATTTATTTATAATATTAAAGGCTAAATCACTTTCTGAAGTCCTACAAACAGAGGTGTTATCTACTCCTTCCCACAGCCCTGTCCTAATCACTCTGCTAGAACAGTTGGTGAATATGTGTTTCAGGGTGAAAGGCCCCCCCCAAAAAAACACATTTTTTATCTAGATAGAAGCCTTACCTATATTAAAAGTTGTACCTCTCTAACCAAGCAGTCATGGGGTAAGAGGGAAGGTCCTCTCATGGATCAGTAAGTGGTTAAAAGACAGAAAACAAAGGCTAGGAATAAATGGTCATTTTTCAGAATGGAGAGATGTATATAGTGGTGCTTCCAGGGGGTTGTACTGGGATCAATGCTGTTCAACATATTCATAAATGATCTGGAAAAGGGGGGAAACAGTGAGCTGGCAAAATTTGCAGATGATACAAAACTACTCAAAATAGTTAAGTCCAAAGCAGACTGTGAAGAGTTGCAAAGGGATGTCACAAAATTGGGTGACTGGGCAATAAAATGGCCGATGAAATTCAATGTTGATAAATGCAAAGTAATGCACATTGGTAAACATAATCCCAACTATACATACAAAACAACAGGGTCTAAATTACCTGTTGCCACTCAAGAAAGATCTTGGAGTCATTCTGGATAGTTCTCTAAAAACATCTGCTCAATGTGCAGCTGCAGTCCAAAAAGCTAACAGAATGTTGGGAATCATTAGGAAAGGGATAGATAATAGGACAGAAAATATAACACCACTGTGTACATCCATAGTACGCCCTCACCTGAAATACTGCATGCAGTTCTTGTTGCCCCATCTCAAAAAAGATATTTAATATTGGAAATGGTACAGAGAAGGGGAACAAAAATGATTTGGGATATGGAACAGCTTCCATATAAGGTGAGATTAAAAAGACTGGGACTTTTCAGTTTGGAAAAGAGACAACTAAGGGGGGATATGATAGAGGCCTATAAAATCATGAATGGTGTAGAAAAAGTGAATAAGGAAGTGTTATTTACCCCTTCTCATAATACACGAACTGGGGAGCACCCAATGAAATTAATAGGCAGCAGGTTTAAAACGAACAAAAGGAAGTACTTCTTCACACAATGCACAATCAACCTGTGGAACCCATTGCCAGGAGATGATGTAAAGGCCAAAACTATAACAGGGTTCAAAAAAGAACTAGATAAGTTCATGAAGGATAGATCCATTAATGGCTAGTAGCCAAGATGATCAAGGATGCAACCCTAAGCTCTGAATGCCAGAAGCTGGGTGTGGATGACATCCAATGGATAATTCAGTTTGCCTGTTTTGTTCATTCCCTCTGAAGCACTTGGAATTAGCCACTGTCAGAAGAGAGCATACTGGGCTAAAAGGACCATTGGTCTGACCCAGTATGGCTGTTCTCATGTTCTTAACTAAATCAGATTAGAAACCAGTATATGGAGGTTTTTAGTTAACAGTGTCCCTTGTCTTTATTTATGAATCCGTTATCCCTGAAATATCAGCCTCTCCCACCAAAATTATCATCCCCATAAATAGAAACTTGGGATGTACAGCATGTTTTTATCATATTTCTCTACCTATGATATTTATAATTTGCCCAAAAATGTTATACATATGTCTAGGCACTGATGTATTCCTTAATTGGATTGATAAAAGTATGAACGTTCAATACTATGTAACAAACTTCAAACAAGACAATGAATTCAAGTTTGAGAACGTTAGATAATTGGTTACCTGTGTTTTAGACCATTTCATAATAATAGGATGTATGAGGCAAGGCATACATTTATCTATCCACTGCAACAATTTTGATTCATTTACACTTATAGCAGATTTTTTATCCAAACAGTACGTCATAGTGTCATGGCTCCCTGTAGAATAAAAACAAAGGTTAAATTAGTTTCAATCATTTGTTAACACATCAAATACCACTTGTCTTTGTATTTCACAGTAGAAAATCGTATCATATGTGCACACCTAACCTCCCAGCTCCCAACCCACCCCAAAACGTAAGTGTGTATTGGCAAAAGGCATATGTCTTCACTGCAAAACAGATGTTTTTACAGCAAGATAGCTAATTCAAGATCACTGTCTCAAAGTAAGATCTAATGGAGAAAAGGCGCTGTCATTTTTATCTTGATGTACCTTGTCAAGGTCAACCCTATACTCCCCACCTGGTTCACCTCAGTGTAGCTACCTCGAGATAAAAGCTACAAGGCCTTGCCTCCAGTAGGATTTTACGTCGTTAGCTATTTCAGGTTAGCTATCTCAATGTAAAAACACATCTTTTTGCAGTGAGCACACAGTCAAAGTTTGAATCTGGATACAAACTCTCCCATGTTAAATGTGCTCAGTCCAGGATTTCACACTCTAAGCCCATCCATCCATATATAGGAAACTCTCAGAACTGTAATGTATGGATGAAATTCACCCCCCTGAAGAGGGCCTAAAACCCACGTAAATCTCACTTATGTCTGTTTACTATGAAAAAGTTTCAAACACACTGCCCTTTAACACTGCACCCTATTTAACTGGATGCCGCTGCGTAGTATAGTTAATGACTCTGCTATCAGATTTGTACATAACCCTCTAATTTTGCAAAGTATTGGTAAGATGAACTAATGACTCAACACAGAGATTCACTGGAAATTTTACCGTCTATGGGTGGAAAGAAATTTGCAAGATAGAGATGGATGCTTTTAAGCCTTTTGTCAAATGTCTCAGTACTGATGCTGGCACCTGCGTGATTAAAAAACCTATAGATCAGTCCCATTGAAGTCAATGGCAATACTCCCATTGCCTTTCAAGGGAAATGGATCAGACCATACTTTGAAATAATCAAGATACTTCAATTTTAGAAACAGCAACCATTATGCACATGCATTTGCTCTACTGTAATCCCTTTTCAATATTTTAGCGATCGGATTATGTACTTTTAAAATACAAACCCAGGCCCAAACGCAGGACAAAGAATTCCAATGAGGGACAATAGACAACACTAGTGTAGAAAGCTTACTTTAAAAGATGCAAGTTTCTTATCATTATCTTAGTGCCAGTGGTCCAAATCCAAGCTTTACGTCAAGTGCACACAAGTCTCTTGAAGTTAGTCGGGCTAAATTCAGCCCATTGTTTGTAACCTCCACTTCATGACTCTGCTTTTCTGATGTAAATAATGAAGAGTAATAAAAGTGAGACGATGCTAGGTTTGTGGAGGATGGGGCTAAGAGTGAGTCCAAAGTGAGGGATTTTCCTTGATATAAGGAATCTCTCTCCTGAAGGCCCACTTCTGTTGTTTTGCTTATGTTACATTACCTATGGCTAAGGATAAGATTTTATCACAGAAGTCACAGATTCCATGACTTTCAGCAACCTCCATGACATTTTCCTCAGCTTCAGCCCCAAGCTCAGGGGTGCTGGAACAATTTGTACAGTGGTGGTGCTGAGAGCTGTTCAACCAAACTGTAAACTCTGTATATGAAGGAAATCACTTCAAGCCAGGGCAGCACTCCTAGTTCCAGCACCTATACTCCGGGGCAGCAGGGCCAGAGCTCTCAGTCGCGGGGTGCGAGGGCCTGGAAGCTCTCAGCCACCCTGGGCAGTGAGGGCCCCACAGCTCCAAGCCACTGGCCCCGGAGCTCTGAGCTGTCATGGGCAACGGGGGCCCTGAAGCTGAGAGGCTCCACAGGCATCAGGGGCCCCAGACTACAGCATGTCTATCTTACCTAATATCTTACCATCCCCCGAGGGTAACCTAGGCAGGGTATTGTATGCCAAGCTGGGGGCCAAGCTGGGGGCAGAGTGGGACTGCATGGTGCTCCTTCCATGCCTCATGTGGGGGCTGGCCTGGGCCCTGCCACACCTCCCTAAAGGTTTGCCCTACAGTTTGGGGACCACTGGGCTAAACAAATATATATTTATATAAAAACATCCCAATAAGAAAGACAGAACCTAGTACAAGGCATCTAGCCAAGGAAGGAGAAGTGTCGACACACCAGTGTAAAGAACCGCGAAACGCTCACAGGGCTTGCGGAATGTTCCTCCGCCTTGTCGAGGGCAGGGCAGTACAGGTGCCGACAGACAGTGCAGCGACCAAGTACTACATCGACAGGTGGGGAGAGCCCATTTGTCAGGCTTATGAAGGGAGGCTTTGTCAGGCTTATCGGTCCTTAGGACCTTGCGGTGATCACCTCCCAGGGATGATGAACAACGAGGCAAACCACACCAAGGGGTCGCTCCCCTTCACCATGATGGGCAGCTGCGCCCACAGAGGGCATCCCAGGGGGAATCTGTCCGTATTGGACTGGAGCACAAGGTGTCCATAGTGCTGCTCTCTCCGTGATCAAGGGACGGGGGCAATTGCCAATGCTGTTCGTCTGTAGCGGTCAGAGACCTTCATATTCACTTCCCACCTTTCCCTTCCTGCATACAGTCCAGCTAAAGATGAGGAGGGGTTAAACAGATGCGATCTGGACTGTCCCGGCCTGGCCATACCAGCACAGGTTCAGCATACCACTGGACTTCTCGATCGCCCACCTCAGGAACAACCGAGTCAGCACAATCCCAGCTCCCAGGATCACGGTCACCTGAGGTGCCCAGACCTGGACCCTTGACACTTCAGGGAGTGATGGAGCGGTGGCCGAGAGGAGACGAGCGAGTTGCTCAGAACAAGTCCAGTGAGTCCTGCTGGGTAGCAGGAAGCCCTCCACGCAGGTCGTGTACTGGGTTAAGTGGCAGTGGCTGTTGCCTGCTGGGAGGAGTCCCAGGATATTCTGCTCAGCCTCTCGCCAGTGCAGGCGATTCGGGAAACACTTGCCACAGTGAAAGCCCCAGGGATTGTCTCTGGCCTCCCTGTAGGCCCACCTAGCAGCCATATCAGCCTTCCATCAGTCGCTGGGAGGGGGGATTGCAGTTCTCCCATCTGATGTCGGTCCAGTCCTGGAAGGGGATGGGAGGCCCTATCCGTAGGCCTGGGACCCAGTGCCTCCCTGGGATCTTGACCTGTTCCTTTGCTGGCCCACAGGTGGAAAGAAGGGACCGAGGGGGCGTAGGGCCGGCAGCGCCTCATATACCGCTGCATGTGCGCGGGACTCCAAGGGGCACCAGAGCCGGCCCTACGGGATCTGCTAAGGGGAAAAAAGTTCTGTAGCCATGCATAGAGGCGTGCACTCTGCTATAGTGGAATGGACATGAGCAACACATCTCAAAGAACATCAGTTACTGGTAAGTAACCTTGTTTTTTGTACAGGGAAATCATGCTTCATCAATCTACTAAAATTCTTTAAGGAGGTCAACAAACATGTGGACAAGGGTGATCCAATGGATATAGACTTAGAATCATAGAATCATACGGTTAGAGGGGACCACAAGAGACATCTAGATTAACCCCCTGCCAAGATGCAAGATTTGTTGTATCTAAACAATCCAAGACAGATGGCTATCCAACCTCCTTTTGAAAACCTCCAGTGAAGTAAATTCTCTGACCTCCCTAGGCAGTCTGTTCCATTGTCCTACTGTTCTTACAGTTAGGGAGTTTTTCCTGAGATTTATTCTTAATCTGCTATTCTGTTATTTGAACCCATTACCTGTTGTCCTGCCCTCTGTGGCAAGAAAGGACACCTTTTCTCCATCTTTTTTATGGCAGCCTTTCAAGTATTTGAAGTCTGCTATTATGTCTCCTCCTTAATCTCCTCTTTTCCAAACTAAACATACCCAGTTCCTTCAATCTTTGTTCATATGGCTTGCATTCCGTCTCTTTGATCATCTTTGTCACTCAACTCTGGATCCTTTCCAGTTTCTATACATAATTTCTATACATTGATGACCAAAACTGCACACAATACTCCAGCTGATGCCTAACCTGTGCCGAATAGAGCGGTACTATCACCTCCCATGACTTGCATGCTATGCCTCTGTTAATGCAGCCTAAAATTGCATTTTCGTTTTTTGCAGCAGCATTGCACTGTTTGTTGACTCATATTGAGATTGTGGTCCACCACAGCTCCTGGATCTTTCTCAGGAGTGCTGCTGCCAAGCGAGTTATTCCCCATTCTGTATTTTCTACTTTTGATTGTCTTCCCTAAGTGTAGCACCTGACATTTGTCTTTGTTGAAGTTCATTATGTTGTCTATAACCCAGTTCTCCAATTTATCAAGATCCCTTTGAATTTTAGCTCTAGCCTCAAAAGTGTTTGTAACCCCCCGCCAGCTTTGTGTCATCTGCAAATTTGATCAGTATGCTCTCTATTACTACATCCAGATCATTAATAAAGATGTTAAATAACACCGGACCCAGAACAGATCCCTGTGGAACCCCACTCAAGACCTCCTTCCAATTTGACATTGTTGCATTAATGGTTACTCATTGTTTGCAGTTGTTTAATCAATTATGTACCCACTTAGTGGTAGTTCTACTGAGCTCACATTTCTCCAGCTTACTTATCAGAATGTCATGTGGGACTGTGTCAAAAGCCTTGCTAAAGCCCAGGTATATTATGACTACCGTGTTTCCCCTGTACATGAAATCAGTGTATTGGTAATCAGAAAGCCTTTGACAAGATCCCTCACCAAACACTCTTAAGCAAAGTAAGCATGCATAGGATAAAAGGGAAGATCCAGTCATGGATCAGTAACTGGTTAAAACAGGAAACAAAGCATAGGAATAAATGTTCAGTTTTCAGAATGGAGAGAGGTAAATAGCAGTGTCCTCCAGGAATCTATGCTAGGACAAATGCTGCTCAACATATTCATAAAAAACTGGAAAAAGGGGTAAACAGCGAGGTGGCAAAGTTTGCAGATGATACAAAATTACTCAAGATAGTTAAGTCCAAAGCAGACCGTGAAGAGTTTCAAAGGGATCTCACAAAATTAGGCGACTGGGCAGCAAAATGGCAGATGAAATTCAATGTTGATAAATGCAAAGTAATGCACATTGGAAAATGTAATCTCAGCTATGCATACAAAATGCCAGGTTTTAAATTAGCTGTTCCCACTCAAGAAAGATCTTGGAGTCATCATGGTTAGCTCTCTGAAAATATCCCTTCAATGTACAGCAGCAGTCAAAAAAGATAACAGAATGTTAGGAACCATTAGAAAAAGGGTAGATAACAAGACAGAAAATATCATAATGCCACTGTATAAATCCATGGTACACCCCTACTTTGAATACTATGTGCACTTCTCATCACTCCATTCACTGGAGAAAGTGAATAAGGAAGTTTTTATTTACTCCTTCACATAACACAAGAACCAAGAGTCACACAATGAAATTAATAGGCAGAAAGTTTAAAACAAACAATGGGAAGTACTTCACACAACACACGGTCAACCTGTGGAACTCTTTGCCAGGGGATCTCGTGAAGGCCAAAAGTATAATTAGGTTAAAAAAAGAATTAGATAAATTCATGGAGGATAGGTCCATCAGTGGCTATTAGTCAAAATGGTCACAGATGCAACCCAATGCTCTGAATGTCCCTAAACTTCTGACTGCCTGAGGGTGGGACTGGACGACAGGAAATGGATCACTTGAGGACTGCTTGTTCTGTTCATTCCTTTTGAAGCATCTTGTATTGGTCACTGTCAGAAGACAATACTGGGCTAGACGGACAATTGGCCCAGTATTGCCATTCCTATGTAATCAGACTAACAGATCTGTCCCAGAGAATAATCACTCCCACTGTAATTCACCAGGGCAGCAGGACTACCCTGGTAACTCTTGTAAAAAGAGTCATGCAATCATTAATGATCATAAGTGATCAGGATCTTGGTTTACTTCTCATCCAATAGATAGCACCTTCAGCTACTCCCACCCAATCTAAACTATTAGATTGGAAAAGTAACTGTATTTTCTTCAGTCACACAAATGCTGAACAAGTGCTTAAATGATTTGACAACAAGATCAGTATTTAGAGGACAAAGTTAATACTTACCTGGAAGGGATAAATTATGGAGAGGAACATCCCAGAGATTTTCTGGCAGCTGTGACATCCACTGACCTTTTTCATAGGACAGATGAATGGACCTTTTCAAAGAGGCTTCCATTAGTTGCAATAGTGGGTTCTTACAGGATGTTCTGAAATGAGTTGAAGTATTTTATACATTATAATTAGTTTGGATAATCCATGCTCCTGTTGTATAGCTTACATTTGATCTGCCTGATGAGCAAGGGTCCTAGGGCCTGATGTCAAGTGCACTGAAGTCAATGGAAAAAATCCCATTAACTTCAGTGAGTTTTGGTTCAGACCCCTACACTCTGCAAAAGCAGCCAATTTATTACTAAGCAGGAGGAAATGGCTTAATTGTCTTTAAAGCTTAAGTTGGGCTTCATTACCTTTCTTGGAACCACATGTTCATTACCCAGCAGGGTCACCTCAGTCTTTCCTATAATCTAAGCACCATGCAATTTACTGTGTATGGCCTTTCAGACAAGGGCATGGCCTCGATATGCTAATTAAAGATCCCACTGCATTATCCTTAGTCACATTTCTTTCCTCTTCATTATTGTTCTGCACATCACTTATTTGGTCTCCTCTTCTCCCATTTCAGTGGTGCTGTGTGTACCGTATGTTGTTAGCACGGTGGGATCAGAGGTGCAATGTAAGCTTAAAATAATATTTTTAAATGCTAAAGATTTGCAAGAAATAGGATAGTCTCTCTCTTTCCCCTTCTATACAGCCAATGGGAGCTGCTGGGTGTGCAGCACTTCTGGATATCAGGCCACTTATTTACGCACCTAAATAATGAATTAGGAGCTTAACTTCAGGCACCCATTTTTGAAAGTCTTTGTTTTGGGCTCCACACCTTTTTTCCTAGAGGTTTCTTGAGCCGGCTAAGTGTTTTCCATACACAAACCACCGCACAGAGTTGGAGCACAGCCTCTCGACTTGAGGCCAGTTTCTAAACGAACCTTGTTAGCTAGGTAAACTAATGAAATATGCCTGTGCAATTTACATTCAGGATTTTTAGGATGATACTGTAACATCACCAGTCCTCTCTGGCACATGGCAAAAACTCCGAGGGGCAGGTCCTCAGCTAGTGGAAATTGTCAGAGTTCCATTGACGTTAACAGAGCTGTGACAATTTACAGCAGCTAAGGATCTATCCCTTGTGTGGCAATGACTCTCTCTACTGCCAAGGAGAACTCGATGCAGCTCTCTCTCAAGCCTGTGAAAGTCAGCCTTGTAATGGAAATTGAGGTTCAGCTGTAAGAAATAATGGAATAAAATTTTGATCCTAAAAACAACAAAAAATATTAAAATGTTGATTATATGTTTTCTCTTTTCTCCCTTCTCCTTTCGTCTGTTGCTTGTCTTCTTAGGCCCCAATCCTGCATTCCTGCATAAGGGTCCAGCAGTGCAGAGTCCCACAGAAGTCAGGGAAGCACATGGCAGAATCAAAGCCCTCAGTTGTAAGAACTTTGAGGCAGGAACTATGCCTTCCTGTAGATTTTAAGGCCAGATGGAGCATTATAATCTAGTCTGCCCTCCTATATAACACAGGCCATAGAATCTAACCCCATAATTTCTGCATTGAGCCCATATGTTCTGTTTGAGCTACAGCATGTCTTTCAGAAAGAGATCCAGTCTTGCTTAAAGATTGGAAAGCAATGGAGAATCCATCACACTCCTAGATAAGTTGTTCCAGTGGTTAGTTACCCTCGCTGATAAAAATGGGTGCCTGATTTCTGGTCTGATAGTGGACAGGCTAGATGTGACCAGTGCCTAGCACTCTATTGATATTACCATAAAACAAATAATAAATATTAAATCCAGTGACTAAGTATTATACAATTGCACAGACATAATGGACAGTTTCATTAATATTTCATATCTGTATTAAACAGCTATAATATGTACAATACATTTCCAAAAACACAATAAATAATGCAAATTTATAAAAATATAATAGAGAGTATTATAATCTTAGCCCATTGTCTTCTAAATTCAGTAGGCCAAAAAACAGGGTGTGGCATTTCACTGGTGTGGGGAAGTTTATGTTGGAAGTGTATATTGTATGCTCAGATCTGTGAAATTCCTGATGAAACAATGAAAGTGATTTCCCCACCCCTCTTAGAAACAAACTAATACTTCAGTGATTGGGGAAAATATGTTTACATAAAGTAAATGAACTGCCACTTAAGAATAAACTGTCTCTGGAACACGCAAGCAAAAGCATCCACATCTAGAAATTATGGACTCCAACTCACAGATTGCTTTTAAAACAAGTATGTATTCAAATAATTCCAGGTCTTTGATTTAGTTACTATATCTTTGTTCTCAAGGGGGAAGGGATTTTTTTAGTTTTACTTACTCTTATGAATCTTTCGGTTTTCATTTCAGCTGTTTATTTCTACAAAAAGATTTTTGCTTTCCTAGCAGCCGGTCTTCCATTGTGCGAATACAGAACTGAATCTCAGACACTACAGCAGGAAATAAATGCAAACAAGCACAGTACGCTACCTGCCATCGGATTGGTCGGAGACTGCAACATGCACTCTCAGGTCAAGTGACACCCAGTTTTATGAGAGGAGGAAGAACAAAAGTTCCTCAGGCTTGTGGAGCTGCCAAACGTGTAAGAATGAGACACTTAGTTAGCTAAAGATAGATTGCTTCATGATTAATGTACGTGCTAGGAATAAGGAAAGGCAGTCTAGCAGCTCACAAAGTAATAATATTTAGCAAACTTTTTGCAACATTTTAAGATGTAAGGATGAAAAGCACTATATAAGAACTAATCTACATTATTATTTCTATTAATTATCACCTTTATCTTCTAACAGAGTTTCCATTCTCCATTTCAAGGAGAAGAACTATATGACCTAATATTTCTTTTCCCATCTCCAACTTCTACAATTTCTACATTTAGGATGTAGATTATCATCATTTATCCAGGTATTTTATGGACATAGGAGTGAAGGTCCCATGCCCTAAGAGCTTACTATCGAAACAGACAACATATATACAGGTAGTGGGGGAATGACATGTCCTGACATCTAGTTTGATTCACCAGTGAAGTTTAGTAACCACCATGTCAGTTACAAATTTGTTTCTCACCATTCCTATAGACACTGCGATATCAGCTGCATGCAGTGGAATGAAAACATTAGCAAGTTCCCCTCTTCCAAAAATACATTTAATGCCTAATCTCCAGATGAAATAGGTGATCTTAAGGAGTTATTTGGAGCTTCTGTTATTTGTGATTTAGAAGCAAATTTCTAAAAGTGCCTCTACTTCACTGTTATAATACAAGGCAATTTATTTTTATATAGCCTCCTTTATACAGAGCATTGCAAAACGCTCCAGAGACATGGAACAGAGACATAGCGCTTTCTAAAGCTGGGTGAGGAGACTATCAGTGGCAGAAAGTGAAAATTAGAAAGGATGGAGTACAAGTAAATAAATTAATGTTTAAAAGCAGTAAAGACAGAAGTTGCTGTGTGTCACAGTTCTTGGGTTTCTGATGGGCACCTCCTGCTGTCTGAGTGCTGCAAAGCCCAAAGGTCTCCCCCCCATCCCCCTCAGCGTTCATAAACAGGAGTCTTTGTGATGCAAAATTAAGCCAAACAGTCTGACTGCGTTTGAAGGGAGTGGCTCCTCTCCCACTCTCCAAGTCATCAGTTTCAGTACAACCCTAGAGGATAGTGATACCGACTGCTTAACAGCTCACCTTGGGGCTTGTTGAGCCTATCCTTCCTGTCCAGTAGATCAGAATCTGTTCTGGACTTGTAGGCACAGTAAGTGAGCTTCTCCAGCACAGTTTCTCTGAAGCCTTCTAGGAGCCCTTCTTAGAAGCTGCTGTCTGCTTTCTCCCAGAGCTGCCCAGCAACTGTCCGGAACAACCAGCTTTTAAATCATTAGTCCACCCCTGACATGATTGGCAGGACTGGAGAGGCAGGGCCAGCCTTGCCCACAGTAGCTCTTTAACCTCTTTGTCACCAGTGCGGGGTTAACACACCCTGTCACACTGTGGAGAAAAGCAGATGAACACAACAGGGAGAGTAGTGCAGTGTCCAGCAAGCACTAAAGCAAATGGGAATATCTTTAAGATCATTGGTAGTAGATGACAGAACAAGGAGCAATGGTGTCAAGTTGCTGTGGGGAAGGTCTAGGTTGGATATTAGGAAAAGCTTTTTCACTAGGAGGGTGGTGAATCACTGGAATGGGTTACCTTGGGAAGTGCTGGAATCTCCATCTTTAGAGGTTTTTAAGGGGCGTCTTGACAAAGTCCTGGCAGGGATGATTTTGTTGGGGTTGGTCCTGCTTTGAGCAAGGGGTTGAACTAGATGACTTCCTGAGGTCCCTTCCAATGCTAATTTTCTATGATTCTATAATAGATTTGAAACTGATAAATCATTAGGGGATGAGGAGATGGATGGCAAAATCAGGAGGAGATGAATGTTTTGGTGAGCAAAGGGATATGATGTTAGAGATACAAGATGAAGTAGAGTCCGTGGAGAGTTTTAAAAATCAGGAAGACAAAGTTAAATTTGATTCAGAGACTACACAGGAAGGCAAGGCGATGGAGGACAGGTGAGAAGAGAGTTATATGGCTCTCAGGCACTACTGTGGTGAGTGCATTAGAAACAGACAGACAGCTAGGTTCCTGCATTGTAGAGCAAATCTGGCTGCAGTAATCTGGGCACTTTCAAATTTAAGGAGTAAAGGACATGAATTCTCCTCTCTGGAATGACAATGGTGATGTCAATGGAGTTACTCTTACTTCAATTGCTATGAGGGAGATTGCAATCTGGCCCTAAGGATTTAGAAAGCCCATAAAAGAAGGAATAATAGGAAACAAATAAACAAGTGATTAAGTAAGGATTTCAACAGAGGAAGGGTTAAGGTACAGATGAAGTCTAATAATACTGCAGAGATAATGATAAGCAGATTTACAGAAGAGGAAGTTGTGGGAGGAAATTTCTTCAAGATTTCTGGTTTTGATTGCAAAAAATGTCTGCGTTAAAGAGATTAATAGTGGAGTTAGAAATATTGGACAAAAATCAACTCAGGAGGAGTTGCTACGTTTTTGAAGCATTCAGTAAGAGGAAGTTATGGAGCTGACAGAATCAAGATAAGGAGCTATAAGGGGATCAAAGAGTGAGTTGATGGACACAGAGAGATTATTTATGTCTGTGTTTCTGAGTGAAATCTTTCTATTTTGCTAGTTTTGCAGGCATCCATCAAGGCTCCATCGTTAAGGCTGAGTTGAGTGTTGCACTTGGAGCAGGGATTCGACCACTTTATTGTGCGTGAATGATACACTTTGTTTTCCTCCCCATGGCAGCACTTACTTTTTGAATTACGAATGGATTTTCTGAAAATGTACAAGTAAATCTGTGTGAGTTAAAAGTAATTAAAATGGGTCCCTTAATAAATTACACTGCAGTATGAGACCTTTTTTGCCCTGAAAAACACTGTCTGGCTAAGCGAAAAGTGACAAAGAAGCGACTCTTTAATAGATGTGGTGCAATGGGTAGCTTTGTAAAAGAAACATTTAGGATTGATGGTCATTTTTCCATGCTATAAGGTATGGAGATGCAATGTTAAGGCATCCAAACAGTCTTAACTGTGAATTTCCCAGGGTTTGCAATGCTGGTTTTGGATATATGTGACACGGTACATCAGAGTAACCCCCTGTAAGCTCCATATTCACCACTGTCATATAATTATATGTTCCGTACAAAGTGTGCCTTGTGAGGTATCATTTTAAAAGTCTTGATCTGTTGAATATTAATATCCTGTTGGATTGTATGTGTGATCATTGTATGTGAAGTTATGAAGTTTTGCTATTTGTGTGCTACTGAAATATGTTGTGAGGTTCTCAGATGCCAACAGCCAACCTTTCAATTGCAAGAAAGGCAGGGTGACCAGATAGCAAGTGTGAAAAATCGGGACAAGGGGTGGAGGTTATAGGTTCCTATATAAGAAAAAGCCCTGAATATCAGGACTGTCCTTATAACACTGGGACCAGCCATACATGCCCATTAAAGGGAATCCATTCTCACAATGGCCCTCCCAGAAACTTCTCCAAGAGTGCACATGTACAATGGAGACTGCTTGACCATTGGGGACTGCCTGATCCCCACGTCACAGCAAAAGACCTTTCCAGCAAGCTGGAAGAAAATATAAAAGAGGGGAAGTGACATAATCACTAGGCCTCTCTTCCTCTCTCCCCTCCCCCGTCTCCCCAACTCAACACCTGGAAGCATATCTGGAACACAGAGACTTTGAACTGGGGAAGGGCGGTACTGGGCTGAAAGGCAGTTGCAGCCTATGTATTGAGGATCTGTGACCTGTTTGTACCATCTGCGAATATATTTATATTTATTTTTAACCAACTTTGATCTCTATGATTGCTACTTATAGGCCCTTAAAATCTATCTGGCTGTAGTTAATAAACCTGTTTTATATTTTGCCTAAAACAGCGTGTTTTGGCTGAAGTGCTTAGGAAATCTCAGCTCAGTTTACAAAGGCCAGTGAGTGTCCACTGCACACTGAGGGAATGGCAAACTTAATGAACTTACACTGGCCAGGTTTCTGACCAGTGCAAGACGCTACAGTTCTGGGGTGCAAGGCTGGGGATCTGGAGGGAACTGGCTGGAGTCTACATATTGATGGTTCATGAGTGGCTGGGAGATCACTCATGTAACGCAGTTGGGTGTGTCCCTGCCTGTGGATATCTGTGTAAGTGCCATGCCTCTCAGAGGATTGTAACTCGACAACAGCATCACAGTGTCCCAGGTTGGTGGGACAGAGGGCTCAGTGGTCCCCTACTCCAGGCTGCACCCCGGGGACTCCGTCACAGTATAATTACACAATTCTGGTAATATTTTTTCACCCTAAATAACTGAAAGGTACTCTCAACCTTAACTCCCTCTGAACAGAGTTGATTTGTCTGGGGACAAATGAATGGCTCAGTACTTCTGAGCTGAAGCAGTAACCGTAAGAGGTGAGCAGTCCCTGCTGTGATGGGATGTGAAGGGGGAAGGTTCTGCGGCAGTTGGGAGTTAGCGAGGCGTGGGTCACAGAGACACAGTGTCTGGGGTCGCAGGGAGACTGTGTTTGGAGGTAGTTGTTGGACTGATTTTTGTGGCCAATCAGGGGCTAGAGGTCATTGGGCCCAGCAGTTGAAGCGTCTTAACACTTGCCTTTGAGTTGTAGGTACAGCTGGTGCCCTACCAATCCCCTTCCCAGAAAAAGACTGATGACCAGAGCCCTCCAGCAACCGACAGGGAGACAATTAACAGACAGGGTTACTCATCTGTGTTATTACTGGGGAACTGTTCTTTCAATTAGCCAGACTTGATAAAAGAGAGTTGGAGAGGTCCACTCATATGGCAAGGGTCAGTATCCATCGGCGGTGGTAGCTACTGCTACAACATATAAGCAAATAAATTGATTATGATGGTTTACATTTGTCTTGACTTAGTTCTGGTAATTAAAGTATTCTCTGCACTGAGGCACTGTACTAAAGTTGATGGACTCAGGCCAGGTCTGCACTCAAAAGTCAAGTCGACCCAGCAACTTTGCTCAGGGATGTGAAAAATGCACACCCCTGAGTGGTGGTGTTAAGCCATCCTAATCCCCAGTGTAGACAGCACTAGGTTGCTGAAATAAGTCCTCTGTTGCCCTACTACTGCCTCTCGGGGAAATGGATTAACTATGCCGCCAGGGGAACCCCTCTCATTGCTGTAGTGAGTGTCTATACTGAAATGTTGCAGCTGTGCCGCTGTAGTGTTTCAAGTGTAAACAAGCCCACAGAGGAGAGAACCAAAGAGGGAGAGAAGTAGGGCAGGTGACTCATAAGATAAAGTGATCGCTAGGCCTAAGGGAGTAGCATCAACCTGACCTTTTGTTTTCCACAGCTTTGTAGCTTGCTAGGAGCTCTGAAATCTCAGTGAAGTGGGACTCTCCCTTCTTAGAGAGCAGCTCTCTTCTATTCTATAGTGGTTTTTATATTGCCCTCATCACTTTAGTATCTGAGCACCTTTGAGTAGCGCATTAAGCAAAATGACTAACAACTGTCACACATAGGCTGTTATCTCTCTCTCTAATCCTCTTCCCAGGGGAAGAATTATATGTGTAGCATATTGTTGTGTTTTGTTGGGGTTTTGGTTTTAGGTTTGTTTTGTTTTTTAATGTACACACTGTTCTGTGTTTGATAGGGAAGGCAAGGTTGAAAAAGTGTGCCTTGCACTTGGAGGAGAAGGTGGGGGGATCTGTGATAGTCCTTACTATCCACGGGATCTGGCCAATTAGGGGTTTCAGCTGCAGTTCACTAGCTGATCCCAGGCCCAGCTGCAGGCTCTCCTTCCTGACAGGCCCATAGTATCATGCAGGGGGTAATTGGTTCAATACTTTGGCATCTTTTAATGATTAGCTCCAGATCACTCCTCCCACAGAAGGGAATCAGGAGGAAGGAAAGTTCCACAAGGTTCTCCTTGATGAGTTTTTCCCATTCCATTAGGGGAAGGAGGGTTTCCCAGCCCATTCCATTGTTGGAAGATTGAAACATAACACTGCTTTATTTCTTAGTATTCAGAAAAATGCACAAGAACAGAGAGAGGGAGAAAAACAAAACAAAAACAAAACAGTCTGCTCCGCAAGTTAGAGAGGCACCACTCACCGCCCTTGCTTTAACCTGGCTCTTCCTATACTGCCTGTCTGTTGACTGACTCAGATGACCCAGAACACGTGACTTCCCTCCAAGTCGTCTAGCCTGCAAGCAGGACATGGAAAGCCTCACAGTTAAAGTGATAGTTTGTAATTTTAACCGGTTTCTTCAGTACATCCCCCCCACAAGAAAAGATGGTACCCAGTTAAATATCAATCTATTTCTTATGTAGCTCTTCCTTACTGTTGCATTTCTTTAAAACATTCAGAGGGTTAAGTCTGAGGGAAAGGGTTACAGTTTCCCTTTAAATAACACACATGAAGATCAGAGCTGTCGTAGATGAAAATGCTTAATTCATGCTTCATTGTAATCCATTAATTATTTAGTGGTCCAAATTTCTCTAGGGGGTGTCTTAAATCCACCTAATGCTCCTCAGAGCTATATTTTGCATTTAGATTTCTGATTTGGCTGACAGATATGAAAAGATGCATTTAGCTACTAGCCAGAAAATTCCCACATGATCAGTTTCCACATGGGCAGATGCCAAAGAGGGTCTCCTATTCCAGCTAAGATTAATTAAATTAATGTGGATAACATTAATTGAATGTGTTTCGTTTTTCTCATCTGCCTTTTTCTGATGGTATAATAATGCCTTAGTGTGGCATTTTTATGATTCCATCCACTTTTGGACAGATCCCAACCTACATGGAGACTCTCCAATGAAAACTTGGATGGTGTGAAATTGGAAATCAGCTCCTTTGGGAGGGCAGCAAGATAATAAAAAGGCTGAAAATTGCTGCTGAAGCTGCTGGTCAGAGCCAAAGCTCCACAATGCAGCTAATAATGGTATCATATGTGCTTTTGTGTCAAGAGAGAATTAATCTGGTGATTTTGTTCATCCTTGTCCATATACAGCATTTGCTCGCCGCAAAATTTGGCACCTGTCTCAGGTTCTCTTCAAGAGAAATGGGGACTTGACTATCAGGGCGGTCACAGGTCAGGATTGCTTTCAGAGAGAGGATCAGTTGCGTATGCAGCATCTACCCACAATCAGTCCATTGGCATCCACAGGACAAGATCAGCCTGAACTGTGGTTCTAGCCAGCCCTCAACCCTGACCCATCTTGTACTTTCTAAAGCACCAAACTCAGACAGTTTAAAAAACAACAATATAAAGAAAAACAAGTATGGATTACCCATCCATATTATTGGACACAATCTCTCACATCCATAACCAGTGAAAACACTTTTAAGACATGACATCTATCCACTCTTGCTTTTCTTGTGGATGATAGACTCTTTAAAGAGTGAACTCTGAAAGACCTTTTGAAAATAAATATAAATATACCTTTAAGATCATAAAGATAACTGTCAGGTCTAATTTAATCCACAAGATCAGCAGATAAGGTTTGTTTGTTTCCAACTCTTATGGAAGGATTGTTTAAAAAAAACAAAAAATCCTGTATTCTTTGCAACCTACATTTTGCAGCATTGGGTAAGTGCTTTAGGTCCAGAAAATGAAAGGGACTTCTGAGTTTTTATTTTCCAATCATAGATAAATATCAAAGTGAACAAAAACCTCATATATAGATATAAAACACCCAATCATTTTTAATAATCTGAGGTGTTATTAGTAATATCGGTAAGAAATTTTTTAGGAATGTTATTTAAGCTAAGAGTGTCCCTTTAAATCAATAACAAGAACACATGTGTAGCTTTGAAATTACAAATAAATACATTTGTTAAAGTAAATCAAGATTTTTACCTTCCTGTCCTGTTGACAGACCTCTGTTGACAGGCTGTAGAAGACAATGGTTCTTTAGTGATGATCTGCTTCCCAAATAAGCAAGCTTGATTGTGGTTTCGATTGTGCACTCCTGTGGGTAGGAAACCTGTCTTTTGTATAGTACAAAAAGCAACCTACACCCATGTGATGCTATATAAATAACAACAATCTACAGCTTTACTAAGAGGTGGGGACAAATTCAGAGCTAACATAAATGGGAGTGTAAATTACTCCAACTCACTGTTCGGTAAGCACATGTAAACTGGTCTAATTACACCCTGCAGCAGGAAGGTGAGTGGTGGAGCAGGAAAAGCAACTAAGAAGGAGGGCGGGTTTCTACCAAGTCCTGCAAGTTGCCTTTCCTGCAGCATCACCCTCTGGGTATCCTTAGTATATTTGTTACTCTTTAGTATATACATTACTAGTTCCACATTCTGACATATAATTTATATAACCATTTATGTCACCCTTTCAATTTTGCCCTAACACTTTAAATGTCATACACATGTACCACCAAAACCCAATAGACATTAGCTGAAATCTTGAAGAAGTATCAGTTCTGGAGATAGCATCGTAGAAGAAAGCTTTAAATAACAAAATGACATTTTAAGAGAAAAGATGGTCCTGTAGTTAAGAGGACTCAGCAGATGTGGATTCACTTCCCAATTCTCCCACACATTTTCTGTTTGGTTTTAGGGAAGTCACTTAATCTCTATGTACCTCGGTTCTCTATGGGTAAAATGGGAATAATGATACTTCCCTTCTCCCATCATTATCTATCTTCCCTGCTTAGACCAGAAGCTCTTTGGGGTAGAGACTGTCTCTTACTATGTGTTTGTACAGTGCCTTGCACAATAAAGCCCTGATCTTGGGTGAAGCTTCTAGAGGCTACTATAATGTAAATAATATTTTGAATGTCAGTATCAGCACTGATAACTATTAATCAATAAGAAAAGAAATTCAGATTAATAAAAAAGTTAACCAGATGGATTTTAATGCTGAGTTACAGTATCATATAGCTAGAAGGACTTGTTTACCATTGACATAAGTGTGGAAAAGATCCTTCTCTTGGATGGAGTGTATAGAAAGCCATCTGATATCAGGAAGAGTCAAGAGAATTCCCAGTGTTGCTATAATTTTTTAATACTGTATTGCAATTTTCAAAATGGAAGTTAAAAGCAGCCAGGTTGGAAATTAAAGATAGACAAATTCAAATCAGAAATAAGGCACACGTTTTTAACAGGTGATTAAATATTAGAACAAACTATCAAGGGAAGTGGTGGATTCTCCATCTCTTGATGTCTTCAGATCAAGAGTGGATGCCTTTGTGGAAGATATGCTTTAGTCAAACAAATAATTGGGCTCAATATAGAAGGATAAGTGAGTGAAATTCTCTGGGCTGCATGATACAGTAGATCAGACAAAATAATCAAAGGTTCCTTCTGGCCATAAAACATATGAATCTATAAATAATATACCTGTACATATTATTGTTTTCTTTTCTATATTTCCTCTGATGTACAAAAATGTTTTTCAGTTTAAAATGAAAAGTGCAAAGATTTTTTTAAAAGAGAGAAAATTTCCATTACATCAAAAAGAAGTCCAGAGTTATAATAATGCTAAAGAATTTTGGAAGCGATATCACATCTCACGTTTCACAGCTTAATCCAATTTCTAACTACCAAGGAATCAGATTTCTTGCACCTTCCTCTTACTAGGATGCTTGGGTGCTATAGTAATACAAATAAAAATAATTGGGCTAGATGGACCATAGAGCTGATCCAGTCTGGCAGTTTCTATGTACGTTCCTAAAAAGAGTCCAAAATTTTACTATTTCCAGGTCTGTGACAGTATGGGGACATATGAATAACTCTAGTGACAAAATGTTAAAACTGACAAAATGAGAATTAAATATGACTTTAAGATGCATCAGCTGACTTTGGTGTGACTTTAAGACTAGAGTAAACTGGTTTTAATAAGGACATAAATAAACAAGTCTTTCAGTAAAAACAATAAAGGGTATGAGTCTGCCCTGCAAGCAATAAGGAGTATATTGACTAGAGTGTTCCTAGACCTTTCCCACAAAAAAACAAAGGAGTCTTGTTAAAAGACCTTTCTCTCTTCTGAATAACAATACTTTGTGGGAAAGAAAAAAGAGCTAGTTCTGAGCAAGCATGAGGTTGAAAATGACAGATATAAATTCAGCAACTGGAATAGGGAGGTAGCTACAAAAAGATACTTAGAATGAAAGCTTCAGCTGGAATGAAAGGCTCTGCTTAGGTCTTGTTCGGCAGACGCTAATGACTGACAGCATTACATTAACAAGAAGCAAGATTACTCCTTCGATTGGAGAACGGCATCTCCATAGATTAAGGGAATAATTTAGATATCTGAGGGTTTCCACCAGTTCCTGCATGTCCAGGACCAACTCAGAGGAGGAAAGCTATGCACCCAGTACCTGAGAAGTCCATGGGGAAGAACTGAACCAAGCATGACTGTGGAAGTGGAGGAGCTCACCCTACATTTCCAGCTATGTGCCTCATCTGGACAGACACTATTACCTCAGTTTTCAATACTAAAAAGCCTGGTGGGAGTAGCACCTAAAACTTTCCACTTTAATATCCAGGCCTGCTCTCAGTGTACACAGGATAATTAAAGGCCAATTCTTTCTTGTTCATAAAGGTGACAGTTACAAAAGTGAAAGTTCCTTTTTCCTGGGAAAACATCTATATTGTCATTTAGTCAAACAAATAGACATCTCTTTGATAATTTAGTTATTTCAAATCAACTCATTTCCCTTCTGCATACGAAACCCTTAAATAAATTAATCCTTATCTACTTTTCTTGCTCAGGAAATGGTGTATTTCACTAATTATTGATTACTATGTGCAGTGCCTTAACTCACTTCATTTTGCAAGAGACCTCTCAGTTCAAAAAAAAATACACTTTGCTCACAGGATGCAGGCTGGGAACTTAGGCCCAGGTCCACAAAAGGACTTAGGCATTGCAGTGCTGAGTGTCGCAGCATCTAAAAAATCACAGGAACAACACTGCAATCCACAAGGCCTAAGTTAGGTGCCTATGCCCCTCTCCATGCATTATATAGAGACAAGCACGTTAGATCATGATCCATAAAAGCCAGCGCACTAGGCAGGGAACTACCTAAACTAGTCAATAGGAGATGCTGGCAAAAGGGCTGTCTCCTAAACCCCACTCCTCTCACCAGGGCCCAACCATAATTTTTTCGGGCCCAGTACAAACTTGTAACACGGGCCATCTCCCACACAACTACCCATGGGGGTTGCAGCCTGGGCAGAGCCCCCAGGGCACTCTGTAAAGTGTTCTCTTTTTCCCCCCTCCATGTGGGGGCCCTGCCTCTCACAGAGATAGGCACCTAAATCTAAGCTGTAGAGAGGCACCTATCCTTGCTTAGCTATCCACAAGTACAAACCCCTCTCCTAGAGTCAGGTGGCGTAGGCACCTAAGTAGTTTCTTACAACAGTGAGTTAGGCGACTATCTCACTCCACACAAAATGGCTGGTGGTAGTGCTGGTGCTCATCTTATAATTTTTAGCCTAGTGGTCAGAGCACTGACCTGGGTTCAATTCCACCCCTCTGCCATAGGGGGTTGGGGTAAAGGATTTGAACAGGGATCTCCTATATTTCAAGAGTGCTCTAACCACTAGACAATGGGATATTCTGATGTGAGGCTCCCTTAATCTTTCCTGTTGAAGCTGTTCCACTGTGGATAACTAATGAGAGAGTGCTTGGAGCAGGGTGACTGTCCCCTGGGTTTCCTACCTCCCAGGTGGGTGTTATAATCACCAGGCTACACAGTCATTCCCTGATGCTCTCTCTTTTTGGCCTTATGACTATTTAAGTATTTATCCACAGCAGAAAAGCTTCAACAGAATAGACTGAGGGAGTCCCTATGTCGGAATATCCCATAGCTCAGTGGTGAGAGCACTCAAATCCTTTCTTTCTGTCAAGCAAAGGGGGGGGAGGGAAATGAACCTGGGTCTCCCACACCCCAGGTGAGTATTCTAACCACTGGGATTAAGGTTATAAAGTGGGCACCCCTTCCTCCAGCCAGATTTTGAATAGGACCCGGCCTGCCTGCCAGATCAAGCCCCACACACAACTTAGATGGACAGACGGCTATCTTTCCTTGATTTATGAATCGCTCTGAGGCTTAGGCAGGAGAAAGGCACAGGCCCTAGAGTGAGGTGGAACTATGGATGTCCAGAGGCAGAAACATAGGTGCTGAGGAAACTCTTACACTGAAAACATAGATGCTGAGTGAGTTTAGGCACGTACAGTGAGAGTTTTGTGGATAGCCATGGAGCCTACGTACCTTTGTGGATCCCACCCATGTCTGTTTTATTCAACTGCGTCACAACAGAATGGGTGGGGGAAGTGCAATTTACACAACAGGAAGGGAGGAGTGGAGCATGGCTCATCCCACAGTACTTTTGGTAACCAAGTCAATCCTCTTATGACCACTGTGCTGAACTTCACACCAATTTCTTTTCTTTAATTGAGGGTGCTGGACACTGACTTGCCTCTGAATGCCCTGCCCCAGCATTCCTTTTCAAATTGGGTAAACAGGAATCTTTGCCTAATTTTCAACGTACTTTATTTCATCGTGGCATATGCCCTATGCCACAAGGCATTTAACACTTTAGCTGTGTTAGTATTCCCAGCGATTACGGAATACTGGAATTATCGCTGGACAGAACACAAACCACCTTGCTTACCAAACGTTATGAAGGGGCTGAAGATTTTATTTCTCAATTACAGTTACATAAAATATTTTGAAATATGGTGGTCCTTGCATAGATTCACAAACTGAGGAGGGTGCACACAGCTATACCCTTGGGGTAGGAGAGAAGGACAGAACGATTGTCCATGTCCCAACATCTCCTATATCAGCTATCAGGTCAATTAGCAGTAGAGTCAAGTGCTTGCTGCTGCCCTTAAGGGGTGGTACATTGGCAAGTTTTCCTTGTGTGCCATAGATCTCTTCAAATAGCAGTTGGAGCTTCTCCTAGGACAACACAACTTTACATTGCCCCCTACTGTGGGCCAGAGCCTGATGGACACATTCTGGTCCCAAATTGCATATAAAAATTATGACTAGAAGGCACATCTGGTCTTTACTTAACTGGTCTTTGTTTTTTGGGGGGGGGCATTGTATTTCCTGTACCATGACAGTATGACTAGCTCCTGCATCTAGGAGAGTGGACTGTTGGGTAAGTGCGGGAGTGCCGGACATGGTCTCTCTTGGATAGAAAGCCGTCTGATGTCAGGAGGAGTCACGAGAATCCCCTGGGTTGCTATCATTTGTGTTGCAGTATTCCAGCTGCCAGAATTTTCTTGGGTGCATTTCACTAGTCCTAAACCCATGGGACGCAATTCATGGAATCCTGGGAGCTATCAGCTAATGCTTCAACCCCGCAGTGCCTGGGGAAAATAGTCAACATTCTTCCCCAAGGAGCAAGACCTGCTGAGAGCAAGAAATGGGTCATCCAGTAATGGCTTGGTATTAGTTTAATGAGTGGGTATTGATTATTGTACCGTGCTGCTCCTTCATGCTGCTGCTGAACGCATGCCTTGCTCACTGCAGGCAGGCTGAGAGCTAAGCTTTTGGCTGTACCTGCATGGAAAGAGAAATCCACTGCTCAGAGTCCCCTTTCCCAGACCTGGGGAGGGACAATCATACCTGGCTCTTGACAGCCACCACTGGAGATGGAGAGAAGAATCCAACAGTCCCTCTCATCCAGGGGAAGAAGAGAAAAAAAATATCTGACCTAATATGGATTGATGTGGATTCTCAATATGGAAGAGACTCCTTTCTTTTCCCACCCCCACTCCCACTCCCAAGACTCCAGGGGCTGAGTTTCCCAGCCTCCACTTTCCTTTCTGTGATGAGTAGCAGATTGAGGGACATACTGAGGGAGTTGTTATTTATTCTTGTATGGTGCCCAGTTACATTACAGGTACCTCATAGGGACATTTAACTAAACAAAGTTACTGTCTCAAGGAACTTACAAACTACAATTAAGACTTAACGTAACAAGTGTGGATGAAAACAAACAATGGTGGGGTAGGAGCAGGTCGGACAGCATTAAATAAATAAGATTATGCCATGACTCAGATACTTGAAGCAAACTTCTTACAGACAATTATTCTTCTCTCCTCCTTTTTCCTTGTGCCTTCTGGCAAGGGCAAAATTTTAGGAGGAATTTTAATGAGGTCAGATTCTGGCAAAGCATTCCAAGTGTAGGTGGTGGCATGGAATAAGGCACAGTGATGTTTGTGTGAGGACACAAACAGTGGGAAATCAAAACAGACAACTTTAGGAGAGAGGAGAGGCTGGGGGTAGTGCAGTGAGAGACCTATGCAGAGATATAGAGCCTTGTGGACATGGACAAGAACTTCAAACTCGATATATACAGTGTGATAAGGATACTTTAAAGAGACAAAGAGGAACTGTAAAAGAGTGAGATTAGTGGAATGGAGAGAAAAAAAGGAGGGGGGAAGAGAATATGGCATGAGAGAAAGAAAGAAAGGAAGGAAAAGGATGAAGGAACAGACATTAAACAGTGGAGGAAAAGAGATGCCATATCTGCAACAGGAGTGAAGGGAGGAAAAGAAGCAATGGAGTGTCTGTGTATGTCTGTCTCCGTCGATCTTCCCTCCCTCTCTCTTTACCAGGAAGATTACTTAGAGCATCAGTCAGCAATATGATAGAGTAAGCCTGTATCTCGAAGCCTGATTGTATGCTGACTGGGTCTGTTCACATTCATAGAGCGTTCACAGGATAATTTTTGTTTCAAAAGAACGTTTTCCAAACATACTTTATAACATGATCAGTTTATTTTCAACTGCACAGGATTTGGCTTCAACTAAAAAGACAACAGAAAAAGAAAGTGAAATGACAAAAGGGTCAGTGGAGCAAAAAATAAATAATTAAAAATGGAGAAGTATGACTGCCAAAAAGAGAACCTTATGGGAAATCCAAAAACAGAAGAGCAGTTTGGTTCAAGTCAGCACATTTGAAAGAGTTACGTAAATCAGAGCATATCTCATTACAGTTACGTCAATGAAACATGAAAATATAAGTCAAATTCTGTCTTCAGAACTAGACAAATAGGCCAGGGAAGAACTGGTCATAGGACATTCTTTTAAAAACTAGGAATGCTGGAGTAAATAATAAAGAAGGCTTATCAAGAGCATAAGGAATTTTAGAAGTCTACACATTTTGGAAAATCTGTTTTCACTTCTAATGTTACCTGATTTATCTGCTTCTGCTCAAATTCCACTATGGTACTAGGCTGCAGAGCCAAACATGGAAGAAAAAAATTAGTTCTAAATTCTAAAAAATGAAGTTCCAAAAGATGCATAGAAAAATCTTCAGATAACTAGTTTTGCAATTCAATGAATGGTTCCTGTTCAAAACTGGTCCTGCATGAGACATGCATTTATTTTATAAACTTGTTATAAACAGTTAATATTTAAGCAACATATGAATATTGTGGGATTCCTTTCACACCCAGGCCTGTTATCTGTTGAAAAAGAAAAAGAAAAAAAGGACAATCTCTAATTGATTGCTTTGGAAGCATTCATTTCTCATACAATCAGAACACTCACATTAACCTTCCCACATCCTTAAAAATTCTACCCCAAGTAGAGCTCACTATAATCTGAGCCAGTGATTCCATTAAGTTCACTAGGGACTTTACAATTGCTAATATGGAAGGTCAGATACCAGAGTGACTGGCAGCAGTACAAAACCCTAAGGTTGATCCCAGATCATAGAACACAATGCAGTAATTCTCTTGTTCTACAAACTATTTGTCTTAGGTATTATTATGGTCCTCATAACCCTCAGATCTGAGTGTCTCACTCTCTTTTTAATGTATTTATTCTCACAACACCCCTCTGAGGTAGGAAAGTACTATCTCAATTTTACAGTGGGAGAACTGAGGTACAGAGAAGCTAAGTGACTTGCTCAAGATCACACACAAAGGTTGTGGCAAAGCAGGGAATTGAATCTGGGTTTCATATGTCCCAGGCTAATGTCCTAAGCACTGGACCGTCCTTCCAAAGTGTCTCCAGACTGAAGATGTGCTTCTATTTTACCCACTGCAGCACAGTAACTGCCCTTTCATTTCATGCTATAGTCATTCTCTAAGAGTAGAGTTACATTTGTGACGGTGTGTACAGACACTGCACACTCACCTAGCATGGATATAAATAGCAGCATAGATAGTGAGGCATGGCTTAGGTGAGTACAGTACAGACATTCCTGAATTGTAGGGTACATGTCCTACATGGCTCTCTACACACCCATGTCTCCCCGTCTACACTGCTATTTTTGGCAGGGTAGAGTCCCACTGCGAAAGACTTTCTTCACCAAAGTGAAAGGCTTTGGCAGTGGGAGACAGGGCTGGTGTTACGGATGAGCAATGTGGATAACTGCTCAGGGCACCATGGTCGGGGGGGTGCTGTGATCCAGAGGCAAGGAGTGGGTTGGGCCTTGGTTGCGAGGCCACAGAAGAGAGCTCAGGGCAATGAGGGAGGAAGAGGCAGTGGAGTCTGGGGGCCATGGGGAGGGTGGGGGAGGAGCCTAGGGAGACATCAAGGCCTGGAGGCAATGTGGAGGGTGAGCAGTCTGGCCAGGGAGGCAGTGGGAGCCAGGAGTGCCAAAATACAAGTTCGCCCACGGTCCATTTTTGCCAAGGCTGGCTCTGGTGGGAGAAGGCTTTTCCTCCTCCCTCCCTGCTTCTGGAGCTTTCCACTGCCATGTGTAGCTACACATCTCAGTGAGTTTGGATGCAGTCCACCTTTTACTTCGACACGTAATGACACGTGACCTACATACCACTGCAAGCATAGGCAATGTCTAAGAGTTTACTCTGACTGCAATCTGTCGGTTGTGTTCTATTCTCCCAGCAATTATTTTTTCAGTATACTTGATGGTGAAACAAAAAAAAAAAAAAAAAAAAAAAAGACCAACGAAGAGAAAGAAGTTTTCAATCCATGAGCTATAGCTAGAATTGTGATTATTAATTAGAGGAAACATATCACCTACTTGTAAGGGACTAAACAAACATTTCTCAGTAAGTTTTTGCCTGGCTGTCACTGGGTTTGAATAAAAAAAAAAAGTTTTAGTTGTATTGTAAAAGTGTAGATATCCTGGCACTGTTCAAAATGAGAGAACTAACATAATTTATGACAGTACACTAGAAAAAGAGTGATGTTTGCAAACTGATCCAACGTATAAAAAGAATAAGGGCCAAAAGGCTGAACAAAACAACTATAAAAGACATAAAAGTCAAGAACCATAAGGATCACAGCTGCATTTAAATCTAGGCCAGAGTCACCAGATTTGAACGAACACTAACCAACCTGGAATGTTTAAATCTTTTAACTGAAAGAAACAAATACAATCACCTTGAAAATCTCTCCTGCCTGAGGTTCCTTTGCCAAAGCTGCCTGGTCTAGCCCATCATAGGCAGAAGTCACATACATTTCTGAATAATCTTTTCCACCAAAGCAGCAGGAGGTGATCCTTGAAGCAGGCAGCTTCACAGTCTGGATTCTTTTCCCTAGAGGAAAATAATATTTACTTAGTTTAAACTTTGAGGAAAATGTAACAAGCAATTTGCTGTTAACCATCTGGACAGCCACTGTGGTACTCAGTCAGACTGAGCCTTCTACAACATGAATAAAGTGTTTCCCCATCAGAAAGAAGCAGTTTCTGAGAGGATAGTCTATGGGGAAATGTGCTGAATTGTTTTAACAGCATTACCACTTACATTTTACTTTTTAGCAAAGCTTTTGTCCCGTGTCCACTTTTCAAATGCATGCACTGGGGCAGCGGTTCCCAAACTGTGGGTTCTGAGCCCAAATGAGATTGTGCCATCAGCGGATGGGGTTGCAGCAATCCCTAGTATGTGGAGGACCCTATTTTGCTCTGCACAGTATGACCTTGCATGTACGGTGCGTGCGAGGTCACACTGTGCAAAGAGCAAAATGGCGTCCTCCATGCTGTCTGGGGTCCCAGCAGGAAATACTTCATTAAAATGGGGACGTGATGACAAAAAGTTTGGGAACCTCTGCACTGTGAGGCTCTGGAGATCAGGCAGGCCACATGTTGACTGAAGCTCTTGAAACAGCACATCATGAAGATGTTTCAGCACTGAAGAGACTCTTGAATTGCAGATTGAAAAGGCAAACATAATAAACTGTTCCATGGAACATCCAGCACTGGACACTTTGAGCCAAATTCAGAGGGGACATAAATGGGAGGTGGATGTTACACATCAGCAAATCAGCATGAGTGAGTGTAACTTATATGCCAAGGGGCTGGAAGGGTAGGTTCATAGCAGGAGAAAATAAATGAGGTGGGTCTGCTTTTTCTCATGCCTTCTTATATTCTCCTGCTGGTTGCCTTTCCTGCAATAACCCCACCAGTCTGCCTCTTTTGCACATAGATAGATTTTCAGTAAGCTGGCACAAACCATATACATTATCTCTGACTTTGCCCAATGTTTCTGTTTCTCTTAACTCTGCATTACATCACCACATAACCAAGGGTATGTCTACAAAGGGATAAAAACCATGCAGCATGGCCGTGGCAGGCCCAGGTCAGCTGACTTGGGCTCAGGCTCCAGGGCTAAAAATTGCTGTGTAGACATTTGGGCTCAGGCTGGAACCTGAACTCTGGGACCCTCCACCTTTGCAAGGTCCCAGAGTTTGGGCTCCAGACTGACCCCAAATGTCTACACAGCAACTTTTCAGCCCCAGAGCCCAAGCCCCACAAGCGCAAGTCAGCTCACCTGGGCTAGCTGCAGGTTTTTTATCCCTGTGTAGACATGCCGATAAAGAAACAGTTATACTAGCAAGTAATCACACACATAAGGAATCAGGATCCTAAGCTGGTGCAAATAGATATAGCTTCCAGAAGTCATTGGAGATGTGGCAGTTTACATCAGCTGAGGGCTTGGGCCAAGATGTTTAAGTCGAATTAAAGCCTCAGTATCCAATTAGTAATGGTAATAACTACTATTATTTATTAAGCGCTGGGAATGTTCTCAACTCTTGACAATGCACAACAGCCCAGATTCATAAAGGTATTTAGGCTCTTAAAGTCCAGTGATTTCCAAGGCAGATACAGCCCCTACATTGATTAGTTAATAAGTAGGAGAAAGACCAGATTTATAGACTCAGACTTTAAGGCCAGAAGGGACTATCATGATCATCTAGTCTGACCACCTGCACATTGCAGGCCACAGAACTTTACCCACCCTCTCCTGTAATAGACCCATAATCTCTGGCTGAGTTACTGAAGTCCTCAAATCATGATTTAAAGATGTCAAGTTACTGATAATCCTCCATTTATACTAGTTTAAACATGCAAGTGAACCATGCCCCATCCTGCAGAAGAAGGCGATTGTTCTGGGAAGCCTAGAAAAAGAGTAACTTAGACTTTTTTTTTTTAAACTTTGGTTTGATTCCCTTCCTGTGAGTCTTTAGGAGGAACTTGAAATCTGAGGAGACAGAAGAGTGGTGTATTGTGCCAGAGTAACAAACAGTAATTGTGTGTGACAGAATGGGAACATTCATCCCAAACTTCAATTCACCCACATAACCATTTCAAACTCCTTGGGTACAGCAACACCAATCATTCCAAACTCTTCAGAATATCCCATCAACCTCAGGTTCTCAATCTAAACTTGTTTTTCATAAACCCAAGCTTCATTTTTACCTTTTCAACCTTCTTCATGATTTCAGTATTTTCTCATGGTTTTTGGAAGCCATCACAAAATTATCTGTGAGTGGCACACAGTTAAGGTTCCTTTTTCAAATTTCTCATCTAAAGCAAGATTTTCAAAAGTCCAATCATTTTGGCCCGAATTCAGCAAAGCACTTAAGTACGTGCTTAACTTTAAGCACACACATGAGAGCTTTGTTAAATCAGGACCTTTATCCAGTTTCCCATCTTTTTCTGTAATCACACCCAACATTCATTGTTCCCAAATTCAAAATACAGTATTTTGTCCATGACATGACTGAACTTTGTCTGGAAGTTCTTGAATTTTTCTGAGCTTCCCATCACTTCATCTCTGTCCTCGTAACCAAACTGTCTCTTCTTCCAGTGAATATGAATTTCCTTGAAGACAGGCTCAACTCCTAAGTTTTCTGCCATTTCTTTGGCAGCGCTGATGGCATCTTCAAGTCCATTGTCTCTATAGGCCACAACGAAATTCAGGCAGCTTCTCATCAAAGTAGTAGAGGGCGTGATATCCATTGACTAAGTTTGTAATGCCTTGCTTACAACATTTACTTGGAACAGGATATTGTGCCAACCCACGACTGAGACCAGAAATTTTTAGTCAGTGATCTGGTTTGCCAGACTTTGCACCTCACGTTGGATTTCAGCCTCAGCTTTACTCGGCTGTGCCAGTTCCATCAGGGAGTCGGAAACCTCAGTCACTTGGTACCTGACTGGACTTACGCTGTCAATGTGGCTTTCCCAGCAAGTATCACTTAGTGGCTTCACAGTCAGATTTGTAACATTGTCTGTGAGGATCTTACACATGATAGGTGATGCTGAAAACAGGATGTATATGCTTGGCAGTACTCCAAAGAGAGATACTGAATCTAAAGAAAATGACGCTGCACTGACAACCAGACTGAAGGAATGGCAGCCACAAGCCACAAAGAAAGCTCTTGGATTCAGCGCAAGAATCCTTGCCTTGATGCCACTGTTTCTTCCCTGCATGTTCGCGTTGTTGTCATAGCCTTGGCCATGGCAGTCCTGAAGCTTTATTTTATTCTTATTCAAAATGTTCATAAACAGTTCTGTTAGGCCTTTTCCAATAGAGTCATCCACAGACCGGAAACAGATAAAATGTTCCTTTAGCTGGATACAGCCATCCTCATTGTCAACAAATCTTACTGTAAATGACATCTTTCCCTGTGACTAATGTCGGGAGTGAAGTCTATTATTCATTTTGAATTGATTTGCTGCAGTCATGGCATCATGCGAGGCTGATTCTTCTTTTTCATGTAAACCAGATTTTTCTTTGTCATTACTCTCCTTTTCATATAAGCCACATTATTTTTTATCATTACTCTTCTTTATGTTGCCAGGAAAACTGGATGATTCTCCTTCACTTTCCTCACATTTCCATTCCTTATCTTCAGGTAAATCTACTTATTCCTTAGTAATAGGACTTCCATCCTTTACGCTTCGCTCTTCAATTTTTTCTGCACTGGGACAATTGCTACTGCCTAAAGCCTGGTCTATCTTGTTCTGTTTCAGATATTTTCCCATACCATTTTCCCCTTGCTGCAAACTAGATTGCAGCTGAGCTTTTCGCTTCCTATACTGAGCTCCTGAAGTAGCCTTTTTTTTTTAATTTTTTACAGGTGAAAACAGACTATTAGGTAGAGCAAAATTCTATGTCCCGCAGTCTTAGAAAGGCATCAAACATTACGTGTTAAGCATGGCAAAAGAAGTAACAATATTTCTTTTATATTGTTGTGTAGATAGGGGTTTGACAGATATATCTGGTGTCTCATTAAATATGTCCTTTATTAGTTGCTACTTACACTCTTCAAGTCTTAAAACACAAGTACTCTTTCACAATTACACAATAAAACCAGGTTCACTGCACCTGGGTTCTCACTTCAGTTCATTCTTATGTCTCATTGACTGACTGGTGATGCCCCACTCCTTATATACCCACGAAGGCATGGCTGACAACGTTCTAGGAAGTTCAAGGAAAATGTAGTTCTCAGAAAGTCTGGAACATTCCATGAGATTCTACAAAGGTCCAAAATGTTCTAGGAGGTTAGTGAAAAATATGGAAGACTTGAAACATTTTACTTCAGACACCTGTCACCCCTCTAGCCCGGCACCACAGGTAGTCAACTGCATCTCCTGCTCCTAAATCCAGCCTGGGTCCATCTAACCCAGTATTCGGTCTTCTGACAATGGCTAATGCCAGGTGCTTCAAGGCACATGAACAGAACAGGGCAATTTTGAGTGATTGATCCCCTGTCATCCAGTCCCAACTCCTGGCAGTCAGGTGTAGGGACACCCAGAGCATGGGTTGCATCTCTGACCATCTAGGCTAATAGCCAATGATGGACCTATCTTCCCTGAATTTATCTAATTCTTTTAAAACCCAGTTATTCTTTTGGCCTTCACAACATCCCCTGGCAAAAAGTTCTACAGGTTGACTGAGTTGTGTGAAGAAGTACTTCCTTTTGTTTGTTTTGAATCTTCTGCCTATTAATTTAATTGGGTGACTCCTAGTTCTTGTGTTATGTGAAGGGTAAATAACACTTCCTTATTCAATTTCTCTGCACCATTCATAATTTTATAGACCTATCAAATCCCACCTCAGTTTTCTCTTTTCCAAGGTGAACAGTCCAAGTTTTTTTACTCTCTCCTCTTATGGAAGCTGTTCCATATTCCTATAATTTTTTTCCCCTTCTCTGCACCTTTTCCATTTCAAACATATTTTTTTCAGTATAAGAAAAAAGACAACAGATGGAGACAGACTGGGGAGTACAAGGAAACAATGACACAATACTGGTCAGCATGATAGGCTGTGGTCTCAGCACACCAGCAGTCTATGTTGCCAGGTTTTTTTGTAGGCATCATGGCAAAGGAAAGTTTTAAGGACGGATTTGAAGAATGATGAGTTAGATTTGAGGATGTTTGCAGGTAATTTATGAGTTTATGTTTGTTGCCATTTTCTTGTGCCTACTCCCAAGGGGACATGATCTGTTGCAGAGTAGGACCCACGAACAGAGCACTTAACACAAAATAAGCCAACCCCAATAGAACAGAGGGAGCCTGCCTCAAACAATGCATATGGCACAGGTGATTCCCATCCTGAAATTGAGTTATTGAATGCAGAATTCCAGTTCATCCTTTGTGAGGGCTTACCTGTCTCAGGATCTATACGAATCACTCTCCCTCCATCAATACAGGCTACCCAAAGTTTCCCTTCTGCATCAATACACATTCCATCGGGCATTTGTTCCTCTTTTTCTAATTGGTACAAAACTTTACAGCATGCTGCAGAGAGAATTATGAAGTCAGCATTGAGTGTGGTGAATTAACCTGGACGGTGTACCAAATGCTAATTTAACAAATGCATTTAACATTTTCCATAATACTCCAACAAATAAATCCACTTATTTTTGCGATGAAGGCACGCAACAAAAAATGGATTTGTACATGTGCCTAGCGATGGCTGATGGGCGCACAGTTTCACCTGACAAAAATAAACAGCAAGTAGACCCATTTTCTGAAGCTATACTGAATTCAGATGCCTCTGCTTTTACCAAGTGAGGAGTTCAGCTCTTTGCTGTTGAGCAATGTGGATAGACCAAATTCTTCAATATATTAACTCTAGGCCAGTTTATGACTGACTATCTCAAGCACAATGACTTTACTTTAGGTACTCACCACTGATATCAGCCTGTGTGTTTTTTTTTCATATGCAAACCACAGAACTATTTAATTTAAATGTAGGTAATAAATAATCCTTCCATAGAAAGAACAAGAAGCCATTTTAGTACAAAGAGAGACTGGTTACTTGATGACCAGATATAAACTCATTATTTTAATTGGGCTTTGGACACCAAGGATGTGATTTTCCAATTTAGAGACAAATAATTACATGCCTAAACTACAATCCAGCATGGTGTTCTATGCAGACTGCAGTGCCCACATGGAGTCCCATTGACCCACTGAAGTCAATGGGGCTCTTCCCAGGTGCAACAGTATACCTGTTTGGATTACAATGTAAGATCAGGACCCTAATTTTCCACCATAATGGAGATTCACCAGTATAAAACTAGTGTAAAAGGTGATTCACAGAGCTTTCATACTTTGGAAAGACAGGTGTCATGAAAAAATCTTCTTACCAGAAATCTATAGAAATAAGCAGAGGAAATCTAATTGGGCTGTTGTATTCCACTTCTAAATACTTCATTTATATATGCATAAAGTGTGCACAGATTAGTATACAAAGGGAACCAATTCAGTCTTTTGAATCACAACTGACATAACATAATTAATCTCAGTTGAATTGCTCCTATATGAGATAGGCCAAAAAAAAGTTTCATTGAATGTTTGCTCAAGTTTTTAAATGAATTATTGGCAGTTGTACTCACATTCCAGTCTCCTTTCTGCCAATACTGTAGTAAACAAGGAATACTTGCTCAAACCATGAATTTTATATGAATGCTATGGAACATTTGTGGGGAATTTTAAATGTATACTTGTTAACATTCATACTGGAAACTGGGTTTTAAAAATATCCTTCCATCATCAGGGAAGAGAAACATATGGTATAATCTTTTATAAGCATTACTAGAAAGTGTGACAGTAGATGGCACTTAAGAATGAATTGTTTATGGTTTTTGTAGGGTCAATAAAATTCATTGTGATTGTGCACTGCAAACAGCTTCCTTTGTGCAACTCTTAACATCTGTTCTTAACTTGACTTAGCTGTCTAATCAAAAAAGCTCAGATTTTGAATTCTCACATTGAACTGTTCAAGAACAGTCTATAATCCAAGAATTGTTCACCAGATAGTTTTGTACCACATACTGTGATTTTCCTGAATTTATTTGTCTGTTGATAATTGTTTAACAGAAAAAGACTTGAGATTTGTCAATTACTTCACTGCCAGTCCCACACCTAGTTCTTGTTGCAGGAAGTCAAACTACATTTATTTAAAAACTGATTTAAGAAAAGCATCTGTACCAATTTTTCCTGTGTGCACATCATAGTCGAAGGCATGGACAGCATATGCCAGGCTATCAATATGAAAGAAGGCTCTGTGATCCAGTGACCAATCCAATCCATTAGAGATGTCCACCTGGTCTAACTGCTTCACTACAGAATAATCCGGAAAAAGTGTATAGAGGGCACCTTGGCATCTTGCTCGCACACCAGGTTCTGTCTCCTCAGCCATGGTACCTAGAAGGATAATGGGATCATTGGTTGGAGAATCTTCACACCATGGTAACTACAGTAATGACCTCCTCATGTTCTACTGAAATCCCTGGAGTACATGGTACTCCCACTGAACTCAGTGGATGTTCCATGCATGGAGGGCTTATAGAATCAGGTCCTGTGAAGGAGATGAAGACCTAGGGGAACAGCGGATAGATGGAGGAAAGGAGAGAAAAAGCTTACATCAGGAATAGAAAGAGAAGAGATCATTTCAAGTTGAGGGAAGGAGGTAGAAGGATCAGGTCAGGAGCAGTTCTTTCTTGGGGAAGTGATCCCGATTCACCAATTTACAAGCTTTCATTAGTCTCATGTGATTTAAACTCTAACACAGTCCTCAAAAGATCATAATATAGCAAAGTGGCGAGGTTTTTACCCACAATCTTCAGGTAGTGAAAGAAAACCTGAGGGCAAATGGCACACTTTCATGTTTCTCACTGTTCGCAGATTACTTTTATTACTTAAAGGGACATTGAGCTTACTATGCATATGCTGGAAACACATTGGTACCTAGGTTATTAATAAAGACAGAACAGAAGTGAAAGATTTTTGTAAATTCAATTTACATGTCACCATTTAAGCTCTTTTATTCATTTACTTTTTTGCATGTCTCCACTTGGAAAATGAAAATCAGTGAAGCCAGTTTCACTGTTTGCTTGGGGTTTTTTGTTGTTGTGGGGACTTTTTGATTTTTACAGCCACTTTCAAGTTGCTGCAATAATTGAGTTTTTTAATGCCGCAGGGGAATATTTAAGTTTTATTTTAAATGTGTGGAAATGCTTCTATTGGTCTTAAATTTTATAAAAGCTTGTTTTACAATATTTGAGCCAAATTTTAAGTTGGGATTGTCCACTCATCACATATAGATATGAACAGTGTTTACACAAAAACAATATTTCTCTTTCATTTTTCTAACTTCAGGCTACAGCAGACTAGGCAATAAGAATAAAGTTAACACATCAACCCCTAATACAGTAAACTTGAGAATTAAATTAGAGCTACTACTGTAGGTAAATATTGAATAATAAGCTGATAGACTATACTTGGTGTAACATATTAGGTCCTGATTTTGGAACCACTGCCAAGCATAGAAATTACTGCCACAGCTCCATGGGTCTGCTCCCAGTAGTAATTGCTGTGTTTGGTAGCAAGTGTTTGTAGAATCAGACCTTTAATTTGGATCTACAATGTAAATCTGGAGGGAGTTGGGGGGGGTCAATAAGTGAAATCATGGCTCCTTTGAAGTCAATGGCAAAACTCCCAGTGACTTCAAAAAGGACCCAAGATTTTACCCAACAACCAATACAAATCCCTCACTGGCTTCTTTATATGTCTAGTAAAGGGCTTGTATTTTTACCTGGCTAAGCACAATTAACAAAAACATGTCCAGCAAACAAAAACATATGCCACCTACCAGACAGGCCAGGCTGCCTGTCTGCCCCTGCTACATCCAGATTGGCTCCACTTTAGACTGAGGAGTCACTCCTCCTGACCTGACACACAATCAGAGGCATCTAAACATCACTCTGCTTCCATGCTTCTGCAGTAATAGAAGTGCCCATTCTCACACGCTTCATTTGTTGCTGAATGAAGCTCAGCTGAAGAATCAAATTCCCAGAGAATAAAAGTACAATACACATTCGGAATAGTCCTACCTCATTCAGCGTGAAAATCCGATTGGAAACATACCAGCAAAAAACCTCCCCTTTGGATCCACCTTCCCATCATTGAACCTGTTGTTTGGTTTATCCTGTTCAAGTTTGGCAATAGTGGTTACCAACTCCTTTTCCCAGTCTAAGAAGGCAAATCTGGTTCCCAGGGCAATGACATAACCCCCGCACTTCCGAAGGGCCACCGAGCCAACACGATCATCTGCAAACAAGAGAAGGAGTGGAACAGTAGAAATTCAGTGAGTGTCCGATTATGTTTTATCATATGTTCAATTCCCAGTTTGATGTCAACTTCTCACTAGATGTGCAGTGGTATTTCTTAGTTTTCTAAGGACCTGGCTGAGATCAGTAACTGGATGAAGAACAACTGGTTGAAGCTGAATCCAGGAAAGACTGAGCTAATACTAGTAGGGGGAGTGAGGCACTTTGAAGAATGCACTTCCTCTATAACTTTATCTTTCATTGAGATCATTAACACAGCTTGTAGTCTCAGTGTTCTCCTGGGGCTCCTCACTACTTCTAAACATTCAAGCACCCAGAACTATGAAAAAAATTCATTTAATCTATGGCTGCCAGGAAAACGGTGTCCTTTCCTGTTGACTTTTGGGCTTAGCCACAGTGATCCATCCATTTGGGACTTCCACGCTGATAACTATAATTCTTGGTCTTGTTCGCTTGGGCTACCCTGTACTACACAATTGATTGCAAGCGCCCAGTTCACTGGTCTCAATGGAAAGTAAAAGAAGCGCATGAAATGCTACAAAATACTAACTGACAAACTACTAATCTGGGACCGACATGCCTACAACTCCACTGTATACAAATTACTAATGGCAGAGACAGACCAACTATGACTCAGGAAAAAAACTTAAAAAGGTAAAAAACAAAGTAGCAAACAAGTTTTAAGACTCAGCATGGCACTGTCTTACCCACAGACACACTGTGTACTTCATTGGTGAGTGAGTTCCAGCGGCAGACTTTCTGTGAATTAATATCCACATATACAAGTGCATTTTCCCTTTCTTCCCATACTGGGCACTCTCCCATCCTGTTCTTTTCCTTCACAACTGACTCAATCTTAATAGAAGACATGTCCTGAGGGGAGAAGAGTAAAAGATGAGCCACATGAAAAATTCATTGTAACAAAAGAAGGCTTGTTTTATTGAGTTTTTATAGTAGCACCATATTTAGAGCAGGAATTAGTGAACTATATGGTCCCATGGATACCACACAGGATTAGTGAATATTTGGAGAATCCAATAGACCTAGTCTATGGTATTTATATGGCTCCCAGTATTATTTTATCTTAGTATCTCACAATCTAGGACTAGAATATTGTGACATACTGGGATCCTCACACTGTTTTATATCTGGACAAATTGCCTTATGCTAAAAACAGGATAAACACTCATAGTGTTTTCAAGCTTCATATTTGCTAAGCAGGCTTCTGGAAAGAGGGAGGGAAAAGGGGAAAATAGGAAATAAACAAAAAATGAGTGGGGGGAGTCAAACAGGTGAAAGCATTAAACTTTATAGTTAGACAAGGTGGGTGAGCCAATATCTTTTATTGGGTGAACTCCTGTTGGTGAGAGAGACCAGCTTTTGAGCTTACACAGAGCTCGTGCTCAAAAGCTGGTCTCTCTCACCAACAGAGGTTGGTCCAGTAAAAGATGTTATGTCATCCAAATTGCCACTCTAATATCCTGGGACCAACATGGCTACGAGAACACTGCATACAAATTTTATTGTTAGTGTTATGTTTAAATCCGTGGAAATGACTTGTATTCAAAGAGAAACCCACACAGGAACACAGAGGGATGTAAACTCAGAGAGTCTTTATTGAACTACAATTAAAACCAGTCAGAACTGTCTAAGTTATCCCCTAATATTCTAACTCTGTTGCTATGGCAACAAGCTAGGCTCTGTTGGTACGGCAACGTAGGCAACTAGGCAAGACACAAAATACACAACAGTTAACATTTATTTTCATTCATTTTTCTACATGCGTTTTCTGATGTTCGCCTGTAGTAATCCCTCCTTCCCCCCAATTCTAGTACATCAGTTTAAGATTTTTGTAATGTTGCCATGTGTTTTCACATTGTTAAGCCATGCTGGGTTTGTACTCATCCTGCGGGAGTCGGTGGGGCACGGTGATTAAAAGGTAATGGGTGAAAATAGTGTTTCAACAACATATGATCCCTCTCATTAATAGACACGTGTTAATGGTATTAAATCCACCAGTAGCTGAAAGTCTGCGCTGTCACATGGGACACTTGCCAATGGTTTTCACAGATATTTGCTGACAGCAGAGGAATGGTGACCTTTAGGGGAGGGATGTACTTCAGAGCCCACGCTCCAGCTCAAGCCACAACTTCAAAGTGTTGTCTACACAGCTATTTTTAGAGTGCTAGCACAAGCTCAGTCAACCCTGGCTGGGAGGCTTGCTACAGTGGGCTGTGTAGACATACCCCTAGAAGTCTCCACACATCTCACTTTCCAAAGCGCTTCACAGTTAACATGCCTGGTCTTAGCTTATAAAAAAATCTATGGGCAGACACTATGCGGGAGATTCTCAAAAGCACAAATAGCAATTAAGTGCCACATGATCATTCAAAGTCATTTGTGCTTTTGAAAGTCTCCCCTTTAGGTCTTCCTCTGTGTTTTGTACAGCACGCCACACACACACTACTTACTAAATCACTAATATGGGATCACATCTGAGGTGAATGATCAGGAAAGTTAACATTCCAAAGAGAAATGAGTGAACTCTAACATACTTTCCTGAAAAGTTCACTTTTTATGACAGCATTGTACATATTTTATGGACATTTTAGTCTCTTGAAATCATACCTCAGCCACTTTGAGAACATGTGACCAACATGTATTATCAAAATCCTTTCCATATCAAAACATCTTGAAGTTACCATTGCTTTGAAGTATTTCCAGTTAGGAACTAAAAACCAAATGATGTCAAAACATCCATTCTGATGTAAAAAAGAAACTGTATAATTAACACTCTCTTAAAACAGTATTTCTGAATTTTAAATAGTGTATGTCTTTAAAAATCAATGTTGTAGTAAAATTTGTGGCTTCAGAATGTATTTGATATACACAGAGAATCTGCTATTAATCACTGGCCTCTAAGCATGCCTTTTCCATTTCTCTCTCACACACCCACACACACCCACACACACGGAGTCTCAATTTTAACTTCAGATTGAAATCTTGAACCATAAGGCAACAGCTGATATTTTAAGTTTCTGTCCAATTGAGCCATAGTCTGAAAGATTATTAAGTATTTTTGGGAACACATGAAATTTTGAGAACACTGCAATTTTAACAGTCAAAAAGGCTGAATAATCAAACCAAGCTATGGGGCACAAAGAGGAAATGTAATCCTATTCAACTACTAAGGACTAATTAAGGAACATAGCTCCTGCAGAGGAACCCAAGAACTGGGTTGGTGTCTTCTTTCCTATGCTGACCCAGTAAAACTGTCAGCAATTCCAGAGATTAAAAATGTGTAATAGTTGATGTTATATATACTTAGCAATTTGCTGTTTACATTTTCTATGCAGTTAGCAGTCACATGAATGATGAGGCATGAAACAGGGCCCTGCAAAGGATCTGTTTCATATTGCCAACAGCAGAGGGACAACTTGGGAGGTGGAAAATTCTTGCTCAGCATTTTTCTCTGCATTGTCATTGGGAGTAGAGAGGGAAAATCCAGATATTTCACCATTCATGTTCTGCAGTGAATAGCCCAGACCTTCTAAATTTACAGACAAATGACTAGAGGGATAAAATGAAGGGTAAAATGGGATTTTTTGGTGCAATATCACTTTAGAACTCAAGGAAAGATAGTCTTGTGCTTAAGATAATGGGATTTTAAATATGGTGGTTAAGAGGCCTTGTCTACACTACAAACATTTTGCCAGCCTAGTTATACTGGCAGAGCCCCTAGTGTAGAGAATGCTGATAGAAGGAGTTTTTCTGTCGGCATAACACCACCGCCTCCTCAAATGATATTAGCTAAACTGATGGAAGCACCCTTCTGTCAGCATAGCTGCCTCTCGGGTTTTTTCCAGCATAGCTATGTTGGCTAGAGAGTGTGGGTTTTTAGCTGTGCTGACAAAACTTGATAGTGTAGAGCTGGCCTTGGGTTCTATTCATGACAATGCCACAGACTTCTCAGCTGAAAAGTCATGATCTCGCTTTGCTTCAGTTCCCCATCTGTAAAACAGGGATAACTCTCAGCTCACAGGAATGTCGTGAGGCTAAACCAGCTATTTACAAAGTCTAATATGATCCTCAGAAATGTTGGTTTTACTAGTGATCTGCAGTGTTTAGTCAGGATACCTTAGAAAATTAAATATTTATATATTTAAACTGAATTTTCACAAACATTTTCCCTCCCACTACCACTTCACTATTTTAAGAGGTTCAAGTAACCTACAAATTGCTGATTATTATTTTATTGTTATTTATTATTTGTATTACCATAGTGCCTAGGAGCCCCCATCATGGACCAGGACCCCGTTGTGCTAGGCACTGTACACACTCAGAACAAAAAGTTGGTCCCCACACCCTAAAGAGCTTACAGTCTAAATAGACAAGACATTCACAGGTGGGGAAAGGGGTAGCGCACACAAGTAGAGTGAGCAATGTGATGGCAGCAAATGGCATGTTAGTTTCATGATTTATTTCTTGGGAGGGGATGTTATTTGTTTTTGGTGGGTTTATTTAAGAGGGGATAAACTAAAAGGAAGGGACATTGACAGAAGGGGGGACAGGGCTGGGAGAAGAAGGTAAGAAAGGCAGGTGTGGAGTGACACTGAAGTGAAGAAATTGTGAGGGAGGGTTGGAGCAAACAGCCAATAGCACAGGCCAGAGAAAGTTCAGTCAGAACTGTAGAAAGTTCTTCCAAGGACCAAAAGTCCCTGCTTTGTCTCCTCCTGCCCCTACTGAAAGGAGTCTCTGGCTGGTTCCTCTTTGCAGCTTTGCTCCGGCCGCGCGCCCCCCCCCCCCCCCCCACACACACACATCCTGGGTGGTCGGGTTGGGGGAGAGAAGACACCACCTGGGGCTAAGTGTCCCTAGAATAGGTGGTCTCTCTTGCACATTTCTGGGTCCAGGGAAGGCTGGGGGAAGCCAGCTGGTCCCCTCCCCCACAGTGCAGCAGTCCCTGAACACCTCATATAGGACCCTCAACTTCCACTAGGGGTAGATTAAGGTGAGTTGCGTGGATCTGGGCCATGCTGTGAAAGGGGGCCCAGGGATCCACAAAGATAGGCTTTATTTGGTGTCTAGCTGCAGAGAGCATGCTAAGGTATTCCATAGGGAGTGGGTAGAAAGATGTGGCATTGGCAAGGCATAGATCCAGGTATACCATGAGAACTTTTGCAGTGGAGCAGCTCTTCAATTTGCTGAAGTGGCAGGCAATTGATCAGAGCTCTTTGTTCTGACTGGATCCATGCCCCATTTAGTCTTCATTCACTCTCACTAAATTGAATGGGAATAGATGGCAACTCAGCATCCTGCAGGATTCAATCCTGCAGATCAGTAGGCAAGCAAGATAGTAACTCCCTGTTTCTTTAGTCATTTTGTAGTTTTATGATTCTTTAGTTAACTTTTCAGACAACTGGCAGTGTGCATATTTTTTACCAGTTAAAGTCATAATAGCTTTATAGAACAAATCACTAATTTCTTGTAAGAGTCATTTGGGGCAACTTAGGGTCATATAATAGACTATAAATTATAGCGCTATGCCAAAGTGAAATTCAAACATTTCTGTAATGGAAGCCAGTCAAGTCAATTTCTTACAAAGATCATGGTATTGTGATTGGGAATGAGCAAACTGATTTGGGCAAGTTAAGGATTATCCTGAACTTTCGCTGTTTCCTCAGTCAAAATTTAGTCTCAGTTTTAATTTTAGTACTAATTCTCTAGGTCTCCACTATTATTTATCCATATTACTCCAAACGTTTTATTCTGAAGTAGCAACCTAAAAGGAGACCTGAAGCCTCATTACCTTTATGGAGAGCAGACTGAAAAATTTTCACCACATTTTTTTGATAGGAAGTTTTTGGGGAAAAAAATTCTGTTTTCATCAAAAAACTAAAAACCAGAAAAATTGTTCTTTTTTTTTATCAAAAACTAAAAAAAATAAATAAATGCCATTTTGTAAATAAAAACCTCCTTTTTACATCAAGAAATTTTTATGGAAAAAACACATTTCCCAACCAGCTCAACTTTTCTGTTGCCGAGACTAACATGGCCATAACGTTTAATACCAGTTCATGGTGAACTGAAAAATGAAATGCAAAGTGAAGTAATAATTATAACAATAAAAATTAATGTACTGTTGTCTTCTAGAGCAATTTGGATGCAATATAGTCATTCGTTCCAGCTATAAGACAGCTGTGAAAATAGTATCACAATGAAAAATTACAAGTCAAATAGAGCTAGCTGCAAATCTTCTGTGAATGTGTAAGGAAGGAAAAGTGTGAAAAGCTCATCTTCTCCCTGTCCAACAACCAGACACAATTGCTGCCCCTTTGCTTCCTGAAGCACATGGAGTGCTTCTGTCATGTACCCCTTGAAGTACAAGACACCCCAAATGATGGTCCAGGAGTGCCACTTTTATGCACCAGTCAGCAGAAGTAACTCAGCATGCGCTGAGATGCATGTTGTAGTCATTAAATCCCACAGATTCCTCCAGGGCAGTAAACCTCAGCAGCCCTCCCCACTCAAAACAGGACTCTATCTTTAAAAACATGACTGAACCCACAATGAGGAGCGTGCATACACACAGACACATTAAAAGCTTACCACAACTTTCTTGTCTTTATCTTCAGCTAATTTGCTTCTTGTCCTATTGTTTTGGGAAATAGAAAAATTCTCTTTTGAAATTGTCAATCTAACAGTATTCCTAGATCATGATTATATCTCTCTTCAGCCCCACCTGTGGGTTTCCAGGTGGAATTTTCCACCCCAAGATTACACACACATACAGATCATTTTGTCTCTCCTGATAGCTTACTCTCCAAATCCTTATGCAATTGCTGTTGAGTTCTCTTTTACTGTCTAGTTTTCCTAAACTAAATTGAATGTGATGGTTTAGACATGTATGAAGGCACTATTACTTCTCTGCATGAGATTCATATTATAAACACACACACATGCAATTTTATTTATATATTACACACATGAAAGAGCATTGGGTTTGTCACTATGGCATTGCAAATATTAATTCTCTTTCTAGTTCACCCTTTCCTCTTAACATCCCCAAATTGTACCTGTGCTATTCACTTCCTCCCCCTAGGTATCCACCTTTACACTTATTAGTACTATAATCTCCTCTTTTTGGGTGTAACCTGCTATTCTGATCTTCCAAAATCCATCTCCATTTTGCAGTTTGACTCTGTCAACAAACTTGTTTGAATTTACATGAATAAACAGGCATAAGTGCCATTACTGACCTCTGTGGTATCCCACTGGACAATATTCTGTCAACTGAAGGGTTATCTTCATGTGACTTCTTTCTCTTGGAAGAATCGCTCTTGAATGAAACTTGGCTCAGGAAGATTTTGGATCCCAAGACAGTAATTACTTTATAATTTATTTCAATAGAAACTACTTCCCAGGCAAAGGAATGCTTGTTTTTCCCAGGTCAGTTGGCAATAAATACACTCACACGTGACTATAGATTTAGATCACGAGTGAAAAAAACCTTCAGGGCACAGCAGCTGCTCCTCGTGATATGTCTTTCCCTGTTGAGTTCTTGCCCAACCCTACCTAAAATCAATGCAAGTCTCTGTTCAGGAGATAATAACAAACAAAAGTTAAGAAACTCCACTAAACTGGATGAATGGCAGCAGGGTAGGAACTGTCAGGGAGAGGTGGCTGCTGTTCCTTCATTCAAATATGAATTGACATAAGCCTGCATTAAGAAGTTCAATTTACAGGATAGGTATTCACCATATCTCAGGAATAAAAATCTTGTCCAGCTGCCTAGTCCTTGCTGGACAAGATTTGGGAGCTGAAATGAAGGAAGCAGCCAAGGACCTCTAGGTGGGATTTGGGGTCGTGGTAAAACAGCATTCCCACAGCACCTTACAAAAGGCAAGTGGCCATGATATTTAGCAAATGATTCAGCATTCCACTGATTCCTTCACCGAAGTTCATCTGGTCCACCATATTTCAATATTGGAAAACACAGAGAAGTTCCCATGCTCGTTTCTATTAACTTGCCAATATTAATACCAAGTGGCAGTGTTCACCATTGTGAACTCTGGACCTAGCAGACTTTGGGCATAGAAACTGCTTAGGGCTTTATGTATTTGGAAGTATCTGTGTACGTATGTTATGTATCTGGAAGTATTTGTTTGAGGGTATAGCTCCTACCCATCACCACACGTACATGGCACTGTGACCAGGACAAAACAACTGGAAGCAATCATTGAAGAAATCAAATATACTAATATGTTAAAGTGCAAATATGTATCTTTTATGTATACAGGCTCCTGCTGCCATGTTATGCACCTTATCCAAGAAACTGTACTTGTAATTATGGGCTTCCACAAAGCTCAGGATGGAAAGAGTGCTATGTGTGGATGCACTGCACAAGTTTACAGAAACCAGGATGGCTAATATGGACACACAGTACCATGGGAGGAGCAAAGAGATCTAGACAGACTTCTAATAGTCAGACACTAGGGAACTGAATTAATTACCCAAGTTTGTTTCCAGTGGGTTGGGCATCTATTGAGTGTGTTTTGAACAGATCAAAGCCAAGTCTCAGAGCACAATCACCACCAGGTCTTTTAGAGAAGCCAAGGGAAGTCAAAGCCATAGACACACAACAATTATCACAATTGTGACCAATACGTCAATTTAATAGATTCTAAGGCCAGAAGGGACCATTGTGATCATCTAGTCTGACTTCCTGTGTAACAAGTCCATAGAACTTCCCCAAAATAATTCCTAGAACATATATTTTAGAAAAACATCCAATCTTGATTTAAAAATTGACAGTGATGGAGAATCCACCACATCCCCTTGGTAATTGTTCTAATTGTGAAGTACTTCCATCATTAAAATGTACACCCTATTTCCAGTGTGTGAATTTGTCTAGATTCAATTTGCAGCCATTGGATTGTGTTATACCTTTCTTTACTGGGTTGCAGAGCCCATTATTAAACATTTGTCCCCCATAATAGGTAGTTACAGACTATAATCAAGCCACCCCTTAACCTTCTCTTTGTTAAGCTAAATAGATTGAGCTCCTTGAGTCTATCACTATAAGGCATGTTTTCTAATACTTTAATCTTTCTTGTGGCTCTTCTCTGAACCCTCTCCAGTTTATCAACATCCTTCTTGAATTGTGGGCACTGTAACTGGACACAGTATTCCAGCAGCTGTCACAACAGTGCCAAAAACAGAGTAAAATAACCTCTCTAACTCCTACTTGAGATTCCTCTGTTCACGCATCCCAGACTTGCATTAGCTCTTGACTATAGTGTCACACTGGGAACTCCTGTTTAGCTGATTATCCATCAACACCCCCAAATTATTTTCAGTCACCGCTTCCCAGGATACAGTCCCCCATCCTGTAAGTGAAGCCTACATCTTTATTTCTAGATGTATGCATTTATCTCTAACAGCATTAAAACACACTGTTTGCTTACACCCAGTTTACCTAGCAATTTAGATTGCTCTGAATCAGTGACCTGTCCTCTTCATTGTTTAGCACCTAATTTTTGTATCATTTGCAAACTTTATCTGTGATGATTTCACGTTTTCTTCCAGGTCGCTGATAAAAATGATAATGTTAGGTCAAGAACCGATCCCTGCAGGACCCCACTGATGACTCACTGTTTATAGTTACCGTTTGAGACCTATCAGTTAGCCCCTTTTTCATCCATTTAATGTGTGCCCTGTTACGGTAATTTATATCATTCTAGTTTTTAATCAAAATATCATGTGGTACCAAGTCAAATGTCTTACAAAAGTCTAAGTATATTACGTCAACACTCTTGCCTTTATCACCCAAATCTGTAATTTTCTCAAAAAAGATGTCCACAGTTTGAGAGGATCTATTTTCCATAAACCCATATTGATTTGCATTAATTACATTAACCTTCTCTAGTTCTTTATTAATTGACTGCCATATCAGCATCTCCATTATTTTGCCCAGAAGCAATGTCAGGCTGACAGGCCTATGATTACCTAGATAATTCCATTTACCTTTATAAAAATGGGCAAAATGTTATCTTGCTTCCCGTCATCTAGAGCTTGCTCCAAAACTTATTGAAAGTCAACATTAACAGTACAGTGCATTCCTCAGCTAGCTCTTTTAAAACTTATGGATGCAAGTTATCTGAACCTGCTCATTTAAAAATGTCTAACTTTAGTAGCTTCTGTTTAACATGCTCCAAAGAGATTAGTGGAATTGAAAGAGTATTTTCATCACCATATGCTGAGACTATATGATCTGTTTTTCCCTCCCAAATACATAACATTTATTGAACTCTTCTGCCTTTTCTGCATTTTTATTAATAATTCTACCTGTAATAAGAAGTGAGAGCTTAAGGCCTGTAAAACAGGCTAAAGCCTAAATGGAAAAAGCCAAGTGAACAGAAGTATAAGAGGTCACTTAAGTTAACTGAAACTGGTACAGGAAAGTGCTGATATTGCAAGATTGTAAGATTGCCAAAATATTACTAAAATATGTAGTAGGTATAGGAGGTACCAAGATACTAACTCTCTGAAATGACACTTTTATGGATAGAAATGATACATGGAGTGGCGGTGCCCAAATCAGCCAATCAACGGAAAAAGGTGGTATTAGACTACGTCAAGAGGGTGGCAACTACCTACGTCAAAGGGGGCAGAACGAAAGTGTATATAACAGTGTATAAAAGAGGGTGTCAGAGGGAATACCGGCGTCCAGTCTAGGGGATAACGGAAAGTCCCGCCGTTGGGCCAAGACCATTGTAACGCCGCCTATGTGAAACTGACCCAGAGATACTCTAAGTCATTTCTCATTGTGCCGCACTCAATAAACCTGGCCTGGGTGCCTTCGTTGCTCAGCTAATCTGTGGTCGTGTCGACTCATTCGATCGTGAGAGCCGTCTCAGTTTCCTGATCAGAGCTGAAACAGCATCTACACAGGGACACATGCACACAGCCTACACTGATAAACATCGGTGACCAACACACCGATTACCACACTACCATTTCCATCTAGTAATGGACTGATACCATTGTCTGGATTCTTTTTGTTCCTAGTATATTTTAAAAACTCCTTTTATTGTCCTTATCTCTGTTGGCCATTGATTTTGCCTTGTGTCTGCTGGCTTTCCTTATTAATTTTCTATGATTCTTAACTTTTGATTTATATTAATTACAATCAACTTCCCCTTTCTTCCTTTTGTTATATATTGTATTTAGAACTGCCTTCAATTCCCTTCTAAACCAGATGAGTTCTTTTAAACAGCACAGCCTTCTCTCTCTATTGTGGGATTTTTGTTTTTTGGGCATCTAGTAAGGTGTTCCTAAATGATTCCCAATAATTGTTCACATTTTTCTGATGAAATTCTTCCTCCCAGCTGATTCTGCTAATAATTGCTTTCAGCTTTGTGAAATTGGCCCTATTAAGGCACCAAGTATATATATTACCGGTCTGGACTTTATTCTCCTTGCACATTATAAATGTGATCAAGTCATGATCACTTGTAACTAAACTACCATTAATTTTTAGTTCTGTGATCAGTTCCTCTTTACCTGTTCGGTCAAGTCCTAGGCTTGTTCTACACTTACCTCAGCGATTCGGCAGCAGTCGATGGGAGTTACGCAAAGTACGCAAAGAACTTGCATAACTCCCATCGACTTCTGTGCTTCTCTTCTGCGCACCGGCTTCACTGCACTGTGCCAACAGGAACCGCGTTCCCATCAACACAGTGCTATGCTACTTAAGGAGATGGTTTTAGTACGTTGACTTCTGGATCGACTGAGTGGGTCTTCACTGATCCAGATAAGTCGATCCAGATAAGTCAATCTGACAGAGGTGACTTTGTTGCCGTTAATGTAGACCTAGCCTAAGATAGGATTCCTCCATGTTGTCTGCGACACTTTTTGAGTTAAGAAATTGTCATCTTTTATGTTTAGAAATTCCAAGGATGTTTTAGTACTGGCAGCATGAGACCTCCAGCAATATCCTTGGGGGGCGCCCCCCCCCCACCTTATTGAATTAAGTTTAAGTATCTTTGGAGTCCATTGAATTAAATGCAAAGATTATGTATTATTGTGGATCAGGATTGTATATAATCTTTCTGGGGGAGATATGATGTGAACCCTGGGAAGTATTAGGTGCTTCAGAGGACTGTACTGAACAATGTGCCAGATAAATATGGACTTTTGGGACAAAATATCAAATAGTTCGCTTGGAGAATCTCTAGGGGGATGTGAACACATATTCCTCTCTTCCCACCACTTATACAAAAATCCAGCCATCTGAAGCTAAGTCCTGAGCAGGGGACCATTGCCTGTTGATTATCTGTTCCCAGAATCTCAAGTTCAAAACCCAGGTTGTATAGAGAAATGGATGAACTGCCCAGTTGTTTGTTTTGGTTCTCAGCTAAGGCTGTTAAGAACTTGTGACCACAAGAAAACCCCTTGGGTGGGATTTGAATGACTGACTCCTAGCAGAGCCCTAACTGGAGTTGGGGTGATCTCTGGTAATCTTTTTATTGTTTTAATATGTTTTCTCTGTAGCATTTTCACCTTAAGAATAAATGAGCTTGCTTACAAAGAGCTACATGATAACTCATAAGTGCTGATCATTGCTTTGTTCATAGCCTTCGAAGAGAAAGCAAAGGGCAGATGCTAGCCTGTTTAGGCAGTCTGGCTTGCTGGGGAGATCACAGTGTGTTACCAATATGAAGTGAGACAGATGTGAATCTCTACTTAAGAGAGTTGATAGCTGAAGAGCCGGGAACCTAGAGTGGGTAACCTTGGTGGACCACAGAGAGAGAATACAAGTGCAGTTGCTGTGAACTGTGGCAACAGTTACTATCTAAAGGTGGCAGCATTAGGAATAGAACCTAGGACTTCTCGTTTCCAAAACAAAAGTCCTCACTCTGAGCTAAAAGGAGCATCTCTATTAGCTGGAAATAGCAATAAGGATTTTACCTTTTGTCCACTGACTACAGAGAACAACAATCTACATGCCTTATGCACAGTCAAGACAATGGATATGCTGAACCAATCACACTTGGAGTGTATTTTTGGATTATTTATTTTTAAAATTCAGCATATATGTAATTTCAATTTCCTTGTATCCGTATGATAATATAGGGCTGTAAAATGTGTTTAGTCTGTATTTGCATTTACTGAATTTACATTCAAAAATACTGTTGAGAGAAACAAATATTACAATAGTAGTTCCACAAGTATATCTACCACGATATATAGTTATTTCTAATAAACAATATAACTTTAATAAAGACTACAACTATTAACACATTGAATTTCCCTTCGCTGCTAGACACGCCATTCCTCTCCCCTCCCCCCCCGCAGGTTCTGCCACAGAAGTAGTGATCAGGTTAGCAGAACATGAGGAAGATATGATCAGAACATCACAACGAAGAAATGATTTGGCACAGTTCCGTTTCTCGTCAGGAGTACTCATTAAGTGCTCTAGAATGACCTGCAGTCTACTGAGCAAAGAGGTGTGGATGAGACGCAAGAGAAATAAGGGTTATTTCCATCACCCACCATGTGGATCAGCAGCAGACTCAGCACCAAAATGCAACTGTGCTACAAAAGATACGTTAGGACAATACTTGTGTTCAGCGTGTTTGTATTTGAACAACATGAAGAGGGAGAGGAAGTATACATGCCCAGGCTTTCATGTTCTCCAGTCTATTAGCCTCTCTGACTGCTTTCCTACTAGCCACATGCAACCAGTAGAGATACTGCCTAAATCACTCACACAGTTCAACGTCCCAAGTTCTATCCATACCCTGATTGTACACGTGTTTTCCTTTCTGTGTTGGAAAAGAAAATTCTCTGCCATCTCTAATTTGCTGGTTTATATTCAGGTCCAGGAATTTTTGGCAACATGCTGTTGAAATCAGAAAGACTCCAAAACAGGAGCACAGCACTGATTAGATGTTTAACACTTCACCAAAAAAATTAAATTATTGAGGAGCCATCTTGGTCAATTCAGCTGGCATTTATGCATTTCTGGCTCCAGCACAAACCAGAGAAGTCTTGAAGGAGGGAGGAGGGAAAGAGAGAGAGATGTTGCTATGCCATGATGCAGCACAGAGCAACTCTAACCCCATCTGGTATCCTCTCCCTCTTGTGCTCAAAATCTGCACTTTTTTATCTAATCTTCTAATCCACATCAGATGCCTAATAGAGTAATACAGGATGGATGGCAGGAACAGGTGGGAGGAAAGAGGCTACTAAACAGAAGTGTAGAGACAAAGGAAAGACAAATGAAGAGAGATACTAACCGAGAGAGGGAGAAGAAACAGCTACAGAAAGGAAGGAGGAAGAAGAGGGAAAAGCAATAGGAAAGGTGGAAGACTAGAAGAACAGACAAAGGCCTGGTCTATAAACAAAGTTGCCTCTGTTTAAATAAGGCTGGCGCTACAAAGTTTCTCTCATTTAACAAAATGTGGGATTATTGTATGCCATGTAGATGTGCTGGTCCCAGGATATTTAGAGCGACCAAGTGGGGGGAGATATATTTTATTGGACCCAACCTCTGCTTGGTGAGACCCAAGCTGTCAAGCTTACACAGAGCTCTTCCTCAGAAGGATTGTTAGACACATCAGTGTGATGCTGGCGATGCAGGGCTTGCTTTGAATTTACTTGCAAAATACACCATTAAGAGTGTTCCTGTGAAAGATTTATTAGGATGTAGATTTACTGAATTGTAGGGTTTTCAGAATTCCTGTATTTAGGTCACCATCTGGTCTCAGAACCCACTTCTGAGAAATTTGCTGTCTACCTCACCTTGCAATACCAAGATTCTGGGCCAAATTCAGCCCCTCCCTTAGTAGGTTCTACTGGCTTCACAGGAGCTTCACCTACTTACACCACAGCTAATTTTGGCCCTTAATTTTTCAAATGACCCATCACAAAATTAAAGTAAACTACAATCCTATTCTCAACAGTCACACACACTGTTGCTGTTACATCCTGAACGCCTGAGGTTGTTAAAGACCCTATTTTGCAGAGTTTGGGAGAAACTTTGGCAAAATGTAAATTTCCCCAAAGCCTAATGGACAGAAATTTACTGTCATGGTTGCTGTTCATAGAAAGAGAAAGAAACATAAAAATCTTAGTAAAGTGCCCATTGCTGTTCACGTTCACACAGGTGGGGTTATTCTAGATATTCACAAATAGTCACACAATCCATCCAGTATTCATGAAATTGTTCAGGATTTGCTGTTTTGTTTTTTTCCTTTTCATGAATGATTATTCAACAGACATATGTACAGATTAGAGCTATTTAATATGACATTTCCCTATTTAAACAATTTCAGACATGCCGTGAAGGAAGAGAAACAATATTATATGACTAGTTACAAAATACATAGTGCAAATAACTCTACAACTAACTGTTAAGCTGAAAGTTACTTGTCCACACCGTTTAGTGAATTCCGTGGCAAACAGCCAGCTCCACCCTAGTGGGTCCCACGCTTCTGCCCCTTGTAGTGGGCCAGGGAGTCACCGGTCACCCCATCTCCCCAGGGAGGTACCTTGCAGGGGCTCCTCCTGCTAGTTGGGGCCAAGGGTTTCCCCCTCTCTGCTCCTAAGGCTGCAGATAAGCACTATCTGGTAACCCAGGGGAAGCCTCTCCTCCAGCTACCACAAGCCTCCTAACAGCTTCCTTCTCTTGTGCTTTCCCCTCCCCCCAGGGAAGGCAGGGTTTAAGTACACCTGGACTAGCCCTTCATTGGGTCCAGGTGTCTCTAATTGCCCTGCAATCATCTCTCCTCTGCTTGCAGGAAAAAAGGCTTTGGCATTCTTGGGCTCACACCCTGGCCCTGGTATGCCCGTTTGAGGCCCTCTGGCCTGACTTTCTCACAATTCTTAAAAACAACTAAAGTCAGAGAAAATCACAATTAGTTTGAAAATGATTCACTAACACAAAAGGGGCTAGATTCACAATGCCTACAGAGAACAGTTTCACTAGCTCTCATCAGTTATAAGGGTAAACCACAAATATGGGTGTTGGGATTCCCTCCACAAGACCTTTTCTAGTTCTGGGAGAACACTTCATCCAGTTCTCTGGAATCCAAAATACTCAGTTTGACTCCAGATTTCGTCACTCAGATTCCTTTATTTGGTATACAGCAAAGCTATGCTGAGTTGATCAGACTCAAGTGAAAGGAGTGGGTATAAGGCGTACCACACATCCAAAGTAACACAGAAAACTGCTTTCTTCATATACACCACATCACCCATTTTCGGATTGGCTTGGTTACTTTGCAGGAATCAATCCCTGCAAAGCATGCTTTGTCCATCTGCTGTTCATGTGGAACATGATCTTCCCATTCCAGGTTTATCTTGTTCACTGTCCCTAGCATCAGGGTGCTTATCTTAGCTAGCACAGACATCCTGACTCCAGCATACCGCTTATAAAACCCCTATTTACAAGTTAACCTTCCATTCACCTTTCCAATCCTGCCCACTAAGAAATGAGGTGAGTTTCTTATGTCAAGCCTAGCTTGCAATTAGGGTTACCATATTTCAGGTTCCCAAAAAGATGACAAGGATGCAAGGGGGGAGCCGGAGCCGGAGCTGGAGGGGGTACAGTTGGGGATACTGGACGGGTGTGTGTGTGCTGGGAGAGGTACCTGGGGAGTGCTGGAGAGGATACCTGTAACAGGGGTACTCACTGGAGGTGGGGGGCAGTGTAGCTCCCTGTCACAGTGGCAAGGCAACTGACGCAAGCCTAGGACCCAGAGCCGGCCATCAGTCAGCACTTCCCTGGGGAACCCCCTCCCAGAACTGCAGGGTAATGGACCAATCCACTGTTGATACAGGGGAGGGAGCAATAAGGAAGCAGACCAATTGGGGCTCTTTCTGAACTGCAACATCTGCTTTGCAAAAACCCCGGACTATGACTCTTATTTAAAAAATCCATGCAGGAGGAGAGTGGACTACCAAAAAAGAGGTCCTGTCTGGAAAACCTGGACTTATGGTCACCCTGCCTACAATAGGTGCAATGATTTACAGTACTGGTCAAATACTATAGTTCAGTTCCTAATGGTTCAATCAAATTTGCTGTGGCCTGACATCAAGGTTTTATTGGCCTGAGTTTGGGATGGCCACATGGTTCATAAGTCATCCCAAACAAGCGCTGATAAAACCATCGGGTTAGTCCATATGTGCTACATGTTACCAAAAAGCTATTTTAGAGAGAGTTAAAGATATATATATATATATTGGGGTACTCTAACTTGCATCTCTCCAGCTGTAGGCCAGATGCCTTAGTTAGCATGAGACCAACTGTACAGGCACTGGGTGGAAATTCATTCACAAAAATTAAACTATTTTCAGCATCCTTCCAGGAGGACTCCCTGTTGGCAGCCCTGGTTATTAGCAGGAACATTTCCTAATCCAGTATTAAAACTGTATTTTAAGAAATATAATCCTCAGGTGTATGTGCATAGCCAAGATGGAGGTAACAAATACACACACCGAGCTGTCACCCTACCTTACTAATAGCCTCATCTCACTGACTCCAGTGCCCTCTAGTGGGATAAAGACTAAAGAGCTAACAGGCAATTTTTTTTAACATACTGAGATGAAAAAAGTGACAGGGATTAAGCAGACAAGAGACAAAATCTGGATTAAACTATCCTGGAGCATTAAGATTTCAAATACATCCATTTTAGTCTATTTAAATGTACTTTTAGAACCAGTTCCAACTGCCATTCAAGCCATTAGAAAGACTCCCACTTCAATCGAAGTTGGATCAGACCCTTAATGCTTACTTGTACTTACGCATAAAGTTAAAATGCTGGCCAAATTCAGAAGGTTAGATGAAAAAAAAAAAAAATTTAGCCTCAGCTATATGCTAGATTTTTTGGTTGGTTTGTGAGGAAGGGATTTGTGGGTTCCTGCCCATGAAAGCTTATGCCCAAATAAATTTGTTAGTTTTTAAGGTGCCACAAGACTCTCTCAGTTTTGCTAAAAACGAACTAAGACGGCTACCCCTCTGGAACTCCTCAATACACTATGTAAGAATTTGGATCATATAAAACCTGTCTACATTAGGAAATTTCCTGTCCAATTTAGGGCATGGGTAAAGCTGCATCAATATTATCAATAGTCAAAGTGTAACACTCACACTTTGCAAGACTTGCTACTGAAAATTTCAATGCTTGAACTTGGGAAAATAGATTGAAGACAAGCATGCAATCCTTTCATAGGCATGTGTCATCATCAACAAACAACTATGACAAAATAGACAAGCAAACGCACAAAAATAATAAAGCTGAAGGCAAAGAAAAAAACCCAACAAAAATACAAAACAAAAAATATCTGAAAATGAAAATACAAAAGTTAGTTACAAAAACTAAAATCAATGAATAGCAATATAGCAATCAATTATTAGCCTCGAGTCAGGTATTTCAATGGGGCAAAATGCTTGCCCTATCTTCATACTGGCAGCAAAGAAACACTATACTGTTCCTAACACATAAAAATGAGCTATTATGCAAAAACAGCAGCAAATCAAAAATATTAAGCATTATTAAACAAATATTAAACATCCTAATTTTGGCTATAACTAAACACAATTATCAAGATTACCCAGACTTTGTTGAAGGGTCCCCATTAAGTCCAACTCTTTTGACAATTAGCTGCTCCTTGAATCTTAGCATTTATCAGACAGGAAAATAACTTAATATCAGCCTATTACCACCACCTTTTGCATCAACAAATTTTGCAAATCATCTTTCATAACACAGCACCAATCTACTACCACAAAAATGTTGAAGTTCCTGAACAACTTTTGCAAATCATCTGTCACAATGTGAATGCTGACACCCTTCCTTCTGCTTTTGGCGAGGATCAGCAAAAAAAAATGCTTTGTTCGGAGAGATTATAATCTCAGTTGTTACTTCTGTAAGAAAAACATACATTTTACTGAACATTCCCTCTCTTTTAATAATTTGCTTGCTATTAGAAAATCTGAATTTGCTGCTGAATTTTTATTTTATTTTAAAACAGCTCTGAATTTGGGAGTTCACATTTGCACACTTTAAAGCAGGACTTCTTGAGGAAACGTGTGTGCTGTGCCAAAAATAGAGTGCTCTTTTATAATGAAAGACTATATGTTGGCCTGCTCCAGCCACAGGTTGTTCTGTACTAGGCAAGGGGATGGATGTGTCACACTAGAGGGCTGACTGGGTGGCAGAGCCTAGGGTAAGAGAGAGGAGGTCCTTTCTAAAGCCATGTCTTCACTGCATGCTAACCAGTGGTGGTTAAGCAGTTGCAGGTTAGTCAATATATGCAGTAGCCTCACCCACTACAGCACAACCACATTGTCAAAATAAGCACACTGCCATCTGAGAGTGATAACTGACAAGCAATACAGCTACCTGGGCATATGTCCCAAGATTCATAGCAACACAATAAAAAGCAGCAGCTGTTGATTATGAGGGCGAGCAGGATCCATATCTTCTGCACATCACACACCACCATGGGGTCTGCCAGGAAATGGATTTCCCGGCCCCAGGCCATTTCCTCCCACAACCACAAGTTGCTTCTCAACACCCTGTAAATATGATATATGCCAAGAAACAGTGGTGTGCATTTCAGAGGCTACTTTTAGCCTGGAAAAGATGGAGCCAGGGGATTACAAGCAGAAGCACAACAGAAGGGGACCATGTGGAGTTGGAGGCCTGGACCAAGATGATGATGTTTTTCCATGGTAGATTCTCCCCATGCAGACTGCTGCTTCTGGACCAAGGACCACAAGCACACAATAATGGACCCATATTGTGCTGGAAACACGAGATGACAAAAAGAGTGGGTCCAGAACTTTTGCGTGGAAAGATAAAGTTCTCTTGGAGCTGTGGGAGAAGTTCATTTTGGGCCTTAAGTAGCAGAACACTTAAGGAGAGAAATCATAACACTCTAGAAGCATGTTGCATAGCTCTGTGGAAGCTAGCAACCCCAGAATGTTACAGGCCTGTTGGTAATCAGTTTGTGGTAGGCAAATCTATGCATGGCATAGTGGTTCTGGGGGTTTGCAAAGCAATTAATACTGTTGTCTTCCAAGGTTGTATAAATCGAGAAAATTTCTGAAATAATTGTGGGTTTGAATGGATGGGGATCCTGAGCTCTACAGATATGATATACACAAACTCATCCTATGTCAGTCATTTCAAGCAAGCAAGTACATTCATAGGAAAGGATATTACTCCATGGTTATGTAGGCTCTTGTAGAGTACCAAGGCATATTCCTGGATACGTACATTGGATGTACCAACAGGGTGCATGATGACAGGGTTTTCTGGAGGTCTGGCCTATTTCAGCATGGGCAAGCAAAGGGGTGGGCTGAGTGTATCTGTCCATGTGCCCTTTCTGGGGAGACCAGACTGAGATGGAACAGAGACAGAGGACTTGACGGAGTGTCTGAAAGCAGGTGGGCCCTTCTCTGATTCCAGAAATGCTTGCCTTAGGAAAAGACAGGCAAACAAATAGTCCATTTATTGATTTAAGATCTGTGTTCTCTGAAAAGTTTTGACTCTAAAATAATACTCTGCTTTAAGAAGGCTGCCTGGGCACTGTATTAACCACTGGTCATAGCTCCGGCACAGAGCAGATCTGCATGTAAAGAGCCTTAGTCAGGCCTGATGAGGTCATCACAGTTGATGCACAGAGGACTGAAGCCCATAGCTTGGTCAAAGCAAAAGAATAGCGTGATTCCACTCTGAGAGATGTGACAGTCCAAGGCCTGAGAGAGGGTGCACTCAAGAAGAGCAGGAGGGGTCAGAGGTGCAGTTAGCCTGGAGCTAACAGGAAAAATTAGACTAAGAAAGACACCTTCAAATTAGGGCTAGCACCTGCCCAGTGTTTAGCCAGCTTGGCCAGTCTTTGTTCTGCCTTGCCAATTAAAAGATTTAATGTGATGGATTTTTTCCCACTTGGGACACATTAGCACAGTGTCTCCCAACCTTTCCAGACTACTGTACCACTTTCAAGAGTCTGATTTGTCTTGCATACGCTCAAATTTCACCTCACTTAGAAATTACTTGCTTACAAAATCAGACATAAAAATACAATGGCATCACAGTACACTATTACTGAAAATTTGCTAACTTTCTCATTTTAACCATAATACAATAATTCAATTCAAATATAAATATTGTAATTACATTTCAGCGTGTAGTATATTGAGCAGTATAAATAAGTCATTGTCTGCATGAAATTTTAGTTTGTACTGACTTTACTAGTGCTTGTTATGTAGCCTGTTGTAAAACTAGGTAAATATCTAGTTGAGTTCATGTATTCCCCGGAAGACCACTGCATACCCCCAGAAGTACGTGTGCCCCTGGTTGAAAACCACTGTATTAGAGCACTCTGTGATTCACACTCCCATTACCCAGATTGCAACACTTAGGAGAAGGTAAGAAAAATGATAAAATAACATAAAAATACACATACAGTAGGGTTTTGTTGTGTGTGTGTGTGTGTGTGTGTGTGTGTGTGTGTGTGTGTAGCAGCCAGGAGGTGGAGGTCCAATGACCCGGTGGAGGGACCCAATGGAAGGATGCCCTCAGAGGTTGACAGCAAGGGAGGTCCAATCCCCCTCTGGGGAGTGGAACCTGGAAGTACACACCCACCTGACTGGAAGCAGAGAGGCGGGACAGGGAAGGGAAGTATAAAGGGTGGGCCCTCTAGCTCAGTTGAGGGAGAGCAGCTGAAGGAGAAGGATGTTGCTCCCTGGGTGCTGAGACTTGGGCCTGACCACCCTGGGAAGGAGTTGTCTAGGTTTCCTACTGGCTGGAGCTCTGAAGACCTGCCAGAGCTACCTAGTTCTAGCAAGATAGAGGAGCTACCCAAGCCTTGTGACCTGGAGGAACTGCCAGAACTACCTACCCCCTGTGAGCCATAGCAGATAACTGGGCCTTATGACTTGGAGGAGCTGCCTGACACCAGCGATGGCAAGGGCCTGCTGGGGCTGCATCTTGCATTTTACCCAGAGGAGGGAACTATGGCCTGGACTACAGGTACAGGGCACAGGGGTGGAGGAAGTGGCCCAGGAATAGCCGACCTCAGTCTGGCTGCGCTCAAATCGGAGCACTAATCAGTGGATTACGGCTGGAGCCCCACTGACCCAGTGGAGGGATGCCCAGCCACTGCTAGGGTCCTGGGCTGGGACGCAGTGGAGTCGGGTGGGCCTGCATTCCCTTCCCCCATCACCACCCACATCCTGGGGGGCTCACCCCTTGACCTGGGAAGTCTTGATAGGCTGCAGCCAGTTCACTTTGCCTGCCCCGCCTTGCCTGAGGCTTGGGCTAGAGATTGTGTGCTCACCTTGTCTCAGGCTCGAGACTGCTCACTTTACCTGCCCAGGGCCATAGACTGCTTGCTCGTCCTGCCTGAGGGTTGGGACCCAGGGCTTTGGGATTGCCCAGCTAGGCCAAGGGGGCCCAGGAACTGCTAATTTCCCCCTCTAGCTGAAGCCTCCCTGCAAGATGTAGCGGCCAAGAGGTGTGGCCTCCCTTGGAGATTGACAGCAAAGGAGGGCCACCAACTGCCACCCACACCAGTGATTGCCTACAGTGTGTAAAATGGTTTTCTAACTATTTTAGTCATAATTAGATATAGTTAGCACCAGGATCCTTTTTTGTTGGTGAGGGAGTGGCCTGTGGGTGGTTTTTCTGTATCTCAGAGATGGCAACCATACCTCAGACACTAGGAGTTGGTTCAGTTCTGTTCCTGTAAATTTAAAAGGAAATCTCATCCAATTTAGCATGTACTGAAGTGTAGGATTAGATGAAACTAAATATGCATGCACCTCAGCCTTAACCAAACACTTAATTGTGTTAATGAGGTTTTATAGCTGGCTCTATAGCTCAGGGTTTAGTGCTGTAATCTTGAAAACCGGGGGCCCTATGTTTGAATCTCACTAAGGCCTGGTGTGGTGCCTTAGACCCCCATGTTCATCCTTAGAGTATAATTGTGTATTATTTAATGCAATGCATGTCATATAAGATTTTTTTTTAATGCTCATGACATACTGAGCATTATTGTTATGGTAATGTGTTTGTTGCAATGTCATGTGTATGGTAATGAGACTTCACTATGTAATATTCCCAAAGCTGTGTCTTCATGGCTTGAAATATATCCAGGCAAAACTTTTCAGGAGCAGAGGGGCAGTTCACACCTTGTTAAGGCTTGTATAGAGCAAACCCAGCTCAGCTTCCCAGGAACAAAGGACTGCCCTAGGCATCAACAAAGATTAAATGAGCCACCCACCTTCCCTTGCCCAGCTTGGAACCACGATGAGGTAATGCTCACTGACTCAGGACATGGATGAAACCATACAAGGATACTGTTCGTCACCTGACACTGAGGGGGCGGGGTGGGGGACAAAGCCACAGAGGGGAGAAGAAGGAACATTATAAAAAAGGGAGGCAGTAGCCATGCTCTCTCTCTCTTCCACTTCCATCTACAAACACCACCAACCAAATGAAGTGCTGACCAAAGGGGAGAACCTGGCTGAAGGGAAACCAGCTAGCCTGTGGTGAGAATCATCTAAATTTGTAAGGTCACTGAAAGTACTAAGCTTAGCTTAGAATGTGTCTTGCTTTTGTTTTCTCTTGACCAAATCTACCTTGTTATCCTTTGATTTATAATCACTTAAAATCCTTCTATAGTTAATAAATTTGATCCAGAGGTAAGTAGGTGGCTGAAGCTCAGGATAGTAGACTGGTGACTGACGACAAAATGGATTCCCAAGGCCTCTGCTTTATATACCCTCTGGCCCTGGCCATGCGGTCTTGTGGAATGTTACAAGAACTAAAATGGAGTCCATAGTCACATGGGCAAATCCTGGTGACTTACTAGGTGATGCTGCTTGTGGAATTTCACAGGAACCAAAATGGAATCCAGAGTCACATGAGCAGGTTCTGGTGACTCATTGGTGATGCTGGCTTCTTCCCCTGGGCCCCGTGCACCTGGGAATGTCTTAATGGGCCATTAAGCAGGCTATTGTTCTGCAGCCATCCTGTCTGGGGTGTTGCCCAGGCAGCACAATTTGAAATACAGCTATCCCAAATATATCAATAACTTCCATTTCACATATTACACATGAACATAAGTATTATCATCTTACTTAGCATATTATAACCTTTCTAACAGTATCTGACATGGTATATCTCACATGAATTATTATGATTGACATATTGATGTCAAACAATATAACAAATAATCTCCCCCCCAATCTAACCAGCGTCACATCCCCAATGCGAGAGTGGTGTAGGAAGGAGTAATCGGAGCTCCCTCATTCAGACAGCATGACAGAGAGGTTTAACAGAACTTTAAAATCAAAGATGTAGAGGTATTTACCACCCATAACACCTTTCGATACATCAGTCTTGCAGGCCTTCATATTCTATTATAATAGAAGTTATCATAGAACTATCAGAGGCCGACCAATCAATGTGACCCACGCTAATGTGCTGAGCATGTGGAAAACCATCTATGGGGATAGTTTTAACATAAATGAACCTCGAGTGCTTTTAAGAAAGGTGATCATGTAAGGGTATCAAAAATGAAGGGTCTTCTTGAAAAGGGATATCAGCAAACCTTTACTGATGAAATATTTATCATATCTGGGATTTTATCATGAGGACAGCGACCTGTGTGCGCATTAAAAGATTATGGAGAAGAGGAAGTCACAAGGTCTTTTTAACTTGAAGATTTACAAAAAGTAAACCTTAACCACGACTGCGTTTACAGGATAGACAAGATTCTAGCAAAGAAAGGCCAAGGGAGAAACAAGTATTTTCTTGTGACATGGAGAGGATGGCCTGAAAAATTTAAAAGTTGGATTAAAGCATCTCAAGTTCAAGACCTTTGAAGGGTCTTGAAGGGTTTTTTTATATTACCTTACCTAGCAAGGCCTCTGTGGGGGCCCATCCTCAAAACACTAGCTCCAATTTTACAATACAACTGGCCAAGCCTTTAAGTTTAACCAGTCATTGGGCTATCACTGTCTTATAATATGCTGCTCGTGATAGTGTCGCAAAAAGAAATTCAGTCCTACAGTGTAGAAGTCGGTTATTATTCAAGCATCCAGCATTTAGTGGAGAGCATCAACAAGAACATCAACAAATATTCTGAGAAACCAAACATTAATGTCATTAACAATGAGCTGACCAGAAGGGTTTAGTTAAAAGCAAACGATGAAAAGTACTTTTTTTCTGCATGGAAAGAATTGGCAGCAATATTGGGAATAATCCTGAATCAACTGTGTAAGATATCCCTACACCCTGCAGACATCACAGGAGGGTGTAACTCTTATACATATACACAGACATAGTGGAACATCAGTTAGCGGGGGACTACCATGTGCTGATGTTGCACTGTGTTCCCATTTGGGGCAGCAACAACGAATTCCTCACCATTTTGTATGACAAACTGCATTACATCTCCGTGATTAAGCAACACATTGGCAACATCACTATTGAAATAAGATGGACCAGAATAAACATGTTTCATTTAGTTTCAAAAAGGTGATTGTTAAACTGCATTTGCGTCCCAGGAAAGTTGAAGAATGGTGACTATAAAAAGTTACGGGGACCCATTTTTGTATAGGAACTACTACAAAGCCCAGGCTGGTCATGGCCTGCCAGGATATCAAGGGGCCAGTTTAGGAGGGATATTCAGCAGTCTTTTTAGAAAAGCTGTGCCGCTTTTGAGACGAGGTTTCAAAATTATTAAACCTCACATGAAAACAGCAGCAAAAAATATAACCAGAGATATCATGAACCATGTGTCTAGAGCTGTTATGAACAAAACAGGAGAGCACATGCAACAAGAAGGCTTCAGTTTAGTGGTGATGAGGAGAAAAAGAGTAGCATCACGCCAATCATTTACAGGGCCTCCTAGGCGCTTTAAAAAAAAAAAAGCTGCCAGAAGATGTCTCAGCCATAAACCTAAAAGGTTCCCTAAGAAGAGGAAGCGAGCACAGCCCATAGTAAAATGGATATATTTTAAAATGGCTTTCATTCATTGTGGTTCTGAAGAATGTGCCAAATCAGCATCGAGAATAGCTTTTATGTCGAGGTGCCTCCTTTGGCCTCTTTAATAGTGAATGCCCCTGTAGGACGGGCTCCTGCCCGGTCCAGTCCTGGCGGCCCTTCCGCGGGCCCAGGCTCGGCAGAAGGCCACTGCGCCTTCCTATTTCAACAGGGGAATATTAGTTTTTGCAGTCTTTCGCCCCGGCCCTCAGGCAGGGCGGGCGAGCAAAGAGTCTTTCGCCCCGGCCCTCAGGCAGGGCGGGCGAGCAAAGAGTCTTTCGCCCCGGCCCTCAGGCAGGGCGGGCGAGCAATGGGCTCGAGTTAAGTGGGTGTGTAGGACGCTATTCGCTTCTTTGGGGATTGGCCAGGATCGGGGGGAGGGGAAGGGGACGCAGGCCCACCCAACTCCACTGCGTCCCAGCCCAGGGCCCTAGCAGTGGCACGGGTGTTGCCACTCAGTCAGCGGGGCTTCTGCCGCAACACACCAACTGGGCGTTACCCCTAGTACCGCCATGCCTCTGGCTGTCCCTGGGCTCCTTCCTCCCCGGGTTCCCCGGTACCTGTGTTCGTCGGTTCCTCTGGGTCGTCGGGGTACACCGCACGGGGTAGGCCGGTCAGTCCTTCCGCGTCCACGGGGGGTAGATTGGGAAGCTCCTCAGCGAGGGGCAGCTCCTCCAGATCACAGGGCTGGGGGTAGGGTTCAGCCTCCAGCAACTCCTCCAGGTCGGGTCCTGCCTCCAGGGGTTGGGCATCTGGCAGCTCCTCCAAGTCCGAACCGGCTTCTGGGCGGAACTCTCAGCCCTCCGGTTCAGGGGGCTCGTCCCAGCTGCTGCGGGCCTGAGGCTGGGTCCAGCGCTTCGGGCCTGTAGGCCTCGGCCAGTCCAGGGGGCCCAGAGGCCCAATCCAGGCCTTAGAGGCGGGTCACCGGGGTTGCCCCGGGGCCCTCAAGGCCGGGAGAGGGTTACCTGAGGCGGAGGTCTGGCGTGGCTCAGCCCCTTCCTGCAGCCAGCGAGGCAGTACGTCTGTCTCCGCCGGCAGCCTTCCCCTTTCTGAGCTGCAGGGCCTGCTTTTTATGGCTGCCGCCCTCCCTAAGGCTCCGCCCCCCTGCTGCCGGGTTGGCCGCCCGGCAGGACCTATCGGGGCCCAGCTGCCAGGTTGCTGGGCAGACTGGGCTGCCGGCGGGTCTAGAATCTGATTGGGTGCCTGTGGCCCTTCCGTGGGCCCAGGCTCAGAGGAAGGCCACTGCGCCTTCCTACAGCCCCTCTAGAATTTTTTATTTCGGGACACAGGGCTCATTACTTAGACCTTAACAACACGCTGCTGTACTTGTGCTATAAGGTTGTGAAAGAAGACAGATCAGACATTGACAACTACGCCAGGGTTGCCCTAACAAATTACCTCATCGCCACCCTTTTTAACCAACTGGACGTCATTCTAGGCAACTGCCTTATCAGCCAGAACAACAATTGTTATCCTGACAGAGCCTTGATAGACCTGATTCTCAACTACAGCCATGACACCCTCACAATGCAGTTTTCTGCAGGGGGCGTTCAGAAAGACTGAGCGGGAGCCCACAAAAGCACTGTTTTGGATGGCATGGGTAACAACGAGTTTATGCACCAAGCTGAACTAACGGCCGGCAGCAGGAAGTTGGATTTGCTGGGGCCTTTACACAGCGATTTTTTTTTTCCAAGAAAAACTGCTGCTGAACGGTGTGGACTTGAAAATTAAACTCATACCTAGCAAAGATACTTTTCGCCTCATGAGGAGGAATGCCAACCAGAATTATAAAGTGCACATTATTTCGGCGTCCTTGATTGTAAAACGGGTGAAAGTGACACCTGGGATCCTTTTGGGGGATGCAGAGGCTCTAATGACCACCGATGTTAAGTACCCTGTCGACTGTGTTCAGTATTCTGGCCGGCAGTCATGTCAGTAACAAGGAAAACCTCTTTTTGGGACAGTTACTCAAACAGCTCATTATTGGTTTTATAGATAATGACGGCTTCAGCGGCAATTATGCTAAAAGCCCTTTCAACTTTAAATATTACGACATTAATTTTGTGGCCTTTTATGTGGATGGTGAATAGGTGACAGCTAAATCTTTACAACCCGATTTTGAGAACTGCATGAGGGCGTACCTGCAGCTTGTGCAGGTGATGGAGAAATATTTACAAGAGTGCTCTTGATTGACTGTGGTGAATTTATGCCTTCATTCTGACCCCGGACCAGGAATGCGCAATTCATTAGGCTATGATTAAAACCAGAAACCTGAGAGCAGAGGTGTGGTTCACAAGGACTCTGCCCTCTTTGGTCAACATGATAGTGTATGAGTTCCCAGAGGAACGCTGGGTGGCCATCTACTTACCAAACCAGGGACCAGGCAAGTTCTTTGACTCCTACGGATTTCCTCCAGATAGTCACTTCTTTCCTAAACCCTTTCTAAATTGTAACTCTAATAACGCTGTGTTTCACCAGAGACAACTACAGCACTCTCTAGCTGTAACCTGTGGCTATCATTGTATATACTTTTAAAGAAACGTATTAAGGGTTTATCTACTGATCAGATTTTAAAATTGTATATAAATGATTTACCAGACAACGACCACATGGTGGTGCAAGTTTGTAAAAGGGAAAAAGTCAGATCTGTACAGAAATGGCCCAAACATGTTTCATCATGTCCTGATATGCCTGTCTTGTCGTGAGTTTAAAGATGTGCATCAATAAAGATGAAAACAAATAAAGCACGCTTTGTTTTTTGTTCAAAGATTTTATTTTACACCGTTAACCACTCAAGCTTTCATTTGTTAAGTGGGACATTTTTAAAAGGGGTTATGCTGGAAGTCTCTAGACCTAATTTTAGATGTCGTAAAAGCTCTTTATTGGTAATATGACCTACAACAGACGTAGGCTCATTCAGCTCTGCCAAGGCTTTCATAAAAAAAATCCATTCTTTAGGAATCCTATTGTTAGCAAAAGAATAAGAGCCGATAACCCCTCTCACTAAATCGAGCAAGAGAGACCCTGCAACCCATACTCCCTGGTGCACAAAACTTCCTTAATCGTCCCAAGAGGGAACCTCTTTACACTGTCTGAGTTTAGTTAACAATATTTCAGCTTTTTTTCTTATAGCGAGGATTTACCCCCTCCAGTATCTCCTGAGTGACAAAGTTTGATGAACCCTCTTTGTCTTCAGGAGGATGCATTTGCCAATATAAAGTATCTCTGTAGGACCCTTTTGTAAAGTTTAGCCCAGTGGTTCCCAACCTTTTTGGCTCGAGGGCCACAGCTATAATTTTGACTACCCTGAAGGGCCACCAGTCTCCACCAGTTGTCCCTCTCCCCCTCCCCTGCAACCAGACAGAAGGAGTTCAGTGAAGAGGTTCTCCCGTCCCCCTGGCTGCAGCAGGGAAACCACACGTGTCCTGTAGCCCCGTGCGCTCCAGCTGGGTCCCTAGGCAGAGGCTCTCTTCTGCAGTCAGGGGGACAGGAAATCAGTGCTCCCCTCCTTCTGGCTCCAGCAGGAACCCAGTGCTAGGGATCCAGACAGAGCACTTTGCCGTGCTCCCTGCTACAGCAAGGGAGAGGGTAGCACTGATCTCCTGTCCCCTTGGCTGCAGCAAGGAGCCTTCACTGGTCTCGTAGCCCTGCGGCAACATGCTCTGCCTGGGTCCTTAGGCAGTGGCTCCCTTCTGCAGCCAGTGGGAGGGGAGCGGCAGGCCACTTTGAAAGCCCCCCAGGCCACTTTTGGCCCCCGGGCCACAGGTTGGAATCCACTGGTTTAGCCTTTTCATAAGCAGATAAACAGGATCTTTGAAGAATGTCTTTCAATTCTGAATCCAATTGGTGAGTAGTTGTGGTTCTGATATTTTCTTCGCCACTGGAGACGTGCTTCATTTGTTCTAGCTGATGGCTAGGAACGAGGTACAATTTTTCAGCATGTTAAAAGGCCTGACAGCAGGGGGAGTGCAAAGCTCAACAAAGGACAGATAAAGCCCCTGGCCTGTTTTACAAGCAGCTTTTTTCTTTTGCGAGGGAGCCTTTTATCGCTTAATTTTTTAAAATAATTGCCTGTTTTCTTTTTAGCACGCTTGTCAGGGTTTCAGGGGAATGTTCCCTTTTAAAGCGTTGAACACTATTTCTGAGATGGCTGCTACCAGGTCATCAGAGGCCAAGCGGAGAATAGTATTCCTTTGCTGTTATTTGGCTTTGATGAGGAGTTTTAAAAGAGCCAGATTCCTCTGCACACAGCTAGACATGTTTGTCACAGGGATGCTCTTTTTTTTTTTTAAATGGCTAGGGTTGGTAAAAATTACTACTTGTTATGTGATTTTTTCAAAGTGTATACACAGTGCCAGTCTGAGGGGAAAAGGGCTGTTCTTAACCTATAGGCTTTGGGCATTGAAGCATTTAAATCCACCCTCAGGTACCTGTAGGGTTTTTTAATAGCTTCCTCAAATGCCTCCAAAAATAATTTTTTTTTACCATCGTACATTTGATGTGCCCAGGTGGTAATTTGCAGTTTATCTCGTGGGTTTTTAAAGAGAACCATGTACTTAGTATTTAAATTAATTGTTTGACATTTTTTCCCCCTGACAAAACACGTTTTGCACAATGTACATAATATTCAACTTCCTGTGGTATACATATTTTGTAAAGGTTTTCTCGATTTCACTGCTTTCAGAAGCAGACTCCATCAGCTCATCTATAATAACTATATTCACTTTATTATTAGGAAATAAATGTTCATCATTAAAAGTATCAGTAAATCTTCCAAAATGTAATTTTTTGCTTGGAAATTTTTGCAACAACTCTTTATACAGTTATATATAACTCTTTATACTCTTGCCAACAATTATAACACCACATTTATTGCAAAGACGTCTATTTTTACTGTTACCAGATTTGCCCATCACCTTGGGGTGTGCTCATTTATTAGGGTTACATTCCTGGAGGAGGTGTGCTGTAACTCTATCAATGTATTGCTTGTGTCACTTGTGTGTCCATACGGAGCTCTGCTCCTCCCTTCTGCAAGTCCCCTCTCAATGGAGCTACCCTGCAGGACCTAGGTTTCCTAGGGGTGGATTCCTCCAGCCCCAGAATCAGATGGACACACACACACAGATTAACTGAACACATCTGAGCAGACTGGGTCGATCAGCACTCGCAAGATGACCTCTTGTATGTCCCTAGATTCAGCAGGCTGGATCGAGCAGCACTTTCAAGCTGCCACCCTCATATGCCACAGGTTCAGCACATCCCTATCCCCACTTTCATGTTACAATTATTCTGGTAGTAACCCCCTTGATGAGCAAATCCCACAGAATTTTTGGGCATTACAGGGATCTTTGGCTTAGGTAAGAGGAGCGTTGCTGCAGAGGAAAATAGGGAAGCTGAGAACACGCAAGAGTAAACAAAGTTTGGAAAGAGTCTGGCAACCAACTTTATTATAAAAGTTATTTTATTGCCAGGTATATAAAACTTATGATACTAGTAGTAATAGCCATACAAGGAGAGAAAAACAATCCAAATAGTTACAGTATTACACAATTTCAATTGGAGTATTGGGGAAATCTAGTGTAAGTTTGATTACAAAAATCAGGTTTAGAAAGTTATACCTGGAGTAAGAGAGAGAGAGAAAGAAAGAGAGATCAAATTAGATCTGAGGGGAAAAAGTAGGCTTAACCAAAGAAAGAGAGAGACTTGGGGACTGACCACTCAGCGCAGCTTGGACAGGTCGAAGGCTCCCAGGAGACAGGCTGTTCAGCTTAGGGTCCGGAGTGCTTGAGACAGGCAGAGCCCCCAACATGATCAGTCAGGAAAAGGTGAAGTCCCAGTGGAACTGATGCAGCTTTTGGATCCAGGCATCAGAACAGAAACTTGAGCTTAGATAGGGGTTTTTGTAGGGAAACAACAATGGTTCAAGGGAGAATATCAGATTTGTTTATGGGTAAACGATGACTCAAGGGAATGTATCAGAGCTATTTTGTTTAGGCTGGACAATAAGAACTGATCATTCCTGGCTATGGGTGGTGTTCCTTTGAAGGAGCTCACAATGGAATCAGGCAGATTCAGTATTTGAATGCCAATAGAGGGTTCATTACTAGAATTGGTCTGATAACTGCTGAGCTGGAGGTGTGCAGGCGTGAGTTCATTAACATCGGAAACAGAGATCCCCCATCATGCAGTGCTTTCCTGCTTCTCTGGTCCCAGAGTTCAGTGTGGTCCGTGTCTTGGAACCTCTGTTCTCCATTCTGTATGCTATTGGAGATGCCTCCTTGTCACATCTTCGATAAAAATGAGGTTAGGGGATGTCGATTGAAGAAAGACTGAGCCGGGTGGAGTGATAAGGAGCGTTTATTCGGTTACAGCCTCTAGTCCACTCGTTCCCTTTGCCTCATGGCCAACAAAGTGAGCCCCGAGTTAACTACTTTACAACTTTTTATCTAAAATATGTAAATACCCACACTTCTATAACGCCCCATAAAACCCCTATTTGGTGATATAAATGGTTATAAAATGAATATTAATGGTCATAGGAGGCATATAATTATACCCACCTCTGTTTATTGTTTACCACTTAACCTATATTGCATATGCATTTGTGCCGTGACTTTGGCTATCTTGACAGCTGGAATGACCATAAATTCTCTTAACGAACCAGCTGCAAGGGAAGAACAAGGGGGAGATGTCCCTAGCATCCTCAAACAGGCATGCTGTCCAAGAAAGAAGAGATAACACACGTCTAACCACCTTCTTTGTCCTAACTCCAAGGCCAAGCAGCCGCTGTGTGATATTCTCTCCGTCCCTAACTCCAAGGTTATGAAGCTGCTGTGTGATCGGTGCCTGAATATTGCTTGTGTAGTACATGGCTTTGTAGCCCAAACCAGAGGTCCCATGGAGGACAATTCGTGATCAAAGCCTAGGCCCAATTCCCAGCCTCCCCAGGAATGTGGCCCAGTGCTGACATCCTTTGTTCCCACGCCCACAGGGGAGTTGCCTTAATCCTGTCGCCCTTGTCTGGAGGGATTTAGGTGTGTCTCCCACTGCCTTTTCGTTGCTTTTTGTAAGTCTTTCTTCTGATCAGTTTTGGTTCAAGCAGAGGCTGGAGAGGGGAGTCCTTCATGAGTCAGACAGGCTGGGTACTGCACTCTGGTTCCCCAAGAACACAGAACTGACAGGTAATATTACAATCAACTTTACAATGCCAGAACTCTGTGTCTTTCTAAATAGGCCTGGGACCTGCAAAATAGCTTACAGCTGGGGTACCTCTTTTTTTCCCTGAACACTTCAAGGCATTCGGTACAATTATACATAGGGCAGTGATTTTCACAGGTGTGCTTGTGTTTGTAGCTGTATGTGGCATGTCAGTAGCCGCACAAATATGGAGTTATTTAGAACACTGTAATGTTTGTCATGTAACTGAACAAAAATCGTTTTGGGATTGCATTCCCCACCCATTGGTAAAAAAGCACCAATTTCCATCTTCATGATCCATTACTTTAATAGCCATTGTGACCCTTTCGTGCCCAGGGTAGCCACCTGATAATGCCAAGGTCAGGGCAGGCTGCAAAAGGAGAGTAGATTCTTCCAACACTGGTGGGTGACACTGGAGCCAGACTTCCCAACCAGCTACAAACTGCTCTTCTTATTCCCACAAATCGGTTATCAAGAATCCAGTACACTAATACACACAGCTCCCTTTACTGCATTCCAGTCTCTGGCTCCCAATCAGCCACTAGGTCCAGTAAAGAGACTACTTGTTTAAACTCTATGCTCTTTACTAAAAAGGTTCCCTCTGACCCCAAAGGGTCAGCCACAGCACCAGATCAATATAAGTTTGGATCTTGCCCAAAATACCACACTGCAAGCCAATCCTTTAGTAACTAAAACTAAAGGTTTATTATAAAAAGAAAGGAACAAACGATAAGAGAAATTCTAAAGGATTAGAGCAATTAGATACTTACAAGTGATTGAAAGTCCATATACATTAAGTTTCTGGGAGAATTGTGGAGTTGCAGGCTTGTACAGTTTCTCTGGTATGCATCCAGTATCTGGATGGTGTAGGCCACGGAAGATGTTTGTGACGCGTTGGATAGAGACAGGGGCTTGACGGGTCTGGTCAGAACCGGTTTGATAAGAGGCGCTACTCAGCCTGGTAAACAGGCTATGCAAGGCCGTGTAAATTTGTCTGTGGTGCCAAAAAAGGAGGAAAGTTAGGAAGCAAGGTCATGTGCTGTAAATTTGCCAATGCTTGCTGTTTCCTAGAGAATGCTGTATAAAAGCTTGAAATGCAAACTGCGCAACGAGACTCGGCCATGAATCCACTTGGATTTTGTGGCAAAATCCCCCGGCAGCCCGCTTCACAGCACGCCCTAGAGTCTTCCGTTGCTGTTTGGAGCGTAAGCTGTGATTAAAGATAAGTGCACCTACCTGGTGAGGGCGTGTTTTTATCCCTCACCTGGTATCCAGAACCTGCAGGCAGCTGTTATCAGCGGTGCCTGGCATAACAGATGGGTCTTAGTCCTTCGGTTCAGTTGCAAGTGAATTGATCCAGAGGCAGGTATGTGTCTGTAGCTGAACAGGAACAAAAGACAAAATGTTTTCCCAGGCCTTATATACCCCCTGGCCCTGGCCATGCTGTCTTGTGGAATTTTACAGGCACCAAAATGGAGTTCAAAGTCACATGAGCAAGTCCCAGTGACTCCTCACGTATGTCACTAGGGCTCCTTGCATCTGTGAAAGTTTCGATGGGCCATTAAGCGGGCCATTGTTCTGCCGCCATCCTGTCTGGGGTGTATCTTATACAGCACAGTTTGAAACACAGATACGTCAAATATGTCCATAGCTTCCATTACATATATAACACATGAACGCAAGTATTACCGTTTACTTAGCGCATTACAGCCTTTCTGCCAGTACCTGACATGGCATGTCTTACATGAATTATTACAATTTTGACACACTGATGTTAACTAGTATGACAAATACCTTCCCCCCTCAATCCAGCCAGCGTGACATCCATGTCTAAGTGTTCTTCAAAAGAGCTCATGTCTGTAAAACTAGCCATGTTTTGGTCTGAAAGCCCCAGCTCCTGGTGGAGACATCTGGGCCCCTGTAATAGTTGGGCATCTGTGAGTTTTTCATTTGATAAGAGACCCAAAACACTTCTGGCAAATCACAAGTTGTTACTACCCTGGTTATTTAAATTGATTAAATGTTTTCCTTTTTTTTTTTCTTTGATGATTTTACTGTTCATGGTAGTCTTTAAGGGTCTAACAGCCTCACCTCCACCTGCTCTGTTTCTAATAATCATGACAACAAGCCTTAGAGTACCAGACCCCATGATCTCTGCATTACTCTGCAATATGTTGATGACATGATGATATTATTTTAAAAATCTACAGCGTTTAAATCTTCCCATGGCCTCCTTTGAGAAAAGTGAGGTTGGTTTAGCCCCGGAGCATCTAAGCATAGCTGTAAAAAACCTTCAGGCCCAATTGGTTATTTAAATCATCTAGCAAATTTTGAATAGCGGTGTCAATGGCCACCATTGCCAGAGTGAAGTCCGTTACTCTGTCCAAATTAGCAAAATGAAATTCTTGATGACATTCATAAGCATTAAATTATCTTCGGTGCCTTATCCAGTGTCTCATATGTTTCAAATACACCTCAGGAGGGGTATTAGGAGCGGGAGATTCTACACCTTCAGAAGTGGGGTTGAGAGTCTATGTCCATTTCCTTTTCTTGGCTGGGGAGGGGGAGGGCGTCTCCTTAAAAGAGTTCTGGCTTTTTTAAGTTTCTTTGCCAAAAGTTTCCTTAATCTTTTAGATCTCTCCCACTTTTCTTCCCAACCTGTCTTTATGTTTTTAGGTTTCATGCTTAGTCACATCCGTCCTTCACCACTTTCTCCAATTTTACAGTCATTGCCTGTGTTTCTGTTATCTTTTGGTTTAAGGCCTCCCTCTCCTCTGGCTTTTGAAACGCGTCAGTAACTAGCTTCGAAAATTTTTTCTCTATTGAATGCCTACAAGACATGCAAGCATTAAACAGCTCATCACAAACAGCAAATGTTGCAATAAGAACAGCAGGTGGCATGTGTTGTTCAGATGTGTCCCTCTTATCCCCACCCTTGGAAACTGCATCTGTTACAAGCTTGTTGGCCTTTTTACCTTTTTTTTACAGCTGGTTCCTTATGTATAGTGAAGGCTTTAGACGTGTTGGGGTGTTCAGAATTGGGGGGTTTGGCCCTTTTTTGACATTTACCCCCGAACCCTGGAAACTGCAGTTGCTTCAGTCATGTAGTTGGCTTTCACCCTTTTTAAAGCTGGCTCTTTATGTGTAATGTAGCCTCAGGAGGTGCTGGGCTCTTCAAAATTGGGGGGATTGGACCCTTTGTGTCATTTGTTTCCACCCCTGGAAACTACAGTGTCAGCCTTGATTTTTCTTCTTGTAGGATAACACTTGCTAAGTCTGCCAACACACATAATAAGATAATTTTAAAACATCATCCTGTCACCTCTAACAAAAATCTGCATGTTTTTTTTACTAATGACCATTTTAAGTAAAAGCAGGGGGAAAAAAGGGGAGTGGGTTCTTATCACTACAACCTTCATAACATAGGCAAGGTAACCCCAGCATTTATATATCTTTACATATGTCAATGCATAAACCTGCTTCTTTTTACTAACAACCATTTTTAAGTAAAATCAGGGAAAACAAGGGATGGGGGGGTGAGGTTTTTTTCCTTATCACTACCAAAAGCAGCCACAGCCTGTTTTTAACCCTCCCTTTCAAATCCTTTACAAATTGGGAGGAAAATGTGCTGTTTTAAATTTGTAGACTAATTCCAATAAAAGACAATCACAACTTTCATAGCTTAGACATGGTAATCCCTGGCATTTATATATCTTTCAAAACTCTTTAGACATATCAATGCATAAACCTGCCTTTTTTTTTTTTTTTTTTTTTTTTTAAACAAACAATCGTTTTTAAGTAAAAGCAGGGAAAACCAGAAAACAAGGCAGGGTGGCCAATTTTATGTTTTAGTTTTTACTGACATGAAGATCTGAAGTTGATATTTTTTATTGTCATGGTAAACTTTTTACTGACATCACTAAAAATACCATAAACAATACAATAATGTCACAAAAATGTGTACTCACTCGCAATATTCTGTACACAGGAATTCAGAATTACACTATTGTTTTAGCCGCAGTTAATTGATTGATCGGGTTCTTTGGGCATGTGCAATAATAGAAAACAGGAAATTAATAAAGTCATGGTCAGTGTAGTTTTATGGTACAAGACATGATTCTGAATGAGGACAATCAATGTCAAAATACAATATGTTTTATTCCTACCCAATTTCACGGACATTTTCATTTATTTATGGGTTTATGGACAGTGTTAAAATTGTATATTTTTTTTACTTACTGTCTGTAAATTTATGGATGGTTGGCAACCCTGAAACAAGTGGGGAGAAGGGGCTTCAGGGTTTTTTTCTTATCACTACAAACTTCAAGGCCAGTTTTTTTAACTCCGGTATATGTATTTATATAGTTCAAAAGACCTTTACACATGTCATTGCGTAAACCAGCTTCTTTTTACTATCAGCCATTTTAAGTAAAAGCAGAATAAAAGGAAGGGGGAGAAGGGCTTTTTCTTATCACTATCTAAAGCAGCACAGCCTGTTTTTAACCGCTACCTATGTCTTTCAAAACCTTTACACATAGGGTGGAAAATGCGTGATTTTAAATTTGTACACTGATTCCAATAAAAGACAATTATTTCAAACTTATATTAAAAACAGATACCCCATACCGTCTTCTGTAATGTTCAGAAAAACTGTCATGTGTTGACTTTGACGTCCATCTTCGTCTAGATTAAAAAATAAAACTTTAAAAACAATTCTTTCAAGAATAAACCATAATTATGTAACGTATTAAACATCTTACTGAAATTTGTTAATCCTTCTAGTGCAGACTGTGATATTTCAAGGAAAAAAGGCTTCATCTTACTTAAAATAAAAAGCTATATTTTTTGCTAAACAACCTCACATGCATAAAAACCATGGTGGCACACACAAAATAGTATTGTCTCTTACCGTATTGTTGCTTCCCATGATGAGAAATCTTGCATCAGCAATATTTCTTTGAATGCTATGTCCACTTCTCTATTTCTATTTATAAGCCTAAAAAAAAGTGGGTTGTGGGGGCCTCTGAAAATTAATTATTAAAAAGTAATTTCTTCAAATAGCCAGGGTGTGGTGTCAATTTTTATTTACCTTCTTCACACATTTTTTCTTCTACGAAAAAAGGAGTGATGCATGGGAGAGGCTTGTTACATAATTTTTCTCCTTTAAACTTATTTTATGTATTAAGACCATTTCAACAGTTAAAAAGTGTTAAATAACTTTTATTTTTATGGTAAATGGTAATTGTGCTTTCGCTGCAAAAGTTAACAGCTTTTAAAAAAGCTTGCTGCTTCAAATAGGCCTCACTGCATATAAAAGAGGCCTTACATTTTATTAAAAAACCACTAAGACTGTTTTTTCACGTTAGCAAAATAATTAAGGAAAAAGGTCAGGGACATAGGGAAGAAACTCTCTCTTATTACTTCAAATTACTTTTACATTTCGAAAAGGTGCCTCATTTGTTCCTTTAGACAACACTTTAAAAAGCAAGCTGGTGTGGGTGTTTTTTAAAGTTTTTTCATAGTATACTATTTCTTCATAATTGACATTCCTGTCAACAGGAATTTTCTTATTATGTATGTCCTGTAATTATTTAGTTATGGAAATGAAGGCAACCTAGCGGCTCTTCAGGCTTTCATTATTTAATTTTAAGCCTGGGCTTTTGCTGCAAAAGTTAACAGCTTTTAAAAAAGGTCATTGCTTCAAATAGGCCTTGCTGCTTACAAAAAACTTACATCTCATTTGAAAATGACCAATGTTAAACTTTATTTGATATGATAGCAAAAGTGTTAAATGTCAGGAAAAAAATTCAGGAGGTGGGTTGGAGTCTGTTTCTTCAAATAACCAGCAGGGGTTTATCTTACATCTTCAAGCAGTTAGAACGGGGCCCTCTTGGTGGTAAAACATTAGTTTTTCCTTTTAAATGTAAAAAGGATTTTTACGAGCTACTTTTTTAGTGCCATCCAGAATAAGAAAGCTTGATATAGCATTCTTTATCTCTGATAAAAAGTGTCCACTCTTTCCCACTAATAGTTTTGTATAATTTCTGTAGGCATAACTTTAAGGACTGCTAAAACTTAAAAAATGAGGAAAAACAATCTTCTTATCCAGGGGTTTATCTTACAGCTTTAAGCAGTTAGAAAGGGGCCTTCCTGATGGTAAAACACTACTTTTTCCTTTTAAATGTAAAAAAGGGTTTTTATAAGCTGTTTTCGGAGTGTCATCCAGAATAAGGAAGCTTTATAGAACTTTCACAAGTGTCTTTAACAAATTTAAAACTTTCCTTGGTTTAAATTTTAAAAAGTTAGGAAAGAAAAACTTAATTTCACTACAAAACACCTCTTGTCACAGGGCTGCTTTTTTATGATAGCAAAAGAATTAAGTAAAGGATGTATTTCTTCAGGGGCCATGTTTATATCTTCAAAACAGTTAAAAGAGGGCTTCTTGTTGTAAAATACCTGTTTTTCCTTTTAAATTGGGTTTTGTATAAGCTGCTTTCTGAGTGTTATCCAGAATAAGGAAGCGTGGTATAACTTTCCTTATCTCTGGTAAAAAGTGTTTACTCTTTTACATGAACGTTTTTGTATAATTTCTTTGAGCGAACCTTTAAAGACTGTTAAAACTTTAGAAAGTTAGGAAAGAAAAACTTTATTTCATTACAAAACACCTCTTGTCGCAGGGCTGCTTTTTCATGTTAGAAAAAGAACTGAGTAAAGGACATGTTTCTTCAGGGGCTGTGTTTATCTTACATCTTCAAAACAGTAAAAAGGGGGCTTCTTGTAAAATATAAAGTTACCCTTTTACATTTGAAAAAAGTTTTTGTATAGGCTGCTTTCTGAGTGTCATCCACAATAAGGGAACTTGGTATCACTTTTACATGTGTCTTTAACTCTTGCTACAAAACTAAATAAAAAAATCTCCAAGCCTGTTCTCCATATCTTTGGTAAAAAGTGTTTATTCTTTTACATTAGTAGTTTTGTATAATTTCTTTGAGCAAATCTTTAAAGACTGTTAAAACTTTAAAAATAGGGGGAAACAGCCTTCTTATCCAGGGTTTTAAAGAATTTTAAAAAAGCCTGTTTCTGTGGTTTTGGGGGGGGGGGGAGGAGGGTTTGGTTTAAGGTAGGCTCTTGGTTCAAAAAATGCATTCTATGATGAAGCTGTAGAACAGCTCCTGATTGGTCCTACCGAGAGACCCTAAGGCTGGCTGCCCAGAATAGTTAACTTTTCCCTACAGGCAGCTACTGGCGTAAGTTGCTCTGCTCCTCTCTTGTCTTTCTCTCTCCCCACCTCCCTCTCTTTGCCTGTCCTTAGTAGCCCAGGTTTTTCTTGCTGCTTTAAAACCTTTTTCTTCTCAATCCTGTGTTCTGTTAGTGACACAAGCTCTCTTTTTCTTTATTTCAAACAAATCTTTTTTTCTAAAAACTTTTTAAAGCACTTTTTAAAATCCTCTGCCAGGTGGCATTCACTGGCTTCTCTCTTTACCTTATGCTCTTTAACCTAGCAGAGAATTCTTTAATTTTTCCTTTTCTCTTTCATTTCTTTTTTGCTCTGCTTTAAAAACTCTCTCTCAACCTACGAGAATTCTTTAATTACAGAATATCTTTCTCAGCCTCTGCTTTAAAACTCTCTTTCAACCTAGCAGAGAATTCTTTAATTACAAAATTATTTCAAATTAACTTTTTCTCTTTTTAAAATTTTCCTCTTTTTCTTTCATTCCTTTCTTTCTCTCTCAGCTTTAAAATCTTGCTCTCAACCTAACAGAGAATTATTTAATTTCAAAATGCCTGTTTTTATTTTTTTTCTCTTTTCTCTCTCTCTCTCTTTGTCTAGCATGTGCTCTGCTTTAAAAGCTTTCTCTCAACCTAACAAATAAATCTTTAATTTCAACATTATTTCAGACTAACCTATTTTTTTCTCTTTTTTAGTTTTTCCTCTCTTTTCTTTCATTCCTTTCTCTCTCTTTCAAACTAACCCTCATTTTCTCTCTTTAAACCCCTGGGCCCTCAGACACAAGCTGTCTTTCAAACTACCTCTTTTAAATTTATCTTTTAAATGTTTTCCTCTTTTCTGTCATTTCTTTTTCTTCTCTCCAAACACAAGATTCATGTGTCCAAACACAAGCACTCCTTACAGTACCTGAAATGTCCGACTGTGCCAAACGTGTATCAGACTAGAAACAGGAAGCGGAGGGCAGGATATAAGGTGCTACCGAGTGTGGAAACCTGTCAACAATACATGATGATGAATTCTATCGAGGTCTTTACTATTTACATTGTTCATTGGGCAGCGCTGAACATTGTGAGATGAAAGTTCCTAGGGTTGTATCTGGCACTGGGGGTATTGCCTAGGGTCATTCTGTTGTAAAATCCAAATACTTGGATTGCTACAAGCACTCACTCACTTAGGATAAGCTTGCTTGCCAGAGGCTGTGCGTGAAGAGTCCAGGAGTGGGGGTTCTCACAGCAGGGCAGGGCAAAGCGGGCTCTAGGAGTGGGGGATTAGGGTAACAGCCATAAAGGTCTCTAAGTGTAAAACTGAAGAAGCCAAAGTATTCTACTTGAGACACTAGTTGGGTGGGTGGGGAGAAATTTCCCTTGACCCTTAAAAAGTGGAAGCCATAGTGAAATGGCCTACACCACGAACTAAGAAACAGGTTCAATCTTTCATAGGTCTGGCTAATTATTACAGAAGGTTTGTGTGTGGGTTCAGTGATATTGTATCTCCAGTCACAGATCTGTGTAAAAAGAATAAGCCAAACAGAGTTAACTGGACAGAGACATGCCAGGGGGCATTTAATAAGGTGAAAAAAATCCTATCTGAAGGACCTATCTTAACTAGCCCTGACTTTGAAAAGATGTTTGAACTGTGCACAGACACATCAGATATTGGATTGGGTGCTGTGTTAATGTAGACAGGGGAACCACCTAATTGGCAAATTAGGCAAAAACCACCTAATTGCTTTCTTAAGTAAAATATTGACTCTAACTGAACAGAACTATTCAGTCATAGATAAGGAATGTTATGCCATAGTGTGGGCAGTTAAACAATTAAGGCCCTACCTGTTCAACACAAAGTTCAGAATCTTAACTAACCATTCCACATTAATCTGGCTAGGTAAAAACTAAAGGTTCCATCCCCAAGCTACTGTATTAGAGCATCATACTTCAGGAATTTGACATGGAGATTGTTCATATTAAAGGGAAGGAATATCTTGTTGGCAGACACCTTATCCAGGAGGGAGGACCCTGATTTACTGCCTTCAGGTTAGCCAGTGGCTAACCCTCCTGCAGTTTTGTAAGGGGGGAGGTGTGATGCCCTGCATCCCCATGTTCACCCTTATAGTATAATTTTGTATTGTTTAATGCTATGTCATATGAGATGTTTTTGGAATGCTCATGACATACTGAGCATTATTGTTATAGTAATGTGTTTGTTGCAGTATCATGTGTATGGCTATGAGGCTTTCCTAGGAAATATTCCCAAAGATGTGTCCCCATGGCTTGAAACATATCCAGGGAAAACTCTCCAGGAGCAGTTCACACCTTGTCAAGGCTTGTATAGGACAAACCCAGCTCAGCTTTCCAGGGACAAAGGACTGCCCTAGGTGTCAACAAAAATTCAATGAGACTCTTGTGTGAGCCACCCTCTTCCCTCGGCCAGCTTGGAACCATGATGAAGTAATGCTCACTGACTCAGGCTATGGATGAAACCATACAAAGACATTGTCACCTGACCCTGAGTGGGGTTCAAAGTCCCAGAAGGGAGAAGGAACATTACAAAAAAGGGAGACATTTGTCGTGCTCTCTCTTCTACCTCCATCTACAAACACCACCAAGCATCTGAAGTGCTGACCCAGGGGATAGTCTGGCGGAAGGGAAACGAGCCAGCCTGTGTGAGAATCACCTAAGTTTGTAAGGTTTCTGAAAGTATTAAGCTTAGCTTTGAATGTGTTTTGCTTTTGTTTTCTCTTGACCAAGTCTACCTTGTTATCCTTTGACTTATAAACACTTAAAATCCTTCTATAGTTAATAAATTTGTTTGTTTCATCTAAAGCAGTGCATCTGGTTTGAAGTGTGTTGGAGACTTCACTTGGAATAAAAAGGCTGGTGCGTATCAATTTCTTTGTTAAATTGACAAACTTATATGAGTTTACATTGTTCAGTGGGCAGCACTGAACATTGTAAGATGGAAGTTCGTAGGGCTGTATCTGGGACTGGAGGTACGACTATGGTCATTCTGTTGTATAATCCAAAGGATGGCTGGCTAGAATTATTCACTCACTTAGTTAGGGACAGCTTGCTTGCCGGAGGCTGTGTGTGAATAGCCCAGAAGTGGGGGTTCTCACAGCAGGGCAGGGAAAAGTGGGCTCCAGGAGTCGGGGATTGGGGTCACTCAGCCTTCACCTGTACAGATTCCACTGGGGGAACGTCACACTTGGTTAGCAGTATCTTACTCAGACTTTCCTTGCTCATTGCTCCTTTTGTGGGTGCTTGTCACTCATCAGCCTTAACCAAACTCCACCATGAAATCCTCTAACATTTTACTCCAACTACTAAATAAAAATGCTGTTTTAAGAAGGCGGTTGGTCACAGGTTCCTGAAAAAAGGAAGTGCAGGTGCTCAAACCCAGTCAGATCTGCAGGCTATACACAAAGAGAGTAGCATACTCAGGTCCCATGATAAGAGTTAAAGGATTGAGAGATTCCACCCCAAGACAGATAAGTGCAAGAGCCCTATCTCTGAAAGCATCCCTTCAGATATACCAGAAGAGGGACAGAAGTACAGCTAGCTCTAAAACTCTGACATATGAATAATAAGAGACACTTATTTTCTGATAGATTTTGTTCAGATATATTCTTGCATAAGATAAAAACAAATGCAGCACACAAAACCAGTTAATTTATACCTTATCTCTAATAAAAAAAATCTTTGACCATAGACTCTCAAGCATGAGGTGTGTGTAATACAATGTTCAGGGTCTCCAGACAGTGAGGGTCTTTGTTAATAGGCAATTAGGTGTGGATTTTTGTTTTCACCTGATGGATTTTGAGCTGTCATTGCTCTTAGTGCCATGAAAATGACAAATCTGTGATAGCCGTTACAGAAGAATGACAGATACAGTGCACAAAGGCATCCAATTCTAGTTCTCACACAAACAGGCTTATTTTGCCAGGGAAATGCCTCATGATGGTAAGCATCCGTTTAAAACCTTATCGAAAATCTGAATGGCATAGGATTGGTATTTCAGGGCTAATGCCCTTCCTCTTCCTTCAAGATATTGATATGGTGATTCCCAAATTCTGACCCTTGTTTCCTGATCCTTTTTGTAGTGTGACAGCAGTGACCTTAACTATGGCTGATGCAGAAGACTCTTTCCAGGAGGGAGTCTTTCTCCAATCCTATCTTCCCCCTTTCTGCCAGAAGCCCTTCATGATCCAGTAGACTTGTCTCCCCATTCAACTCTGCTCCCTGGTGCTGGTTCCTGACTTGAGTGCTTGATACATGGTGTAAAGGAGGTTCATACTGGAGCGGATGTTCAATGTCTCTGGTGCAGGTGGGTAGGGCTGCAACAGGAAGGCAAGTGTTGGCTAGAAGAGTGTGCTTGTTTGGGAAGTGGGGGAGAAAATGGATGGAGGGCTGAGGAGCTGCAGATGTGAGTGTTTTCTCATCCTGTCCACATCAAACATACAGGCTAGGTATATTCATCTTCAGTTTTCTCATTGGGTCATGGCACACATTTAAACATAGGCAATAGTACAAATAGAAATACATCTCGTATCTTTCAAAGTTAGGTTTCCAACATTCTTAGACTCCTTTGAAAATCCCAGCCTACATATTTGCCAAGTTATGATCCAAGTTATGACTGCTTTACAAAAGTCTCCTGGTTGTCTCTCTCATTGTGACATTAACTCTTGTTGAGGTGTGATGCTGACACAGTACATCTGTTGTATTGTCCCTGTCTGTTCTGTGGGTGCATTCTTTCAGGACTTGCTTTTACACTATACTAAGGATTTGTTTCCAATTCTTCTCAGTTAAAGTCCTTCCATTCCCCAGGGCAACCCAGCACAGGATCTCCCTTGCTGCTTTGACCTAAACTGAGACATATGCCAGAAAAGCTCGGATTTGCCTAGGGCAGAGATTCGTATGATGTTTACAGTCTATTCTAAGAGGAACCCCTCTTATCTTCATATGCCTTTAAGCATTTGTTTTTAATCCTTTTCACTATGAATCACATCCACCCATATGTGATTTTGTAATTCCTCATAAATGTAATGAGTTATATTATTTCCTGCATGCGTTATATTTTCATATCCCCAACATGAAGTAGCTAGGCAGGCAGCAATGCTACTTGGCATGTAGGGGACTCACATGCCAAGGATTTTCCTTTGGAAGCTTTGCTCTTTTCTGTCATCTCAAGAGCTAGCTATGGAATAGCCTCCTTGGCTCGCAAGGCCGGGGAAGCTTGCTTTAACCTGCTTGTCAGCATGCACAACAGGGAGTGTGTCCCTGCTATATCCACAGCATTCTGGTGGCAATTACGGCACCCAAAATTCTCAGCTACTGAGTGCACTAGGCTACATTGTATGTAACACTCTAGGTTACTCAGAGAACAGCTACCCACATTTCCCTGGAGTGGTATCCCTCGAACGTTTGAGTAGAATTAACTCCAATTACCACCTGGGTCCCACCCTCTCAGCTGGTAGGCCTAACTTAACCTTACTGCGTGAAAGGAAACTTACTCAAAATCACTAAGGGTCCCTTCATGGTTGCCAGTTGTTATGAGAAAATTACTAAGGTGACACCAAAACCCTCCTCGTAATTTATTTCCCAATGATATACTTCAATTAGTTGTCCCTCTCCTGTATCTAATCACCAGTTGACCTTATGAGAATCACGCTGAACCAGTAATAAGGTAAACTAGAACAACAATTTATTTGGGATAACACAACAAAAATCACTCAGGATTAAACAAGGGATGGAGGTGAACTCCAGGTCCCGTATCCAGAAATTAACACTTGACATAAAGTTCAGTACTTTGCTTTACTTTTCTTCTCTTCACAGAGTGCTGCTCTTGACCAAGCAATCAAAGACTGGAACTGGAATGCCAGAACTCCGAATTCCAGGAATACTGCCAGTAAGTAAGTGTTCCAGTGTGGAGCCTGTCCTCTTCTCCTTCCAGGAGGTGATGGTCTTCTCTGATCTTCACTGGCCACTTTGCTGCCTCTTGGGCAGACAGACCTGATCTGACTGGTGCGCAGATATTTATACCCTCCTATTGCCAGGCAGATTTCACTCAATGTTTCCCACCAAAACAAGAAAAGGCGGGAAAGACTCCTTGAAGAAGGTACTCCAAGATGGAATCCTTGCTGTTGTTTTTCCTTTCCAATATTGCATCTTGCTTACCAATTACCATATCTTGAACATTTAACTATTATACTGTAACAAAGAGGAAAGAATTTTAAAACAAAAATCACACCCATCATGCTGTCTTCCACACATACATGCTGGCCAAAGTTTGCATAATAAATGCACATTTGCTCCTACTGAACACAGAGGAAAGTTTTACCTTTGGCTCTTACAATGGTTTTATTTTGATCCTCATTAATATTTGAAAGATATATTGCATAACATTTTGAACTATCATCACATATAGCTGTATTATGTAGCTCTCACCAGTGTTTATATATGTAATAAAAGTGATCAGTTCAACTGCATAACAAGAATATAACAATAGCGATACTTAATGGCAAATGAGATAATTGCTCCTACCCAGGAAAACAATTAAAGTCTTTGTAATAGGACAAGTAAATCCAAACAAGTGCACAAAAAAATTGAAAGGAACAGCAACAATGGAGTAAGATTAATTTATTATAAAGAGCTTCCTAATATTGTGCTTACTTTGCAATATTAGCTGGTCTTTGCTTTTACATGTTTTTTTTAATTACAATTTTTCTTTTTGTTCACAGGAATTTGATTCCTTTATATTGGTTCATCATTTTAACACTAGTTCATTCAGTATAACTAGGTAGGGTTCTATTATATTGTAGCAACCTCAGTAACACATCTGTCATTTAACACTGGTCTACATTTCTAGTGATAATTCCCAATATGAGGGTTTTTATGTGCATGAGCGCAGTAGCTGGTTTTCCAAGAGAAGTGGTGTACTTAGCTATATTCTTACTAGGTGTCCAAGAGACAGATATTTTTTTCACTTATAGGGCATATGCTATCTACTAAATTCATGTCAAGGCACACCACATACCAACTGATAATGGATCTTTACACATGGGTAAGTCTGGCTGAACATGAGGCTTGGGCTGTGGGGATATGAGAGGAGAGTGGACCCACCACCATTTTTTTTTTAAATACTGCTGAACAGGGTAGACTCTGAGTTCCAAAGTGTGCCCCCAAATCAAACTTTGCAAAGGAAATTCTATGCAGTCCACAGGTCTAAAACTGATCAGTATAAGTAGCCACAGCTAGGCATGAGGCCAGCTGAGAATATTGCTACTGATTGGCTTATTCACATCTAGCTAGTCTATAGCATAGCCAAGAACTGTACCCTGTTCTCCCTAGTCTCAGTCCAGTCCCTTAGCTATAGGAATTCCCTCCTATTGCTTTATTCCCTCCTCTCTTTTCTACTTCTCTTTCCTTCTTTACTGTTATCACTTCCTTGGTTTTTAGGAGAGCTACAAGGAAAAAAGTAAGGGTTTGGAAGAAGTGTAAAATCCACACTCCCAGGGGATAGGGTGACCTGATGTCTTGATATTATCAGGACTGTCCGAATATTATCTCATATAGGCAACTATTACTTCCCTCCCTTCAACCCCTCCACAAAACAAAAAAAATGTCCCTGATTTTTCAGACTTGCTTTCTGGTCACCCTACCAGGGCAAGGTAAAAAGAGTAGAAGAAACAATGGGTGCACTGAACTACGTAGAGCAGCTGGACCCTGTGCAAAGAAAGAGCGATATACTTTCCTATGAAGGAGGGGTCCAGAGAGGAAAAACAACCAGTGGTACTGCATTTAAAAAGAAACTCTGAAAACCAAATCATTGTCAGATCTGCCAGCCTTCAACTTCCCCTTCTACTGGCTTGGTTGTGTTCATGTTTACTGCAGAAAACAGCATCTGTAGTAGTTCATGAAGTAGTAAACGAGAGTAGAGCACATTACTCACAACAGCAACTAGGAAAGCCATCACCAAGCCTCATAACATAGTAGTGCTAAACGGTGCATTGATTCCTCTCCTTTCCTCCCTTACCCTCGAGCTGCAACTGGGTAAATGTGGGAAATGATCTCGCTTTGCCAGCCTTTAAAAAGCACACCACAAATGGAAGCAGAAACTACCATTACTTTAGTCTGCATAATCACTTTCCACTCACCATTCTAAATATTTACTGTCACAAAACCAAAAGGACCTGCCCAGCTGGGGTGGAGCTGGTAATTCATACACTGATTTCTTCAGAAAGCCATTGATTTATGAGGTACCTATTTCTACCACACCAGGCAATTAACAGAACAATTCACTGTCTTGTTTTACAATGTGTTTCTCATTCTCACACTTGTGTATGCAAGAGAGGGAACATAGCTACCTCTGTGTTTGTAGAGTGCCTAGCAGACAGAAAGTGCACTTGAGGCTTTGAGCACTATACAATATACACCTGTTAAATAACAAAATAATAAAGTTAGCAATTAGTGAGCTCCTTCGAAAGCTTATGATTCAATGGGTACAGCTATAAACACTCTCAGCCCATAGTTCTAGATTGACAGAGATCTTCAATATATCCCTATCACAACCTACCACATGCTGTCTTCATAGCAGCATCTGGAATCTTACTGAGGGTTCTTCCTAGCAACACCTAGAGATCTTACTGAGGACCCTGCCCCATCCCACAGTTTCCCGGACTGTAGTCTGAAGAGTTTGCTGGTTAAATAGCGCTGACGCTTGTACTTTATTTCCAGCTGCTTAATCATCCTAAGACATTTCAGAAGAAATTAAATACTTCTCCATTGTAAGCAACTGCTACAGTAGCCACAGCAAAATTACGTGATCACCAGTGAGACGAGAATGGGTCATGTGATTGTGAATGAGAAGAGAGGGGTCCACAAAACAGTCTGTGTATTTAAAAGTTGCCTACACTGTAAAAGAATTTAAGAACTCCTGGCCTGTGCTTTTTATGAATGTCATTAAAATGTGCTTTTATGATGTCGTATGTCAGGTGCTTTTGTAGTATTTGTATCTCAGCCTAACGGGGACCTGGGATAAGTTACTTAAGAAGGCCCCAATCCTTCAAGGAGCTCTGTGCAGGCATTGTCAGAGTTCTAATCACAATCCTGGTACATAGTACAATACCCTACTTTCAAGAAAACCCCATGTTATGCTGAAATTACATACAAAAAGCTACATTAAAAAGGAGTTGTGTGCTGCAGAGGAAGATCTAAGAAAACTTGCAGTAAGTGTATAACAGCCTTACCCTGTCTGGGGTGATGGCTTCTGTATTGCCTCAGTTTCCCCTCTTAGCAGTTATCTTCAAGCTTCTGGGCTACTCTGGGGTTCTAAGATACAATCATCACTCAAGTGACTTAGTCCTCCAGCTAAGACACAGAGTTCACCCCCTCTGCTAGAGTTAAATCAAAGTCTAAAGGAACAAGACCATTTTTCTATCCCAGCCTCAACCTAGGCAGAGCCCTTTTCCTCAGGGTCTGCCATATTTGCCTTCAGCCCTTTCAGTAGCTCAGCTTCCCCTCTTAGGCACTTATCAATCCCTTCTTCCTTTTATTAAAAAGGGGGATTACACCACCGCACCAGGTAGCAACATAGAGGGAAGGAGAGGGAGGAACAACTTGCACCCACCTTCTACTATGTGTCCAGCCAAGGACACATAGTAGAGCAACTGGACTCTAAGCAATAGGGCTAATTGCCCCATAACTCAAACTACCCTGACTTTTTGTCTTGGCACCTCATCATATGTAGCCAGCCTATTCCTATTTTTACTTCTCAAGAGCACTTTCCTAGCTAAATCTTACTCTTTAATGAATCACTAGAGCCTACAACTGCTTTGCCTGAAGTCTCCCTTCTGAGAGAGTCTGCCTTTATATCTCCCAGCAGGCCTGGTGCTTAGTCACATGGTCCCCAGCACATGACTTCTGTACTCATTCCCTTCACCTGGGGAGGCAGGCTAAGACGCCACAGATGAGGTTGAGTCCTAAGCCCACCCTACCTCACCTTATCCTAAAAGGGTCAGGTCAGGTCAGGTCAGGTATCGGAGGGAAAATTTGTTTCTAGAAAAAGTATTCTCCTAACTCCCAGTACTCAGGGATTCATTAATACTCACGTGTGTATGAGTTTTTATTCCTTCCAAAACTTTCTTTTGATCTTGTAATGCTTATTACAGCAACTTTGGCTAGTGTAATGATCAGTGCAGACAGTACCTCCACCAGCACATGGTGCTGTATCTCTACCTTAGTTTGAAACTGTTGTCGTGTCTGTTTTTCCGTATTGTGTCGTTTAGTAGGCAGTGAAGCCCTGCCTGTGTGTGCTACAGTTGTTACTTTCAGTGTTCCAGAAATTCCTTTGCTTTGTATAAAAGAGTATTACAATATTCTTATCTATATAAAAGTTGACTCCTTTTCTCACTCCTGCTAAGCTCAGGGTCTCAGCAATATTCTGGAGCAACAAGTGCCACAGACAGAGTAGAGGAGAGCACTTTATTTGCTTAGTTTTGAGTTTGATACCTTTCATTATATTGACTGTCTTCTTGTTGCTGTGGTATGAGACAGAATTAAAAAACATTTAATGAAACTGAAGAATGGCAAGTCCTGACATGAAAGAGTTCACACATCCTTAACACTGTACACATTTTCATAGAATCTCAGTGCATACAACAGTATTCAGTACAGTGATGCACAGTTTATTTTTGCAGGGAGAAAGCTGATACAAACCCAGACAGGTCAGACATTATGCTAAACACGCACAGTGGAAAAGTACAAAGTCTGGCAAAATAGAAACAGTGTATAAAGCAAGGAGTATAAGCTTTCCACAGTTTTGCTTTCACATGCTAATTCTGGTTAAACATGTTAATTACAGGAGTCACATTCAGGCTGGCAGATCATCAATTCCTATATGCTCAACATAGAACATTCACTCGTTATTATCTAACATTTCATTGTCGTACAAAGACAGTGACAAGCTTGACTACGAACCAGGTTCATTGCTGCAGACTAATGAAAGCTGATCACTTCTCTGCATTTATCTATCTCACAACAGTGAAGAAAGAAAAGACAGAATTATTTTCTTCCTAAAATGGCATCATAGAGCTTTCCTGTTTTCTTGACTTGAATCTCTCTGAAACCAGCTGCAGTGAGGAGCTTGTTATACTCAGCTGGAGTTCGTTCCTTTCCTTCAGCCTGTACCAACGACATCAGAGAGAAAAGCTGGGCATCTAAAGGCCCAGTTTTGTCTTCATTCAAAAGTGATTCAACCACCAACACTCCGCCACCTAGTGGTATAAAGGAATTTTAAAAAGTCACACACATTGATTTGTCAGAGAACAACACTAAAGCTTATTTTCCAACTGCATTTTAGGTATTACCATAACCTTAGTGATCCCCTTTATGTTAAAAGAAAAAACATGTTATATTGCTATGATAGTAAATGAAATAGCAATAGGGTCTCTGTGCATCAATCAACTTATTTCCTGTACTTCAAATTAAAGAGTGAAGGGGGAACCTGTTAGCTGTGATTGAAACATTTATTTACTCCAGCTGAAATGAACTGGAGTTGTGGTTGCTCAGCAGCTCTAAAAATCAAGTTCCATGAGCCCAATTTTTAAAAGAATTGAGACACCTAAAAATGCAGATTGGCAATTTTCAAAATGTGAATAGGTGCCTTTCAACACCTTTAGGCACCTAAATACTTTAAAAATTTGGCCTTGCATGTCTAAAGTGAAGTGCCCAAAACTAGAAGAACATTGTGAAAAATTTTACATTGGCCATAACTGACGTGTCCTCGATGCAAATCACTCTTTTAAAAGGAGAAAGTAAAGAAACATACACTGAAAACCTTAGCCTTTCATTGAAATGGCCCTTAAAAAAACCCCAAAACTCTGTCCCAAACAAATGATGCATATAAGTCTCTATTTTGCAAAGAGGAAAACATACCAGGCTTGCAAGCCTTGTGGACTTTTGCTAGCAACTGCATACACTTGTCATCTGCCCATTCATGCAGAACCCTAGCCAAAATATACAGGTCAGCTTCTGGAATTGGATCTTTAAAAAAATCTCCTGTAACAAAAAGAGAAACAAAACAAAAAACAGTCCTGACTAAGCAAATTCAGTGTTGCAAGATGTACACACTAGCTTCAAATATGTTCAGGAGACTTTCAGGGAAACTATACTCTTCTGGCTAGTCATGCTCAGGGCCAATGCAAAGCAGTTGCTAACACAGAATGGCAAACATTCTCAGTGCTGTGAGGCAGTGTGATGGGTGTTTGTTTTTGTTAAGTGTGGAAGAGTCCTGAGAAATTTCAGCAGCCAAACATTTAAAAGAAATAACATTCTTTGGGAAACATTTTAGTGCTTCACAATTTCTCTGAAGAGACTAATGTATATGTAATGCAGTATAAAGAAAGGGATGGGGAGAGTTCCCTAAAGGAAAAAAAAGTTTATTTTCACTGTGGTCCGTCCCGTGCCTAAGGCAGCCAGCTTATAATGCCAAAGTCAGGGCAGGCTGTAAAAGGAGAGCAGATTCTCCCAGCACTGGTGGGTGACACTGAAGTCAGGCTTCCCAACCAGCCACAAACTGTGCTTCTGATTCCCCCTAACCGGTTACAAGAAGCCAGTGCACAAACACACACAGCCCCCTTTACTGCATTTCAGCCTCTGGCTCCCAGTCAACCACTAGGTCCAGTAAAGAGACCAGTTATTTGAACTCTATGCTCTTTACTAAAAAGGTTCCCTCTGACCCCAAGGGGTCAGCCACAGTACCAAATCAATATAAGTTTGGATCTTACCTAAAATACCAGCCAATCCTTTAGTAACTAAAACTAAAGGTTTATTGTAAAGAGAAAGAAATAAACCATAAGAGAAATGTTAAAGGATTAGAGCAATCAGATACATACAAATGATTCAAAGTCCATATACATCAGGTTTCTAGAAGAATTGTGGAGTTGCAGGCTTGTATAGTTCCTCTGGTGTGCACCCAATCTCTGGATGGGTCTCAGTCCTTTGTTTTACAGCTTCAGTTCAGTTGTAGATGAGCTGATTCAGAGGTAAGTTGGTACCTGAAACTGAGTCCTGGCTGAAGACTGGTGACTGAAGACAAAATGGATTCCCAAGGCCTCTGCCTTATATACCCCTTGGCCCTGGCCATGTGGTTTGTAGAATTTTACAGGAACTAAAATGGAGTCCAGAGCCACATGGGCCAGTCCTGGTGCCTCATCAGGCATGCTGCTTGTGGAATTTTACAGGAACCAAAATGGAGTTCAGAGTCACATGGGCAAGTTCTGGTGACTCATCAGGTACATCTCCGGCTTCTCCCCCTGGGCCCCTTGCACCAGGGAATGTCTTAATGGGCCATTTAGCAGGCTATTGTTCTGCATCCATCTTGTCTGGGTCATTACCCAGACAGCACAATTTCAAATACAGATATATAAAATATATCTATAACTTCCAGTTCACATATCACACATGAACATAAACATCATCATCTTACTTAGCACATTATAACCTTTCTAACAGTACCTGACATGGCATATCCCACATGAATTAATATGATTTTGACATATTGATGTCAACCAATATAACAAATGCTCTCCCCCCAATCTTCCTAACGTGACACACCCAACGTGAGACTGGTGTAGAAAGGAGTAATCAGAGCTCCTGAATACACCTCAAGGCCCCCCTCATTCAGACAGCATGACATTCACCTCCTTGTATATCAATTAAATGTAAAAACCTCCTTCAAACTAGGTGGTACCACGATATAAATAAAGAAGATTCACGGCCCACTTAGGGCAAACCTCCATGTATTGGATATTTGGTGATGCTCTTTATTCAATCACTTGAATGTTGTCGTTCCCCCCCCCCCCCCCCCCCCGTGTGTGTGTGAGTGTGAGAGAGTGTGTGTGTGTATGTTTTCTGTGTGCTTCACTCATATAAACCATCTGTCACACTTCTCTGTCTTTGGTTTTAGGTAATCCCCCTGCCCCCTCCCTTTTTTCCCACTTCTTCACTTCTGGATCCCCTTTCTATCTCTCTCAACCCTCACCCCCCAAAAAGCTTTTTGATTTAAATAGTTAATACAGACACTGAAAAGCAGGATTCCCCAACACTCAATTTATATCATAACATGACCCCAATAGCATTTAGCCCTACAAATGTAACGTGTATGTCCATATGGACCTTTGTGCCCAGTCACATTGCAATAATCTACACAACCAACTGTTTTCAACAATTTTGCATGCTTTGGAACTGCCCACAATTTCAGTGAAGCCACATCCCCACCGGGTGATATGGGAAAGACTGGAAAGGCCACAGCTTAGAATTTGTTTTTTTTCTTTTTACATTGCTGTTTCATCGGGATGATATTCAAGGCCTTGATATATACTTGCATCCTTGGCAACTAATAGCTCAGTTTCTCCCAGGTGAGTAATCAAGTTCAAATGGCGTGCATTGCTCATTATACTCTGTTATCACGAAACATGGTGATATTCAGCACATTTTTTCTTTGCAGATGGGCACTCACACAATGAACCAAGTTTACCTTCATGGAACGTGATCCGACATTCTTCTGGAGGTACAAAATATTCCTTTACCATTTGCACTACTTTAGGTAGGTCATAAATTATGACTGTAGAATTTGGGTACAAAGAAATACACTCCTGGGCCAAACCACCTGGACCTCCTTATAGGGAAAGAAAAATACATGATAAATACTCAAATGTAACCATACAGTGCATTTTTGTAACGTCTTCCATCTAATAAATTTACACTGCAATGAACTCAGACTCATGATGCCTTGTGAAGTTGGTTAATGTTAGTATCCATTTTTAGAGAAGGAAAAACTGAAGTACAAAAGAAGACGGTTACTTACCTTGTAAATGTTGTTCTTTGGGATGTGTTGCTTATGTCCATTTCATTCTAGATGTGTGCATGATTCAGTGCACGGTTACCAGAAATTTTTTCCCTTAGCAGTATCCATAGGGCCAGCTCTGGCGCCCTCTGGAGCCCTGTGCATGTTGCGGTATATCAAGCGCCACTGGCCCTACGCCCCCTCAGTTCCTTCTTGTCGTCAACTCCAACATCAGGGCTGGGGGCGGGGTAATGGCGGGGTAACACATCTCGAAGAACAACAGTTACAAGGTAAGTAACCATCTTTTCTTCTTCAAGTGCTTGCTCACATCCATTCCATTCTAGGTGACTCACAAGCAGTACCTTGGAGGTGGGTCTGGAGTTCACGGATGAGCTGTTCACAGGACCGCTCTGCCATCAGATGCAGAGACTCCAGATCTGGGTGCAGGAGCCCACAACAGTCCTTGGAGAGGAGATCATGCCAACAGGGCAACTCTAGCAGGTGGGCGAATGACAGTTCCACCAGCGTGCTGAACCAGTGTTGGCAGGGCCACAGCAGTGCAATCAGGATAATATCCACCCTGTCCCTCTTCATCTTCAGCAAGACTTTGTGTACTAACAGAACGGTGGGAAAGCATACATCAGAGCTCCTGTCCACTGTAAGAGAAAGGCATTGGACAGCAACCCCTAATCAAGCCTGCGAACAGAATTGGTAGCACCTCTTGTTCAACTTGGAAACAAAAAGGTCCACTTGGGGAGAACCCTACCTCTGGAAGATCAAACTGGCCACCCTCGGGTGGAGCAACCACTTGTGGTGGGGTAAGAAAGACCTGCTGAGGCAGTCTACTGTGTCATTCTTGATGCCCAGGAGGTGGTAAGCTATGAGGTGAAAGTTGTGGCTCACTGAAAGATTCCACAGAGACACCACCTCCCAGCAAAGGGCCTGTGAGTGAGTCCCCCCTTGCCTGTTGATATAGTACATCACATCTGTCAAAACCTGTACTACCTTGCCTAAGATGAAGGGAAGCTAGGCGTATCATCCTTAGCTCTCTCACGTTTATGTGCATCTTCCACTCTTCCTGTGACCAAATCCTCTGAGTGCTGTGGTTGGAGCTGATATGGGCCCTCCACCCCAAGTCTGAAGCATCTGAAACCAAAGTGATCAAGGGAGCTAGCTCCTTGAACAGCATACCCAGTACTGCAGTACTGAGCGAGGGTCTGGCCACCATTCCAGTGAGGACAGGATGTGGGGGTTACTGTGACCACTTGGTCCAGGGACTGCCTAATTGGGGCATACACTGAAGCCAGCCACATCTGGAACAGTCTGAGCCCTAGGTGTGTGAAATTCACCACATAAATACAAGCCACCATGTGGCCCAGCAGCTGCAGACAAGTTCTGGCTGTTGTGAGGGGACATGTGCAAAAGCGTGTCATGAGGCCAGACATGGCTTCGAAATGAGGCTGGGGTAGAAAAGTCTTGGCCTGAGTGGAGTTGAGAACTGCTCCAATAAACTATCTCCCGTACAGGTGTTAATGTTGACTTTTGCTTGTTTATTAACAGACCCAGATGGTGGCAGGTGATGCATATGAGATCTAGACTGCTTCGGACCTGAGACTGGGACCTGTCTTTGATCAGCGAGTCATCCAGGTATGGGTAGATCTGCACGCCCTGGTGCCTTACGTGCACAGCCACCACTGCCATGCACTTTGTAAGCACCCTCGGGGCAGAAGAGAGGACAAAGGGTAAAGCCGTAAACTAGTAGTGGGAATGAGACACCACGAAGAGGAGAAAATACCTGTTGCCTTGGAAGATCGTGATGTGGAAGTACACGTCCTTAGGTCGAGGATGGCATACCAGTCTCCTGGATCCAAGGAAGGGATGATGGGGGTTAGAGACACCATGCGGAATTTCAGTCTCTTAAGATATTTGTTGAGACGATGCAGGTCTAGAATGGGCTGAGACCCCCTTTCGTCTTGGGGATGAGGAAGTACCGGGAGTAAAAACCTTTCCCCCTCATGTCTGGTGGAACTTCCTCTATAGTTCCCAGTCCGAGAAGACTCTCCACCTCCTGCACAAGAAGCTGCTCATGAGAAGGGTCCCTGAAGAGAGACGGGGAGGGAGGGTTGTGAGGAGGGGGTAAAGAAAACTGCAAGACATATCCCACTGAGATGATGCCAAGGACCCAACAGTCCGATATTATTCTGGCCCATTCAGATAGGAAGGGAGCAAGTCGGATGAGGAATGGGAGGGAGGGAGGATCCTGCTCTGAGACTGGAATGCTGTCCTTGGGTGCACCTTCAAAAGGATTGGGGCTAACCGTTCAAGCACCTGGAAGGCCCTGGTTGGGTAGCTGAAGCAGAAGCTGCAATCAATCATCGCCTTCTAAACCCACTATCTTTTCCTTTCTTCTGTAGGGAGCAAAGCGTAGGGGCTGGTATCTTGGCAGCTGCTGCTGTTGGAAATGGAACTGCCGCCTCGAGGCCTAAGGTGTATAAAGGCCCAAAAAGCGCAACGTGGCCCTTGAATCCTTCAGACCATGGAGCTTAGCATCAGTCTGTTTTGAAAACAGCATTCCTGTCGAAGGGGAGGTCCTGTATGGACTGTTGTAGTTCTTGGGACAGACCAGAAGACTGTAGCCATAAGCACTGGCACATGCAGATAACAGAGGCCATGGATCTCCCAGCTGAATCTACCACATCAGAGGCTGCTTGTAGAGTGGCTCTGGCCACGATTCTACCTTTCTCCAGGATGGTGGCAAAGTGAGGTGCCTGCTCCTGGGGCAGGGTCTCCCGTAAGCCCTTGAGGGAGTCCCAAAGATTGTAATTGTACCTGCCCAGTAGTGCTTGTTGGTTTGCAATACCAAATTGCAGGCTCACCGTTGAATAAACTTTTCTCTCAAATAAGTCTCCCAAATAAGTCTCACTGGCGGCCGCCACTACTAGGAACCCAGGGGAGAGTGAGTGAACAAGAACTTGAAGCCCTTGGCGGGAACATAGTACCTTTTTTCCGCCCTCTTTGAAGTCGGTGGCAAGGAAGATGGTGTTTGCCACAAGGCTTTAACTCCTTTAAGCACCGCTTCATGTACTGGCAGGGCGACCCATCTGTACATCGAAGAGGTTGTCCGAGGCCTCCTTGAGCTCCTCCACCTCCAAGCCTAAATTCAAGGCCACTCGCTTAAGGAGCTCCTGGTGGGCCCGAAAATTATCCAGCTGCACAGACAGCCCTGTTGTGACTGCTTCATCTGGGGATGATAATGAGGATTGTGCTGGCATGGGAGGTAGCGGCATCCCCTCTTGCTGCCAAGGAGCTGACATAGATGTCCCCTCTTAAGGATCAGAATCCTCCTCTGATGCCAAATCACCGGCACGGACTGCCTGCCAGAGGAGCTGTAAGAGCAGTGGTGGGCAATAATCTTTGCAGAGGGGCCACTCCATGAATTCTGGTAAGTCTCTCAGGCCCCATTATGCTGTAGCTTGGCAACTGGAGCGTCGGGCAGCTTAGTGATTCTCGGCTGGTCATTTCCCAAACTTCCTGCTTCCAGCCACATGACCAGAAGCAGGAAGTTTGGGTGGCAACTGGACAAAAGCTGCCTGATCCTCCAGCGTAGCGCTCCTACATAGCGGGCCAGTGGGCCATAAAGAAAAGCTAGACAGGCCACAGCCAGCCCGTGGTCATATTTTGCCCACCCCTGTGTAAGAGTATGATCCTGGGGCCACTGGAAACCCCCAGGGTTCCCAATATGGCCACTGCACCAGCCACTGGCCCTAAGGACAACCAGGAGCTGAAGGGCAGGGACCTTGCTCCTGTGCCTTTGGGAGATGGTGCTGCCCAGTGTGGGTGATAGCCCTTCTGTCCTTCCTGAAGGAAAATGACTTGCTGCCCGATGATCCTGGGGGGCAGTAGCTGGCTCCCGTGCTGTGGTGCAGTGCCACAGAGAGGAAAACCGGTGTTCTGACACCTGAGTCCTTTGGCGTGCTGACAACCACCATCTTGGCATCAGAGAGTGAGACGACGGCAACCAGCAGCATCGTTCCTCCGATCGGTGCCGGGTCGACGAGGATCTGTGCCTGAAGGATGAGCAGGACCAGTGCCGTGTCAAAGATGGGGGTCCAGATGTTGGACACCAATGGCGTCACTGATCCTCTCTAGGCGAAAATTCCCACACTGGCAACCGGGTTCTGTGCCATGAAGACACAGGCGAACTTCTCAGTGCCGAGGAGTGGGAATGGTGCCGACTCCCATCCAGCGAACGCCTGCGAGATGAGAAGCGGGATCGGTTTTGTTCCTCTGAACATGAAGCCCTTGGTGCCAAGACCGAGACCGGTACCACAATGGCAACGGAGACCATCTCTGTCGATGACACTAGCAACCATGGAACATCCCAGAGACAGGGATCAGAAACACACCCTCGGGGACCTGTGCCACAAAGAGGACTCCCTCTGTGGTGACTTGGTCTGAGGGGATATATGCCACTGATAGGGGGAGCGGTGCAGCCATTGAAGAGGACCCATCTTGGGTTTCCCTCTAGAGATGGGAGCCTTCTCATTTGTTGGCACCAAGAGAGGCTTAGGGGTAGGAGACAAAAGCAGAGCCATCAGGCCCTTGCTGCCTGAAGTGCCTCTGGCATTGATGACACCGTGAGCTAAAGAGGCCCCCTTCTGCTCCCAGGAGTCGGGCGTGGCTCTCACGGTGGGTCTGCATTCCTGGGTGGCAAGCTCCTCTCCTGTTGTCCCTCAGCTGCTGGTCCAGTATGGATCCCACACTCGACCCGGCATCTCTGGTCTTCTCTGATGTGGGGGAGCAGCCCCTATCAGATCACTGTTTCTTCTGCTTCTTCCTCTACGGAGAAGAAGAGAAGGTCTGGTGCCACAGTTGGTACAGTGCCGGAAGGGCACTCTGCACCGATGCGATGCTTGGCACCGAGGTAGAGCGGGACGGCTCGGAGGCTGGTCTCCGTGTTGCCTCCATCAGTAAGGCCTTCAGGCAGATTTCCCTCTCTTTTTGAGTCTGTGGCCTGAACGCCTTACAGATTTTGCACTTCTCCTTCCTGTGTGATTCCTCCAGACACTTTAGACAACTGTTGGGGTGGCCACTAAGAGGAAAGAGTTTGCTGCAGGAGATGGAGATGCGGGGCTTGAAACCCGGAGACCGGGACATGCCTCATTCCAGAATTGAAGTCCCTATTGGGACTACACTTACTTTAACTACTAACTATTTACAGCACTTAACTAACAACTACTTCAGTGAACAATAAGAGCACTTGAGATAGCAAGCAGTACAGTTCCAGCAATCGTCACAGGTGGAAAGAAGGACCTAAGGGGGCGTAGGGCCGATGGTGCCTGATATACCATGACATATGCGCAGGGCTCCAGAGGGTGCCAGAGCCAGCCCTACAGATACTGTTAAGGGAAAAACATTCCAGTAACCGTGCACAGAGGAGCGCACACACACCTAGAATGGAATCGACATGAACAAGCACTCGAAGAAGAAAGATAAGTGATTTGTCTATGGTCTCACATCCTCTCTCTGGAATATGACCCAATTCTCCTGGCTTCCAGTCCGGTGATCTAACCACCAGACCATAAATTGTATAGTTTTTAAAACAACACAGTGTGATGCAGCTACAGTTGACAGAACATTTTCAAATGAAGAGTTTTTTCTTTCAAAAAGTGGCCATTTTGAAAATGAAAATCTTGTGCAATATTGACTTTTCTAAGTTTTTGTTTTTCCAAAAACTTTTATGAATTTTTTTTAAATCAGTTGCTCACAGTTTTTCCAACTGAAAACATGTATTTTCGTAAACAGGAAACCGTTCAGTGTTTTCCATAAAACATGACAAGTGAAACAAATAAAATTGGGTCTCTTTGGACACTGCAAAACAGAAACCTCAATTTTTTTGTGAAAATATTCTGAAAATTTTTCAACCAGCATTAGGTGCAACTAAATGCTGAAGTACCAGTGACCTACCACAATAGATATTCCCCTTAGCTAAAATTGACTATCAATTCTTCTGTTTTAAAGCTACCATCTTCAGTAATTAGAAAGTCATGTAGCATGATGATAAAACATAACATCTTATATAGTGTTATTAAAGTAGATGAAAACTATAGTCGCTCCTGGCCTTAAAATCTATGAGTCTATAGTGCTATTCATCTATAAATATCAAAGCTCTTTACAAAGGAGGCACATGTCATTATCTCCGTGGTACAGCTGGCAAAACAGAGGCATGGAGAGGTCAAATGACTTGCCCAAGGTCGGGGCAGAGCTGTAATAGAACTCAGGTCTCCTGAGTCCCAGCATGGCACAATTAGCACAGTTGCTGCAGCAATGCACTAGAACTTTAGGCACACTTCCCTACAAGCTGGTTTTCAAAAGCCCCTAACTCCTTCCATTAGGTTTACATCAAAGCAAGATCTGAGTATATGCCACACTAAGCCATGAGCAAAATTAATGAATTGTTAAAAATGTGAAAGATGCACATCTGGTATTCACCATTCAAAACATTACCATACCGACATTGTTCAGGATTAGGTTTTGTTTGTATTGTAAAACAAACCCCAGAGTGGGACGGAAACAAATGAGGAATGTGGGTTCAGCTAGTTCATCTTAACAGGACAACATGTGTCAAGGTTATTTTCCCCATGATTTCAAAAATTCATGTTTTTCTCACTTTTCACAACAGAAAACTGAACTGATTTCTCTGCTCAGGCTCCTTTTGCTCCATCCCACAAACACAGGGGTTTATTACTGCAGCGCTAGTCATATGCATAGGACTGTGGGCAGGGAGTATTCAACAGTCACCTGATCCAAAGCTCAGTAGAGTCAATGGGACAATTCCCATCAACTCCTTTTAAGGTTTGAATCAGACCCAAACAAGGCACTGAAAGATTTTTCATATATGGACTTTGCAAACAGAAAGAAGGATGGGAGGGGACAGAGCGCTCCAAATTCTGAACCTACCAACTTTTATAGTTGCTCTTCAGTCCTAATTCTATACAAACAGCGCCAAGAACACTTTTAAATCCCTTGTAATGGAAACACTGATTCCAGTCTGAGAAGCAGAGAACTGGAATCCCAAGACAACCAGCACATTTGTCTTGGGGAAAAGGCAGGACAGGGGAAAATGGACTTTAAGTTCTGTTCAGGTGATGGGTGGGAAGTGGGACAATTTGGAAAGATTTCGTGGCTCTGAGCACATTAAGCTTCAGGATAACATTCTTAAAATTAAAGCTGGTGATAAATTTTCCACTGACATTTTTCCATCAGAAAATGCTGCTTTTTCAAACGCAAAATATTCCATGGGAACGCCTCAGTTTCAACAAATCTTTCAAAAGGAAACCAGGCGGGTTTCTGCTAGAAGCCTGCCTGGTTTCCTGCCAGCTTCCCTGCCCTGCCTCACCGCAGCCCATCTTGTCAGCAGTTTGGAATCTGGGATCCTCCAGCTGCCTGGATCCTCAGTGGAGTTTGTGGTGGGGTTGATGCAGAGCAGGGCTCTCAGGAAGCATCTTTCATTTTGGAAACATTGAAATATCCCTGCTCCAGGAACACTTAGATGTTTCCAAAATTAAATATTGCAGAATTTCCCTTCCACAAAAATGTTTGAGATTTTGACTTTTCATCCCAATTTGGGATTAAATTTATTTCTAAAACTCTGAAGTTTTTGCAGTGAGAGATTCATTTTCTCAGCCAGGTCTACTTAAAATGAAATAGTCCAAGGGCAGAACAGACCATGCTTATGGATTCTGATTTATCCAGGTGCTTAAGCACAGGCCTGTCCTTAAACGCATGATAATTCCCACTGAGGCTGAATCAGTGCCATGAGAATGGAAGTAACCCAACAAATGTAGTCAAGAAAACTTTAAAATAATAATAAACAACACTGCAAACCTCATCATCAGCATCATCTACAGCAGATCTTAGCACCTCACTCAGATCACAACAAACACAGAAGTGATTGTGGTGTGACTGAAGGTATTTGCAGTATTTTGACAGCCAAATTGCAGTGCTATATTTGCTGCCCCAAGGGGACTACTGGCAGAGTCTGTTCTAATGCTCTGCATGGCTCTAGCAGAAAATTGTCATCCACATTAGTCATAAAATCGTAGGTAAGGCAATTGCAAGAAAAATAATACACAGCTGAGGCCTATTGAAAGGCATTAGAGTTTAAGTGAAAGTGGCCAGAACAGATTAGTTGGGCTTCCGTTTCTACTTTCTATGTTTTAGAAACATGGAAGAGCAAAACAGCAGAGCGGAGTAGAAATGGAGACTGCATGGTGCCATAAATCCTGATAGGATTGAAATAGACAGAGAATGGTAAAACTGTTTGGGATAAGAAGTATATAGGCAATTCATCAATCTAAAGTCACTGAATAAAGTGAAGAAGAGCCTGGAAGCTGTTCTGGCAGAATTTCTTAAGCAATGGCAGAAGAAAAACCTACCAAATCAATTAGAAGGAAGATAAGCTGCTACTTAGCTATATGGAGTTCTTTAGAGGAAAACATTCAGCTTTATAATGCTTTTATCATTTTCATATTATTATACTGCTTTGTCTCAAAATGTAATATGCTTCCCTTGTGATTGATCCTGGCCATGAAGTCTGCCCTGTTTTTCCATTACTCACACAGGTCGTAGAACAAGTATTTTTCCATAGCTTATAAATGAAAATAGTTCAAATTTCTGATGACACTTACCTCCTAGATCATAAATGAGGGTGAAAGGTGAAAGGTCAAATGCAGCCATCACATCTTTACAATATATACTCCAAAATTCATTTAAAAATGCATGTATTTGATCATCTCTTCTTCTGATCTAGTCATTTGAAAGAACATTATTTGTAGAACAAGTAAATTATGACACATTCATGGGTAGCTAGCATCAGATAACTCTTGCAATAACTTTTAGTTCAAGTACTATATTAAACCCTGCTTCTTTGCCAGCATGCACAATAGACTATTGTGACCACGATTAAAAAGAACCTACATTAACAGATATTCAAAATATTAAAAGTAAATCCATCCAGTTACATATTCATACATTTTAATGAGACTTACTGGAAGAAAAAACTATTACACTTATCATCTAGCAGAGTGTTATGATGCCAAACCTAATGGTCCCCAGATATTTTTCATTTAACAGAATTATCTATTATACCAAATATGCACATAATCAGTTTTTCATGGTGGGCTGCAGATAAGAATTTTTTGCTTCTATATTAAGGTGAAAAGCACTTTAGAAATACTAGAGATTCTCAGCACTGGATACCACTGAAATGAAAGTTGTTTCACGTGAATAGGACTAATCATCATATTTCACAGTCAAAGTGGTAATACAAAATAGAAAAGTCATCCACATAAAAAAAAAAAATAGCATAAACCTCCCAACCCTAAATTGATTACCTGTAGATAACTCCAAAGAGGTCTTTTGATGAAACGCCAAATGCTTGCTCATACTGGTTTCTCCCATCTCTTAAAAAATAATAGTGAGGATATTTTTGGTTTAACACTTTCCTGCACTGGTGGCAATTCTGGCTTATTAAGGTACCTATTTTACTAAACATATAAGGTACAAGGGAATCACTTTTGGTATTACAAGTGTTATCCTTTGTGTGATTGCTTGAATCATTATGAAAGTGTCTGTGCCACACCAAAAGATTCAGAAAGGAAATAAATCTCTAGTTTTTAAATATTTAATGTTCATTATCAGTCACCACTAAGAGGAAGGAAACACAACTGCTATTTGATGTGCCAGAGACAGGACTCAGATCCTCAGTTGGTGTAAATTGACATAGCTCCATAAAGACCTGTGCAGATTTGCACCAGCTGACATTCTGGCCCAAGATACATTGACTTCCTTCCTCACTTTCTTCTGCCTTTGGCAACATAATCAGTTAAGATCCCTGCATGCATCCCTCAGTCACTTTTCATCATCATTTGCTTGGCTGAGGGTTTCCCTTCATAGTAACTGTTAGCATAATTAAATGTTCCACTTGGGACATGTCAAATACGCATAGTATAGAAGTCCAGTTCCTGAATCTGCAGTGAATTCATCCACTGAAGCACTACTAAACATAAGCACATGTAGTAAGACAGTGATACTTAGCACTTCTACATGCTCTCAAAACAATTATCAGTCAATGTCTTCATATTCTCTTGTTTCCTCAGAGCCACCCCTCTTCCTGAGCAGAGTCAAAATGGAACAAAGTGATTTATTGCAATAAGTGTTAGCACATAAATTCTGTACAGACAACATAAGATTTCTTCTCCTTACCTCACAGCATCTGTCAGGTAGTTCCAGCATGAATAGACGGTTTTGGAGTTATACATAAAATGATGATACTGAGATTTAGGACTTGATTTTGTAAGATAAAGACTGGAAACTTGTGTGTTTCTGTAAAAGGCTAAAAGGAAAAAGAAGGTAACATTATTTACAAACTGCCGCTGTGCAAAGTCTGTTTTGGAGCATAATCTTTGTAACAAGAACAAACTGTCGAAATGCAAGCAAAGCAAGAAAGAAAGTGCAGGAGATTCCTCACTCTAGACAGACCAGAGGTGGGGTAATACATGCATAGCGTACCATATCTACCCCTCAGGTTCTACAAGAACTGGCGTGAAGGATTCCAGGATGTAAAAAGCATGCTCCATCACCACCAGCATTTCTTTTGTGAAAGCACAAGAGGAAAGAGTATAATCCATACAGCTGTGGTGGCATCTCCTTCCATTATGCTTTTTAGTGTATGTGCTCAGAAGCATCTTAT